>NC_136073.1:821080512-821759262 GCF_964261635.1 Lissotriton helveticus
TACAGGCTTTGCTGTTTTGTGGATTTTATTGGTGGAATTTCTAGTTGAAGTACTGGACAGTGTAGCCTTTTTAGGCTGCATTATCTGTCTTTAAATTCTCTCCTAAGTGTCTGTGCATTTCTGCATTTTTTGACACTTTAAGAGATTATTTTTGATTGCTCCGGGGTCCACGCACATGGGCGGGACTATTCACTAGATTATGACTAAACACAGAGATCCCCTACTACAGAAAGTACCTTCTCCATGGCACGTTGAAAGACGGATGCCGTGGACATCAAGCCAAACAGCATCCTAATAAACCTAAACCTGCCAAACGGTGTAAAAAATGCCGTATAAAATCCACCTGGTGGTAAGCCAATGCTAGATCAATAGTGCTAAACGCCCTTGCCCCACTCAGCAACTCCAACAGTATATATTAGGGAGGGGATACCGGTCAACTATCACACTATTATTGAGCTGCCTTAAGTCTACACAAAGACAAAGACTGTCATTGGACTCATGAGCAGCAATGACAGGTGCTAACCATTCTGTGCCTTCGACCTCTTCAATTATTCCTCCTTTCTTGAGCTTCCCCGTCTCCCTTTGCATTACCTCTCTAAAGGCCAAGGGTACATTTCTCACTTTGCAGCATGATGGTTGAACCCCAGCATACCAGCGTATCTCAGACTAAAACCCACTCAGACACCCAAGCTCTTCCCTAAAATCTCTTTTAACCTCACACTCAACCTCTTTACCCAGGAGTACACGGTCATGAAGCACGTGCACTTTTTCCTTCAAGAGTATGGGAGGATTGTTATTTGGGTCAAGCATAACTCCTAAATCACCTTGGTGAAACCAACTTCAATGCTATCCCCCTTTTCGGAGACATAAATCTTCCCTTAAACATAGCGTTGTTTGTACTCTATTAATCCTACAAAGTATCCTCTCAAACATATCGGTTCACCAGCATAAGGGTTTATATCCGGTTTATGTAAGGATATCTTACTTTCCAACCTGTTTTGAAAGAAGGACTTTGAAACAATCGTGATTTTGGCCTCTAAATTGAACAAAACCTTAGTGGACTCCCCTACCACCAAGATGGTATGAAAGGGACAAAATGTACTCTTATCATCTACAAACTGCAGAACAATCTGTCCACATACAAAATCTTCATCTACATCCTCCGTTTCAACACACTGCATTTAAGTAGATTGTCTTGCCTTACACACAATGACAAAATGCCCACTTTTTTACATTTTGAACCAACAGCTTTTAATGCAGGAGAAATCTGATCATTGGACAATTGGCCTGCCTGGTCACATCTGTAACACCTGTGTGTTGTAACTTAGCTCTTTATTCCAGTCCCTTAAATTTTCATATTACTTTTCTTAAAACTATCTTTCACTACTTGTACAGATTGCGTCTGATCTTTCTTGATGGTGACTTCACATTTCATTGAATGTTCCACCCCCTTAGCAACTTGTATGACCTCATCCAAAGAATGTTCATCTCTCAACCTCTTACTTTCTCCATATTGCACCCTACATGAATCGATCTCTTATTCTTTCATCTAGCAGATTAGCAAGAGGAAGCAAGCTTCTTTAGTTGTGTAATATAGTACTTAACCGATTCACCTTCAATTTGCAATCTTCTTGCAAAATGGTATTTTTTCAATATTGTGCTGACCTTTGGAAGAAAATGTTTATCCAATTTTTGTATACAAATGTCAAACTCATTCAACTCCTCAGATTCAGAATCACAAAGTTCAGAGAGATAATCGAAAATCTCTTCACCCTCAGACCCCGAACAATCCAGAAGAAGTGAAGACCTACGATCTGCACTCAAAGATGCCCCACAAACCTTTGCAAAAGTTTGCATATCATTTGAATATCTTTTTCCACTTTTGCCACTTGATGGGGGGCTCACCTGGGGTCACTAGAAAGAAAGGAGGAGCAGTAACATTTTGCATTATCCTACAATAAATCGGAAAATATGCAGGGATCACATAAATGCTCACATTCAACTAGGACACAATAAAAGTGGCTGAGCGAAAAGTGGTCCAGCTAAAACTACCAAGAAGATAAAAAGTAAACCCACGTAATAGTATAGTGTGCACGTCACTTAACAGACAACGTAGCAAGAATGTAACTGTGTGCCTGCCACAAAGCAGGCTTAAGACGATAAAAAAACAAAATATAGTGAAGCGCAATAAGAGACTATTAAAGAGGTGAAGGAAAACAAATTTGAGTGTGCCTATCACTGAGCATGCACCTAGGATCCCAGCACGAAACCAGATGAGAGTGAAGCTCCAAACGTGTAACTGAGCATATCACTGGATAAATGCAAAAGAAGCAATTGTTGGACGGAATGCTGAACAATACAAACATGCACCTCCAGTCACAAGTATCTGGGTTTAATCCATCATTCTTTTGCTGACCACGCCACCCCAGTTTGGACCCTGCCATATGCAAATCAGTCTTGACCCAGTTTCCTTTGGAACAGGCCAGCCTGAACTGCCAAGCGAGGTCCGCCCTGGAACAGAAACAGGCATCCTGGTACCGGTTTCGGGGTATCTCCCCTCATCAGCCATGCTAGCTTGAATCCAGTGGCGCAGTGAGTACGGGACCCATGTCTGGGCATACATTTCCCACTTTGGGCGACAAATGCAAAAGAAGCAATTGATGGACGGAGTACTGAACAATGCAAACATTCACCCCCAGTCACAAGGATCTGGGTTTACCCATCATTCTTTTGCTCACCACGCCACCCCAGTTTGGACCCTGCCATATGCAAATCAGTCTTGACCTTGTTCCCTTTGGAACAGTCCAGCCTGAACTGCATAGGCAGTAAAGGTTCTCACTAACTCAAGGGTTTCAGAAGAATGAAGTAGAAAAGTTTATTGTTTCAGTTAATTAAAACCATAATTCATTTTGTAAAATCAGACGCTAAAATAAAAACTGTTAAAGTTTTCCCACTTTTTGTTTTTCTAAACCATAAAACTTTGTTTCTGCTGCGATTATATATAAAACATTAGTTTTTTTTTTTTAATATAGTAATTTTAACATACACAATATATTATTTTAAAAAATCTGAAGCATTTATTGGTCTATGTAAAGTATTCCTCCCAATGTTCTAGTGTTCTTCTGTATTGTATTTGGGAGTACACTCTACTTCTGAGTTGGCCGTCCTGTTTCCTTTTTGTGAGCAGGGCATAGGTTACATTTTAGTGCTTGTGTATGAGCTAAAAGGAACTTTTTAGTTGGCAATTCAATGAAGTGTCAGTTGGGTGTAAGGTCGCCATTATTGGCGATCTGCACGTTCTTATGCCTCTGGTGTTCATGGCTTTTTTTTTTTTTAAAGGCGCCTCGTGCTTGGGATAAGTTTGGACAAATACAGACAAGATGGATGAAGTCCTCCTTGCTACTCCCACATAGTCTGCAGTTTTTGGGCCCGTCATGGACCCAAGTTGG
Source organism: Lissotriton helveticus (assembly GCF_964261635.1). Taxonomy (NCBI): domain Eukaryota; kingdom Metazoa; phylum Chordata; class Amphibia; order Caudata; family Salamandridae; genus Lissotriton; species Lissotriton helveticus. The sequence continues at coordinate 821,083,962 of NC_136073.1, forward strand.
CTGGTCCATGATGGATGGGAATTTACCCAGATGTAGGGCCATTAACTGTAGTTTTCTGTGGGCCGGGAACGTAATTGTTAAGTATGAAGCTGGGGTGAGTGATTTGTAATTGGATATTACCATCCAAGCATGTTTTCTCGTGCTAAAAGGGGTTTTGTCTGCTAGCAGCGAGTGGAACTTTGCTGATTTGTTTATAGCTTGCTTCCCAGAGTTATTTTGTGCAAGTGTCTGTTAAGGCATTTTTTAGGAATTGGTTGTATGGGGACTTTGCGTCATTTTCTATTTCGTCCCACAGAGCCTTATTCAGTCCCGAGGCTTCTAGGTTTTGTTTCAAGCTATACCACTGCTTGATGGTTGCATACCTCCTTCCCAGCATTTCGTTTGTTACCCCAAATTCTAATCTGGTCTGTGCTGGTGAAGCTCCCTGATGAATTTGGAAGACTGTTTTGTAGATTGCCATCTGTACTTTGTTAAGCACGGCCGCATCTTTCCCATGGAGAGCTATGCTGCCATATTATAGCGTAGGTAGCATTTTGGCTTTTATTGTTGCCAGTAGGGGTCTAAATGATGGCCCTTAAGCTGTTTTAATAGGGCCCTGAGGGAGAATGATAAGGCGTTTGCTCTCTGCGAGATGTAGGCGTTTTTTGCTGCTAGTGAATGTGCCGATTGTCAAAGTAGAATCCCAAGTACTTGTAAGTAGGCACTGCTTCTATCTTTTTGCCCTCCAATTGGATTTGTTGGTTGACAGTCTGTCGTCTGGTGATAAGCATGGTTTTACTTTCTGTGGTGTTTATCTCCAAGTTATTATACGCTATTTAAATTCCGACAATCCCACAAGTGACCTTTGTAAGCCAATCTTGGTTAGACTCATCAATACGACACCGTTCGCGTAGGATAAATGGGTTAGAGGTAGAGTGCCTAATTTGGGTGGATGAGATATGATCTTGTTGAGCCTTGGTGTGAGGTCTGCCATGAAAAGATTGAAGAGATGAGGGGCCAGGACACAACCTTGTTTAAGCCCTTTGCTGATTTTAATCTTTCTTGATAACCTTGCTCCATCTCCCAGTTTTACTTTCATCCATGTGTTGGAGTATAAGAGCAGTATTCCGGTGAGTATTTTATCCAGGACATTCCAGCTACGCAATTTTCCCCATAGAATATTGTGGTCTACGCTGTCGAAGTCCGCCTTTAAGTCGATGAAGCAGGGATGCACCTGCTGTTTCCTTCAGATGTATTTATCGGCTATCAGTGAGAGTGATAGAATGTTTGTTATTGTCCCACACCCTTTCCTGAAGCCTGTTTGGTTAGGCGGGATTCGTTTTGTGCTATCAGACCAGGTATTCAGATCTTCCAGGAGTAGTGAGGCGTAGTACTTCACGTTTACATCCAAAAGTGCTATCAGCCTGTAGCTTGCTGGAGATGTTCTGTCTCCACCTTTGAAGATGGGAGTGATTACTGAGCCTTGCCAGCTTGACGGAATTTGATTTTCTCTCTCTACCTCATCAAATAGTTTTTTTAATCTTCCGCTCCAGAAATCCGGGTCAGATTAAATAAGGATTGCTCCTTCTGTGTAGTGCATTGTGTGTCGTCCACAGGTTAGAGAGCGGTTTGTTTTTGTGGGGCCTTCTTGTTAATAATTCGTTGTTCGTCGCATGCCTTGGGCGTCTCTTGCATTCTCTGCCTCCATTCTAGGTGCTTCAGAGGTGTTGTGCCCGTAAATCGCTTTGTTATTAGTGCGGCCCAATCGGCTTTGTGGACGCTTGATGTTATTGGATTTGCGAGGTGGTTAAGCCCGTTGATCTTTCTCCAAAATGCACTTGAGTTGGTGTTCTTTGCCGTGCAGAGCAGTTTTGCCCAAAAGTCGTCCTTCAGTGTTCTTTTGTGTTCCCACAATGCCTTTCTGTATTTTTTCTTGAGGTTCTGTCTTAGGTCCCAGACTGTAAGTGTTGTGGTTGTTTTTATTAGTGTTCTTGCGTTGTTTCAGAAGAATGAATAATCAGGAGCTCAGGGCGAGTAATCTTTAGCTCAGAATGAGTAACCCCAGTCCAGACAGGTGAAGAGGAGGTAGAGGTCCAGCTTCCTCCTCCCCTTTACGCCACGCGCTCCTTAAACGTCCTGCGCACGACGTTAGTCTGCGGGCGTTACAGTCTCCCAGGGAAGTTAGTGGTCCAGCTCTCCCTTGCTTTGCAGCCAAAGCCTGACCTTTGCTTGCGATCGGAAGGGCGTGCCGCAGGTTGTGACGTGCGCTGTAACCTACCTGGGGAGTTAGCGGTCCAGCTCTCCCTTGCAGGCGTGCATTCAAAAGGAAACAACGCCAGGGCTTGACGTGTGCTGCAGCCCAGCAGGGGAACCAGCTCTCCCTTCCTTAAAAGATAAGGCCCAAACCTTGTGCACGGTCAGAAGAGAGGGCTGCAAGCGGTGACGGCTGTTCCAGACTTGTAGAGGAGATATTGATTCAGCTCTCCCCTGCGTACGGGACAAGGTTTAACCTTTGTGCGTAGCAGGGAGAGAGAGCGGCAGAATGTGTGAGACTCCAAACATCCGGCCGTGGTCGGCGAGCGCTCAGAGTAACGCCTCTAGAAGTCAAGTCAGAGGAACTTATTAAGAGCACATATAACCATGGGGTCTCATGGCGCTAGCGTAGGATCCGTGAAGACTGATGATCAGTACTGCGGACATTAAAGATGGTCAAACTACCAGGTTTTTAGTTCCTTACGGAAAAGCTTATGGTAAGCGATGGAGACGAAATATGGAGGAAGCATATTTCAGAAAGCAGGTGTGAGAAAGGAGAAAGATCTCCCGCTGTTCCTGGCGGTGCGGATTCTGCGAGGCGTGAGGAGACGTTTAGTACTTTAACTAAGCGTCCTACTTGGCTGATACCAGGTACGGATTTTGAAGTGGCATCGCTTCTTAATAGGGAGTCAATGAAGACAACAGGAGCCGGCAAGGCACGAAGATATGTCGCGGGAGCAGCTCGGGAAGGGGGTTGCGCAGAGGATAAAGGTAATTAACTACTAACGACTTGTCTGAACTGCCAAGAGGGGTGAAGTGCTAGTTGAATGACAAGAGAGTAGCACACAATGGTTTGTTGAGATCTTCTTCCTCAGGTTCCTGAAGCTGCCGACTACACCAGTTTAAGACCCTGTGCTTAAGATGCTTAGAAGGATAAGTCAAGGCAGGTGTAAGTTTTGAGGAGTAGGTTTATTCCATGCAAAGAAGATCCCATCCATATCACAGTAGCTAAGCACAGCAACTGTTAGTCCTTTTGAATCTAAACATTCCAACCCACCTATGACATGGAAACCACGCTAGTGACTATATACTATTGTCACTATGGAGAGCCCAGAAGTCAAGGCATAGATACCACACATTTGTCTTAGTCTCACTTCATATTTATGACAGGGGGAACTGAAAATTAAAGTTAATCTTGATATATTTTGGTTCCTCTAATCCATTCAACACCTTTTCCATAGCCCTCTGAAATACGGACACTGCAGAGATGAGACCAAAAGGCGTACTCCTTTATCTTAATACCCCCAAGGGGTAATTAGTGCAGCTAAGTACTAAGCCTGTTCATACAATTTGACCTGGTGATATGTTGATGTTAAATCAAATGCTGAGAATGCTCTAGCATCTTTAAATGAGGACAGTATCTCCAGACTGCGTCGTAGGGGATATATTATCTACTTTCACATATCGGTTCAAACCTAGGAAGTAGATACATGATCTGACCTGTGGGCTTGGGTGCCATAACTACTGGTGCAACTCAATTAGCTGCTTTCAGTCTTCAATTTTGTCAGGTTTCATCAACCTTTCCAATTCTACTTGCATGGTATCCTTCAAACTTACTTCTTACTTTACTTGCTATTGGACTGCTGTAGGAAGCTGGCTCTATATATACTTCACCAAAATGAGGTATAGTGTGCACAGCGTCCAGTGGCACCCAAAAGGTAGGCAGAGGTAAAAAGTAGAGATCACCTTACTCTCCATTTGTGGTAGTGTGAGAGAGCAGTAAGGCTTTATCAGAGGGTATTGTAAAGCATTTTTTGTACATGCACAGGCAGCAAAAGCGGTCACACACTGAAAGACTGAACTCAGACCAATTTGTTTGTATAAAAAATATCATTTAGTTATATTTATTTTCTAGAACCAAGCAAGCCTTGTATAGGTAAGTGTAAATAGTACTTTTCAAGGCAGGTTGAACAATACAAGCAAGCTGAATGAAAATGACTTCTTTACAGGTTTATAAACACTTTGAATAGTTAAAACTAATGTTAGATTACTTTTGATTACTTTACAGGTTACTTTATGGATTACTTATTCTACTCGGTGTGATAGGCCTAGAAATCACACTGGGACATTTCCTAGAGAAAATGTAAGTAAAGCAGTTTTAAGTTATTTGCAGTTTTTCAATGTTTCATAAAAAAACAACTCTACTCTTCAGGAAAAACAGTCAATGTATTCCTATGAAGAAAAAATGAAGTTAACAGTTTGCAGGCAATTACAAGTTTGTGGGAGTTGGTTTTCGGGGTCAGAACCAGGGTTCCCCCAGGGTCAAGGATGCACTCTCAAGGCACCCTCAGCGGCACTAGGGCGGCCTGGTGCTGAGTGCTGAGGCCCAATGTTATCCAATGGGGGATAGAGAGCCTCCGGTTGGAGGATGCTAATGAGCAGGCCACAAGGTTGTGGGAGCAAAGCTCCTAGTGTTAGACTCCGGGCAAAGGGGGATCCCAGTTAGCACCCAAGGTACACCCGCAGCAGCACTGAGGGAGCTGGGTGCTGTTTTGGCGTTGGGTGCCCTGTTATTTTCAATGGGGATTCTCCGGTAACAACAAAAACTGCAGGCTTGGGGAAGAAGATCTTCTCTAGGTGACCACCGGTTGGAGAGGTAAGTTGGGATGCCTGGTGATGCTGGGCCACCGTCAGTTGGGCCAGCCAAGGCTGTGGGACGTCGGGTGCAGGGGTGTCTTTAGGCGTCAGGGTTTTTTACCAGCTTCGGTCGCGGTTGGGGGGGTTCCTCCAGAAAGAGGATGCAGGCTCCGCTTGGAGATTCGAGGCAGGTCACTTCCTCGTGGTGTTGGGCCACTCGAACTCGGTCCGTAGGAGACGGGTGCAGGGTGGTGCTGACTCGCGGATTTGGCCGGAGCCAGAGTCTGTGGGTGAGCAAATCCGGTGCTCAGGGGAGAAAAAGTCTTTCTTGTGGAAGGCAGGGCAGGTCCTCAGGGTTCTTGAGGATGCTGACTGCAGGACACACTGGGATTTCACTGGAGCAGGTTCGAGGTGGGGACAGGGTGTTAGGGCTGGGGCCAAGTCAGTGGGCGTCCTCCTCTTCTTAGTTTCAGCACGGCTCTTCGGTCCTCCTTCTCTTTTTCTTGGTTGGTTCTTGTCTGAGGAGGCAAGTTTCAGGGTTGCCCCTAAATATTAGATTTAGGGGCATTACAGGCAAGTAAAAGTTGAGGCTAATGGGTCCCTTCCTTGGGGTGGCTATACCTCCTATTATAACTCCTACAGTGGGAGGGGAGCATATGACTCCCTTTGGTTGGCGGGGTCCTCATCTGCAAGATGGCGGGGACTGAGACTTGTGCTTCACCTCGCCTCCCCCACCTGAGGAGTGGGGTTGGCAAAGGTGGGCACAACTCCCTTCCTCACTTGATTTTCCTGCTGATTCTCCCACCCAAAGTGGGGGTCAGAACCAGTGGGGGTCAGTTGCTGGAAGCAGCAAAGGCCTCACGAAGCTCGCAAAGGCCTGGCGAAGCTCACAAAGCCAGCAAGCCTTTGAAGCTTCCTCTTCGTGGACCCTGCCCACCCTGGGGGAGGAGGTTTGGCACCTCGTCCCAGGATGTGCTATGTTTCAGACCCCCGAGAGCAGTAGGCTCTTGACCCAGGGGTCCAGAAACATCGCTGATGCCCTCTGTGTGCATTTTCCATTAACCCCCACATTGGCATCAGTGTGGGTTTAATGTGCTGAGAAGTTTGATACCAAACTTCCAAGTTTTCAATAAATCCATTATGATGCTTTGGAGTTCGTAATGACAAACTCCCAGCACCATATACTCTTGATGGCATTACTGCACTTACAATGTCTTAGAATTGGTTTGGACACTGTAGGGATACAGGGCTTATGCACCTGTACCCTCACCACTGGTATAGTGCACCCAGCTAGAGGGCTGGCGACCTATGTTCGGGCAGTTGGTTGTAGGCTTGGCTGGCATACAGGGATGTGTGCCATGTCGACTCTTCACTTTGTTCTGCACCAAAACACGCAGTGTGTGCATGTAAAGGTACAGGGCGTCTAAGGGTGGCACAATACGCGCTGCAGCCCTTGTAGGCCTTCCCTGGCCACAGTGCCCTTGGTAACATTTACAAGAGAATGACCTGTGGCCAAAAAGTACTAATTGTTTTATATAAAAAAAAATGTTTATGAAGTTTAGTGAAAGAACATAGGCCCCGGGTACCTGTTTGGCAGGAACCCAGGGCACACTCAGTCAAAGTATATCAGCCGTTTAGCAAAAAGTGGGGGCAACCATGCAAAAAGAGGGCACTTTCTTACATCTGCTACCAATCTTTAAAACAGTCTTGTGGGTATAACCTTTAAGACACCTTATTCGTTCATCAAACACCTTGTGGAATTCTTTCAGGCTGGACTAAATCCCATTACCAGCTAAGTTACAACAAAAACACATTCATAAAACAAGTGGTGAAGCTCAAAGTCTATGGCGATTTTTAGACATCCTGGTGATGCACCGAAAACCCTACTGGAACCGGCCAATGTTTTTAAGAGATCATAGATATGGGAAAAAGTGATAATCTTTAGCATTTTTTTTTCAACTTTTAAGTAAAATCATTTTGTTTCAAGTGCTTGATGTTTATTGAAAACGCTTTTGGGTGAGCTTCATGATGAACTTTGCTTGGGCAGCAACTACCAGCAGAAAACTCAGCTACATATCTTTAGCACAAACGATGATCACAAGTTCATAATGAGATTTTTATTCTCGTCTCTCAAAAAGTACTTTGAATTCTTAGTGGAGTTCCATAACAATATGAACACCTGTCTGACAATGTTGCATACTGCTGTCACAGTAAGAGCAAAGGCATGCTGCAAGCTTTACCCTTTATAACTTAATGCTGGGTCCATCTGGTGTAACTGTAATGGATAAAGATGGGAACCTTTCTGTGCAGCTAACACCATTAACAAATCAGAAGGAAGTGTGTAATCAGCAAGGTCTTTATCTTGTCTTTGGTTTTGGGGTATTACTGAGGCATCAGAAATGTTATCACAAATGGCTATTAATGCCCAGAAATTACATGAATGCGTAGATGGATGACTTTAGTCTGCAGAGTTTAAATATTAGCAATGCTCCACGATATTAATGAGCACATGTAGTGCAGAATGGTTGACCATGATGAGGGCAAACACAAGGAGATGATGAACGGAGAACTGAACCTTTTCAGACACTCACCCCCCAATCACAGATCTGGGTTGAATCCATCATCGTTCTTTAGCTCACTTCGCCACCCCAGTTCAGACACAGCAATATGCAAATCAGTCTTGACCCTGTGCCTCTTGGGAACAGTCAAGCCCGAAATGTCAAGCCATGTTTTTCCTGGACCGGAAACAAGCATCCTGGGACCAGTTTTTGGCAGTTCGGGCTGGACTGTTCCCATAAGGAACAGGAAGAAGACTGATTTGCATATGGCTGGATCCAAACTGGGGTGCTGTGGTGAGCAAAAGAATGATGCATTTAACCCAGATTTCTTTGCATTGGCCAGCATTCCGTCAATGAATTGTTTCTTTTGCATATGACCATGATGACAGCTCCATTAGTTAGCTCTGCTGAAATGATGGCTGTCTTATCCACTGCATGCTTATGGGTTTCTCCTCTGTCATTTCTTGGTTGACTCCAAAGACATTTAGCATGGCTATCTGTAACGGGTGCATTTTTAAGGAGCGATTCCCTTGCCACTACTCAGGCGAGTATTTACCCTGGCTAAATGTAACTAGTGCATTGTTACTGAAACCCACCCAAGAAACAGTACACATTCTCTCTCAAGAATGTTAGCCAAAGGCACATACACACCTCTCTCTCTCTCTCTCTCTTTTACTACACCCCAGGAGTAGGCGCAGCTACACAATGCCAACACCACAAGGCGTAATCCACTACACTACACGCATAACACCAATCACTTCCACATGGGCCAACATTCCAGCCTATCCCTTCCCAACCAAACACGAAAATAAATTTAAAGGACATGCATTCTATCCCTCCATCCTTTGCATTCAACTACACGCCTAAGTGCAGTGGTCCATGTCAGGATAAAATCGGCAGTCTGGTTCATCACACAAAATACCAGCATGCTCCCCAGATAGGCCACACCATAATTAGACAGTCTTGCAACCAAACACTCACCAATTGTGTAGCGTGGTACTTGGTCTGATCATGTGTTTCATTGTCAGGCCCAGGGGAACAAAGCACAAATGCAACTATTATACTACATTCTATAGGCAAAGTCGTGATAGATATGAATTACGGGGAATTTGCAAAAGTGGATTGAGAATTCAAGCAAGTGTGCCCTTGAAAGTCATGGAACTCTGAAACATGGAAAGTGTGTTTTTTGAGGTTGCACTGGTCCAACTACTGCTTCTTCTATACCAGTGGGATCTTACTTTCGAGTAAAACATTACATGAATTCTTGATTAGATATTTGACTTAGACTGGTACCTGCATAAACTGGAGAAGGTCCCGTCAGTAGATTTCATTTTCTTTTTCACGTGGGGAGCCTGGTTAAGTGACCAATTCTTCAGCATTCTAACAACTGTCTTAATCAGCAGCTGTCATTGGGTCCTTCTTTTTTCCGCTCAATGCTGAACGAGGGACATTCAATGTCAAAACTTTGTTTTAAATGGGTGATATTTCCAAGATCTTTGTGATGCACGCCCAGATGTTTAACTAGACCATGACAACTAGACACCTCTCCAAAATATAGTGCCAGATGAGAAAGGCTATCTATGTCAAACCGGTTTCAAGTGTTTCCAAGGAAGTCCCAGAAATGTCTGTGGTAGAGGAAGCACCCCCTTCCAGCAGTTTTGCTAGGTTGGGACTCAGTAGGTTAAAGAGGTGTCTGAGGGAGTCCTGGAGGGACTCAAGGGTATTGTCACCAGCTTGTCTCCAAGCCAAATATCCTTTGTTCCTTCACCATTTTGGTGGAGCCTTACAATCAATCATAATGGTAGACAAAAACATACATAGCATGATTCTCTTTGTGACTCTTACTCACTTCAAGAGCGACTACTGAAACAAGCTGGCTTGGCAACTCAACAAACAGCAGGGGGAAAATGACTGAAAATAAAAAGGGTGTAAATGAACCCTGGTACCATGCAAAAAACCTTTTCAAGGCTAGAAGCTTTCAAAAGTTATGAAATGAAGCAAAAGAAAATGTTCAAATCAACACAATTTTGAAATAAGGGAGAAAGGCAAACCAGTTAGAAGTATCCATCAGAAGAACAAGTTACTTAGCTTTGTTAATACATTATGTGGTGGATATTCCAGCTAACCACAGAGTCCACATTGCCCTCCCACTTCCCCATTGTTTGGAGTGGTCTCAATTCTAAAAAAAAAAAAAAAAAAAAAGAAAAAGATCCCAACTAAGATCTCTGCACACTGGTGCTGACAATTGTTTTGTGCTACACGTCGGTGGGAGCAGAAAGAGTCAAGTAAGAAACGGACATCCGCACGCGGGGGTAAAACAAAGGTAACAAGGAGCCGTATGGCACCACCTAACAGTGTGTAGGAGTACGCTGAGAAAATTGTTGATACCCTGACTGAATCTGCCGCTACAAGTATCCATCAGAAATTCTAGCATTTAAGAATATTAATGAATAGAAGATCAATAACTTATGCAAATCTGAGAGAAAATCTGGCATAAATGTATCTTCTTTGCTGGTTCCAGGGGATCAACAATATGCTTAAAGCACAATTATACAAAAAAGACTCCTCTAGGTGCTGGGGGCAGGATTTTCATTAGAAGATTTTATTATATGAAACAAAGTTAATGTTGCTGAAATATACTTTTACTTTATTCAAATTTCTGAGATTTTACTATTTAACAGAAACAGACCCAAAAAAGAAAATGTTGGAATCAAACTTTCCGCCAAAATTGTTCTTGGGGCATCTCTTATCATACTGGGACAACTGATTTTAGGCCATTTTTGAAAAATATTTAAAGTCCTGCGGGAGAGGAATTTATCAAAGCACTGTATACCACTTCCCTCAGTTTTCGAGATAAGTGGATATCGTTACAAGGTTTCAATAAACTCTCACATGCTCAGAAACTAAAATGAATATGCTACTTACCAGTATGCATCTGTTCTTGGCATGTAGGGCTGCTAACATTCATATCTTAGCATTAGATCGCCGCCTAGTGTTGGGTCCGGATGATCGCACATTGTTGTCCTGGAAGAGTCTTCGAAGTATCCTGAGATAGGTGGCTCCTCCCCTGGACTACAGTGCGCATGGGCATCGGCTCCATCCCCAGATTGTTTTTCGCCATTGTGGCAGAAGATGGAGTGAAAAGTGTAAAGGATGTCCATGCTAATGACTGAATACAATAGTATATCTGCAGCTGCAACAGGCACCGGGGAGGAGGGTGGGCGATATGAATGTTAGCAGCCCTACATGCCAAGAACAGATGCATACTGGTAAGTAGCATATTCAGTTCGAGGCATGTGGGCTGCTAAATTCATATCTTAGCATAGAATACATAGCAGTCCCTCCATCAGCGGCGGTTGCCCGTGCCAGCTGCAGAAACCTGAAAGAGTGTCTTGAGAACAGCCTGTCCTACAGCAGCTTGCTGCTTGGAATGCACATCAACACAGTAGTGTTTTGTAAAGGTATGTGGTGTAACCCACGTGGCTGCTCTGCAAATGTCCTCTAAAGGAATGTTCCCCAGGAAAGCCATGGATGCCCCCAATTTGCGTGTGGAGTGCGCCCTTGGGGGTATCGTTAGAGTGCGCTTGGCCTTTTGATAACATATTTGGATGCACTTAACAATCCACCTGGCTATTCCTGCTTTGGAAATAGGGTTGCCTTTGTGTTGTGGTGCGAAGGCAACAAAAAGTTGTTTTGTTTTTCTAAAGGGTTGTGTCCTGTCTATGTAGTACATCAACGCCCTCCGTACATCTAAGGTATGGAGCATTCTTTTCGCCACTGTTTGTGGGTTTTGAAAGAATGCCGGTAAGTCAATAGTTTGGTTGAGATGAAACTGTGACACCACCTTCGGAAGGAATTTGGGGTTAGTGCGTAGCACTACTCTATTTGGATGAATCTGAATGAAAGGCTCTTGGATTGTGAGCGCTTGTAGCTCACTAACACGCCTCAGTGACGTAATAGCTATTAGGAAAGCTACTTTCCACGTGAGGAACTGGAGTTCACATGAGTGCAGTGGCTCAAAAGGTGGTCCCATCAGTCTGGTGAGGACCACATTGAGGTTCCACACCGGAGCTGGTGGTGTTCTTGGGGGAATGACACGTTTCAGACCTTCAAGGAAAGCTTTAATGGCAGGCACTCTGAAGACAGAGAGATGCTGCCTGTTCTGAAGATAAGCCGCTATGGCGGATAGATGTATCCGAATGGAAGTGTACGCTAGATTGCACTTGTAAAGATGCAACAGATAGCAAATGATGTCAGGGATAGATGCATCTAGCGGGTTGATGTCATTGGCTGTGCAGTAAATGACAAAACGCTTCCATTTCGCAGCATAGCATGCTCTGGTAGTTGGCTTCCTTGCCTCCTTGATGATGTTCATGCATTCTGGAGGTAGGTTAAGGTATCCAAACTCTAGGACTTCAGGAGCCAGATCGCCAGGTTGAGCTGTTGCGGATCTGGATGCTGAATTTCTCCATGGTTCTGCGTTAAAAGTCTGGGCGTGAGGCGCAGTCTTTGATGCGGCACCACTGAGAGTTCGAGGAACGTGGTGTACCATGCTTGGCGAGCCCACGTCGGAGCAACCAGGATGAGAGTCATCGCGTGCTGCCTTAGCTTTCTTGCCACCAGCGGTATCAGAGGGGCTGGCGGAAAAGCGTACGCAAATTTGCCTGACCAGTTCATCCATATCGCATTCCCCTGCGACTGTGGGTGAGGGAACCTGGCGGCAAAGTGTTGGCATTTTGCGTTTTCTTTTGTGGCAAACAGGTCTATCTCCGGATGACCCCACTGCTGGAAGTACGGGTGGAGTACAGATGGGTGCAACTCCCACTCGTGCATTTGATGGCTGTATCTGCTGAGCAGATCCGCCATCTGATTGTCCTTTCCCGGGAGGTGCTCTGCCATGAGGAAAATGTTCCTCTGAATGGCCCACTTCCACATGCTCTGAGCCAGACGAGACAGCTGTGGCGAGTGGGTGCCTCCCTGCTTTTGAATGTAGTACATCGCGGTCATGTTGTCCGTCCGGACTAACACTACCTTGTTGCACAGATGTACGATGAAGGACTTGATCGCCATGAAGATTGCCATCAGTTCCAGATAGTTGATGTGCATCTTTTGTTGCTGCGTCGTCCATAGTCCCTGCACTGTGTAAGTGAGCAGATGAGCTCCCCATCCCTGGAGAGATGCGTCCGTTGTCAGGATAATCTGTGGCACTGGCTCCTGGAACAGTCGGCCCTTGCAAAGGTTGTGTGGAGTCCACCAATGCAGAGAGTCGAATGCCCGACTGGTAACCAACACTAGGTCTGTTAAATTTCCCTGAGCCTGTGTCCACTGATTTGCTAAGCACTCCTGGAGCGGGCGCATATGTAACCGTGCGTGAGGGACTATGAAGATGCAGGAGGCCATCATGCCTATCAATTGCATGAACACTCTCGCTGGAAGCGAGTGTTGTGGTCTGAACTTCTGGATTAGAGACTGCATGCTGTCTATCCTGACTTGGTTTGGTTGAGCCATGGCCGTTAGGGTATTGATCGTCGCACCTAGAAACTGCCGGACATGTGCCGGCTGAAGATGCGACTTTGGGTAGTTCAACGAGAAACCTAGATTGTGAAGGAGGTGAATGGTGGTCGACATGTCCGCGGCGCACTGTTGTTCCGACTTGGCTTGAACAAGCCAGTCGTCCAGGTAGGGGTAGACATGGATGTTCTGCCTCCTGAGGTGCGCTGCTACTGTCGCCAGACACTTGGTAAACACTCTTGGGGCTGTGGTGACTCCGAAGGGTAGGACCTTGAACTGGTAATGCTTGCCTTGGATAGTGAACCTGAGGTATTTCCTGTGGGACGGGTGTAGTGGAATGTGGAAATAAGCATCCTTGAGATCTAAGGTTGCTAAGAAGTCCCCTTTGTTTAACAAGGGAAGGATCTGTTGCAGTGTAAGCATATGGAAATGTTCTGATAGTATGTACAGGTTGAGGGGACGCAGATCTAGAATGGGTCTGAGAGATCCGTCCTTTTTTGGAATAAGGAAGTACAGGGAATATACCCCTGTGCCTTCCTCTCCCACCGGCACGAGCTCGATTGCGCCTTTGTGCAGCATCGCCACTACTTCCTGCTGCAATAAGTGCAAGTGCTCTGCGGACATAGGCCTTTGCCTTGGTGGAATGTTGGGTGGGGTGGATATCAACTCTAGGCAATAACCATACTGGACCAGTTGTCGCACCCACCTGTCTGTGGTGATGTTTCTCCAGACGGGCAGGAACTGCTGCAGTCTCCCCCCGACAGGTGTTAAGTGGTCGGGGGGCAGTGACAGAGAGTCACTGTTTGCTTGGGGTAGAGGAGCGGGAGTTGTTGTTTCCTCTGCCGCGACCTCTGTTGCTGTTATTTCTGTAACCTCCCTTGTTCTGTTTTGTGAACGAGGATTGTGCTCCACCTCTGGAGAATTGCGATTGTTGACCCATTTGTCCTCTGGTGACTCCACGTGCACCTGAGCGACGAAAATTATTGCCACGAAACTGTTGTGATTGTAGGGCTCCCATGGACTTAGCAGTTTCTGTGTCTTTCTTTATCTTTTCGAGGGTGGTGTCAACATCTGGACCAAACAGTCTATCAGGATTGACTGGCTGATTAAGTATGGTTGTCTGAATATCAGGTTTAAACCCTGATATGCGGAGCCAAGCTTGTCGTCTCAGCATGACGCTAGTGTTGATCGCCCTAGCTGCTGTGTCTGCGGCGTCAAGTGCACACTTGATGGCTGCGTTGGAGATCAGTTTCCCTTCTTCTATAAGCAGTTTGGTGCCCTCTTGAAACTTCGGAGGCAGGTGTTGTACAATTTGCTCTAGGGTGTCGTAGTGCGCCCTATCGTAACGTGCTAAGAGTGCTTGTGTATTTGCAATACGCCAAAAGTTGGCAGCTTGTGCAGCTACTCTTTTGCCCCCTGCCTCTAGCACCTTGGACTCCTTGTCTGGGGGAGGAGCTTCACCCGTAGTTTGGGAGTTGGCCCGTTTTCTGGCATTCGCGACCACAAGAGAGTCTAGTGGCAACTGTCCCCGAATGTATGCAGGGTCTGCAGGTGCTGGTCTGTACTTTTTCTCGATACGTGGATTGACCACTCTCGCTCTGGTAGGTTCTTTAAAGATGTCAGCTGCATGCTTGAGGACTCCCTTGAGCATAGGTAGCGTTTTCACAGTTCTTTCAGAGACTGAAAAAGTGTCAAAGAGAAAATCCTCTTCCACTGGGTCAGCATGCATGTCCACATCATGATTAGCAGCTGCCCTTTCAATGAGTGCATGAAAACCTGCAGAATCCTCCGTTGGGGATGCACGAGCACTGAAAGGCTGTGGGTCTTGCCCCACACTTTGGGTGCCTTGGTCACCAATGTCATCATATGAATCTGGATGTGCATCTGGTTCATTGATGGGGAAGGTGTATTGGTCATCTTCATCATATCCCTCACCCTCAGAGTGTTCTGGTGAGGGAGTAGGGCTCCTTCTTGGAGGAGGCTGGGTAGGTTCTATGAGGCTAGAAGCGTCCTGAGGAAACCTTTTCTTTTTTAGTGGGATGACATAGGAGTCCAAAGGCTCTGAAGTGATCCTCCTCTTGTATAGGGTTAATTTGCCGGTGTTGGCGTCGATGAAGTGCTCAGAATCGTCCTCTGATTCGAGTACTCGACTTGAAGGTACCCCTGCCGTAGAAGAATCCGACGGCTTTGGCGTCGATTTCGTAGAAAAGGCTTTCGGAGCCTCTTTCGGCGGCAGAAGGAAGAGAAGCTTACTCTTAGGCTTTGCCGGAGTGTCCTTCGGCGTCTGAGGCGATGGCATCGGAGCCGACGTAGCAGCATCCTTTTCCCTGATTCTCTGTAGCGAAGCGGCGATGAGGGACGCTTCACTTTCAGTGGATTTCGGTGCTGACGAGGATGTCTTGACCTTCCCCTCGGATCCGACTTCATGGTGGCCTTTCTGAGCCTTGGACGCTGATGCAGTTGCCGCCGACCCAGAGTCCTTGGATCGATGCGCAGATGAGCCAGCCTTCGATCCGTGTGCTTGTGTCGCCTCCGTCTCCACTACGCGACCGACTAACGGAGTCCCAGTCGGAACCGGAGCCGTGCCGCTGGCCTTGGCGTGCTTGGACGGTGTCGCAGCGGTTGATCCGTGCCGACCACCCTTTTTAGAGGAGCCCTCCTCTGGCGCTGATTTTGACCCTGTGGAATCAACAGATTTCTTCGACTTCTGTGGACCGGAGGCCGACGGAGCCGATGCGGCAGCGGGAGCAGTAGTTTTCTGTGGCCCGGCCGCCATTTTAGGGACGCTCGAGTCCATAAGTTTCGGTTTCGTTTTCGGGTCGGCCATTTTAGGTGCAGTCGATACCGTAGGTTTCGGTTTCGGTTTCGATCCAGCCTGCCCAGCAAGTATGTCCGTGGCCGGGCCTGAAGGCGGGGCCGTGGCTTGCGGTACGGGGTCTTGGGTAAGGCCAACTGGCGATCCCGTGACCCGATCGTGATCTTCGAAACTCTCGGGGCATAGCTCGTCCCCCGAGCTATCAGCCGCGGCCCCATAAATCTCTTAGACGTCCCCTACCTCATCGACGTATTCAAGGCCTTGACCCACGACTCAGTCGTCGTCTACCGGATCCGCCTCGACCTCCGTCTCGGGTGGGGATATTTGGAGATGATGACCCTGTTCATCTTCTTCTTGGTCGCCGAAGATGTTTTCGGGATCCGGGGCCGCTTGTCTGGCCTCTAGGCGCACCGCGCGCCGAAGCTTGAGAGTCTTTTTAGACCTGAATTGTGCGCAGGCCTTGCACTTGCCGTCGTCATGGTCCGGTGAAAGGCATTTGTTACAGACCGGGTGCAGGTCTATATGTGGGTACTTAGACCCACAGAGCGGACAGAACTTAAACGGACTCCGCTCCATGTTGAAAAGTTGCGGTCGTGTCGCGATGAGAAGGCCTCGATGTCCGAAGAGTGAAAAAACTCCGCTGAATCCGACTCCTAGAGACGGAAGAACTCGAGACCGTGCGCAAACAATACCGACGCTATGAATACAAGGCCTTTTGGCCTTAAAAAGTTAGTTTTACTCGGTTCCGACAGAGAGAAGTCGAGACCGCATCCGAACCCAATGGCGGAAAAAAACAATCTGGGGATGGAGCCGATGCCCATGCGCACTGTAGTCCAGGGGAGGAGCCACCTATCTCAGGATACTTCGAAGACTCTTCCAGGACAACAATGTGCGATCATCCGGACCCAACACTAGGCGGCGATCTAATGCTAAGATATGAATTTAGCAGCCCACATGCCTCGAACACACTTTTACTACTGAGTTTTCTTCACAGCCATTCCCATAACTTTAAAACAGACGGACAATCATTTTCCCTTCATGGAGGATTAAAGATGTAGACACAGACACACACACACACACAGAAATATATATATAGGTTTCACCAAAATCCAAGAAAGCACACACTCAGGAGGGTCATAATGCAGTGCTGGTTTTATTTAATCTCGAGATTAAATAACCCCAGCACTGCATCATGACCCTCCTGCGTGTGCGCTTTCTTGGATCTTTGTGAAGTATTAATTGATCAGTGGGCTCCGCCAGCACAGCACACCACCTTTCAACGGGCCCAGGGTCCTGGAAGGGGCAAACTCGTGGGTATATGTATATATAAATAAATGTACATGCAACAGATGCAGCTTTTATACGGCGGGAATAGTAAGGCACGGTCTAAATTTTCTATCTGTGTTTAGGACATTAATTTGTCCCTAATCCTCCACCTTGCTAACCAACATCATATATAGATTTGATACATTCCAACTGGACATGCCCGAATGTTCAATGTTAGAAGGCCTAAGCAGACTAGAAACAAACAGGGAAAAGTATTCATTTATCACATCAATGAGCTGACAGAAAAACAGTTCCCATATGAACACCTAGTGGAACACGTTTTGGCAAGAAAAGAAAGATGGTCAAACTCACCTGGAACAAGGGTTATGGGCCTCACCGTCTGGCCTTGCTGCACATTTAGAACAATTCCAACCTGATTCATAGGGTTTATGGGGTTCATGGCATTCATAGTGCTTTGTACCGGCCTCACATTCCTCACAGGAAAACCCTGCTTTTCAGGGGAAAAAGTCTAGTTATAGTTGACAAGAAAACTTTGTGCCACAAAGTAAACTAACAGACCCGAAAAACTGCAAACTCACCAGTTACATAGCACATAATTTTACACAGTCTTTCACCTTGCGTTCCACTACTTCGTGCAAGCATTCACAATTTCAATCTGTACACTTAATACACACAAGATCAAATTTATCATCAATAACACAATTTTAAGAGAGCAAAATAAAGTAGGAGCTCTGTTCATATTTGAATAATTACAATGTGGGCATTGTAACGAGAAAGAAATATGTTAAACTCACATACTGTTAACTGGTTTTCAATTTTAGAAAAGTACTTCTAGACTGTATCATGCTATATGCTGCCAACATATTGTGCTAATAGAATATGGAAACCCAAGCTAACGCCCTAAAACCAAGCAAAGTTAATTTTCAGTACTCACCTGGGTGGTGATGAAAATGGGCTGGGAGGAAACCTGCGAATTGGAGACATGGGTTGCATTTTGCATGACCTGCATTGGCCGTAATACTGGCTGTGTTACCATGGTCCCCAAATTAGGAGCAGAGTTCTGAGTAAGGATTAGTGACTGCCCACCAGACTGAACAATGGGAGATGTGCCTGCAAAACAAAAAATTAATGCTTGATATTAGGTTACTCATGTGGACAATAAACGAAATCCAATACAATTTCCTGAAAACACTACTAAAGTACAGTTCAGTCTGAGTTCTTACTGAATAACTATGGGCCTTCAATGGTTCTTGGTGGCACTGCTCCAATGGATTGCTGTAAAAGCATTACGCCATGCGCTATATAAGAACCTTCCAATTCCAATTTCAATTCCAATTACAAATCCCATGCCAACAATGAAAACACATTGAGACCCTAAGAGCTCAGCACTTACTTCTATGCCGCTGAAGCAACGGAGTAGGACACAACTATGAGTTTGCCCAGTTTTCACTAATTAACATTTGTGCATGGCGACCCAACAAAGTAGTACAACAGGATCTTTATTTACAAGTAAAAAGAGTTATGTTGGCACAAGAAGAAACCAGGAGGTGCTAACACATCCTTGACCTGTGATAGGACTTCTGTTTTCATAAGATTTATGCACAAGGAATGAACTAATATCTGTGCTTGGGTGACACTAGGATGGATGGGTTTGTGACTTTGGTTTTATTATTATGCTTGCTAATAAAGACTAGGAGAAATTGGGCAAAAAAAAAAAAAAGAATAGAAACCCTCATGCTAAAAATTCTGCTGCCCTGTTTTACAGATGTCTGACACAAAGACTGAGGAACCCAACTGCTGAGGCTGCACCCTTTAAAATAAAAAAAATTTAAACAGCAAAATACATTTACTCAAACCTTTCCACTATTAACAGTAAAAGTGGCACTTTGACACAATAGTGGCCTAATAGTAAGGTGTCAGAGTGCTAGCTACCTAAGAGTCTATTTCAATGGCCACCTGGATATGGTGCCACGTGGCCAGGAAGACAGTTCAGGACCCAAAATTACAACATAAGAGATCTACATGATTTTATGTTCTAACGTTTTACACATTTTTTGGTGCGCTTCAGTGTTGTTCAGCAGATAGTGATGCTGCCTTTGAAAGTGAGCTCTTTAATCCGAAAAACCATACTGAACTGTTTCATTGGAACTGTTAACGTCCAAATTAATTGGCTTTAATTAACCTTCTTTCTTATATGAAGCAGTATTAATATTGTCATTATACACACTCTTTTCCAACTATGAGCATCACTTTAGGCTTTACAACCAACCAAAGCATGAAGTGATTTCTGGAACAGTGAAGGTTAGAAAGATGCTTCAAAGAATAACAATCAAAACGACTGGCTCAAGCCAATCCCACACTGGGAGGTGTAAAAAAATTGCAATTTCTAGCTACCTCTTGAATTGGGGTAAGAGACAAAACTGGCATGTCAGAGGCACAAGGAAGGTCAGGCGTGGCAAAGGGCTCATCACTGTAGCACTAAAGCTTCTATGTAATGCTAAACTGTGATGTTTGGCTTGCTTTCAGAGCCGCCTGCAGCAATCAGATTACTCCTTTGCAAATCTTAATTCACTCAGACGAGGTCCACACAGATCTTTATTCAGCTGAACCTTCAGATGCAGCACCTAATCAGTCCATCTAGTTTCCCATGGATGAACTTGTACAAAGTTATCTTTTGCTACAGTTTAACCCTTTGCAATACTCTGTTGGAGAAGATTTAACTGCCATTTATGCTCAGTTTGAAGTCTTGGGCAGTCTGTATTTACAGGCACATATACTGTGTTGGTATTGACATTTACCACCGGGGCAGGTATTGGTAAATCAAGTTAGCCCTTGTTTAGACACTGGTGCTATATTCCAATGGACCATGAAGAACACCACAACACTTTCCAGCCAGAGTAAATGGAACCCACACTACATGTGTGAAGAATGTGGCTATCTATTGGTGCATTTGGAAATAACGTTCGGTGGATATGGCCCACCTAGACGGCTGGGATAAGAGGAGCTAGTCCTTCTTGTTTTGTATGTGTGATGTTGATAAGTCAGTATCTTGGCCTATAAGTTGCACTTGCACTAAGATGGACAGTTGAGCAGTGGTGCCCTTGTGGCTCCTAGGCACTTAGTCGAACTATCATGCAGTTCCTTAATGGTGAAGTTCTTCATAGAGGTCAAGTCTGAATCCAGTGCCTCAATATGCCAGTAAGTTCCACCTCTTGGCTCCACTTACTCCTAAAGCTTTCCTCTTTGCGGGTGAAGCTGCAGGAATTTGAGTCGTAGGTAGTGAACCTATAGAAACAGAGAGGTAGGGGGCATCGAAGCCTTGGGCAGAGAGTGAAGTTCATTAAGTGGGAATTTTGAAGAAAACATGATCCATTACCTACTTCAAAGAAAAGATGAATTTGTCCAGTACTTGAATCATAAGCACTTAAGTGTGCCTGGGCCGTAAGTGTAGAACTCCTACCAATATCACAGAGGAAGGGCCCTAGTCTACTAAACTGCATATCATATGGTAATTTTTACTCTCTGAAGTCTCATGGAAGATAATGAACCTCCAGAACAAGTGGACTGGACTATCTGAATCGCTTTCTAGCTCTGTTTTTCCTCACTTTGGTACAGAGCCTTTTGCAGAGTTTTGGATGCAATTCAGTTGTGCAGTAAAATCATCAACATGGGGTCTCATTTGAAGCTGCCTACCACTATGGTATAGGATTTACTATTAACCATCCGTTTCTTCCCAAGCAATGCACTATCCTTTTGGCACAACTAGGACTGTGGCTGAAAGTTCAAAATGGGCTCATGAAAGTGTAAACCCTTTTATATTTTCACTGTAGGTTCTAAGTCTACTCTGAGAGTCACTGCTGTAATATCAAATTTACTTGCTGTGCCTATGCCCAACGCTAGCTCAACTAATGGATTCCTGGATTTATAGACCCTACAAAGGTAAAAATCCAGTCACTCTGTAAACAAAATCAACCTCTACAACCAAGCCCATAAATCAGACACAAATGCAGAGTCAGCTGGAAGACGTATTCTTTGCAGAGTTGGCAGAAACACTTCTCATATATGTTTAAAAAAAAAACACAATACACTCAGAATAAAATCCTGCAAGCTTTGCAGATTTGTTACATTTCCTAAAAGGGTTGATGCTTGAGTCAAGTTGCCCAGAAATACAGCTAGACTTATAAGGAGGTTGCGAAGTGGCAAGTGGCTGTCCTTCAATTATATATATGGAGTTATGTGCGTACAGGGAGGTTAGCGCTTTAACACTTGCGCCATGTAGCAGTGTCTCTTTGTGGAAAAGTAAATTTTGCCATGTTCTGTGTCCCTACGTGTCATCCATCATATGTTATGTGTGCATGATTAAATATGCATATGCATTCCCCATGTCCGATTAATGACGCAATTACAGTTGTGTCCACCTCTAGTATGCCAGTTTCCAGTTCTCGTGAATACTACGAATATCAGGCCTATGTACTGTCTACGTTGCCACGTTTCTCAGTGTGCACGTTATTCTATTATAAAGTCCCCGTTTCTAGGCCTCAAAAGGGCCTGGACACCAGATTCAGCTCCTGTCTCCTAAAACCTCGCTGAGGAGCGATACAGCCCCCACCTGTATCCTCGACCCTTCACTTACTTCCTGCCTCGCAGTGCCCGGCCCAGCCTGGCTCAGTCTCTGAGTCTGCCAAGAATATGTTATGATTCCAGTTATCAGTTCAGTCCTCCTTCTCTGCATTCCTAAGCTACTGAACTGCATCAATAGTTTCCGTCATTGTCTAGCCTTCACGTCTCCACGTTAGAGAAATACTGCATTTAATGGTCATTTAATATTCTTCATCACGCACTACATGTAGAATAATGCATGGTCCAGTCTTAGAATCAAGTCAGCCTTTCCCCTCCTGACTTCTAGTTTATATCAACATGTTCTCTAAACATCAGATACTAGATACTGTTTAGGTACATGTCGCCCTGACTCTCCAGACTTCAGTCTCTGCTCCTAGCACAGAGTTCATAGCCCCCAGCTTCTCCTAGTGATACGTCATTGCTAGTTTGCGCGCACCATCAGGTTAGAGGTCCCGGCTCCTTAGGTAGCCCCCTCCATGGTTTCCGCCCCATTCATGACATATTCTGTTACGTTTGCATCACATGTCTATGTATACGCCCAGTTACACCTACTTTCGCCCTTATCTTTCGCGACTGCTACGCGTCACACCTTCTGCTCCACCCACTGCTACGCCTACTGCAATGTAATGCTATGTGTTTGCGTTATGTATATATGCTCATGTATTGTTATTAAAAGTCAGCGCGCTCATCCCAGATCCAGCCCCAGCAGCTGCTGGGCCCTGTCATCCTATTCCTATGCAGGTTGTCCTGTTCCTGTCCTTATGCTGTATTAAACCTGCAAAACTCCTACTACCTCGAATCTTGACTCTTATTTATTGAGCTATCTGTTATGATATATGTCTAGTCAAAAAGAGAGGTATTATTTATTTATTTACCACATAATGGCGCCCGAATAGGGACTTGCCCTTTCCCCACGCGTCGGTGAAGCCACGCCGACCCCCTGACCCTCTGCAGTCGTGACGGAACTCTTCTGTGCACCGGCAGATATTTCTGCTTCAAGTATCCCTCAGGCCCACGGAGGAGACGGAGGAGGCGGTCCAGCATCCAAACGAGACGGTGGAGGAACGCGGCGAGTCCCGACCAGAGCCCAAGCCAAGAGTCCAAGGTCCGAGGTATCCGGAGGCCCACCCGTAACTGAAGTCCGAAGTTCGTCGTCCGTCGTTGTAGCAGTCCAGTCCAGTCCGAGGCTTTCCGTTCTTGCTGCCCGGTGAGTACCATTACTGGGGTAGTATCTAGACAGGGTCAATCTAAATTGACTCTGGTCCGTGGGTTGGTGGTACACAGACTCACAAACGAAGTGTTCACCTAGGTGGATACGGGTCTTGATGCGTCCCTTTATGGGACCGGTATGTTCCGTACTGTTTCAGCAGTGCATCCAGTAACTCCAGTCTGTTCCGTTCTCGAGAAATTCTTGTGTTTCTGTTTTCAGTATTCCAGGTAATATTCTGTCCAAACTGTTAGGTTATGATGTTGTTCAATGTATTTCCAATGTCGTGGTATGCCTGAATTGTTCTCCCAATTGTTATTGTTCCTCGTGTATTGTATTGTGTTCCGATTCAAGTTTACAATGTCTCTCTTTTCGAGATTACGTCAGCTAAGAACTAGAAAGGGTTTGTTAGAAGAAGCAGTTCCTGTTCCGCCGAGGGACAGTCCAGGTCATTTTATGTATCAGAAGCATGGCATAAGCGCCATATTGTGTCTAGATTTATGGGTAGAGTATACCAAACAGTTAGAAGAAAAGTATAGATGGCCCGTATCGGGTACATGGGATGCCGAGTGCATCATGCGAGTAGAAGAAGCATTATGGAAAAAGAAAGCCAGACAGTCACAGTAAGATGCCATCGAGTTATGGCGTAAAGAAGCTCATAAAAGAACTGAAAAGGAAATCAGAAAGTCAGAATTAAGTAGAGAATCCTTAGAACGAGCACAAGAAAAAGAACTAATCGAGATAGGTGAACAAGTCAAAGCCGAACAGTCAGACAGACAGAGGAATGCCCTCATTAAGGGTATGTATCCTCTCCTTGCCGAGGGCTTGCCAAAAGCGACCCCAGAGGCATCCAGTAATTTCCCGCCACCATTAGTTCCGACCAAGCTACGTCACAAACAGACCGCAGCTGATATTTTTATTTCGTCCTATTTGGACGACACAGTCCCAGAATATGCAAATCCTGTTCCGCCAGTCCCTGTAAATCAGGCAATTCCCGCTTCTCCAGACACCGGAGTACCTGTTACGGTACCCCCGGTCCAGCCCGCCATACAAGTCCAGCCTACATTTCCATTTCCCACTCTGCCAGGACGAAGAGCCTCAGTAGACGACTCTAGTTTAGGGGCCGCAGGAGGAGGTCCTCCTCAAACCCCGCCGCCACACAAGCGTTTAACGACAGCCGAGTTACATGCACAAGCGTCACAGCGTACGCCCAGACATCAGACTGTAGCAGAAATAAGAAAATCCCTTGCCGAATGCGGCTATGATCCAGTCCCAGGCGAGGATAATATGGTTTTATATTCATTCCGCGTAAGAAAGGTGGCCGAGTACCTAGTCACCTTACCGAATATGAAAGAAGATCTAGACAGAATATATCGTTTCATCCGTACAGGGGATGATCCAGAAAGTATTAGCGAGGCCATGTCTCAAAGGAAAGCCGAGATCCA
Source organism: Lissotriton helveticus (assembly GCF_964261635.1). Lineage (NCBI taxonomy): Eukaryota > Metazoa > Chordata > Amphibia > Caudata > Salamandridae > Lissotriton > Lissotriton helveticus. Next base: position 821,108,274 of record NC_136073.1, read on the forward strand.
GCTCATGATATTAAAGTTTCTGATCAATTGTCTAATAAGAGAACAAGATTACCCGTCTAAAGATCAAGCCGAAATGAGAACTCTGACAAGGTGGAGTGATAATATAGCCGAGGGTAAGCACAAGACCGTCGGTGCTATGGAGAGTATGTACAAGAAAATCCGTAGAGAAATAATAAAGATACACGAACAACGTAAAGCAGCACATGTAAGCGAGAAAGAAAGTAATTCTGATACTGAAGAGGTAGAGGACGAGAATCCCGCCAGAATAGCGTATGTAGGAAAATCTAGATTTCCAGATCGCCATTTACGCCTAGAACACAAGTCTATTTTCCATCATCCAGCACCAGAACAAGGTTCACTAGAACAAGTGTTTCAAGCTACCGATCACATTTTGAAATCACGAATCGGTTACAGTGAGTTAAGTACCATGCATGAACAAGAACTAGTCCGATCAGCAGTCCGATGGATTACTGATTCTACCACTTTTCCAGACGAAATAGTGGCACAAATGTTTCTGAAAATGTCCCCAGCCGAGCAACGACTGGTGGTTATGTATATGATTCAGCACCTCATTACTTTGTATGAGGGTCAACACTCTGATCCAGGTCCGTTACATGATATCCTGAACGAGTTACTCCAGTATAGATGGAAAGGTCTAGGTACCGACTTAATTAGTGTCATTCTAGAACAGCGTCACAAATATAGAACGTTTTTGAACCCGCATTTTGTTCATGCCTCACCTCCAGAAGGTAAACCATTTTACATGGAGAGACAGAATCCGTTACGAGAAGTCCACCCAGTCAGAGGAACGGGTGGCGAACTAGAACGAGTGTTTGTTTACACTCCGATTACAAAGATGGAACTCCTCGAGATGAAGAAATTAATTCCCTGTCATGACAAAGATCCAGCAGGGTTCCATAGAGAATTAAAAGACATGCTCCGCATGGGAGAATACACATATCCAGATATAATTAAAATGTTAAAAGTCCTGCTGCCCGCAGGGGTGTATGAAAAGCTCAAGGAAAAAGAATGGGAGGTGGGAGAGAAAAAGATCGATTGGGCAATTCTAGAAGCTGAAGACAAGGCACGAGTACCAGGTACCGGTCTTGGAGATAAATGTAAAGAATTACCAGAATTATTAATACAAGTTTTACCCAGATTATTGACAACGAGAAAAGAAGACTGGGATGCAATCTCAGCCTGTAAACAAAAGCAAGATGAGGATATTAGTGATTTTTATTCTAGATTTGAAAAATGTTTCAGTATCAACAGTGGCCTCAAGACAAGTAGTGAGTCATACCCTCACCTTTTTGTTACTAAATTAGTCGAGAATTCAAGCCCACAAATTAAAAATCGAGTTTTGAAAGTCGAAAGTACCTGGCAAGCTAATACCCCGTCCCAGATGTTGCAGATGCTCCAATACCACCAGAATAGAATCAGAGAAGAACAAGAACACGAGAGAAAACGTATGAAAGACACGAAAATGAAAGTACTAGTTGCACAATCTGTTCCTCAAGATAGTCAGAAGAGGGGTCCGAATCAAGCCAGTCATCCTGCAGCTCCCGTTAAAGGGAATTGCAATTATTGTAAACAGCCAGGTCATTTCATAAATGAGTGTGCAGTTCTGAAACACAACATAGCTACTGGTAAGACTAAAGAAAGACCACGTCCGCCTAGACAAGAACAAGTTTCACAGATTCCTCAGCCACAGAATGCACCACAGACAGTTACCGCACTGCAGCCTATTGCTGCAACACAGCATGTTACATCGCAGATGTACCAGTATGCACAGTCTGAGTATCCAGAGTACCAGCAGTATTCATGAAACAGCCTAGAGAGGGAGGTAGGCTTGCCTCTCATCGAGATACCTGTAGATCAAGAAGGTCCCTATGTTCACAGTCAAGTATTAGGGAAAGACAGAAAGTTTTTGATTGATACAGGGGCAAGTAGGACCACAATTAGTCACGCCGAAGTTCCAGGGGCTCCGCTCTCAGGCTCAAGAAATGTTTCCCTTGGATTTTCAGGAAAACCTATCGTAAATGAGATTTCAAAGCCAGTTACTCTAGAAGTAGGTCCATTGTCCCGCACTACTGATCTGTTACTTACTAAATCATGTCCAGAAAACCTATTAGGCATTAAGACACTGAAAGAGTTAGGTGCAGTTATATGCTGTTCCCCAGAGGGAATACGATTGTTCCTACGTGACTTCAAGGGTCACTATGTATTACGAGATTTTGATTCAAGACTGTCTAATGTTCCACAGCATCTATGGGCGCAAGGTCCAACTGATGTAGGTTACATGCAAATCACACCCTATCGTGTGACTCTCAAGCCAGGTGTAGTGTTACCACGAATCAGACAGTACAGATTGCCACCTGAGGCTGTAGCAGCCTTATCCAAAATTATTGACGAGCTTATCGCTCAAGGAGTGGTTGTAGAAACTGACTCCAATGTATGCAATTCTCCGATCATTCCAGTCATGAAACGTACTGATCCAAATGCACCCCCAGTATATCGATTAGTGATTGACCTACGAGAGCTTAATAAATGTATTATTCCGCAGTACCCAGTTGTCCCAGACATCTCTTCCCTATTAACGGCCATTGATTCCGAAGCCACGTTCTTCACTGTCATAGACCTCAAGAACGCATCTTTTAGTGTTCCCATTCATCCAGACAGCCAGTTCCTTTTCGGATTTTGTTTAAATGGAAGGAGCTATATGTTTACACGAGCTCCTCAAGGTTTCACAGAAAGTCCTAGTATTTACAGTCAAGCACTCAAGAGACAACTAGACAACATTCACATGCCAACTGACACTGCCCTGCTCCAGTATGTCGATGATCTACTGATCACAGCCCGTTCTGAACGTGCTTGCGAGCAAGCATCCCTTACAGTCTTGTATTTCCTGGCCGAGATGGGGCACAAGGTGTCCCCTTCTAAGCTTCAATTCTGTGTCCAGCAAGTGATCTACTTAGGACACTTACTGTCCAAGAGGGGTAGGCAGTTGACACCAGACCGTATCCAGTTAATAGCGAGTCTTCCTCAGCCCAAGACCCAGAAGGAGGTACGTGCTTTTATCGGCCTCACTTCTTACTGCAGACAATGGATTCCCCAGTATGCATTTCTAGCCAAACCACTGATACAGTTAACGACACAGGAGGCAGCCGTATCGACTGTCCTCCCTTGGACATCTGAACATACACTTAGTTTCAATGAGTTAAAGAAAGCTTTATGCCAAGCTCCAGTTCTAGCAACACCGAACTACAGTAAGCCTTTTACACTTTTCGTTACTGAACGCGAAGGTACAGCATTATCTGTTCTCACACAAGATCAAGCAGGACAATACAAGCCCTGTGCTTATTTTTCGAGCACATTAGATCCTGTAGCCCAGGCTCTGCCTGCGTGCCTCAAGTCAGTTGCAGCCACAGCCCTAGCTATCAGACAAAGCGATTCCATAGTCTTAGGACATACCTTGACAGTACAAGTTCCACATTCCGTGGAAGTTCTTTTAAACCGAACACAAACTCAGCACTTGACAATTGCACGTTTAACAGGTTATGAATTGACACTGTTCCAGCCACACATAGAAATCAGACGCTGCAACATTTTAAATCCTGCTACACTGTTACCATCAGTTAATTCAAATCCAGCCACACATGATTGCGTGGAAGTAGTTAACATTACGACAAAGCCAAGACAAGATCTGACAGATACTCCGTTACCAGACCCCGACCTGACACTTTATGTGGATGGTTCATGCCTAAGAACTAGTACAGGAGAACTAGTCGCCGCGTATGCAGTGACTACTGACACTGAAGTTATTGAAACACACCGTATTGATACCCTGTCCGCTCAAGCAGCAGAGCTAGTTGCTCTGACACAAGCCTGCATACACGCCAAGAACTTGAAAGTTAATGTTTACACAGATTCACGTTACGCATTTGGAGTTGTACACGACTTCGGAGTGCTCTGGCAGGAGAGAGGTTTCATGACTTCTCATGGAACCAAGATTCAGCATGGTCTCCTTATTCAAGCTCTGTTAGATGCCATACATTTACCGACATCTATCGCTATCATGAAGTGCAAAGCACATATGAAAGTTACTGACACCATTTCTCAAGGTAACGATCTAGCAGATCGCACAGCCAAGCTTACAGCACAGACTCTAGACATTCCAGTTAATATGACACACACTCCAGATCCGATTACATGCATGACAGTTAAGGACCCTACACAAGATGTCATAGATATCCAGTTACATGCTACTCCCGAAGAAATCAAGAAATGGGCCGAACAAGGAGGGGTCCAGACAGATCAAGGATGGTTAACGAAGGGTAGAGCCACATGGTTTCTCCCCGACTCTATGGTTCAAGTCATTATTAATACCGCACATAGTCCAGCACATTTAGGAGAAAAAGCTATGTTAGACAGTATCCAGAACATTTGGTTCAACAAGCATTTACGAGCTGCAGCCAAGCAGAAAGTCCGTACCTGTATGATATGTTGTCAGTTTAATCCAGGTAAAAGTGTCCCGGTGGAACAAGGTGGATTCCAGCCCCCTGACCACCCTTTTGAAGTCCTCCAGATGGATTATATTCAGATGGAGCGATGTCGAGGTTTCAAGTATGTCCTTGTAGTTGTATGCGCTTTGTCCAGGTGGACAGAAGCATATCCAGTCCCAGATTACACAGCCGCGACCACTGCCAAGCAGTTGGTTCGTGAGTTCTTCCCTCGTTATGGACTCCCTAGAGTCGTATATTCTGACAACGGCCAGCCATTCTCATCTGAACTCATGAAGCATGTTTCCCTTTTGTTAGGGTACCAGTGGAAGTTTCATTGTGTACGCCATCCTGAAGCAGCCGGTCTCGTAGAGAGACATAACCAGACCCTGAAAATCCGTATTGCAAAAGTGTGTAAAGAGAAAGGTGTGGACTGGCTAGTAGCTCTGCCAGTCGCTTTATTTTATATGCGCATGGTCGCACATTCCAGATCAGGTCTGTCCCCGTATGAGGTCGTTTTCGGCCGCCCCCCAAATATGTGGGGTACTCCTAGACCCCGAAGTATTACCGATGTTTCAAGTAATATGCTGACAGATTACCTAGCTTCCTTGATGTCTGCCCTCAACTCATGTCGTTCACAGGTTGCCGCCGCATTTCCAGACAATACCCAGGTGGCACCGCACGAAATCGTTCCAGGATCCATGGTGATGGTCCGCAACTTTGACAGATCAAGTCCGCTGGAGCCTCGTTGGAAAGAGCCCCGACAGGTCCTCCTCACCACCCGTACAGCCGTGAAGTTGGAAGGACGCAAAGGCTGGGTGCACCTTTCTCATATTAAACTTTTTAATGGACTGAAACCCGTCTTAAAGAACATTTCCCAGGATTTGAAGGATTGCCAAAATATTGTTCTCAAGGACTGTCCCGCAAAAGACATTGCTACAACCCCTCCCCTGTTAGAGAAAACTCCGCAACAGGAGTACAAGCTAAAACTCCGGTCTAGTAAAATAAGTCAGTCAGTTTGATTGTCTAAGTCCTCCCCTAGGTGAAACGGTTAGACTGTTTCTGACATGTATAAAATAGACCCCCATAGTGAGAGAGTTAGTCAAAACTCAATCCGATGTATCGTTTTTCTATGTTTCATATTGTTTCTCAGCATTATGATTTCCTGCACCAGTTATGCATTTTTCTTGTATTTCCCAGTTCTTCATGTAAATAAGTCTGCTAATGCTACAGTAGAACACACGTTTAGTGATCTGCCTCCTCATGAACTCTCTTACCGCCTCGCCATGCGAAATAACTCATTCATCCGCATGTTACATTACTCACACCAGACCAGCAATGCCACTAATTGTTGGGTGTGTGGTCGACTCCCCCCTTTCCAGACACCGAAGGGAGTTCTGCCACTTTTTCCTTATCCATTTTCACATAATGGTTCGTGTGGAGCATGGTCCACGTTAACGTCATCCTCAACAGATATGTCTTTTCTTAACAGTACATGTTTCCCAGACAAGCAAGGTCTTCCCCACAGAACAGGTTTAGATCTAGAAAATGAAGTGTATAATTTAGGTAATTATTCGTCGAATTTCATGGTCCTGAATGTTCAGTCTGATACTACTCCAGACTTACCTGCTATTTCAGTACTACCAGTCAGAGGCGAATTATGTGTCCGAAATAATGGTTCCGTACATGTAGGACATAGTGATTGTACTACTATTGTCAAGTATAGTGACAGTGGGAAATCTATTTTCAAAGCTTCACGTCATTCTTATTTTATTTGTGGTCAAACCGCATATGTTCGTCTGCCCCTCGATTGGGAGGGAACCTGTTACATTGCCTTCCTACTGCCACCAGTTTTCCTAGCCCCACCTGATTATCATAGAAATACACATCTAGTACACATTAGACATAGAAGGGAGTCCCCAATTGTCGATTATACTGAAACTGCTCTAGAACAGTATACAGATTTCAACAGAGGTTTCTTCTTCTTTATAGGACCTATCCAGAATAGTAAACTAATCCGTAGGTTAACCAGAACCCTTGAAGCTGTAGTAAATGAGACTGCCTCTGCTCTAGGTAACTTAACTGAAGAGCAATCTGCCATGAGATTTGTCGTTTTACAGAATCGTCTCGTCCTTGACGTCATACTGGCCGATAGGGGCGGGGCCTGTAGAGTCATCGGATCTAGTTGCTGCATTTTCATTCCAAATAACGCGCCGTCTGTTTATTCAGCTATAACCAGACTCCATAAAATTGCCCATCTGATACACCAAGATCCAGGCACCTGGACATGGTCCGGTTGGTTCTGGAATATAATTTCCGCATGGGGATGGAAAATATTGTCCTTTCTAGGTATTGCAGTAGCGATCATATTTAGCTGCTGTCTCTGTATACAATGTGGCCCTGCGATTTGCGGCATTTGTGCTACCTCTTGTATTCCTAGTCCCAAGCCCCGTTCTAAATCCCGTTCCAGGATAATTCGAGACGAGCAAATGATACTGTATGAAATGATAGATGGTATCATGAAAATTGATGTTTCCTGATGGAAACGTAGTGACAAGGAGGGAATGTGGAAAAGTAAATTTTGCCATGTTCTGTGTCCCTACGTGTCATCCATCATATGTTATGTGTGCATGATTAAATATGCATATGCATTCCCCATGTCCGATTAATGACGCAATTACAGTTGTGTCCACCTCTAGTATGCCAGTTTCCAGTTCTCGTGAATACTACGAATATCAGGCCTATGTACTGTCTACGTTGCCACGTTTCTCAGTGTGCACGTTATTCTATTATAAAGTCCCTGTTTCTAGGCCTCAAAAGGGCCTGGACACCAGATTCAGCTCCGGTCTCCTAAAACCTCGCTGAGGAGCGATACAGCCCCCACCTGTATCCTCGACCCTTCACTTACTTCCTGCCTCGCAGTGCCCGGCCCAGCCTGGCTCAGTCTCTGAGTCTGCCAAGAATATGTTATGATTCCAGTTATCAGTTCAGTCCTCCTTCTCTGCATTCCTAAGCTACTGAACTGCATCAATAGTTTCCGTCATTGTCTAGCCTTCACGTCTCCACGTTAGAGAAATACTGCATTTAATGGTCATTTAATATTCTTCATCACGCACTACATGTAGAATAATGCATGGTCCAGTCTTAGAATCAAGTCAGCCTTTCCCCTCCTGACTTCTAGTTTATATCAACATGTTCTCTAAACATCAGATACTAGATACTGTTTAGGTACATGTCGCCCTGACTCTCCAGACTTCAGTCTCTGCTCCTAGCACAGAGTTCATAGCCCCCAGCTTCTCCTAGTGATACGTCATTGCTAGTTTGCGCGCACCATCAGGTTAGAGGTCCCGGCTCCTTAGGTAGCCCCCTCCATGGTTTCCGCCCCATTCATGACATATTCTGTTACGTTTGCATCACATGTCTATGTATACGCCCAGTTACACCTACTTTCGCCCTTATCTTTCGCGACTGCTACGCGTCACACCTTCTGCTCCACCCACTGCTACGCCTACTGCAATGTAATGCTATGTGTTTGCGTTATGTATATATGCTCATGTATTGTTATTAAAAGTCAGCGCGCTCATCCCAGATCCAGCCCCAGCAGCTGCTGGGCCCTGTCATCCTATTCCTATGCAGGTTGTCCTGTTCCTGTCCTTATGCTGTATTAAACCTGCAAAACTCCTACTACCTCGAATCTTGACTCTTATTTATTGAGCTATCTGTTATGATATATGTCTAGTCAAAAAGAGAGGTATTATTTATTTATTTACCACATCTTATTAAACTTGACCCGTATACTTTGAGCCTCTGAAAGTGTTTGTCTTCAATCGGGAAGCAGTGTCTACCATAGATCACTATAGATCACACCATTGTAAGGTACTGACTTCCAGTCCAGTGAGACCTTTGCAACCGCTGACCTCCCACTAAGGATCAACCAGGAAGATTCAGATTTTGAGTAATCCAGACAAAGTCTCATGAGCCAATGGACTACTGACGCTGCGGTCACTACAACCTCTATATGACCACTTCCTGAGGGGAGTGGGCATAATAAGCCGGTCCCAGAATTCCTAATTTCACCAAAACCATGATAGTGAAGTACTCCTTTTAGTGTCCACTTCAGGTTGTCCACCTTAGGGGTGTGACTAACCTCACAGAGTAACAAGCCCCATGCATAGCTAATTTCCCACCTGTCCTGGTGCCAAATGGGGCTAAGAGTAGGGGGTGGCTGTTCCCAGGTCTGGGGAAGCCGGCGGTCGCATATCAAAGGCAGCAGGGGCTGTGAAGCCCCTGCCTGGCCTTGATATGCTGTCACTAGCCATCCTGCTGGAGGAGGTGTAAATAGCTTCCTACGGAGCAGGCACGTTTTTGGCCTCAGAGAGCATGGTCCCTCACCTGTAGGGTTGTCAGCAACTTATCTGGGGTGGCAGGCTGGACGATACCAGTCAGCCAGCACACCAGACATTGATAAGATTTTCAGGGGGCACCTCTAAGGTGCCCCCTGGGTGCATGTTGTAATACATCTAGTACTGGCAACAGTGCAGCTTTATTAAGACACTGTGTTCGACACGAAACAACGGTATTTTCAGTCAAGTCATCATTTAGCTGGGTAACAAGTGCTGACCAGTGCCCAGTACATGTCTTAAGTTGGCTTCCCCACGCACTTGCAATATCTAGGAGGTCTCTATATGCGGTTCCCAATGGATGGAGGTGGGGGAATTTCTCCTTTTGGAATTAGTGCCCTCATACACCCTTGCGGGTGTCATGCTTCATCATCGGGCGTTGCTCTCGTGGTGGTGGCGCTGCAGTCCCCCACGGGCACCGCGAGATGGCTCTTTGTCGGAGATCTTTTTAGGAGTTGCCGCAGTTGGGTGTGTGGGCCTAAAAGGGTAAGTGTTAGTGTATTAAAATTACCCCACCGGAACCTCACATAGAGACCTCCTTTTCTTCTCTCCCTTTTCTCCCGCCAACATAGTCAAATTGGTTATGGATCTTTTCTTTATGAACATCTACCACACAGTGATTACATGTCCAAATCCATACCCTATTTTCTCCACTCCATGTGAAAGGCAAACTAAGACCCAGTCGGACTGGAGATTCGTGTACTTAGGAACGGATGTCTTTTGAATGAGCATTTTCATAAACAATTTATACAGCACTGTATATATTTCACTCCTGTGCACTTTTTTGCACTTTTATCACTTAATCACCCTTGTGCCGTTTTTCAAAAAGCTTTGTCGATTGCTTGCGACAGCCTTACTTGGTCATTTCTACACCACTAAAAATGTTTTAAAAAAAGAAAGTGATTAAGCTTTCAATACATAATTTTTTGATGCATTCATAATTGGTTGTGTTCTTCTCTTCTTTATTGAATTCTCCGTTGATTAAGTGTTGGAGTAATTGAATTTCTCTCTCTAATGTTCATTATTTATCAAGTGTTAAAACAATTTTGTAACCGACAGAACCAACATTACTTCACATTCTATACACCCAGGTTCTGAGGGTCACTGGGTTATCCCATTATACTTTGTTTTCAGAATGGTTGCACCATTTCATGCAGCCTGCAATGACAGCCTGCATGTACTTTGTGTTGGTCCCTTCATGGTGGCATAAGACATGCTGCAGCCCTTGCAGACCCTCTTTAGTACCCATGCCCTAGGTACCAAGAGTACCATGTAGTACGGACCTATAGTGGTGCTAAAGTCCTTGCCGATTAGATTACAATTAGACTTTAACTTGTTTTAGTGGAAGGGCACTGGCACGGAGGTCTGGTTAACAGGCCTCCGTGCACGATAAGAGTATGCAAGTCACCACTACAGCAGGTCTTTCAGCCATAAGGCAGACTGCATTAGATTTATGTAGGACATATCTGCAGGAGCAGATATGCCCCTGTAATGTCTAGTTCTATTACTAGATATTGCAAGTGATCAGGGAAGCCAATTTAAAAAGGCATGTGCTGGTCACTTGTGAAAACGAGTTCTCCAGTTACATGATGGCTTCACTGAAAGTAGGGATGTTTGGTTTCAAACAACTCGTATTAACAAACATACACTTATGCCAGAGTTGGATTTATTCATACCTGCCAACAAAGGGCACCTTAGAGGTGCCCCCTGAAAACATACCAGCCTCTGGTGTGCTGGCTGACAAGTCTCTGGTGGCAGGCTGGCAAGAACCAGTTTCTGGCCCTCAAGGGTAAAGGCCTTTGCTCTCAGGAGGTCAGAAAAAGCCTGCATGGGCAGAGGTCGTTCCCACTCCCTCCCACAGAATGACCGGCTGATTAGTATTCCAAAGCAGGGAAGCTTCAAAGAAGTCACCGCCTTTTAAATGCGAGCCTGGCTTCCCTCACAGAACAGGAAGTCGACCCCTTTTGTCCAGAGCGCTTTGGCACCTAAACAGGTGGAAAAAATAGCTATTCAGGGAGGCGTGCCCACCCAGCGTTAGTACCACTCCATAGGTGGACTACCTGAACTGGATACGTCTTTTCAGAGTTGCACATCTTGATGGTGGCAAACTTTTTTTTTTTTTTAAACCTTTATTGATAATTTGCACGGTAAATCAGTGTTATGTGATCACACATTCAATATCATAGCAAGTACATATATTTGTATAATAACACCTTCCCGCATCAGTCTTGCAAAGTGTCATTTCCCCCCCTAATAACTGTAGTTTATTGCAACAAACAACCTTAAAAAAGAACAAAAAGAATAAAGAAAAGTAATTCAGGTAGCAGGTGTCCAGAATCATGGCGTAACACATAAGGAGTAGTTTCTGTCCTATAACTCCAGTTCTGTAGTAGGGGTATCTCTGTTATAGTCATAATCTAGTGAATAGTCCCGCCCATGTGCGTGGACCCCAAAGCAATCAAAAATAATCTCTTCAAGTGTCGAAAAATGTAGACCTGCACAGACACTTAAGAGAGAATTAAAGACAGATAATGCAGCCTATAACACAGGCTACACTGTCCAGTACTTCAACTAGAAATTCCACCAAAGAAAATCCACAAAACAGCAAAGCCTGTACAGATTTCCCTTGCTTCAGCGGCAAAAACCCTCTGGAATGAAAGAGAGGAGGATCTGGACAGACAAGCCCCATAGGCTGCCATTATGTGGCTCAGAACAGGATACTGTGCCTTTAAGAGAACTTTCCAGAAGTCTCACAGTATCCCAGAATACACTGCAGGTCCCTTTTACTTTCAGTTCTTTTTGAAGGCGTAACACGCCAGACCTGTAGCATTCCTTACATGAATATCTCTCTCCACCGGGGAGGAGGGCGGGCGCTTATGACTATAACAGAGATACCCCTACTACAGAACTGGAGTTACAGGACAGAAACTACTCCTTCTGTAGTAGGGGATCTCTGTGTATAGTCATAATCTAGTGAATAGAATGGCAAGCCCATCCCCACACCAAAGCGGCGGTGGAGAAAAGAGAAATAACACCACTATTGTGCGAACAGATTTCGCAGCAAAGCCTGCCTAACCTGAGCGTCTGCCCTGGCATCAGCGTCCAGACAGTAATGCTTAGCAAAGGTATGGACCGACTTCCAAATGGCCGCCTTGCAGATTTCTGCAATTGGAACATTACGTAGCAAAGCAGTCGTGGCAGCTTTGCACCTGGTGGAATGAGCCTTAGGTTTACCCCCTAAGGTCTTATTAGCCCTTTGATAACACAATTGTATACAGGACAAAATCCACCTCGAGATGGACTGTTTTGAGGTAGCAAGACCGGTCCTGACTGATCCATAATTGATAAACAGTTGGTCTGACATCCAGGGAATGCACTGACCTTTCCGCTGGAGATGAAGGATTCTGAAAAAACGTAGGTAAAGTTATGGTCTGGTTAACATGGAAATCAGATATAACCTTTGGAAGAAATTTAGGGTGAGTACGCATAACAACCTTAGCAGCATGAAATACAGTATAAGGTTCTTGGCAACACAACGCCTGAATTTCACTCACCCTGCGGGCCGATGTAATGGCCACGAGGAACGCCGCCTTCCAGGGCAGGTGCTGCAACGTAGCCTTATGAATAGGTTCAAAAGGCTCCTTCATCAATCTGGACAGCACCACGTTCAATTCCCATGAAGGCGAAGGAAGCTGGACAGGAGGGAACACTTTCTTCAAACCTTTCAAAAAATCTTTGATCACAGGGATCTGGAAGAAGGAAGTCTGTGAAGGGCATTTCCTGTAGGCAGTCAGCGCTGCGAGATGAACCTTAATGCACAAGTTACTACTTGTGTAACGATATATCTGTAAGAGACATTAGTTAGTATTAGATTCCTTACCTTAGAATATCCCCAGGCGTCAGACTGGATCCGGAAACTTTTGCGTAGCAGTACCCTTGCGCGTCGGTAGGCGTCGTCTGCGGCTCCGCGTCCGTCATCGGCGTCGTGATGACGTCGTCTGAGTACTTAGACGTCGCCTCCGCGTGCTGACGTCAGTTCTTACACACAGTTTTTCCGCGCCAGAAGCGCAGAGCCATGTCAAAAACCAACACTGGTGCCATTGAAACTAGGGCCCTGAAAGGGGACAACCCTAACCCTAGGTATTGGTTCGCAGAACGGGGAGGATGGGTGGGTCGGTAAGGAATCTAATACTAACTAATGTCTCTTAGTAACTTGTGCGTCTGAAAGAGACACGTTAGTATTAGATTCCTTACCTAAGAATAGATACCCCAGCAATACCAACCCCGGTGGTGGGTCTGCGAACCAATAATCACACCAGAAAGTCCTGGAGGACGGAACGGCCAAAGAAGCCATCCCTCCGGACTTGGCTGTCTAGGCAGTAGTGTCTTGCAAACGTGTGCAGCGATGCCCACGTAGCTGCCTGACAGATGTCTTGTAAGGGCACCCCCCGGCCCAGGGCAGTCGTAGTCGCCGTGGCTCGGGTGGAATGAGCCCGTAATCCAACAGGGGGCTCCTTTCTAGCCAAGGAGTAGCATGCCTGGATACACAAGATGATCCACCGGGAGATGGTCCTCTTGTGCACCGCTTTACCCTTCTTAGCGCCCACGTAACCAACAAAGAGTTGACCATCCACCCGGAACTGGCGTGTGCGATCCAAGTAAAATGAGAGCGCACGTTTTGGGTCCAGACGGTGGAGCCGCTCTTCCTCTTTAGAGGGATGCGGTGGCGGGAAGAAGGTTGGCAAGGTGATAGACTGCCCGATGTGGAAGGCCGTGACAACCTTGGGCAGGAAAGAAGGTTTGGTACGCAGCACCACTTTGGCCGGATGGACAAAAAGGAAAGGCGGAGTACAAGAAAGGGCCTGGAGCTCACTCACTCTCCTGGCAGAGGTGATGGCAACCAGGAAAGCAGTCTTCAAAGTCAGAAGGCGAAGAGGACAGTTGTGAAGTGGCTCAAAGGGAGCACACATCAGAAACGTAAGAACCAGGTTCAAGTCCCACTGAGGCATCACAAACGGAACAGGAGGAAACGTGTGTGTGATGCCCTTAAGAAATCTGTTTACAATAGGGGACTTGAACAAAGAAGGTTGATCAGGCAGCCTGAGAAAGGCTGAAAGGGAAGAAAGGTAGCCCTTGAGAGTGCCCAGAGCAGAGCCCTGCTGGGCAAGAGAAAGAAGGAAGAGAAGAACCTCAGAAAGAGGGGCATTGAGAGGATCCACAGCCTTTGCTGTGCACCATGCCACAAATCTGTTCCACCTGCAGGCATATACCGACTTTGTGGAGGGACGCCTGGCTGCCAGAATGATGTTACAAACTTCAGGAGGCAAGTCAAATGGCCTCAACTGTCGCCGCTCAATCTCCAAGCATGGAGGTGGAGACTGGACAGGTTCGGGTGGAGGACCGTCCCCTGCTGCTGCGACAGAAGGTCCTCCTGAAGAGGCAGACGAACCGGGGGATCGACTGACATACTGAGTAGCTCTGGATACCAGTACCTTCTCGCCCAGTCCGGAGCCACAAGGATGACTTGGGCCCGGTCGCGCTTGATCTTCTTCAGCACTCTGGGCAGAAGCGGTATAGGCGGAAAGGCGTACAACAGACCGCAACTCCACTCGTGACGAAAAGCATCTCCGAGCGAGTGCCGCCTTGGAAATTTCAACACGCAGAACTGATGACATTGCGCGTTCTCTTAGGTGGCGAATAGATCTAACCAAGGCTCTCCCCATTGCTGAAAGAGGCCTTGCGCCACGTCCGAGTTCAGACGCCATTCGTGATCCATCATGCACCGACGGCTGAGCTCGTCCGCCCTGGCATTCAGAGAACCTGCCAGGTGTTGAGCCACCAGGGTCACGCCCTGGCGTTCCAGCCATTGCCAAAGGCGAAGAGCCTCCTGGCAAAGGGTCCACGACCCCACCCCGCCTTGTTTGTTGCAATACCACATGGTGGTGGTGTTGTCCGTGAACACCTGCACTACACTCCCCCCGGACAGAGGGGAGGAATGCCTTCAGTGCCAGACGAATCGCCCTGAGCTCCAACAGGTTGATGTGGAGCCGGGCCTCCGCCGGAGACCAGAGGCCTCTGATCTCCGCCTCTCCCATGTGGCCTCCCCAGCCCTGGAGGGACGCGTCCGTCACAACTACGTGCTCCGGTTGGGGAAGGGAGAGGGATCTGCCGCTGACCCAATCGCGGTCCGTGAGCCACCACTGCAGCTGTCTCGCAGTGCCCTCCGAGATCAGGACGTGGTCGGATAGGTTGCCCTGATGCTGGGCCCACTGAAACTTCAGGTCCCACTGCAGAGCCCGCATCCGCCACCTGGCGTGATGCACCAGTAGGATGCAGGAGGCCATCAGCCCCAGAGTCAACCTGACCGAGACCCGGGATAACGGCTGAAAGATGGCAATCAGAGCCTAAATATCCCGGACCCGCTGTTCGGGTGGATAAACCCGAAACCGTGCCGAGTCCAGAACCGCTCCGATGAAGAGGAGCTTCTGAGAGGGGCACAGGTGTGACTTTGGCACATTGATGGAGAACCCCAGCTGGTGCAGGAGGTCTGCCGTAGTCTGGAGGTGGCTGACGAGTGTCTGCGGCGAGCCCGCCTTCAACAACCAGTCGTCGAGGTAGGGGAAGACTGAAACCCCTAACCTGCGCAGATGAGCTGCGACCACCGCCATCACCTTTGTGAACACCCGTGGGGCGCTGGTAAGGCCGAAGGGGAGCACGGTAAACTGAAAGTGCTCGTGGCCAACCATGAACCGCAGGTAGCGCTGGTGGGCAGGCAGGACGGCGATATGAAAATAAGCATCCTGCAAGTCCAACGCTACCATCCAGTCTCCTGGGTCCAGGGCAGCCAGGACCTGAGCCAGTGTCAGCATCTTGAACTTCTCCTTCCGGAGGAAGCTGTTGACGTTCCTTAGGTCCAAGATAGGGCGTAGGCCCCCTTTGCCCTTCTTGGGTACCAGAAAGTAGTGGGAGTAGCAACCACACCCTACTTCTGGCCCAGGAACGCGCTCGATGGCCCCCTTGGCCAAGAGGGCCGTAACTTCCTCCCGCAGAAGTCGCAAATGATCCCCCGATACACCTTGGTTCTGCGGTGGCATGGCTGGAGGAGTCGCCTCGAAGGGGAGGGAGTAGCCCCTTCGGACGATCTGCAGCACCCACCTGTCCGAAGTGACAGTGCACCAGTGGAGGTGGTGATGGCGAACCCTGCCCCCCACTGGCGTCACATGGGCCTGAAAGCACGGACTAGGAGGGTTTTGAGGCGGATGCTGCGGGGGAAGGTGTGGACTGACCTCGCCGCTGCCCCCGACCGCCTGGACGGCAGTTCCCACGGCCGCCACCGCGTTGGGTATTGCCCTGCGGAGCGTGGCTGGCGGCGCGTGTGGGCGCACCCCTTGCGTGGCCACAAAAGGAGTGAAAAGCAGCCGATTGCTGGCGCGGGGCCGAGAGGCCCAAGGACTTGGCCGTAGCCCTGGAGTCCTTAAAGCGCTCAAGCGCATGGTCTGCTTTGTCGCCAAAAAGGCGACGGCCATCGAACGGCATGTCCATGAGTGTGTTCTGGACATCTGCCGAAAAGTTGGCGGACCTCAGCCAGGCGTGGCGTATGACCGCCACCGTCGTTGCCATCGCCCTACCTAGCGAGTCGGTGGTATCTAGCCCACACCTGATGGAATATTTGGCTGCATCCCGGCCCTCCACAAGGGCTTGGCCGAGTTTGGCCCGTACCTCCAACGGACACTCTGGCAGCACCTCCGCGACCTTATCCCACACAGAGTGGGTGTAACGTCCCAAGAGGCAGGCGGTGTTGGAAGACCGCAGGCCCAGACTAAGGGATGAGAAGATCTTCTTCCCATACTGCACATACCTCTTGGATTCCCTGTCCGGCGGGGCCGACGGGAACGCGGTCTGGGAATTGGAGGCCTGGATGGCCAGGCTCTCGGGGGTAGGGTGAGTGGACAGGAAACATAAGTCGCCTGGGGCTGAGCGGTGGCGTCTGGCCACGTTCCTATCTACGGGCGAACCCGTAGCGAGCTTGGACCAAGTGCCCATAAGAACGTCGGTCAAGGCCTCATTAAAGGGCAGCAGAGGCTCGGCCGAGCTTGACTGCGGTTTAAGGACCTCAGTGAGGAGATTAGTCCTCACGGCCACGACAGGGAGCTCAAGGCCCAAGGCCTTGGCAGCCCTCATTAGCACCACACTGTAGGTTTCCCCCTCCTCCAAAGCCACGGTAGGAGGGGAGACAAAACCAGTGTCTGGAGAGGTGTCCAGGCCACTGGCCTCCCCAAGGTCTCCTGTCCAGTCCTCATGAGACTGACACTCTCTGGTCAGAGGGTCCTCAGACCCCTCCCAGTCCTCTTCAGCACCATCTCCTGAAACTCAGGGTCCTCAACTAATGGGGCCTGTTCATAGAAGTTAAACTCTCCAAACGACGTCTGAAGCGGCGCCCATCGGGGCCGTCCCGACGCCTGAACAGGAACGAAGGTGGGACCGGGGACGGCGCCGCCCGAGGACGGCGCCGGAGGCGACACCTGAGGGTCTGACGCCGGGGAGGTCGTAAGGTCCACCGGCGACGAACCAGATCCCGAAGGGGGTCCAGCGGCGTCCCGCGGCTCCGGGCCCGAAGGCGCCGGCGGCGCCGGAACAACTGAACCCCTCGGCGCCGGGCCGAAGGCGCCGGGATAGCGGGAACCTGCGGTGCCGTGCCCGAAGGCGTCGGCGGCGTCGGGGCCGTAGCACCCGACGGCGTCGGGGCCGATCCCCCCCGACCCGCTAGGGTTCCCAGACGGGTCCGCTGGGCCCGAAGGCGCCGCGGAGCCCGTCGGAGGAGAGAGATTCCTCATGGCCATGAGGAAGCGCTCAATCTCCTCCTGCGTCGCGTTAAGCCCAGGGACCGTAGGGTATGGGGCTGGACGCGGCGCCTGAGACTCCGTCGGAGCCGCGTGGGTGGTGTCACCCGAACCCCCGGCCGCATTGCGCGAGCGTCGGGGGGGAAGTCCGAAGAGCGATGACGCCGCTTGGACTTCTTGTGCCTCTTACCTGACGACGACTTCGACCCGGAGGAGTGCGGCCTACTCTCGGAGCTGTGGTGGCTCCGAGCCCGCGACCTGTCCCTCGACCTCCCATGGGACAGAGACCTCTCGCGGCGCGGGACCGACTGCCGGAGTTCGAGTCGCCTGCGGGGCCGCTCCCGTCTGGCTTTCGAAGAGAGGGCCCGGCAGTCGGAGCAGGCCTTGTCGTCGTGATCGACGCCGAGACAAGTTAAACACCGTCGGTGAGGATCCGTGACCGACATCAGACGGTCGCAATCCTCGCAGTGCTTAAAGCCGGGCATCCCTACGGCACCGTTGGGAGTCGAAGACTCGAGAAATGATCAAAAGCGATCAAAAAGGTTAGTCAAAAAAGGACTAGGGTTACTGCTTTTTCCAGATCTGCGCTTGCTGGTGCGGAAAAAAGAAGAAGAACTGACGTCAGCACGCGGAGGCGGCGTCTAAGTACTCCGACGACGTCATCACGGCGCCCACGACGACGGACGCGGAGCCGCAGACGACGCCTACCGACGCGCAAGGGTACTGCTACGCAAAAGTTTCCGGATCCAGTCTGACGCCTGGGGATATTCTAAGGTAAGGAATCTAATACTCTAATACTAACGTGTCTCTTTCAGATGGAATGGACATTAAGGCCAGACTGCGCCAAATGTAGCAGATACGGAAGGATAACATCTTCCCTACACGTCGTCGGGTCATAGTTCTTGGACTTGCACCAGATGCAAAATCTCTTCCACTTGTAAGCGTAGGAAGTCCTAGTGGAAGGTCGCTTAGCCTCCTTCAGTATGTCCATACAATCTTCTGGTAGATTCAATTGGCCATATTGCACTATCTCAGGAGCCATGCCGCCAAACTCAAAGACGAGAGGTTGGGGTGCACCATCTGCCCCCCGAACTTCGTGAGAAGGTCCGGCCTGCACGGCAACCGTATGTGAGGAAGGAGAGACCGGTAAAGTAGGTCCGTGAACACCACTGCCTGGGCCATTCCGGGGCTATCAGGATCATCCAGGCCCTGGACTGTGACAGCATGATGAGCACCGCCGGAATCAGGGGAATGGGTGGAAAAGCGTACAGAAAGCTGTTCGATCAGTTGATCCATAACGCATTCCCCAGCGTCCCTTGCTGGTAGTACCTAGAGGCAAAGTCTCGGCATTTGCTGTTTTCGGCGGTGGTGAACAGATCTACGTCTGGAGTCTCCCACTTTGCGAAGACTTCTCCTAGTACTTCGTAGTTTATGACCCATTCGTGATTTTCCTGAATCAGTCTGCTCAGTGCGTCGGCCTGAACATTCTGCACACCTGGCAGATGGGTAGCCATTATCGTCAGTCCTCTGGCTAGGAGCCAGTGCCAGATCGCCTGCGCCTCCTGCGACAGAGTGCGCGATCTCGAGCCCCCCTGCTTGTTGAGGTAATACATCGTGGTCGTATTGTCCGTCTGCACAAGCAGAGAGTTGGTCTGAAAGAACGGATGAAAGGCCTTCAGTGCCAAGTGAACAGCTCTGAGTTCCAGGAAATTGATGTGGTACGTGGACTCCGTCGGGGACCACGTTCCTTGTATCTGTAAGTCTCCGGAGTGCGCCCCCCAGCCGTGGAGAGACGCATCAGTCACGATAGTCTGTGTGGGAATGTCCTTGTGGAAGGGAACCCCTCTGAGGAGATTCTCCGCTGAACACCACCACTTCAGAGACTGAAGAGCATGCAGAGAGAGTCGTATCTTGTCGTCCCAAGATCCTTTCCTCTGATCCCACTGATCCTCCAAGCACTCCTGCAATGGTCTCATGTGCAGCCGTGCGTGTGGCGTGAGGAAGATACAAGAGGCCATCGACCCCAGTAGAGAAGACACCGTCCTCACTGTTGTAGATGGAGTGGTCATAAGAGCCTGAGCCTTCCGAAGGAGTGATAATCGTCTCTCCTCCGAAGGAGACACGCTTGCTGACAGCGTATTGATGGAGGCTCCCAAGTACTGTGTGCACTGGACCGGAGTCGGGACCGACTTGGACATGTTGATGTGCAACCCCAGCTTGTTCAAAAGAACGCACGTCTTCTGGAAGTGCGCTTGAGCTTCCGAGAAGGAGGAGGCCTTGATCAACCAATCGTCCAGGTACGGGTAGACAAACACCTTGTTCTTCCTTAGGTGTGCGGCTACCACTGCCATGCACTTAGAGAATGTTCTGGGCGCAGACTTCAGTCCGAATGGCAGTACTGTGTTGTGAGAAGTTGGCCTGATGTGCAGTGTTCACTATTCTAGTGATCACTATATATCAGTCCAAACAACCCTTATTGATGATTGGTTGTAAGTCAACCTTATAGACCAGCTATCCTAGTAGCATGGATACGAGCAGTCTAAGGCTAAGACTCTAGAGGGCGTGTTAAGCCAGCTGTTTTACCATCACATTACCCCTTGAACACCCAGTGAAAGGACACCACACAAGTGTTATGAAAATAAACAATGTATTTATTAGAATCACAACAACCCTGTACTCTTTATGAGGACAGGGTGCTAAGCACACAACAAAACTCTTATGAAAATACTTAAGTTAGCACGTTATACACAAATGCCCGAGGGGCACGAAAAACCATATACTTTGAAAGTGGAATGCGAAATTACTAGCAGGTAAGTACAGTACTAATAGGCTTTGGAATCGCTAGGACTTGACTAGGGAATCGTTAGATTACTTCTAGGAGACCTAGGGGACTCGGTGCAGAGTGTGCACTCTCACGCGGGATGCGGGACAAAGTCTATGGAAGCTAGTAAAGGCAAAGTTAGTGTTCACGGGCGAACCCGACCTGGTAGGGAGAAAACGACAGTGGATCCTGACCCTAGGATAGTGAGGCTATGCTGGGACACCGAAGTGCCGAAGTTACCTAGCCCAGGGGCTGCAGCTGCATAGGTCTGAAAAGACGTCGGGAATCTCGTTGCCGGACCAGGAGCCTGGAAGAAGGAAGTTGCTGGCAGGCGACCAGTGAAGGAAAGTTCGATGGATCCAAGCCTGGATCAAGGAAGAAGAAAACCTGAAAGCAGAGGGGACCAAGTTCTTGAATCACTAGCCAGTGATTAAGTGGGCACCAGGATGGCACCGGGCGAAGTCACCGCAGTCAGGTGAGTGGGCGCTGCTGGGCTCTGCAGTCTCTCGGACCAGGAGGCGTTGTCGGCGACCAGGATGGAGGTGCGAGCTGTCCCACGAAGGTTCTTGCTGTCGACGTCGCTGGACCCAGGATTGGGCAACAAGTCTTGGCAAATGCAAGGCCCACGCGGTGGACCTAAAATGGCGTCTTAGCCGGACCAGGAGGGTCCAGGGTACTTCTCCGATGGAGGGAAGCAAGGGCCAGTCTGGAGCAACCAGACTAGCAGCAGTGTTGTCGTCGGGCGTCGTTCGGAAGGCCACAAGCCAGCGGGCTAGTAGCCAAACAACGCGGTGAGCAGCAAAAAGCAGAAGGGCCCCACGCCGATCGTGGAGATGCTGGGGGGCTGCTCTTCGGTGCTGGAGCTGCTCAGGGTGGGGGCTTCTCGGACCCCAAAGCACTCACCAGGAAATTACTCGGTGGGCTTGCTGTGCAGAAGTCGTGCAGTCTTGGCGATGGCCGGTCCCTCGAGGTCTCGTCGCACCCACGGTTCTCAGCTGTGCTGTAGAGGTGGGTAGAGGTCAGAGGTGCCAGGGAAGCCGGGTCTCGTCGAGCTGGGCAGTCGGATTCCGGAGGAAGGACGTGCAGCAGACCGCAGTGTTCTTAGATGGTGCCTGCGGATGCAGGGTGACTACTCCTTAGCCACAAGGGAGAATCTTGAAGAAGAAATCGTGAAGTCCTTTCGTGGAAAGTGGTATCTTGATTCCTCTCCTTCAGGAAGAAGCTGAAGACCTGGCTGTTCGAGCAGTAGCGGCACCCCCCCCCCCCCCAGCGCCTTGAGACCCTACGGGTATGTAGCGCGCTTTATAAGTGTCACTGATTGATTGATTGAAAGATGATCTGATTTGGAAGGGGGCCAGTCTCTACCTTTATCTTGGAAAAGGGGGCTGGCACGCGACTAAGTCCTGCCCTAGGGGTGGGACCAGGAGGGGGGTGGTTACACCCACTTCCTTGGCGGGCTTTTCCCCAGCACAGGGTCTGGAGTGTCCCTGGAACTGGTTTAAGCCAGCCTATGCACAGTGAGCACCGGGGTGCCACGTGCAGTCACCTTCCTCTGAAGCCCTGCCTACCTACAATACACAAAACCCTGTCTGGGACGGTGCTGGCACCGCCCCTGGCAGGAAACCCTTTGTCCTTATCTCCTGCTCTGGGAGGACTCCCAGCAGCAGGAGGGCAGACTTGTGTCTCGGTGGCAGCATCCATTTTGTGGATGCTAAGGCTCTGTCTGACTTTTAACCGGGTTATAGGTTACATGCATGTCGTGTCCCTCTAGAAGGGTGGAATGCTAACCCCGTCGCCAGAATTGGCGAGGGGTTAGTATTCCAATTCGTATGACACCTTACTCGACATGTTTTGATAAAGCGATACCAGAGTTGGCATTTAACCGCGAGGATTATAATGCACTTAAGAGTATATGGTATGCGATATCATGGAAACGGCTAAGGGATAGATCCCGAAAGCCGCAGACAGGCTCAGCTCATGCCAGAGCACCATCTCACACGATTCCAAGCACTCTGCCTTCAGGATTGTTAAGGCCTGCCATAGGAGTGACTGATAGGAGATCTGTGTGTCCATTTTAGGGTTAGATATAGGTATACTATATCTAAAGCAAAGGGTGAGTACACCACCTTGCCCCAGCTGTCGTGCAGCCAGTTGTGCCAGTTTAGTTAGTCAGCCCAGGGGTGGCATAATACATGCTTCAGCCCCTGGGAGACTTCTGGGTACACCTCAGCCCTGGGTACAGGGACTTGGAGAGGGCCCAGTGCCAATTCAGTACCTGAGTACAATTTGGATAGAGAGAACAGCTAGGCTGTGGGTCTGATTAGCAGGCCCACAGCCAGGCAAAGTCGTAAACCAGTGCAGCAAAAAGCAAAAATCTGGGTGATCATAGGATTGCAGACCCTACTCTCCTACATGTGTACTGATAATGATTGGCGCCGACTTGGAATCGCAGGAACTTCCTGTGTTTGTGTGCAATGGGCACATGGAAGTACGCATCCTGTAGGTCTATAGCACACAGCCAGTCTCCCTGTTGCAGCTGAGGATAAATCTGATGCAACGACAGCATGCGAAACTTCTCTCTGCGAATCCACTTGTTTGCTTGTCGCAAATCCAGAATGGG
This sequence comes from Lissotriton helveticus, assembly GCF_964261635.1. NCBI lineage: Eukaryota > Metazoa > Chordata > Amphibia > Caudata > Salamandridae > Lissotriton > Lissotriton helveticus. The sequence goes on from NC_136073.1 coordinate 821,131,454, forward strand.
CCTGAACTCGTTCTTGTCCTTCTTGCGAACCAGGAAGAACCGGGAGTACAGACCTCTTCCTCTTTGAGACAGAGGTACGTCTTCTATCGCCCTTTTCCTTAGCAGGATATCGGCCTCCGCCTGGAGCTCGCGCAGTTGAAACTGCGAGTGACCGCTGGAATTGATGGAGGCGGGCTGGTGAACCAAAGACTGTATCCATTGCAAACAATATTCAGCACCCACTTGTCCTGAGTAATTTTTCTCCACTCTGCCAGAAAAAATTTAACGCTTCCCCCTACCGGAGCGGGTAACGGATGTAGGAGAAGTAACCGCTAAGGGTCGAGACCCGGCTGGGCCTTTGTTCGCTGTAGTGGACTGCTGGCCTCCTCTACCCTTCTGGCGCTTCTGGAAGGGCCTCCGGAACTGCTGCTGCTGTTGTTGCTGCTGTCCCGAAGCCTGCCCTCGCCCTCTGCCCTGTGCCCGGAACCGTCTCTGGAACGGGCGGTAGGCCTTCTTTTTTTTGGGCTTCTCCAACCCAACAGCCGTCAGGGTCTCGGCCTCCGCTTTCATGCTTGCCAAACAGGGTTTCCCCCGAGAAGGACAGATTGGCCACCCGCTGCTGAGCCTCCGGCTTGAGTGATGTGAGCCTAAGCCGTGCATGGCGCCGTTGGTTGATCCCATGACAGTACCCATGGGCCGCCAAAAGAGACATCAGCAGCCGCGCTGATGACCTGGTTCGATACCAGCATCCCCTCCTTCAGGATCTCCTGAAAATCCTCTTTCTCTCGTGGCAGGAGTTCCGTGAACTGCTGGAGTGACTCCCACAGGGCACGATCATATCGCCCTAGCAGAGCCGCATCGCTAGACGCCTTCATAGCCGTAGATGCCGTCCCAGAGGTCTTCCTGCCCGCTGAGTCGATCCATCGGCTCTCCTTTTCAGGAGGTACAGTAGAAGACGGGGAGGTATAATGTTGTTTCCTGGCCCCGTCACTATAACAGAGTCCAGAATCTGATCCATCCGCAGAAAAGCCGGGTCAGAATCCGGGGCCCTGTACTTCTTAAGGAGCCGGGAGGGAGTGGCCTTCATCACTGCTGGTGTGAGGAACAGCTCCTTCGCGGGCTCTACCAATCCTGGCACTAGAGGTAGTAAAGGGCGAGACAAATGCTTCTTATGAAGCGTCTCAAAAATCACGGACGTCGTGGGTGTTGGCGCTGTCACCGTAATACCCAACTTTGCTGCACCCCTCAGGAGAACATCCTGGAATGTGCTGATGTCGTCCACCGGAGACACTCTCGTCCCCGGGAATTCCAACAAAGTCGGTGAGTAGGTCCTGGTAGAGTCCGTGCGGGACCGTGATCCGCGCCTCCTGTGGCGCCATCTTGACCTAGTTGAGGACCAGTGACGACTCCGCGATCTCCCCCTCCGTCCGGAGTGCGATCGCGACCCCCTTGGCTTCGGGCGCTCCGCCGGTTCCACAGGGGTGGGCGACTTTGGCCTGGCTGGGGCCCTCGGCCGAGGGGTCCCCTTAGGAGGAGTCGGATATCGTGGCAGTGAAGCCGTCCTCGGAGGAATCTGAGGAGGCTTGTCCGCCGGTAGCGGAGGTTGAGGATGAGGGTGAGGTTGAGGTCGCGGTGGAAGTGGCGGAGGCGGGGTGGGGTGGGAGCCCGCGGAGGAAGCCCCCTCGGCAAGGGAGGAGGGGGCGTAACAGACTTGGCCTAGAAGGGGTATACACTACTGAGTACACCGAGCCCGGTGATCCGCCTTCCTTTCTAGGCTAGGACGTTGGAGAGTCTCCCATAGGCACCTGGCGCCTGCTAGACTGACTCCTGACGCCTGAACTCCTTCGGCGCCTTCTTGGTGTCTAAGAACGGCGACCCGATGGCGCGCGTCGGCCCCTCGACGACGAGCGTCTTCTCCTCGACGGCCAACGTCTCTCCCTCGACAGCGAACGCCTTCGCCTCGACGGCGACCTCCTTCGCCTCGACGGCAATCTTGTCTTAGACGTCAAGGATCCCCTCGACGACGACCTTCTCCTCTTCGCCGACGGCGAACGGCGGTGTAGCCTCGACGCGAGCGCCTACGCCGGGCCACCTCTCGAAGTCGATTACGCGACGACGCGGACGACGAAATCGTCACCGGAGATCTCGACGGCGGTCTGTTCAGTTCCCTCGACGCCGAACGTCGACGTCGCTTCGACCCAGAGCCCTGGGGAGACGGGGAACAGACTGTAGTCATCCCTCTCGACGCCGTAGTCGGTGCAATCGACACAGACAGAGAATGGGGACGTTTGCTTCTCTTCCTGCCCTTGGGGAGCCCCCCAGAGGCCTCAGCATGGGCAGAGGAAGCCCTTCCAGACCCACCTTGTGCCTTCAGTCTTCTGTCCTCCAGGCCCTAAGCCTGATCTTCATCCTATCTCTCAGGGTCCTGCTAGAGAATCCCTGACAAATATCACACTCCTCTGGGACATGAGATGAGGGAAGGCAGATGATACACACCTCGTGTGGGTCCGATTTGGCCTTCTTCCTGGAGCACTCTGGGCATTTGTCAAACAATGCAGGCATATTGACAATCAAAGAGTGCACCAAAATACACACAAGGAAGAAAAACACCAAAGTACTTCAGAAAAGCACTCAAATAACTTGAAAAGGTGAAAAATCACCAATAAACCCTTGCAAAGGGAGAGCTCAATGCTCCAGGGTCCTGCTTGCAGGAGCCGGAAAAAAGAACTGAAAGTAAAAGGGACCTGCAGTGCATTCTGGGATACTGTGAGACTTCTGGAAAGTTCTCTTAAAGGCACAGTATCCTGTCCTGAGCCACATAATGGCAGCCTATGGGGCTTGTCTGTCCACTTCTTCCTCTCTATCATTCCAGAGGGTTTTGCTGTTAAGGCAAGGTTTTTCTCTGTAGAGAAATCTGGACAGGCTGTGCTGTTTGTGGATTTTGGTGGAATTTCTAGTTGAAGTACTGGACAGTGTAGCCTGTGGATATAGGCTGCAGCATTATCTGTCTTTAAATTCTCTCTTAAGTGTCTGTGCAGTTCTGCATGTTTTGACAACTTAAGAGATTATTTTTGATTACTCCGGGGTCCACGCACATGGGCGGGACTATTCACTATATTATGACTATACACAGAGATCCCCTACTACAGAAGCAGTGGTCAGGTCTGGCACATTTAAAGTGCGGGTGACCTCTGGTGCGAAATGGTACATATACTTATTAAGTTCACTATGCAGGCTGAGACAGTATGCTATGTGAACAGTTCATATATGGGGTACATCTGTGTGGCCTATGGATGCACTACTGCAGTGCTGCCTTCATGTGGGTGTACCTCAGTGTGCACCTCCGCATGTGGTTCCCCAGCTTCCTTTCTCAATGTCAGGTCAGTGTTCTCGCCTTCCTCCTCGTCGCCTACCTCTAGTGCAAGAAGGTAAGAGGTAAGCGGTCCCCATATGTCCTTTGGACGTGATGCAATGGGTAACAGGTCTGCATAGCAATGCATGTATTCTTGCCAAGTAGGCATAGAGTGCACCCATTCTTTGAATTTAGGCGCTCGGCCGCGTCCCCATCAGCATGCCACCTGGCGTTTCGCTAGCAGCATGCTTATTACTAGGAATCTTTTGTGTATTGTACCTATATCTTGAGTTAGTCCTAACAGGCCTACGAGCGGACATGGTGCTATCCGAACCCCTATCATGGCCGAGATACCCTCAAAAACCTGCACCCAGTATTCAGCCACCCGGGGGCAATTCCATGCCAAGTGTATAAAATTCGCTCCCTCCCTCCCACATCTCTCACATCTGTCATTATCTCTGAGGTGGAATCTGTGTAATCTTGTTGGTGTGTGATATAGGCGATGTAAAAATGTAAAATGAATGAGCCGTAGTCCGCTATTGCTAGTAATTACGTCAGTTTATGCACAGCTAAGTTCCCACTGATCGTCCGTTAGTGGTTAGCCGCCTGAGTATGTCTGTACAGGAGAGATATCACATGTGGAGGCGCTTCCTGTGATAGCAGAGCATGAAGGGGTGCAAAGGTATCAGGTTCTTCAGGGAAAGCGGGAGTAATTGCTTTCAGACTTTGTCTGAGGCGGGTCTATCGAAAGACATCCATCGTTGTAGGTACGTGCGTACCAAAGAAGTGTTCCCTGGACCGGAATCGTCCCTCCGCGTAAAGATCTCCCCAGGTATAATAATGCAGGCTCTCTAACATTTTGCGACATATACCCTCACACGTGACCTGTAGTAGGGGATTGTGCAATAGAGGCATCTTGGGGGAGTACATCATCTGGGTTCCTAATCTGCGGGTTATCTGTCGCCAAGCAATTATAGTACAGTCCACAGTGGACGGGTCACGCCCTTTCTCTTTCACCGTAGTAAACAGATAAGTTCTTGAAGGTAAAGGCGCCATGTAGCCATCTTCCACCACCAGCTGCGGCATAAAGGGCGGTGGGTGAAGCCAGTAGGTAGCGAAATGTGCTTGTGTACTGTAGTAGTATGACTCAAAGTTGGGAACATCAAATCCTCCCTGATTGTAAGGGAGCATCAGCATGGACAAGCTAAGTCAAGCCTGACCGCCCCACCCATATTAGTCTGGTGAGTTGGGTTTTGAGGGTCCCAAAAAAGAAACGGCCTGGATTATATGGTATATTAATAAAGAGATAGAGTAGCTTTCGTAGTATGCCCATCTTGATGAGCAAGATCCTCCCTCCCATTGATAGTGGGAGTCTCAGCCATTTGGTTATGTTATCGGAAATGTTGTCGATGGCAGTGCCGAAGTTCACTCTCATGAGTGTGTCTTTATTTCGCGTAATGTATATGCCTAAATATTTTAACTCTTCAGACTCCCAGACCAGCGGATACTCTAATTGGTGAGGCATGGTATTTTCAGTGATGGGGAATATTGCAGATTTCTACCAGTTTATCTATATTCCGGATATGGCGCTTAATTTAGTTATTTCTCGTAGCACAGGGTTAAGATTTTCATCGGGCTTTTTAATGTATAGTGTCATGTCGTCAGCGTAGAGGGATATGAGCAATTGCCTAGCTCGGTAAATCAGAGCCCTGTGATTATGGTGCTGCCGAAGTTTGGCAGCTCTGGGTTCTATAGCTAGGGCAAATAATATAGGGGATAGTAGGCACCCCTGCCGCGTACCTCTGGAGATAGGGAATGGGGACGATTTTGGGCCGTTTAGTAGAACAGATGCCGCTGGTCGACTGTATAGGAGTCTCACCCAGTTAAGAAAAGCCGGTGGTGTTAACAGGTGTTCCAGGGTGCCCAGTAGGTAATCCCATTCCAGGGAATCAACTGCCTTTGTGGCATCCAGAAACACAGTAACTGCCGAACAATTAGGATCAATATCTTGCAATACCGCAGCCAACGTCCTAAGATTATGAGCCGTGGCGCGGTTGGGGATAAATCCCGCCTGATCAGGAAGCACAAGTTGGTTCATTAGTAAATTAAGCCGGGTCGCTAGGACCTTCGCTAAGATTTTGGTGTCGCTATTTAGGAGGGACAGGGGCCGATATGAATCACAATGAATGGGGGTTTTCCAGGTTTCAATAACGATGTTATAAGTGCTTCTCGCATCGTTGTGGGGAGACAGCCTTCCTCCAATGCCGTATAGAAGACCTCTTTTAGGATAGGAGCTAGTATTTTAGCATATGTTTTATAATAATAATAATAATAATAATACTTTATTGCATGATTAATTAAAACCTTTGCAACCAGATAAAACATAGATTAGAAGAAACAAAACGGCTACATTAATAATGCTAAAATTGCTAATATACAGTAGTTCCATAAAATAGCGGGGGAATAAAAACTGGTGTATGGGACAGCCAATTCGGGGGGGGGGGTCGGATGGTGCAGAATGCAACATTTGTCGGAGAGCCAGTTAGTGGGGGAGCCTGTGTATTCCACATTCCTTTAAAGTTAATAATGAAAACTTGGATCTTGAAGGTGTTTTGCAGTGTAGCGGGCAACAGAGAGCTTGAAGTTGATGGAGCAATGTGTAGTTTGTCATGTCGCTTGCTCTCCTAGGTCGTTACGCCCCATAATAAGAATGTGTGTAGAAGTTTGTGTCGCTGTACTGGCTGCCAGCCCAAAGTGGCTGCAGGAGAGCGTAAGAACCATGGTAATAGACAGAGTTGCCGGAGGAGAACGTGATGGTCAATGTTGTTATACTTTTCTCAGAGACCAATGGGCCTGGGCTGAAGACCAGATAGTTGGAGTGCTTCCTGGTTTAACTTTACATTAGCTGCGCTCATGAACCGGACAAGGCTACAGGCAAGCCGGATGTTACTGCCCTCAAAGCAGGCCTTTACCACCTCCCTACATGATCGTACCTGGCTTGTAATGAGGCGTGGCTTTAATAGCTGTCTTCGTTCCAGTCCCAAGCCGTTGCAGATGCATAATAGATGTAATGCATCCTCGTTGAAGTCTCCGCATAGTCTACAACGGTTTGAAGTATCTATGCGTTTCCGCGGTGGAAGGTGATGCTTTGCGGACAGGATTCCCAGCCTCAGCAGTAAGAACCTTTCTTTTGTGAATCTTGAAAAACCAGTGCCTAGGTATGGTTGGGGCTTTGCCGATGAATAACTCTGAATTACGAACCAGCCATGAGCCTTCCTGCGGAGGGCGGCTTGGTCTTCTGCGAGAGATGCAATCTTTACTGATTTGTTTACCAGGGCCTTGAAACATTTTTGTGATGTGCTTGATAGCCATGGGTCCTGAAGAACTAGCAGCCTAATTGCTGATTGAAGGTAACTCATGGCTGGGCTGTTGTTCTTCCTTGTAATGTCCTTCCACAGGTATACGTTTAGTGTGCCCGGCTCAGCCCTCTTTATTTTAAACCAGCACTTTGCGTAGGCACCCTTCTGTGAAATTTGCTGCTTTTGAAGCCCAAACTCTAACCTTATTGGGGCTGGCGAAGAAAACTGCGGGAGATTGAATATTATTCTTAACGCCTTGGCGACCACATTGTCCAAGGTAACCTCGTCTCTACCTCCCAATGGTTCGCTGCCGTAAGTAATCGAAGGTAAAAGTCTCGCTCGAAGCACTTCTAATAGTGGAAGAAGACTAGGGCCAGTTGTTTTTTGCTTGACGATTTTTAATGCAACTGCCAGTGCAATCCCTCTACCTTTTATGCTTGCTTTCTGTTTGATGAACGAGCCGTTCCTATCAAATATTACTCCCAAATACTTATAATCCTCAGCTGTCTCCAGCAGTCGATCCCCTGTTGTCCAGCGGGGATAGTGTTTGTTGATCCGTTGGTTTAATACCATAACTTTTGATTTTTCAAGATTTATACTCAGCCCGTTCTTTTCAACGAAATTACTTATGGTATTTATCAAATGCTGCAGGCCGACTGAAGTACGGCTGATAAGTAGCAGGTCGTCTGCGTACAGGAGGTTCGATAGGGTTAAGCCCTCCAGGTTCGGGGCATGATGATTACAATTGTCCAACTCGATGGTGAGGTCTGACACAAAAAGGTTGAACAGGGTTGGGGCCAGTACGCAACCCTGCTTCAGCCCTTTGGTCGTTGATATTCTCCTGGACAAGTTGTCTCCTGCTCCCACTTTAATTTGTACCCATGTTTCAGAGTGAAGCAGGATTAGCTGGTTCAGGAGGTTTGTGGGGATTCCCCACCTTGCAAGTTGAGCCTAAAGTATCCCTCTGTCGACGCTGTCGAAAGCAGCTTTGTAATCAATAAAGCAAACAAATAGTGGCTTGTTGATGATTTTGGTGGCGTCTATCAAGAGATGCTTGTTGTGGTCCCCAGGCATTACTGAAAGCCGGTTTGATTGATGGGAATTAGGGCTTTTTCCTGCGCCCAGATCGTAAGTTCATTTAGTAAGAGCCCTGCGTAGAATTTGGCTTCAATACCTATTAGTGCGATAAGCCTATAATTTTTTGGCTCAGTCAAGCTCCCCTTTTTATGAATCGGCGAGATGATTGACCCTTTCCAGGAGTTGGGAATTCTCGCAAGTTCCGAGATGTTGTTGTAAAGGGGTAATAGTGCTTCTACCCAGTAGTTCGGATCCTGCTTATATATAATTGGCGGTAGACCGTTGGGCCCGGGAGCTCCATCTTTCTGGCTTTTCAGGATTCTATTCGCGAGCTGTTTGGCTGAAAAAAGGATGGCAGGTTCCGTTCCTTCAGATCTGGATTGTTGTTGGACACTTTGACACACCGATGGGTCTTGCACGCTTTCACCAGCTTCCGTGTTGAAGTGGCTCTGTAGATGCTTTGCCCAAATCTCCTCCGTTATATGTGAGTTGATACCTGGAGTGGTGGGTTCTCTAGGCTTCTGACAGTCTGCCAAAACCTGGCGCTGTTGTTATTTTTTGCATCAGATGTCAGTTTTGCCCATGTTGATTTGGCACTTTGTTTTTTTGCGAGCCAAATGATTTTGTTTTTGCGAGCCTTAAGCCTCCTTAGTTCGGACTGAATGTTATCAGCTGGGCCGTATATACCGAGACTGCGCAGTGCCCTGTTGGTGTTGGTTTTTAGCTGCCTTAGTTTGGCGTTCTGATTCCTTGAAAAACAGATTCTTTCGCTGTTTGCCAGATTACATGATGCATCCCCGTTTTTCATTGGACATACTATTCCTTTTGGACTTGATTGGGTCGAAGCTTTCAATGAAGTTCTCCCAGGCCGTTAAACGGTTCACGCTCAGCTGCTTGCATTCCTCCCATCTTTTTTTCGAAAGGGCAAGAAGTTTTTCTGGATCACACGTGTTGCATTTAATTCGCCGGTGATTCGATGTGATCGTTGAGTTTAGATCCGGAATTGGGTAAGTGGTGGCCGTTCCTTGAACGTCAAGTATAAATTCTTGGTGCTGGTGGTCACTATAGATGTATGTTTTATAGAATTCTATCGGCAATCCGTCTGCCCCTGGAGCCTTTCCAGATTTCGTGTGCATAAAGGCGTCAGTGATTTCATCTAGTTCTAAATCTAGACTTAAGAACTTTCGTTGGGTGTCCCCCATCCACGCTAATGCAGTATCTTCAAAATAATGCGATAGGACCAGTGGAGTTCCTCTCTGAGAGGTGTAGAGAGTTTTGTAGTAGTCTCGAAATGTATTTAGTTGGTCTGGTAGAGCCTTATATGTGGTGCCCTGAGCGTCTTGTATCTCTGCTATATAATTCAAGAATCGGGGGCCGCGGTTCGCCTGCGCTAGGGCCCTCCCTGTGCGATCACCTTCTCCATAGACTCTCGCCCTATGTGGCTTGCCCCTGAAGTTACATTCCCGCTCTGCCAGGACCTCGTATTCAGTTAACTTACTCCGCATGTGTGCCCTAGTCGCATTGTCACCCAAATCAGTGGCCAGGTCACCTTCCAAATTCTTTAGTTCCCCTTCCAGTTTGCGGAGGTCATTACGTAACGATCGGAGTATACCACCTCCCTTGGAGATACACGAGCCCCGTACAGTCGCTTTAAACGCTTCACATACGGTTGTTATACTGGACACGGACTTCATATTACGCAAAAAAAATCCTGCATATCCTGCTCCAATTCCGCCCTGAATGCCGTGTCCTGTAGGTGTAACGGGTTGAGGCGCCACTTATTGTATGGAGGCTGGATTAGGGGGATTCGCATGTCAGCAACAACTGGGGAATGATCCGAGTACGTGCGCGGTAAATGAACAGTGTGCGTCAGCCAGTGTGCCATCCCCAAAGAGACAAGTAGGTAGTCTAATCGTGCCCAAGAGGAGTGGACTGCCGAGTACTGTGTACCTTCCTTCATTGTAGGGTGTAAGTACATCCAGGAATCTAATAAATAGTTAGTGTCCACCATGTCTTTTAGCGCTTTGTGCGTGTTAGTGAAGTGCGCTGGGGAACTGTGGGACTGGTCTAGCGGGGGCTGTAATGTTGTATTAAAGTCTCCCCCCCCCAGACGATGTAGGTAGTGTCAATCTCTTGGAATTTGGACCACAGAGTGAGGAGCGCGTGCGAGTCGTCGACGTTGGGGCCATAATAATTGGCAAATGTTATATCATAAGTATGGAGCCTACCCCACACCAAGCAAAATCTACCCTCAGCATCAATCAACGCCCCAGCTGGTCCCCCGTGAGTATCCTAAGTATGATGCAAAATAACGATATGAGGCCCAGCGCGAGGCAAACTGTGGCAAGGCCCCCGGGCTCAGGTGTGTTTCCTGCAGTAGGGCCACCGTAATGTGATGTCTATCTAAGTATCCTAGTATCTGCCTCTTTTTTCGGGGGTCATTCAGGCCCCGTATATTCCATGATGCCACCCTAAAACTATTAGTGTCACGGGAGCCGTCATCCATACCACGTAGCGTCATATTCAACACCTGACCATATGTTAAAAGCCATTGCAACCTGGATCAAAGATGACATTCTAGCATTCAATTCCCCTCCCACCTCCCACACCGGCTTCCCCAACTTGCCGGGCATAGAATCCCCTCCCCCCGTAAACCAACCCATGTTCCAACAAACGTCTCCCTTCCTCAGTGGGAGCTTGGGGGTACACCCGCGTGGGGTCATCACTAGAGGCACACGACCTACCCACTCTCCTCCATACTTGCACCCACCTGCCGCTCCACTAGGGGAGCAAGCAATTCGCGGGACGGAGGAAAGTAGCCGAGCAGGATATGTTACACAAAATTAATAATGTCAATACATCACCATTAGGAGGCAAACAGCTGCAGCAAGGAGCTCAGAATGTTCACCATTTAGTCCCAGTTCCATCCACCACTCAGCCCACTTCTGACAGCGGAGACGCCGACCTGGATCGTTCATGCGTTGCTGCTTCTCTAGATGCTGCGCAACTGTGTCTCTTAAGGTAGTCTTCAGCTTGTTGTGGGGTTTGGAAATAGTACTGCTTCCCTAAATGCGTGATTTTTAACTTCGCTGGGTATAGCATTGTGTAAGGGATGTTCTGTGCCTGAAGCTTTTTCTTAACTGCAACGAATTTCCGTCTGGTATCCTGCACTGTTGGAGTGAAGTCTGGAAAAAAAGCCAGCGTGGTGTTTTCATAGTGGACTTGACCGTTATCACGGGCCAGGCGGAGGACTGTATCTCTGTCCCGATAGTTTAAGAACCGGGCAATCACCGGCCTAGGGGTCGCACCCGGAGGACGGGCCTCAAAGGATCTATGCGCGCGTTCCACAGGTAAATGAGGTGAGAACGACTCCTTCCCAAACAGATCCATAACCAATTTCTCAACAAATTCCTCCATGCGCCCCGTGTTGGAGGACTGCGCCAGGCCAAGGATGCGTACGTTATTTCGTCTGGAGTGGGCCTCTAAATCTTTATTTTTGTCTGCAATAAATTTCAGCAATTTGTCCATTTGTGACAGCTGTCCTCTGCTCGCCGTGGCTCTATCCTCGAGGCCCGATACCCTGGTTTCATGCTTCTTTGATGCGCTGTTCGTGTTTCTCCAATTTTGTGACAACAGAGTCCATCCTGGAGTTCATTGTGTCTATTTTTGCATCAACAGAGTTGAGGCTGTGCTTCATACCCAGGAGGAGCGGCTTCCAGTCCTCCTCTGGAGCTTCCGCATTTTCGAACTCCACCTGGTCCGTTGAGTTAGACTTGGGCGCCTTACGCGTCTCAAATGGGATTTTGGTTTGCTTGCTGTCTGTGTGCCCCATGATGCAAGCAGGCAGGTATGAGCAGGCCAGAGAGCGGGGCACAAGTCAACCGGCATAGTACGTTAGCTAAGCCGTGGTCGAAATCCCACAGTAGTGACCAGTCAAGCCAGCAGCACGGTGGCCTCAGCAGAGGTTCCTGCAGCACAGTGGGTAGGGGCAGGCAGCGGCGCCGCCAACTCCGAACGACTCCTCAATGTAGCGTGACCTGATAATGTATCCCAGAAAGTGTCCGGTGAGCCAGCTCCCTCGTATGCAGCAAGGGGCACGTCGTCATATGGACAGGGGCCTACAGCTGCGGGTAATGGATTATGGGATCCGCCATCCCCATAAAGATCATATAGGCCAGCGTCCCCTATGTGGAGGCCGTTCTGCCATGTAATCGCCCGCAGCTAGCGAGGCCAATGTTGTGTGCAGCCCAAGTCAAAACTGGGGACCAAGGAATGCATGCAGCAGTGGGGCGCAACCGCCACACCAGGCCACGCTCGTCAGGCCCCACAGATGGCAGTGTTCAGCTCCCAACGTCAACAATGCGCCAGGCTGATCAAGTCTTCACCGCATGGGTTCACTCAGCACCGGGTGTAGCTATATCACTGCTACCGCATTCCCCCTGCGATGTCTAACACCTACGCCCGTCCGATCTCACGGGTGGCGTAGTACAAAGTAATGGCACCGCGGAGGGAGGGGGGAGCGCCCACAGTACCCCCCCGCCGCAATCTCCACCAAGCAGGCGCTCACCTCCGGAAATTATGTGCTCCGTCGCGGCCGGGCCACACGAGTTGCAGCTGCCCTCTGAATGGTGGCAGGGGCTGGTCCACCACGGGCCACCACGGGCTTTCTTATGCTCAGCGGCCGTCGCAGCGCTCCAGACTGTATCCAGCGCGTTACGCTCTCAGCGTCAGGGGGCCCCGTCGCCGTCTCGTCCGGGGCCAAATATGTGAGCGCTGACAGTGCCTCCCGCAGCAATTACCGCCAAGCCGGTGCACACCTCTGGCGATTGTGTGCCTTGCCACGGCCGAGCAACATGAATCACAGCCTCCCCTCCAGTTGGTGGCAGGGCCTAGAACACCACAGCCTTCCCTAAGCTCAGCGGCCGTCCTAGCGCTCCAGACCGCACACAGCGCGGTCCGCTCTCAGCTTCAGGGCACTCCGACGCCGCCGCATCCGGGGATAGATGTGAGGAAGGAACCTCGGTGGTGACAGCATGTGTTCGGGTGTCCCGCAGGGAAGGCCAATAGTCGAAAATGTGCAGCAGGATAGGGTGAAAGGATAATTCCCCGCTCGGCAGGGCTGGAGCCTTAACGGTGTGCGGCCATCTTGGTCACGCGCCACCTAGCGCCCCTCTTGATGGTGGCAAACTTAGAGATTCTGGGACAGGGTTATGGACACTTCCCACAGGAAGTGCTTCCCTCAGGAAGTGGTCATATAGGGGGCGTAGTGACCCAGGGGTGAGTGGTCCATTGGCCACTACCCCTCTCTCACCTTAATGCCCCTAAATTGAGTATTTAGGAGACCCCCCCCCCCCCCACAATACCAGCTCTTCAGATTAGGACGGATCAAGAGATGAAGTGGACAAAGAAGCGTCATAGGAGCAACAACTGACTTGGCACCAACCCTGCCAGCTGCCCCCAACAATCGTAGTAAAATCAGACTCGTTCCTGCCATTGTGCAGTCTCCACAAAACCCACAGGGCTGCCAGTCCTTCACCAAATTGCCTGAAGAAAGTCCCTCGGAGTAGAGGAGCTACTCCCCTGCAGCCACAGGCACCAAAAAGGCAAGGTGCGGTCCACAGAGCTGTTGCCACCTCGACCCCTCAGAGCACCTATGCACACACGCTCCAGAGACCAAGTCCAAAGAAGGTGACGGTGCCAACGGGGTCCCCAGACACACAAGAGCTAAACCCGCGCTAGGGTTTGCCCAGACTGGACTTCCAACACCAAAAGACAGCAAAGCACAAGAGCCCCACAACCCGAGGAGACATGGACCAAAGGTGTCCTAGAGGATCTGAACGGTTGAGCTTCCCTGTAGGTTCCCCCAGACTGGCACAGTCCCTGCTTGCAGCCTCTTTGTAAAGAGACCGTTATCCTATTGAAGTGGATGGGACACCGGACGCTGTGACACACCTCTGCACCCGGATGGCCCAGAGCCCCCCCAGGTGACCTGTTGGTGTGGCCTTAGGCTTTGCCCCATACTCACATTAAGTCCACAAGAACCGAACCTTAAGTCACTGACAAGTGTCCAAATGTAATACATGTTTTTCCTCCATAAGGATAACATTGCCGTTCCGGAAACTGTACAAAGTGTCCATTTCTGAAAACTGTAAAAATTCATAACTCGAAAAGTACTTACCCGATTCCGATGATTTTGTTATCTAAATTTTTATAAAAGTATGTGTTATTCTTATAAATTGGTATTGGATTTAACGGAGTGTGTGTCTCATTTACTGCCTTAGTGTGTAATAAATGCTTGGCACCACCTTCTGATATGTCTACCTGCTCTCCCACACCACCACAAAAGAGCATATGAGGTGTCATTTGTGCCTCCCTAAATCCTTTGGGGTTTGCCTGGACTCTTTACACAGTGTACCTCTTTTTGGTCCACTATATGAATAGCCAGCTCCCTACAGTGACCATAACACTTCCATCACTGTGGAACAGCAGTACAAGTTTATTTGGAATTATACTACAATTACACATCTACTTACCACTGTTGTTAGCAAAGAGCGTGACCAGCGTCTTCTTGGCATTATCATTACACTGGACCCCACTGTTCCCAACAGATGAGGTCACCGCGTAGTGGTTTCCAAACGAAGTATGGGCGACAATGGGCACAGGAGCTGATACAGGTTGTGCGCTTACGGAAACTGCAAAAAACAAAAGGAAAATCAGACAAACAACAAAACATGAAAAATGTCTGCCCACTTCAAATCCCCATCATGATCTGTAACATAGCTTTTTATCAACTTAACTGCAACCAAAAGAACACATCTAGGCTGAACTCGGCTCCATGGTTGCAGACAAAGCTACTCGCTGAAACTGATTTTTTGCCTACTAGAATGGCAGTTTTTAGGTCGAGCCTAGAACGGCGCATGCGCTGTTATTGCTCGACTTATGTTAAGGGGATCTCAAAAGTGCTACCCAGCCTTTGCTGGCTGGCTACAAGCATGAGTACGCGCGGCCATCTGCTTTTCCTGCATCCTTTGTTGTCATGGCGCCTCTCATACCTGCCCCTCCCTCTCCTCCACCACAGAGCAGCCCCAGGCTCAAAGTACGTTGCACGCTGTGCTCGTACCCAGCAGACGTTTTGCGTGTTCCAGATAAACAGACAGGTGTTTTACCTGGCTGTTTTCATTAGGAGCCAATCCGGTCTGTTTGCAGTTTGTGTCTCCATTACGGCCCGGTTCTTCAAAATATTGGCTTTGTAATCAAGACTACTAATTTTCTTACAGTACTTCAATGAAAAGTTTCCAACATCGTCCTGCGCTAGCATAAGCTCACACTACCTCTGTGTACTGACAGCCGGAAGTTTGCAGCTCCGAAAGTAGCATGCATTAACATTTAATTCCTGACGGTTACATTATAGTCTGGGAGGAGGGAGATATAAGACACGTCGACATTCATACTGTGTAGCAGAGATGAGTGTCTCAAGATGAACAAGTTACTTACCTTCGGTAACGCTTTTTCTGGTAGATACTATATCTGCCTGTGGATTCCTCACTTGTGAATATCCCCCTTGCGCCAGCAACGTTCGGAAATTTTCTTCGTAGTACGCCGACGTGGGCGACGTCACAGGAGCACGGCATCGCGCGCGACTCCGTCTGACGTCACCGACCCCATATCAGGCCCACGCCGGCGTGATGACGTCAGTTCCGCCCTTTTTTCCGTGCCTTCGAGGCACACGGACGGACCAACGACAGCAAATATGCAAATATACAATGTACACAGTACAAATAGAACTAAATCAATAGTATAAACAAATATACAGAAAGACCAGGTATAGCAGAGTGGACAACGGGGAGGCGGGTGGGTCAGTGAGGAATCCACAGGCAGATATAGTATCTACCAGAAAAAGCGTTACCGAAGGTAAGTAACTTGTTCTTCTGATAGATACATCTGCCGTGTGGATTCCTCACCTTGTGAATAGATTCCCACAGCAGTCCCCACTCCCGGAGGAGGGTGCCCACTCTGCTACACCAGGAAGTCTTGGAGGACAGAGCGCGCGAAGTGGCCATCCCTCCTCACCTCGGTATCCAAGCAGTAATGCTTCGCGAAAGTGTGGAGGGAGGCCCAAGTCGCGGCCTTGCAAATATCCTCAACAGGTACACCCCTAGACAAAGCAGATGTTGCAGACTTTGCTCTAGTAGAATGTGCTCTAATACCCTCAGGAGGGTCCTTACCAGCAAGAGAGTAGCAGATCTTGATGCACAGGATTATCCACCTGGAAAGTGTGCGCTTGTGCACCGCTCTGCCCTTCTTGCAGCCAGCAAAACCAACAAACAGCTGGTCATCCATCCGGAAGTCTTTAGTCCTGTCCAGATAGAACGACACCGCCCTCTTAGGGTCCAGACGGTGCAGTCTCTCTTCCTCCTTAGACGGGTGAGGGGGAGGATAGAAGGTAGGAAGGGTAATGGACTGCCCAAGATGGAAAGGAGTCACCACCTTAGGCAGAAAAGCAGCCCTGGTCCTGAGAACCATCCTTTCAGCATGAATGGTCAGGAATGGGGGTTTGGAACTTAGAGCTTGAAGCTCACTTACCCTCCTTGCCGAGGTGATTGCAACGAGGAAGATCGTTTTAAAAGATAGAAGCCTCAATGGACACTTGTGCAAGGGTTCGAAGGGAGAACCCATTAAGAAGGTCAGCACAAGATTCAAATCCCAATGAGGAACAACAAAAGGAGTAGGAGGGAACATATTTATGAGACCCTTCAAGAATCTCAAAACCACCGGAGATTTAAAGAGAGATGGCTGATCCGGCAAACATAGAAATGCCGATAAGGCAGAAAGATACCCCTTGACCGTGGCCACAGCCAAACCTTGCTGCGCCAGATAAAGGGCAAATTGTAAAATATTAGACAAATGAGCCTTCAAAGGATCAACATCTCTCTCCCTGCACCAAGAAACAAATTTAGACCACCTATAGGAGTAAATGGACTTAGTGGTGTCACGCCTGGCAGAAAGAATGACATCCACTACCTCGTGAGGGAGAGAAAAAGAACTCAAGTTGCCCCGTTCAATCTCCAGGCATGAAGGTGTAATGTCTGGAGGTGGGGGTGTAAAACCTGCCCCTCCATCTGAGAGAGGAGGTCTGCCCTGTGAGGGAGACGGAGCGGCGGGTGAGAGGAGAGGCGGAGAAGGTCTGAGTACCACACCCTTCTTGGCCAATCCGGGGCGACCAATATGACTTGGGCCCGGTCTTGACGAATCTTCCTCAGAACCCGAGGAATCAAAGGTATGGGAGGAAACGCGTAAAGGAGTTGATCTCCCCAACTCAGCTGAAACGCGTCCCCCAATGCTCCTTGCATCGGATACTGGAGACTGCAGAACGAAAGGCAGTGAGCATTCTCGCGAGTGGCGAATAGATCCACCCGAGGAGTCCCCCACATCCGAAAGATGTCGTGAACAACCTCTGGGTGAAGCCTC
Source organism: Lissotriton helveticus (assembly GCF_964261635.1). Classification (NCBI taxonomy): domain Eukaryota; kingdom Metazoa; phylum Chordata; class Amphibia; order Caudata; family Salamandridae; genus Lissotriton; species Lissotriton helveticus. The sequence goes on from NC_136073.1 coordinate 821,148,689, forward strand.
CACTCGTGGTCGGCAGAGAACTGCCGACTGAGACTGTCTGCACGAACGTTCAGAACTCCGGCCAGGTGATTTGCCACCAGACAAATCTGATGGTCCTGAACCCAGGACCAGAGACGCAGAGCCTCTCTGCAGAGACACTGCGACCCTACTCCTCCCTGCTTGTTGATGTACCACATCGCAGTCGTGTTGTCCGTCAGGACTTGAACCGAACGACCGCGAAGGGAGGGGAGGAAGGCCTTGAGTGCCAAACGTATCGCCCTCAATTCCAGAAGGTTGATGTGAAACAACCTTTCTTCCGGAGACCAAAAACCTTTGACCTCCAGGTCTCCCAGATGAGCACCCCACCCGAGAGTGGACGCATCCGAAATCACTGTGGCCACTGATGGAGGTAGCTGAAAAGGCTTTCCTTGTGACAGATTGCCTTCCACGCTCCACCAAGACAGATCCGCTGCAGCTTCCCCGGAGATCTTCACTGACTCCCTGAGATCTCCGTTGTGCTGATACCACTGCCTGCGGAGGCACCACTGGAGTGCCCTCATGTGCCAGCGTGCATGACTGACCAACAGAATGCAAGAAGCCATCAGACCGAGCAGACGAAGGACCTTCAGGACCGGAACAACCGCTCCATTGTAGAATAAAGGAATCATCTCCTGAATGTCGTGAATTCTTTGAGGTGGAGGGAATGCACGACATACAGAAGTGTCCAGTACCGCACCTATGAACAGGTTGCGCTGGGAGGGCACCAGGTGAGACTTGGGTACATTTATCGAAAAACCCAACCTGTGTAACAACTGAGTTGTCTCCTGCAGATGATGGAGCACCATCTCCGGCGACTCTGCTTTGATCAGCCAGTCGTCTAGATAAGGGAATACAGGAATCCCCGACCTTCTGAGATGCGCAGCCACCACTGCCATCACCTTGGTGAAGACTCGAGGCGCAGTAGTAAGTCCAAAGGGAAGGACCGCAAACTGGTAGTGTTGCGATCCTACCGTAAAACGGAGATACCTCCTGTGCGACTTCAGGATTGGGATGTGAAAGTACGCATCCTGCAAGTCGATCGACACCATCCAGTCTTCTTCCATCAGCGCTAGAAGAACCTGAGCAAGGGTGAGCATTTTGAACTTCTCCTGTTTGAGATAGAGGTTCAAAATCCTGAGATCCAGGATAGGCCGAAGCCTGCCATCCTTCTTGGGAATCAAGAAATACCGGGAGTAGCACCCTTGACCCCTCTCCTGCTCTGGAACCACCTCTATCGCACCCTTTCGAAACAGTGCCAGGACTTCCTCCTGCAGGAGAAGCAGGTGGTCCTCCGAACAATAACCTTGGCAAGGAGGGTAATTGGGAGGGAATTCCTGAAAAGGAAGTGCATACCCATTCTCTACGAGATTGAGAACCCAAAGATCCGATGTAACCGATTCCCAATCTCGTAGAAAATGAGTAAGCCGACCCCCTACTGGCCCTACATGATCCAGAATGGTGGATCTAGGGCTGCTTTGCTGATGCGGGTGGGGGTTGGGCATTATTGGAGGAAGTGGAGGAAGAGGAGACTTGACGTCCACGTCCACGACCCCTCTGTTTACCTCTATAGGATCTATATAGAGGGTTTTGCTGCTGTTGCTGTTGTTGTTGTTGGCCCTGCTTGAAGGGACGAAAAGAAGATCTGCCAAATCCTTTGAACTTTTTAGTCGTCGATCCTCTCATCTGCAGACCCAAAGATCTAGCGGTGGCACGGCTGTCCTTAAACCTTTCCAAGGCTACATCAGCCTTCTTACCGAAAAGGCCAGTTCCATCAAAGGGTAAGTCCAGCAATGTAGATTGCACATCCGCAGAGAAATCCGAAGACTTTAGCCATGCGGCTCTCCTGGTCGCAATGGATGAACCCATAATTCTAGCAACAGAATCTACAGTGTCCATACCGCTTTGAATGACCATGCGGGCAGCAGCCTGAGTGTCAGAGACAACCTCATTAAAGTTCTTCTTATCATCCTCAGGAAGTTTTGATGATAATTGCTTCACTGAGTCCATTAGCGCATGCACGTATCTACCTAAAAGGCAAGTAGCATTTGATGATTTAAGAGCCATGCTCCCAGAAGAGAAAGTCTTCTTCGCAGACAGATCTAATTTTTTAGACTCTTTGTCAGCTGGCACTTGAGGGAAGGAGCCAGCAGCCCTATTAGAGCAAGCCGCCTGAACCACAAGACTTTCCGGAGATGGATGCGTAGAAAGAAATGCAGGGTCATCAGGAGCCACCCTATAGCGCCTTGCAATAACTCTTGAAACTGCAGGAGCAGATAAAGGCTTCTTCCAAATCTCCTTTATTGGATCCGTCAAGGCATCAGTAAATGGCAGTGTAGGTTCCACAATTGAAGAAGGAGAATGTAAGACTTCAGTGAGGATGTTGGGTTTGTACTCCACTGTGGGCAGCTTTAAATTAAGAAGGTCAGCAGCCTTCCTAATGACCACGTGATAGGGTGCCACGTCTCTAGATGGAGCATCAGAAGCTGAAGGCAGAACCCACTCAGGAGAGAGTTCTAGACCACTAGCATCCCGAAGTTCATCGAAATCATCGTCATGATCAGGAAGCTCGCCTTCTTCCACATCAGAACTCTCATCATCTTTTTGTTCTAGAAGGCGCTGAGCTCTTCGCCTCGACCACTCCAAACGAATCGACGTCGACGGATCCGGTAACGACTCCGACGGAGCCGGTTCCGACGTCGATCGAGGAGCCGGAGCAGGACGAGAGTCATGAATAGGTGTGGTACCTCGATCTCGACTGCGAGGTCGATCCGGAGCCGGCGAAGCCGCATGCGGAGTCGAAGACCTCGGTGGAGCCGTACCGAGCCATGGTGGAAGAGGCGCCGGCATGAATGGCATAAACGGAGCTGGGGCATACGACTGAGGAATACCCAGATTGTAAGATAATGGACCCATGGGACCAACAGGTGCTCCAGTGGGGTACATTGCCCTGGAATATACTCCGAACATTGCATTTAAAAAATGCGATGGATCCTGTCCAGGACCAGGAAAGGGAGGGTACAGACCTACCGGATCCAATGGAGGTCGCCCCGACACACCCTCACTCTGACCTTCCGGATCCGCAGGAGTCTCCGCTGGAGTCGGTTCTTGAGGAATCACTTCTTCTTCCTCTTCATGTTCCGAGGACATCGGATCCGGATCCGGCTCCGGTTCTGGCTCCGGGGCCGGAGAACCTTCTTTCGATTACGCAGGAGAAGGAGAGACAAAGTCCTTACTATGTTTATGAGATCTTCTCTTCGAGTCAGAGGATTCCTTCTCTGAATGATGTTTCGAACTGTGCTTCCTCCTCTTATGCTTTCTCCTCGAGGAGCTCGAAGCGTGACCGGAAGCCGATTTAGATCTAGACCTCGATCTTTCCCTGGATTTCGATTTCTCTTTAGATCTCGTATCCTCACCAGATCTCGAACCCGCTCTGGATCTCGACGCCGACACCGACTTCGATCGAGACCTTTGCTTCGATTTCGACCTCCGTGACGTCGATCTTGAATAACGTCCAGAATCCTGTTTTACCTTAGCTAAAAGTAATTTAGCCTCACGTTCTCGAAGTGCCTTCGGATTCATCTTAAAACAGGAATTGCAGTTCTTGACGTCGTGACTCGAACCAAGACACCACAAACAGTCCTTATGTGGGTCAGTGATGGACATCGTGCGGGCACAAGACCTACACGGCTTAAAGCCTGTTTTCCTCGACGACATCTTCGGAGAAGAATCAATTCGTAAGAGAGAAACAGTGTCTATTAATAAACAGAAAGATACTAAGTATCGCAGTAAGATCCCGAAACCGTTAGCGTCGAAGACGCGGAAAAAAGGGAACTGACGTCATCACGCCGGCGTGGGCCTGATATGGGGTCGGTGACGTCAGACGGAGTCGCGCGCGATGCCGTGCTCCTGTGACGTCGCCCACGTCGGCGTACTACGAAGAAAATTTCCGAACGTTGCTGGCGCAAGGGGGATATTCACAAAGTGAGGAATCCACACGGCAGATGTATCTATCAGAAAAACGTGATTAATTAGTTTGTTAGTTGTTAAGGCCTGGTGCATTTCTTTATAATGTCTCTCAACAATAAACTCATGGCCGTGTGTAAAACGGCACACCTAGCCTTCCAGATAACAATTAATATTACTCATCGTATACAGTGTTTAGCCATGCAACACTTGATGTTGTTGCACCAAGGATATTGTGCTGGATAACCAAACACATAAGGTCCCAAAGGCGAGACCTATTGGCTATGCCAATGCTTGTTACATCTTCCTGTAATTTGGTGCTCTTCATTGCTAGTTCTGATAAAATCCACCAATGTCCTTCAGCTTTTATCCATAACCACACTTGGATGATAACAATAGAATTCTTTATAGTCTCACAGTTTAAAGACCCACCAGGCGCTCCATTAACAGAATGTACGGTTATCTAATGGTTGGTATTAGTCTCAGAAGGACACTCACTTATTGCGGAAAACTACCAATCATCCAGAATTGATCGAATCTCTCTAGTAAGCTGTACATCTGGTAAACACCTGCACTTTCTGGGCCCTTTCCGGAACTTAAACACTTAATAATTAATGTTCAACAACGAATTATACAAATTATTGTGAGTGGAGAAATATCCAAAGAACCCTTGTAATCCTATAGAGTAAAATGTAGAAGTATCTTGCTCATATTATAGATACCTTTGGCTGCAGTGTATGGGTTGACAAGCTTCAATAACAATTGTATTTGTGGGTGTGATTCAGCAGTCCTAAGAAATGTACTGTTAAGCTACTAAGAAAGTGCAACGTAAAAATAGTAGACGTATGCTTAAATAAAAAGGTGCATCTTAGTAAGAAACAATACAAGCATTAAAGTGCACAAAACTGGAATGAAATGTACATATATGCATGTTTACAGCTGTATCAGTGTGTTGGTGAATATATTATATATATATATATATATATATATATATATATATATATATATAATGTAGCACATAGTGATGTGTATGTGGTCGTTATTTTCTGTGTGTGCGCGCACCCGCCTCCCCCCGCGCTTCTCCAACAAGTAGCTCGTGAGTTAGTGCTCTCCACTTACCTCTAAGTGGCTCGCATCTATGCAAACCAGCATACTAAATTAGAAGCTTTTGCCTGGGTAAATGAATATATGTTTAACTAAATTGAAAAGTGTGTATTCGAGACAAGAATGTGTGTATTTAAAGAACTCATAAGCTGATAATTCGAGATAACTTGTTTAATTTGTAAAATATATTTAAAGCCTCGATTTGTGTGCTGTGTTTAGGGGAATTTAAGTTGATTCAAGGGGTATTGTAGCTGTGACTTACGTATTGCCCTTTCAGAGACATTCCACACCGACATTGCATTTTTTTTTTTTTAACATTACTGTTGGCAACCGCGCCTGATGCGCTGAAGGGATTTTTGCTTGTAACCTTGCATAGGATGGGTACTAATGTAATTTTGTCTGATGTAAAGCTCTTGATGATTTTCATTGAACATAAGTAGCTCTTATTACAGAAAAGCCTGGAGACCCCTGATAAGACACACAGAAGAACAAGAATATACACATCACTAAGTGTTACATTACCAAACCCCCAAGATCTCAGTTTTGCACTAACAGTTTGGGAACAGACCCTCATCTGTAGTGGCCTTGGTTAAAGAAAAACGAAATTAACTCCAATTTGAAGTTCTCATTCTCCAATAACATTGAAAAGTCTAGCAAAAGCTCTTCCCATGTTACCCATGCTCTTCCCTTTCATTCCGGTGGAACTTTGCAAATCTGTGGCTATCATGTTGATCACCTCGCGATTAGATTTCTGTAATGCTCTTTATCTCAATATCAACATCACCTCCTTGAACAAACTCAGATGGGTCAAAACGCTGCTGTAATGAATATCCCAAAATATTTCTGTGACAGAAAGCCTTCTAAATCTCCACTGGCTTCCAGTCACGAAACGGGTGATCTTTAATGCACAGTCTACCTAGATCTTCATCTCAAAGGCTCACCAGCCATTAGGACATCCTTTCATTGGTACCGACCAACCAGGCACTTCAGATAAGCTTCTAGCAATAAAGTAACTGCTTCTAATATCGGAAAGGCTAGATGGGGCACTCGCTCCTTTTCTGTCGCCAAGCTATGGAACATCCTTACTTATACACATTGCAAAGATCAATTGTTTCTTTTCATTAAAAAAAAACACTAAAAAAAACTTGTCTTTTTTCCTTCTCATATCAGTTTCTTCTAGGTCTTTGTTAATCAGATGCTCTTTTCTTTTTCCTTTTTAATATTTTTCTAGGCTGATCTTTCCTTACTCTTCTGGGTCGGGCTCTCTCTGATGGGATTTTAGAGTACTTCAGATTCAGTGCCTTAATACCTGTAGGTATAGTGCGCTATACAAGTTATTTTTCATTCCATTTCACTTGGTTGCTAAAACAATGAAGTTGCAAAGTTCATACACTTCGACAAAGTGATTTTTTTTTTTAAACAGAAACATCCATGTGAAAACAACGTGTTAGGTCTTAAACATAATCTGACATTTTCCAGCATTGGATCTTTTCACAGATTCGATTAATTAATGTTTCCCGTCCTCAAGATACGAACCCTAGTTAACCTAGGTCCAACAGTAGTGTACAAGTACACAAAACATTGGAAAAGCCATTAAGAACATACAACCTACACAGCTGTTACGTGACCCGAAGTCTGGCCTATCACAGTCACCCATCTCTACTCCCTTCAGTGGAGGAAACTGCATACTTTTTTACTGCATGTCACTGTGAAGCCAACTATCATGATCTTTGCTCTAAGTTTGTCAATATTCTTTACTTCAATCAAAGGCTGCTGCATGTCAATTATGGCTCTGAAATATCCCCGTTGAGACATGCAGGCTTTCTTCACTGATGAGGAATATGATGAACTGATCATATGAACCAAAACCACATTCACACCGAGCGAGTTAAATATCAAGTATTTCAACTTGAAATCAGAAAAGGACACTGATGGTGTGGACAGCAATCTTAGACCGCAGGATGAACGTCCATTGCTGCAACATAATAGGGATGACAGGCACTTCAAAGTACTACAGTAGCCTATGGTAAATGTGCCCCTGGAAATGCTTTCATCAATGCAGATTGTTTATACATTTATAGCATGTAGCCGAACCAAAGTCAATCAGGTTCAAGTTCTTACACGTCGCCATTGCGATCATATTCAATGTCACAGCATCATTTATTTCCAGCAGCCCATCTGAAGATACCACATGCTATTTCGATTGCATCTTGGTGTTGGCCACTGCACCACCACCCATGCTTCCACATCAGACTCCATAACCTGCACCAGAAACTCTAATGTCTCAGGTAGCAGAGGATACAGTATGGTGTAAGGAGACGGGGAAAGGACAAGGATTATAAAGTTGAAAAATTCTCAAATGAGAATGACAATATTTCAGTTGACAGGACCAGTGGTTAGGAAATGAACGAGGACACAGAGAGTCAATACTCTTAAGCTGAAAGATGGCAATTAGTGCTCAGCAACTAAACAGCGGCTTGTGCTGCTGTACACTAGGGGGGCCGCATGTAATGGTCAAGAGGGCGGCACTTGGCCCCCGGGCCTTACTTTGAATATCACTGATCTAGATGTTAAAAGACACCTTCAACTTTATTTGACAGAGCTTTTACAAGACAGCTCAGTTATTTTTAAATTTGGGGCACGTGAGTAAGTGTAAACTCTTACCTAGCCAAAGACTTGCATGTAGCTCATGAAACTATGGGCAGAACAATCAATGACAAAGTTCAAAGGTCCCCCATAGTTTTGCGTGTTGAAATGCCGATGCCCTTCACTATAGATCATTCTGTTACATTTTTAGGGATTCACGTTACAACTAATTTTGCCAATTTATTTCTATTCAATTATAACGCAACTCTGATCACAGTATGAGGGCTAATGAACCAATGGCAGCCATTTAGCTTTTACTATTATTGGTCCGGTCACATTAATCAAAATGGTAATTCTTCCTTTGTTTATATTTGTTTTTATAAATGTTATGATTAAAGTTCATCAGTCTAATTTTGATGAACTTGATAGAATGTTACACCACTTTCTATGGGAAGGGAAAAACATACCAAATTAAAGACACTACAAGTAGATAAAGAAGAGGGAAGGCTGGCACTTTTGAGAATTAAAACAGGCCGCCTTGTTAGATTTGACAGCACAAGCCACAATCAATAGCATCATACCTAGGTATGTGATTTTGAGGATTAATAATAGAAGCAGGCACTAATCTTCACGTTTTTATAAATATCTAGGCTTCCAAAGCGAACCAGGTACAAGATGCTTCACATCTTAGCCAACAGATTTGTTAAAGCATGACAGGAATTTAGAGTGCCTTGGCTTCACTTTTTGTTTACGTTTAAGTGATTGTAGCCTACTGGGTCTTCAGCTAAATGCATTAGTTATGGCCGACTTGGAAAGAGTTGGGTGCCCAAAGCTTGAAGACTTTGTGCAAGCGGGATCAGTAAAACCATAACAAATAGTAAATGACCACCCTAAAATAGCTTCGAATTTGTGGTCGAGCTACATAAAAATGAGGAACTTTTGTTTATGGAAGTAAACAATAGTCTAGTCACTTAGCGCAAAGTATAAGTAAAGCCTACTTTATATCCGGTCCTAAAAGTATAGGCAACTAGTATCATATGTTACACCAGAAATTAGATGAAGAACTGATACCTTCTTTACAAAAAATAATAATAATGCCATTGCCAATTTTAAGATCTATCAAACCAATTGGGGATTCTACAATAAAATGCTTTTAAAAGCTATTTAAGCGGCAAATTCTAGAAGAATGTCTCTTTTTAACCAGCGGATGCTATATCGTACTTTGCACCATATTCACAAGTTGTATCCTGCTACTTTACTGGCATGCTTTAGGTGTGCAAATGCCAATGGTGACAGGCTGCATATATGCTTCACATGTCCTCGTCTTTATAACTTTGAGGACCATGGTTTCGGATTTATCAGTCGAAAACGCCAGCTAACTCTATGACCAGATCTTTATGGGACATTCTTTGGAATAATTTTACAACCAAGTGATATTATCGTAAATCATTAACAATTTGTGTTTATCGTTTTGTTAAATAGCAGGTTATTAATACTACAATAGTGGAAATCCTTTGGAGTATCCAATTTTAGTAAATGGCTAAACAAGATCAAACGGGTGAGTATTAGCTTATATGCAGCATGAACGGGGTCATTAAAGAAATTTGTAGAAATATGGAGATATTTGGATGAGCGAGTCCTGTTTTCAAGCTCTTTAAATATGATATTAATTTCTACCCATGAAATTCACTGTTAACAGATTGTAATCATTGCTTTCTTTTGTATGGATTGCAATTAAGAATGTGTTGGTCTTTATTCGATCCTCCCCTTCTTTCGTTTCACTTCCTTGCTTTGTATTTCTTTTCTTAACAGTATAATGAATTGTACTGTATATATGTAGCTTGACGCAGGTACAAATTGTATTAATATATGAACTTATTTTCCCTGATTTTTTTTTTTTTAAACTATGGGCACACTATGGCAAAGTTTGAACTCAATGGCACGTTGGCAGCAATGAAGGCTTGTTAGCTGTAAGTGGACTTAAACACACATTTCTCAACTCTTCCTGACATTTATAACACATATGTAAGCTCAAAATGCTTACACAACGTCTCCTAACTCTGAAAAGACACAATGTTGAAACGAACAAGAAAGGCCACTTTAACTATGACAACATATCCATACATGTTAGTATAAAGAAACATGATTGAAATAAAACCATGGGAGAACAAAAAACGGCAAACAAGTTTTGGGAGAAATTGTCTAAATCTGTCAGAAAGCTAAAAACTATTTATTACATAAAAAAATATTTTTTTTAAAAGAGATCCCTCAATTGATTAGATCACTGTACCAAGGTTCATCACATTTACACCAGCATTTAACAGGCATCTGAGTGAAAATCATATCAAGGACTTCACCCTGTAATGGATGTACTACGTGTCTATAAAAGTCAACAGCAGCCTGGGAACAACGGTTGTGGTGAGAAATATTTAACCTACATATTAAGTAGAACTGTAACTTTTTAGGTGACTTGGGGCAAAATGTTGTGGTAAGAGTAGTGGGAAGACAAATCATTGCCCTTCGAGGCTGTGAATAGGTCGCCCTTTTGAAACAAGTTTTGTATCCCACCAACAGTGCCAGGTTTGAGTATAGTAAATCATAGGATCTGAAATCTCCATCGCCTCTTTCTGTGGATTTTAAAAAGACGTACGTCGTCTGGCAATGAAAGTATAGAAAAGAAAAGAAAAATAGGCCGCTGCTTAATACAAACACTGCTATTTCTTGTAAGTCAATTACCTGCCACGGGCTTTTCCAAATAGCTGTAACTGCCATAGCCGTAATCTTCCACAAAAGATTCCTCAATCACATCACTAAGCTTCTGCCATGGCTCAAGCTCTTCTTCTTCACACTCCATAAACAGGTCGGTGTCCATCGTGCTGCAAATACAGAAAGAATGTTAATTTATTTTAGTTTGACAAAGACTACGTTTCAGAAAGTAGCCAAATGCATTCAACAAACCAGATAAACATTAGTTCAGTGGAACACTCAGTCTAAAGCGGGTAGTGGTGTAGCTTCACATGCTGTAAACTCTCTGCAATCTGGTGTTGGTTAAGGATATTACTCTATTTTTAGTTTATTTCTGGTTTTGAGAGAACCTCAAATGAAAAATGATCAAGCTCCTGAAAAGCATTCTACAAACTGAAAAACAAAGTTGAAAACATTACAGATGTAAGAAAGAAAACTATCTTTAAAGAAAGCACTGATAAAGCTAATAGATTTGCTTTTAATGGCAAACTGCAGAGCAACTGGCTTTGAAAATTCTTGTGGACTCTTGGGCTGTCTGTCATCTTACCAAAATGCCATATGTAAAGAATTCCTGTAGCCTGACAGCAGGACATATTGTTTGGAGCAAAGGAAAACGTTTTACTCGTTCTCTTGTCAGGAGTACATTTCTGACTTTTCCAGGGTGACAAAATGGGGTGAGGAGCTAGTGAATACCCTCCAATAGCTACGTTTTGGGTTTTCCTAAACCTCACAGAGCATTACAATCCTGAAATTACCACTTTGTGTCTACAGTCAGACACAGAATAAATATGATCACAAGAGAATCCTCAACACTTTTAGGAGTGTAAGCCAACTTCTACGCATCTAAGCTAAACTGGGACACATCAATTATTTTGAGATTAAGGCCTTTAATATTTTGACGCTGATCAGAACTTTCAAAGTTTATCCGCGCATAAAAGGTGCGTCAAGTCACTGAGTCAGTGCTTGGTGTATGTTCAGTTTTGGCACACTAGGAAACTGAGACATAGTGAGCATAAGTCATATATACAAGAACAGCATAAGTCATATATACAAGAACAGCATAATGTGTCATACTATGGACAATCTCCTTGTTCCGCAGTTGAAAACACAAGCATTTGACTACAAGTATAATGTGGGTTTACTTTCAGTAACGTCGTGGAATTGAGTCAAGGCTAAAAGAATTTGCTCAATTAGAAAAAATGCAATATCCTGAAGTGCTCTGTAATTAGAAGCCCAGCACAACAAAAATGCTGGCATATTGAAACCCCAACCATTATAAATAATCTGATCAATACACAGACTGTACACAAACGGGCTCTGCATGTGCAAAGTGTGTGTTTATTCAAAGATCTCATAACATTAGAGCCCTGGTATGTTGTTTCCAGGACAATGTCATAATCTGAGCCTTCTGAGAATACAAATCCTGACATAATTTGAGACCTAGCATAATTAGAAAAGCTATTATAAGACCCACTACTAAAAGTTCTAATCTTGCAATATGGCAGCAAATGGGACTGATTTTTATTGGACAAGTAGAGCTTCTGAAAAGGCACATCCCCATGGACATGTAGGAATTGTATAAAACTCCACACCGATGAAGATTTACATTGCAAAACAGCTCAGGTTTTAAAAGCAGTGCTTCTGCCATCTTAAAACGGTAAAACAATGATAGGAGCATTAAACAAGCATTCATAGATGGCCACTCATGTAGGGGTGGCATTGTTTTGATATTTTTCGCAGATCATATCATTCTTTATCATTCCAAGATGGATGAAGCGTTTTCAAGCAACAGTACTTGGCCTTTAAAACCATTTAGTCTGCCAAAGTGTGATTAATTCCTTGGTGCTCAAATGTTTATCAACTTTGTGGTTCGATTTGAAGCCTTAATTTGTGTCGGGAGCTAAACAACACCCATGGTGTGCTTTCTAAAACAACAGACCTCTGCTTCCAAGCAGAGCACTACCACTTTAGGCTTGGACCAATTCCCTGTCAGGACATATGGCTGTCACGGAAATTAAAAATACTTACAAGCCCATTATGAGACCCAAATAATAGTACAGTAATAGTCTACCTTGTTGGCTAGGAGTCTGTCAGCGAGACTGCAGTGCAGGATAAAGCAGTTTAATTCTTTAATAGGGCATGTCGGCTAACAATGTACTTTATTTCGGTTAAAAGCCTTAAAAGCAATATCATGCAAATAATTGTCATAATATCAGCAAAATGCATCATAGCATGGGAGGGGTCAAGATAAAAAGAGAAGATCAACTGGGAATTTGTGTCAGAGCCCAGTCTAGTAAAAAAACTAAAAAAAAACTAAAGATTGGTCCACTAGGTCATCTGACTAAGCTTAAAAATCTACGGATAGGACCTGTAGACCTAATGTCAAAGAGGATACCACCCTCGAGGCCAAACATAAGGTTCAGATGTTCGATCAGTAATGATGCATCAAGCTGCATACAGAACAATAACATACAATAAAAGTTATCAGGCGTTGCATTCATAGTATAAGCTCATCTGTACATATAAAAAGAATAAGACAAACACTTCAGATAAAACGTCAGTTTAATAGCCCCAGCTTGTGCTAAAAAGAATGAAAACTCTTTACTTTTCATCTTTTTAATCACGCATACAATGTGCAAAAATGTGCTCAGCCCAAACACAATAAAAGGCAAAATATCAGTTAGAAATAATCTAAGCTCTGGTTGAAATATACAGAAACCCAAGGAATGACATCGAGGTCTAATCCATTTGAGTCTAGGTTTTGCATACATTGAACAAAACAAATAAAACATGTTCGATATTTTCAACAGCAGCATTAGTGAACATTTTGCATTGAGTCCTATTGTCAGAGCCCTTTTTAGGCCTTGCCTGAGCCAGTACATGCGCGGTCTGCGAGACATTTAGTAAGCGGGTTTTGAAAGTGCTTCCACAGGCTTTAGGTGGCCTAAAGATTGCGGTTACGCACGGGTGCAGCCGCATCTGTTTTTCCTCCTCACAGGTCATTAAAACGCGGTGCTCTCACTTTCGCCACAGCGGGCCCTCGCGCGTGCACCACTTTTGAGGCCGGGCTGGTCTTTTACTTTCACAGCCGCACGTGCATTCCTCGCATCGCTCGAGGGCTTGCTCTCCCAAGCGAGCGCCTCAACACAGCAGCTTTCCGGACATGACCCCCTCGCTACACCTGCGCAACATCCTTATTAATTTTTCTCATAAGAGGAATTGCTAGAGGGGCTTCCAAACTCGGCAGCATTAACACTCAGCAGCACTGTCCTGACAAAGCTTTCACTGCAACCATTCACGCGTTGGATCCAGCCATTCCAGACGCGGACGGGTGTGGCTTCCTAACTCCCGTACATGGCCTTCCCCCATGCCGTGTTCGAGTCCCACAGATTTGCCTTCCAACCGTATCTCCATGTATTGTTATAAAAGCCGCCATGTTCCGCCACAATTGTTAAAATGCAAGACCATCCGCCCCCCCCCCCCCATGGAAGAAAAGCATAGCGTTTGTTACTGCCCAACTTTAACGGACCGCCCAACTGGTCATCCCCCGCCTGCCCTGATCTCCTTAATCAAGAAATGTCTTCTTTTGGACGGTCTCATCCCCCCAATCCGGTCCCTCCCTCCTTGACCCTGTAATCTGACCCCTTGCCGCCTCTTCCCATGCCACTTAAATTGGTGACCCCGGCGTGTTATTGTCACCTTATAACCCTAGTCAGCGTGTATGTGTTTATGATTTTTTGGATTACACAGCCTTGCCCACAAGCTCGTCTCCTCCCCTGAGACAGCGACCCCGCCCACTGTTACCTGCTTCCACCACCTCTTGCTCCCGACCCCCACCCTCCCAGCATTACTTCCCTCCATTGAAACCTCCCGCAGTCCAGGAACACAATCCCCCCCCTGTTGGCGCCCCCCCTGTACCCATCCCCCCATCCGCCAACTCCCTAGCCATGCAAGTCACCCATCCCTAATTTGCCCCCAAACCCCTCTCCCCCGCTCACTGAAACCTCTGCTTCCTTCCCAACTCTTCACAACTAGCCCCCCGCTAGCAGATCGAGCCCAGAAACACCTCCATCTTCCTGAATGGCAACCAAACCGTACCACCATCCTCCATGCGCGCCGCTGCAAGGTCCGTCAGGTGGCCCTGTGCCCAGCCTCGGGTGTAGCCTCCCCTTGGAAACCGCACACCCTCTGCCTCAAGGCCCCCAAGTTCCCCCCAGTCAGGCTCTATTACCTCCCACCTTTGAGGGTGACAGTCTGCCCGGCACCCCTGCACCCTCGACCCTCCCCGCATCCTCCCTTGCAATACACCCCTTCATCCCTCCCCTGACCGTGCCTGGCCTCCGCCATGTCTCCTGAGTGCCCGCAGAAACTGTAACCACCCACACCGGGCTCAGAAGTATGAAAGGCTTTGGCATGAAGACTACCCAACTCATGCATACGTCCCCTCCTGCAATGCCCACCCCCCCCCCCCCATTGCTCCTGCGCTCCGCAGCTTTCCAACCCGGCATTCCCAGCGCTCTCCTTAACTTCACAATGAAACCCCTTGCTGCCCCTTCCCCAGGCTGCCCAATCATGGTGTCCCCTCCTTGCCCCCTTACAGCTGAGCCCGCGGACGAGACCAATCACCCTGCCCAGGAACCCAGGATGTTGAACCACGCCCAGACCCAACCACTCTCTCCATGATCTGCAGCTCAGAGCATAAGCCCCCACCCACCCCGGAAACCCTGCCATCCCCACTGTCTTGTTACGCCACCCTGTGCTCCCGAGCCCCACCATCTACACCTCCGCAACCCTCAACTGAGCATCCCACAGCCCGATACCCACCCCCTTTCTTAAGCGCCCTTTCCTGCACCCAAGCATTCCTGTGTGCACCCCGGAGCCCACCCATCCAAAACTTAGCCCCCAACTTCACTGTGGTCCTCCTCATCCCTCTGTCGCACTCCACCCCTGAACAATTGCATTCATACGCCACATCCAAGCACCACGACCACCCACGGCCCCCACAACCAGATGCGCACACTCCACACCCGACTCCTCTGACCGGCAGAGGCGACCACAGATGCAACCCATCAGAGAGTAAACCACATTTGGTCGCTAGGAGTTGTGTATTTGTTCATTATTCATTAGTAATACCAAATCTTGTAAAAGCCGCAACTAACCGCTAATGGAATGAGGACGCGATTTGTGCATTGCGCTCAGCCGCACCATTGTTCAACAAGACACAGAGTCTGTTCCAATCACCGTTTACGAATGCATTTGTCATAATCAAATGCAAGGTAGCATCCAGGCTAAACCGGGGGGTGAGCCCAAACTCGCGTAAATGCGAGACCTATTGCATTGCAAATGCTGGTTAGATTAGGGAGTAGAAATACTCCCCTTCGGTCCATGCGGCCAATTAATTAAATAAACAAGCGCTGTTACGATCGCGGAAGCACCGCGAACTACAATTCCCGGCATCCTCCGGGAAAGAACTACCGCTCCCGGCATCCTTTGCGGCGCATCGCGCTCCCGCGATACTGTACAAAGGGGGAATGGCGGCCAGGGAGCGTTGTCGGTGATTCCGGACCTGTAGCTGTTCTCGACCTCGGTGTTCTGTCTGCATGGTGTGGTAAGAGTGTTGTTACCGCGACGCTGTGAGCCTTGTACTCAGCGGCGGTTTGTATCCTACCCACCTATGGCTATGATGTCATATTTTGGAGACCTTTTCTAGTTCTGGTTTTTTGTTTATGCTTTGGGGATTTCATTGGATGTCCCGGTTGGTATTTTTGGCCAACGGCGGTGTTACTGTTGTAACTATCGAACATTGGATGGTTACTCCTTTTGGGTGCTTCTTTTGTTGTTGTACATAAGACTATTCCTGGAACCCAGCTAAGAGGCATTAGTTGGGGATTCCATCTTGGGATCTCCAGAGAAGCTTTGTGTGACTAAGGAAAACACTGTGTGTGGAAGGGGTATCACAGATTATTTACATACATATGTGTAACTTGATATTTGACTTTTGTATTAACAGGGGATTAGGAGGTGTGGAACACACTCTACCCCTGTGAGGTTTAGGGGAGTCTGATCTAGGTAGGTGCATAGAGCAGGAACAGTTGGGTTGTAGCAAGCACTGTGTTATATGTTCTTCTAGATTACTTATGTTTCTGTATGTTCTGTATCCTTATAGTTACATCATATCCAAACCCTACGTTGCCTCTACACATCCACAAGGCTTTGTCTTTTCTTTTACAGGTATGAACCCTCATAGCAACCGTTGTAGAAACTAACCAATCACAGTGTAGGGATTCAGTCTTATGCCTGTGTTCTGTTTATGTCTTTCAGATCTCCCTCCCTGCTGTCCCCATCCTTTCCTTCCTTTATCTTTCTTATTTTCCCCTCACTTAATCCTGTCAACACTCTGTGCCATAAAGGCTATCCAGGTGTTGGCTAGATTTAGAGGTGGGCTTACCTTTCAACAAACCGATCCTGAGGACTATTCGTAACAGAATCACCGACCCACGAATTCTTGTCCTCCCGATCGGGTTGTGAGGGTATGGCCACGTTAGAGGATGTGATAGAGGCTCTGGGCGCATTACAGTTAGAGGTAGCTGCCTCTAGGTTAGAAACAGCAGATTTGAGGGCACATGTTGATGTGGTCCAACGCAATCCCTTTGATGCAGGGGGTACGCCCCCGCCTCAACCAGTTGCGGTAGAGATGCCAGTATCAGTCCCATTGGCTTCACCTGAAAGGTTTTGTGGGGATTCGGATAAGGTGCAGGTGTTTCTCACACAGATAGCGTTGAACTATTCCTGTAAGCCTAGATCTTTTCCCACAAATCAGGCGAAGGTGGCTTTTCTGATTTCTTATTTAGCGGGCAATGCTGCACAGTGGGCTGTCCCCCTGGTAAACCGTAACGATCCTTTGTTGCATGATTGGGAGGCCTTCAAAACGGAATTTTTGAGGGTGTTCGACAGAAGGGCAGATTCCTATACTGCCGACAGAGAATTATTAGAACTAAGGCAAGGAAAAAAGGATCTTGTAACGTATTTGAATGCCTTCAGACGCTTGGTAACGGAAACCACATGGCCCGAAAACAAACAGGCATCTTTGTTTCATCAGGGTTTGAATGATGAACTCAAAGATGTGATCGCACAAATCGACCCCCAGCCTACCACTTGTGAGGGTTTGATCAACTTGGCCCTACGTTTAGACCATAGACTGGGTGAGAGGAAAGGGGATAACCGAAGGAAACCAGTAGCAGAGACACATGCCTCTAAGGAAGCTAGTGCCGGTCCTTCATCCGAGCCTATGGAAATAGGGGCTGTGAGAACAGCTTTGACACCAGCCGAAAGGGAATCAAGGCGTAAACAGGGCCTTTGTTTATATTGTGGCAAGAAGGGCCACTATGTAAGGGAATGCCCTGTGAAGCCTAAATCTAACCGATTCAGGGGTAACCGAGTGGCTGCTGCTGATGCAGAAAAGGCATCGGAAAACTAGTAGACTCTAGGAAACAGGAAGGGGTTTCTTGGAGTCCTCAATATGTCCCTTCATTGAGTAACAAAGAACAGTATGTGACAAATCATCTATACATGTCCATTGTACTAATGTTGGCTGGGAAAGCAATAGAAACCTCAGCTATGGTGGATTCTGGGGCAACGGGCATGTTCATGGATTATCAAGAAGCCAAACGCCTAGGACTAGTTTTGGTTCCTAGAGCAAGACCAGAAGAGGTATATGCTGTGGATGGGAGGAAGCTGAGCATGGGTCCTATCAGTTATGAAACTGAAGCAATTGAGGTGAGGTTGGAGGACAAGCATGCGGAGATGCTTACTTTTGGTGTGATCAGGGCTCCTCAATATGGCATCATTTTTGGACTGCCCTGGTTGGAGAAAAATAACCCTAAGATAGACTGGGACTCGAGAAAGGTGCATATGAGTTCTGAGTATTGTTTGCTTCATTGTTTCTAGGGAACTATGAGACCGGCTCAGGGTTTGCTAGGAGGGTCCTGTATCGCCACCGCAGCCGAAAAATGTGTGCAACTCCCTGTTGCATATCAGTCGTTTGGTCAGGTGTTTAATGAGGAACAAGCTGAGGGGTTACCGCCGCATAGACAGTATGACTGTCAAATCGATCTGGTTCCAGGTGCCTCAATTCCGTGTGGTAGGATTTATGCTCTAACAGAACCTGAAAACCTGCATCTTCGGGAATATCTGGACAAGTTGTTAGCCTTGGGTTTTATACGCCCATCCAAATCCCCAGCCGCATCACCTCTCTTTTTCATTCCTAAAGCCAATGGAGAGCTGCGCGCATGTGTGGACTTCCGCGCGTTAAACGCCATTACTATCAAGAACAGGTACCCTTTGCCCTTGATCAGTGTGTGTCAAGGTCCGGCAGGTTCGGCACCCCACGTTGTTCGGAGCACCACTAACCTGTCTCTTTATCTTGCCCGCGGGGACCACAGTCGGAAGAGATGCCTCCCAATTCCCTTATTTGCCAACACTCCCAATGCGATGGATACACTGGAGACAGATAGCACTCTGGGGGAAGAGGGAGGGGTTGTATTCTGGGGACGAGCCCTCTAGGTCTGGTCTGGCGTGGTTCGTGATACTGGAAAAATAAAGGACACTGTTACTATGTTCCACGAAAACAGGCTAGACAACAATATAGTAAGATACAGGGGGAGACACTCACGGTCTGCCTTACTGCGTTCGGAGTCTTGTCTTGGTAAATAGAAAGGGAGCGGGAACTTAGAAGAGGCTTCTCAGGCTGTTACCTCACAGGACTCTGAGAAGGTTCAAGGCAGTTAGGGAGGAACCCTCTAGGCAGTACTGAGCAGTCTACAATCAATCAATCAATCAATCAATCAGTGACTCTTATAAAGCGCGCTACATACCCGTAGGGTCTCAAGGCTCTGGGGGGGGGGGGGGGGGGGGGGGGGGAGGTGCCGCTACTGCTCGAACAGCCAGGTCTTCAGCTTCTTCCTGAAGGAGAGGTGGTCTTGGGTCAGGCGCAGGTCGGTCGGGAGGGAGTTCCAGGTCTTGGCGGCCAGGTAGGAGAAGGACCTTCCTCCTGTAGTCGTTCTTCGGATGCGGGGGACGGCGGCGAGGGCGTGGTTGGCTCATCGGAGGTGGCGTTTGGGAGCGTAGAAGTTGACTCGGCTGTTGAGGTAGCTCGGGCCTTGGTCGTGTAGGGCTTTGTGTGCGTGGGTGAGGAGGCGGAAGGTGATTCTTTTGTTGACGGGGAGCCAGTGAAGGTCTCTCAGATGTCCGGAGATGTGGCTGGTTCGTGGGATGTCGAGGATGAGTCTGGCTGAGGCGTTCTGAACCCGCTGGAGTCTCTTCTGGAGCTTGGCGGTGGTGCCGGCGTAGAGGGACAATTATATCATACGCAGTTCCTGTCAAGTTGGGGAAGTCTGCCTGAAGAGGCGCTCCGATAAGCGTGAGGCACAAGGTTCAGACCCCGAATAAATAATAGTAATCACAGTTGCACAGCCGTGCAAGTCTTACCTCCACTCCGACAGCGGGAAAGAAAGCGTCCGCGGGTGCGGCTGCTGTGATCCTGAAAGCGGGAAAGAAAGCGTCCGCGGGTTCGGCTGCTGTGATCCTGAAAGCGGGAAAGAAAGCGTCCGCGGGTTCAGCTGCTGTGATCCTGAAAGCGGGAAAGAAAGCGTCCGCGGGTTCAGCTGCTGTGATCCTGAAAGCGGGAAAGAAAGCGTCCGCGGGTTCAGCTGCTGTTCGAGGTCAGGTACGGGCTCGGTATCCGGGTAGATTGACAAGCACCTCCTACTTCCTGGGAGGTGCTTTTATACCCTTTTCCTTTTCGCCAGTTCCGCACTGCTAGGGCCCAGGGCTTTCTGGGACCTGTAGTTTTATGGCGTCTGCGACGCCCTTTCAGCATCGCGCTCAGAATCGCTACAGAACCCCCTCTCGAGGACTGCCGACTTGGCGGTCGACCCGGCTTGCCTGGATGAGCTAGATGGAATTGAGCCACCAACTCCGGGCAACGAAGGTTCCGTTCCAGCTCCCAGGACCTGTCCTCAACACCAAACCCCTTCCACTCCACAAGGTATTGAATCCTACCCCTATGTATCCGTGAATCCAACAATTCCTGCACTTCGTACTCCTCCAACCCTTCAACCAGCAGAGGAGGTGGGCGAACGGCCAGTCTAGTGTCCAAGGGACAGGGTTGGAGCAACGACACATGGAAAACAGGATGGATGTGCCAGGAAAGAGGGATGGCTAGTCTCAGTGCTACAGGATTGATAATTTCCATCACGCTATACGGTCCAATGTACTTCGGTTTCAGTTTGTTGATACCCTTCAGGTGAATGTGTTTGGTCGACAGCCACACTTTGTCACCAACCTGATACTTCGGTTCAGGACTGCGCTTCTTGTCTGCGAACCGCTTCTGTGCCTCTTGAGCTGTAGCTAAATGGCTGATGGCATCAAGGCGGACCGCAAGCATGTGAGCATGATGTTCCTGGATGCTAGGGAGATTCGTGGTAACCGGCCATTCAAAGGGAAGGATGTTGGGGTGGTAGCCCAGCAGACAGAAGAAAGGCGAACAACCCAAGGTGGAATGATTGGAGTTGTTGTAAGTGAATTCAGCCAGCCACAAGAGCGTAAGCCAATCTGTATTGTATTGTAAGGAGAAACAATGCAGGTATTGTTCCACGGTTTGGTTGAGGCGTTCTGTTTTGCCGTCGGTTTGAGGATGGTAACTTGTGGATAACCTGGCGTCGATATGCATAGTTTCGCAGAGGGCTTTCCAGAAGCGGGAAGTGAACTGTGTCCCTCTGTCAGTTATGAAAACACTCGGAATTCCATGGACCCGGACGAGATGTTGTAACAGTACTAGGGCAAGGTCAGCTGAGGTGGGTAGTTTGTCCAATGGTATGAAATGTCCCATTTTTGTCAAGTGGTCCACCAGTACCAGTATCACCGTTTTACCTTGACACAAGGGCATCTCTACTATGAAGTCCATAGAGACGGTATGCCACGGTTTGGGTGGAATGGGTATGGGACGGAGAAGCCCCGTCGGCTTGCTATGTTGTGCCTTCCCCTGAACACACACCGCGCAGTTTCTGATGTATTTCTTGGTGTCGTCCCTAAGAGAAGGCCACCAGAAAGAGCGTTCTATGGTGGAGATGGTTTTGTACACTCCCCAGTGGCCTCCTAACGTGGAGTCATGGGCCCAATGCAGCACTTGCATCTGCAATCCTGGGTCAGGAACGTACATGGCGTGACGATAGTACAGGAGGCCGTCTTTCACTATTCGACATTGGGGTTCTTCCTGTAACCAGGCGTTGTCGTCTATCTCTGCTACTGACACCTTAAGGTCCTCGAGGAAGTCAGCGGACGTGAGCAGGGCAATTGTGGGTTCGGGAAAGGCTTTTTCGGACAAGATGGGTGGTGGCTCCTGGTTTACCGTCGGCTGTTGTGGAAGGATGTTTGGACTCCTTGAGAGAGCGTCGGCTTTCCCGTGTTGTGGTCCTGGGCGGTAATTGATGACGAAATCATAATCCGAGAAAAAGAGCGTCCAACGGAGTTGTCGTGGTGTCAATGCTTTGGCGGTTTTGAGGAACAATAGGTTTCGATGGTCCGTGTAGATCACAAAGGGGTGACGGGCCCCCAACAGGTGATGCCTCCACTCTTCGCAGCCCCTCTTTATAGCCAGTAGTTCTTTGTCCGTGATTGAGTAGTTGCGTTCGCTAGGGCTGAGGGTTTTCGAATAAAACGCAACTGGGTGGATCTGCCCTGTCGTGGGATGCCTTTGTGAAAGAACCCCTCCCAATGCGTTTTGGGACGCATCCGTCTCCAGTATGTAAGGGAGACAAGCATCTGGATGTCTCAGAACAGGTGCCTGCGTGAATCTTCCTTTCAAGTACCGGAATGCTTGTTCTGCTTCTTCCCCCCAGTGGAAGGGTACGTTTTTCCGCAGTAGTTTAGACAAGGGATGTATGATCTTGGAGAAATCCTGGATGAATCTCCGGTAATAATTTGCAAACCCCAAGAAGCTTTGTATGGATTTGACACACTGAGGGGTTTTCCATTTCGTGATGGCTTCTACCTTACCGTCCTCCATCTGAAAACCGTTAGCATTGATCACGTATCCCAGAAAGGCCACCTCCTGAGAGTGGAAGATGCATTTCTCTAGTTTGGCATATAATTTATGCTGCCGCAACCGACTAAGAACTTCCCTGACGTGTTCCACGTGTTCCTGTAACGTACGAGAATAGACGAGGATATCGTCAATGTACACCATGCAGATGGTGTCGAGCAGTCCTCTCAGTACTTCGTCCATGAAATATTGGAAGGCAGCTGGGGCGTTTAACAGACCAAACGGCATGACTCTATACTCAAAAAGGCCGAACTTGGTCCGGAAGGCCGTCTTCCATTCGTCTCCTTTTTTAACTCTGACCAGATGGTAGGCCCCTCTTAAGTCCAGCTTTGTGAAGTACCGTGCCCCGTGTAATTGGTCCATCAGTACCGAAATAAGCGGGAGGGGATACCTGTTTTTAACCGTGATGTTATTTAGGGCCCTGTAGTCAATACACGTTCTTAGTTCCGCACAATCCTTCTTCGGTATAAAAAACAGGGGCGAAGAAGCCGGGGACGTGGAGTGACAAATGAAACCAGAAGCAAGGTTGTCGTCTATATATCGACGTAAATACGTGTTTTCGGTCTCAGTAAGGGCATAGACTCTGCTGCAGGGTATGGCCGCTCCAGGTAACAGATCTATGCAGCAGTCATAGACCCGATGAGGGGGTAATTGAGTCGCTGTCTGTTTATCGAACAGAGGTTGGAACTCTTCATAGACGTCCGGCAGGGTGGTGGCGCTACACGTCATTTCCGTGGCGCAGGCTGTTGCCACGAATAGAGCACAAGAAGAATGTTCGTCCCTATCCACTGGAGGTAAAGGGATACGATGACGGCAATGTTCCCCACAATACGCCGAGTCTAGGGATACTGTGCGTGCAGCCCAGCTCACGGTGGGGTTATGCAAGGTTAGCCAGGGCATTCCGAGGATGAGACGGAACTGAGGGGCAGCGATGAGGTCAAACTGGATGTGCTCTGAATGTTCTGACTGGATGTGCATTCGCAGCGGCTGAGTATGCTTGACTACGGGGCCAGAGGATAACGCTGAGCCGTCCACAGCTTTCACGTACTCTGGTTCTTCCTTCTTTTCCCATGTGATTCTCAAGGAGCGTGCGTACTCGATATCAATATAGTTTCCTGTAGCCCCGGAATCCAACATGGCATCCACCTGGACGACCTCTTCGTCTGTTACCCACAAGGAGACTGTCAAGGTGAGATGGGCCACAGCAGGCATCAACGTGTTAGCAAGGAAGGAGGAGATCGGTGTGTCGTTAACGTCCAACCCAGTGATCTCGATCTGGTTCGGACTCTTCAGTTTCCCGACGTTTCTTTCATTCCCAGGGCGGCGGTTCTACGTGGCACTGGATTCCTGTCTGGTTGTTGGACCCTGGCCTTGCACTCCCTTATGAAGTGCCCGCTCTTGCCGCAGTACAAACAAAGCTTCAATTTTCTCCGGCGTTCACGTTCTTCATTGGTAAGAGGGCCACGTATACCCCCGATTTGCATAGGCTCGGGACCTTCGGGAGACTTGGGGCTTTCGTCTGTAGGGGTTTTTGGTTTGGGATACCAACCCCTTATCTCGCCCTTATTCCGATCCCCTCTCCGTTCCACCAACCGGTGATCCAACTGTACCGTAAGATCGATAAACTCCTCACAGGTGGCGGGTAGCTGAACCACCTGTGATAGTACGTCCTTCAATTCACCCCTTAGGCCTTGGTAGAATAACGAGGTTCTTTTTTCCTGTGGCCAGTCTGTTTCAACCACGAGGCGATTGAAGGAGGTTATATAGGACAACAAGTCCTGTGATCCTTGTCGTAGCGTAATCAATTCCTTATCCAGGGTCAACATGTGGGTCTTGCGATCAAACAGTTTCCGTAACGCGAGACAGAAGTCAGCGAACTGATGTAACACAGGATCGTTTCTTTCCATTAGAGGAATTGTCCAGCTGGCTGCATTCCCGCCCATATAGGACATCATAAATGCGGTCTTCGCCGCATCATCCCTAAACACCGCGGGTTTGCATAGATAATGGAGCCTGCACTGGTTCAAGAATGTCTCGAATTTATGGGGATCAACATAAAACCGTTCGGGAGGGGCTAGCGGAATGCCCCGATTTTGTATAACATGGACCGTAGGAGTTTGGTCAGTGGAGGTCGAGGGACCCGCCACGGAAGGAAAGAATCCACCCCCTGCTGCTCCCTGGGAAGAGGGAGGGGGCGTAGGGTGTCCCGGTGGAGGGAGCGTGGCTTCCCTAATGTAGGATCCGGTTCCTGGGCTTTTGCGAGCTAACCCTGCGAATTCTCTGCGCATGGTGTTCATATCCTTTTTCATCTCTTGATTTTCTACTCGTGAAGCATGCACTTCTTGTTGTAGCACGGTAATGCTTTCGAGTAAAGAGGCGAGCACGGCGCCGGAATCCATGGTCCGGGCAGGACAACAGTCGTGGGCTTGTCAATCTGTCAAGGTCCGGCAGGTTCGGCACCCCACGTTGTTCGGAGCACCACTAACCTGTCTCTTTATCTTGCCCGCGGGGACCACGGTCGGAAGAGATGCCTCCCAATTCCCTTATTTGCCAACACTCCCAATGCGATGGATACACTGGAGACAGATAGCACTCTGGGGGAAGAGGGAGGGGTTGTATTCTGGGGACGAGCCCTCTAGGTCTGGTCTGGCGTGGTTCGTGATACTGGAAAAATAAAGGACACTGTTACTATGTTCCACGAAAACAGGCTAGACAACAATATAGTAAGATACAGGGGGAGACACTCACGGTCTGCCTTACTGCGTTCGGAGTCTTGTCTTGGTAAATAGAAAGGGAGCGGGAACTTAGAAGAGGCTTCTCAGGCTGTTACCTCACAGGACTCTGAGAAGGTTCAAGGCAGTTAGGGAGGAACCCTCTAGGCAGTACTGAGCAGTCTACAATTATATCATACGCAGTTCCTGTCAAGTTGGGGAAGTCTGCCTGAAGAGGCGCTCCAATAAGCGTGAGGCACAAGGTTCAGACCCCGAATAAATAATAGTAATCACAGTTGCACAGCCGTGCAAGTCTTACCTCCACTCCGACAGCGGGAAAGAAAGCGTCCGCGGGTGCGGCTGCTGTGATCCTGAAAGCGGGAAAGAAAGCGTCCGCGGGTTCGGCTGCTGTGATCCTGAACGCGGGAAAGAAAGCGTCCGCGGGTTCAGCTGCTGTGATCCTGAAAGCGGGAAAGAAAGCGTCCGCGGGTTCAGCTGCTGTGATCCTGAAAGCGGGAAAGAAAGCGTCCGCGGGTTCAGCTGCTGTTCGAGGTCAGGTACGGGCTCGGTATCCGGGTAGATTGACAAGCACCTCCTACTTCCTGGGAGGTGCTTTTATACCCTTTTCCTTTTCGCCAGTTCCGCACTGCTAGGGCCCAGGGCTTTCTGGGACCTGTAGTTTTATGGCGTCTGCGACGCCCTTTCAGCATCGCGCTCAGAATCGCTACAGTGTGTTATTGGAACAAGTGAAGAAGGCTACGATATTCACGAAACTAGATCTAAAGGGGGCGTATCATCTGGTCCACATGCGTAGCGGGGATGAATGGAAGACGGCATTCAAAACCAGATATGGTTTGTTTGAGTACAGAGTAATGCCATTCGGGCTCTGTAACGCCCCTGCGGCCTTCCAATACTTTTTAAATGATGTGTTCCGTGACATCTTGGACCGCTACGTAATCGTCTATATTGACGACATACTGGTGTATTCAGAATCGGAGGAACTGCATTTCCAACATGTCACCAGCGTGCTCACTATCTTGCAGGCTAACCATCTATACTGCAAGATCAGCAAGTGCGATTTCCATGTTCATGTGGTGGAATTTTTGGGAGTAATGCCGAGTCCGGAGGGTCAGGAAATGGCGGAAAGGAAGGTGTCTGCTGTATGGGACTGGCCTGTTCCAACTAGTGTGTGGGACGTACAATGCTTCATGGGTTTCGCCAACTTCTATAGGCGTTTCATCAATCAGTTCTCGCGGTTGGTGGCGCCTATCACTCATCTGCTGAAGAAAGGAAAAGGGTTTGTGTGGACAGAAGAGGCACAATCCGCCTTTTCGTCCCTTAAGGAAGCATTTGTAACAGCCCCTGTGTTATCGCATCCTGACCCGGGCAAGCCCTATATTGTGGAGGCGGACGCTTCGGAGGTGGCGATAGGGGCGGTCTTGTCTCAACGCGATTCTGATACGGGTCAGTTGCACCCCGTGGCATACATGTCACGTAAGTTGAATCCAGCAGAATTAAACTACCAGATAGCAGAAAAGGAGTTGCTGGCCATACGTGACTCTTTTCAGGAATGGCGTCACTTTCTCATGGGTGCTCGTCATGTGGTCACTGTTTATTCCGACCATCGGAATCTACAGTTTATGTCTGCTGCGTGTCATCCATCTCCCAGACAGCTCCGGTGGATGATGTTTTTCTCCGGATTCAATTTCATCATAACCTTCCGCCCGGGTGCGGACAATAGGAAGGCGGACGCTCTCACGCGCCAGTCAACAGGCAGTCCGAATGTGGAAAAGGCTGAGGCGAGCATTGTGGCTCCTGAGAAAGTGGTGTGTGTTGCAGCCAGATACTTTCTTGAGAGATGTTCGGCAGGGAGTGAACTCCTTTGTCTGGAAGACGTGGTTGGGTTGTCATCGGGAATGGATAATGCATGGGGGCCTGCCGATGTTCCGTAACCGGTTGCTGGTGCCTACACAGGCTCTGAGAAGGCAGGTATACATCTGGTGCCATGAATCACCTAGTGCAGGACATCTTGGGGTGGCCAAGACATTGGAGCGTGTATTGAGACAATTCTGGTGGCCTTCGGTGAGACCTGATGTGGGGCGCTGGGTGGCAGCCTGTGCTCAATGTGCTAGGATGAAATCGGACCACGGCTGTCCGCAGGGGTTGTTGCAGTCTCTCCCTACTCCAACGATTCCTTGGGATCGGATTTCAGTGGACTTCATCGTCGGCCTTCCCGCTGACAAAGGTTGTACGGCCATTATGGTGGTAGTCGATTACCTGTCCAAGATGGGGCACTTTGTGGCTTGTAAACAAGTACCTACGGCGGGTCAGCTGGCAATCCTGCTGATGGTCAACGTGGTGAGGTTGCATGGATTGCCGAGCGTCATTGTATCCGACAGAGGGTCACAGTTCACAGCCCAGTTTTGGAAGACATGGTGTTCTTCGTTGCATATAGAGTCCGCCCTTTCCACCAGTTTCCACCCGCAAACTGATGGACAGACTGAGCGGTTGAACCAGACCCTTAAGCAGTATCTAAGATGTTACGTGGACAATGACAAGGAGAATTGGGTGGATTACTTGTGGTTGGCGGAGGTGGCTTACAATAATGCCACACATGGTTCCACCAACATCTCTCCGTTCTACTGTTTGTACGGCAGACACCCGCGATTCCTTCCCTTCGTGCAACCTAAAACTGACTCTTTGCTTCCTGGTGTGGTTCATAGGGTGGCACATATTAAGGAGACGTTGGTCAAGGCACAGGAACGTCTGCGAGCTGTGAAAAGCAAGTATAAGGTTGCGGCGGATAAACACCGGAGACAAGGACCTCTATACTGTGTAGGGGACGAGGTGTGGTTGTCCACCAGGAATTTGCGCTTCAGGAAGCACAGTGTGTTCAACCCTAGATACATTGGACCTTATAGGGTGCTGAAGCGGGTAAATCCGGTGGCAGTGAAGCTTGAAATCCCTTCTCACCTCCGCATACATCCGGTGTTTCACGTTTCCTTGCTGAAACCATCATTGTCGAAGGGCCAGTACCGTCCTCCTCCTGTATTGGTGCATGGCGAGGAGGAGTATGTGGTTCGTCGTATTCTGGACTCCCGTTTCAGGAGGAGTAAGTTGTGGTATCTGGTGTCCTGGAAGGGGTACGGGCCGGAAGAGAACTCATGGGAGCCTGCTCTGGGTGTCCATGCCCCGAGGTTGGTGTCTGCATTCCATATGAGATGTCCATTGAAGCCGGGCCCCTGTCCCCGCGGTTGAGAGAGGGATGTATTGTTACGATCGCGGAAGCACCGCGAACTACAATTCCCGGCATCCTCCGGGAAAGAACTACCGCTCCCGGCATCCTTTGCGGTGCATCGCGCTCCCGCGATACTGTACAAATGGGGAATGGCGGCCAGGGAGCGTTGTCGGTGATTCCGGACCTGTAGCTGTTCTCGACCTCGGTGTTCTGTCTGCATGGTGTGGTAAGAGTGTTGTTACCGCGACGCTGTGAGCCTTGTACTCAGCGGCGGTTTGTATCCTACCCACCTATGGCTATGATGTCATATTTTGGAGACCTTTTCTAGTTCTGGTTTTTAGGTCTCGCCTGTCGATGCGCATGCGCATCGAGCAAGGCGAGAGTATTGCGAGTTATCCACTCTTTATCCACACTGCAAGGAATCGTGGCGATTCCTTGCAGTGCCCGTGACTTTTAAGGTCAATGCGCATGCGCATTAAGCTTATGCGCATGCGCATTGACCTTAAAAGTCACGGGCGCGTGCATGTCCGTCTTTGTTTACCCGCTCCGCCCCCTCCCGCCGTGTCGCCTTGCCTACTCTCTTCCACAGCCTCCCCCAGCTCCGCCCCCTCACTACTTGATTGCACGGCCGCTAGGCCGTGCCTCCCCTACTCTCCTCCCCCCTCCTCCCCTGCCTGCCTGCCGCTAGCTGAGTCCTAGCGTTGGCTGAACATCCCGTGATTTTGGACAAATCCCTTAATCTTGCTGTGACCTTGTTTCTACTTTCAGCGCGGAGGCTTATTTCTAAACATGTTCACACTCTCGACGTCTGAAACGGGTGAAACAGGACTATGAGATTGCAAGATTTCTGCGAAAATTGGTAGTCTTAAAGAGCTCTGCCGCCCACTTTAAAACACATTCAAGACCTCACTAAGTGAGAGGAGACCCCACTGTTCCTCTACCACGAGGCATCAGACCTTTAAGACCGCAGCGTTCTTTCTGTTCGAGTGAACGCAGACCCTGTACAATACCACTCGTACGAGTCACAACCCAGCCTACTATAATCGCGCATCTTTGTGTGACACGTTCCGTGAATTCCATTCCCCGAATCTGTTGCGAAATACTACAGCCCACACTTTACCCGTGTTGTGACTGACTAGTTTTAATTTATTGCGGTGCCCATTTCATTTACACTATTTTTGTTCTGAAGTGTCTGCCATTTATTGCAGTATTGTACCTCTACCTGCACTTTGTACGCTTCTGAAACCTGCACACATATCACTTTTCCTCCTATAATGTACCGATTGCTACTTCATGTATTTTTGCTGCTCACCATTGTCACTATTCATTCACGCAACTCAACGTTGCCTTCCTTCACCTATAATTTTCTCCTCACGCATCCTTAATGCTCCCATCGAGACGCGCCCCGCCAACCCACTGCAAAGTCCGCGCTACCAAAACCAACAAACAAACTATCACCCCCGCATCGCTCTCCGTACTCTGGCCTCAGCAACCCCCTTCTCCACCCCCACCAGTCCCCTCGGCTAACTTGGTAGAGATGCGGCCCCGCCCGGGCTCCCCCCTCCCAGGACTTCCTCCTCGCATCCCTGCCCCCTCGCGCTGCTTCAACCCCTCCCCTGGCCACGGCACTTTATTAGGGGCCTAACCCGACGCACATGCCCTTGTGCGCACCGTGGCAGCCTCGATCTATCTCGCCCAATGTCCTATTCTTGCCCCATTGGGCATCCTCCTCTTCTCGCTTGCCTGGCCCCTTCACCCCGCCCCCATTTGGACATCCAACGACATTGTGTTGCTCCTTGCCTCCCCCCCACCCCCTTATCTCTCGCTCCCTGCTGTGCCTGGTGGAGCAGCCTCAGCTCCCCCCCCCCAATCGCCAGCCCGTATATCGGCCGTCCTCCTTGTTCTCCTCCTAAACATTCCTTCCTGCTGATGCCCCCCTTTTCCTTGTTAAATCGCAGTCGATGTCCTTGCTACACATGGTCTCATCCGTCGTAAAGGCAGCAGCTGAACAGAAAGTAAACCAGTTTGGACCTTGCTCATTCCGGAGACCCCAACAGCAAGTATGTGGCTTTTTGAGGGGCTAAAGACGAGACAAGGAGTCAGCCTTACGATGTTATTCAGGGTCACATAACATGTGATGTCACTTGCGCTAACCCTGGCATGTTGGTAAATTGCTGTCCATGGCTGGGCACAAAGGAAACCCTCCCCAGTTCCGATACTCATGAGCATCCGAAGATATTTGAGATGGAGGTGTATCTGCAGGGTTTTATCCATTTGAATTTGTCAATTGTGCAAAATTTTAAATGTGATGGAACAAAATGGAGTTCCATGTGCATGCCGCCTGACGCCAGTATAAGAATGCTACCCAGTCACAGGTAATAATAACAATTCCTATTTATAAAGCACAAACATATCGCCCTTTTAAGGGTTTCAAAGCGCTGGGGGCGGTCAGGGAGATTTAGTGAGCTATTCCCAGAGTCACAAGATGCTGAGCTGCTGCTGGTGAACAAACCGTGAGCCCTGTGCTCCGGAGTCAGCCGCTCTGGCCGCTGCACCACACCTCTCCCATATATTCAGTACACATTTTACCTTAGCCCTGAGGAAACCAAGCATTGAATGACAAGGGGTGGGACATCCAACTTTCGACATGAACAGAAAAAAGTAAGCAAAACTCCAAACTTGACCATTTGTAGTATTGAAACGTAATGTATTAGAATACACAATGCGTGTATCTAATTTGCTCCCACCATTAGTATCCAATTCATTTTTACACCTAAAACTATTAAAATCATTATTTTTGAAGTACACCTTTTTTTATTTAACAAGTTAAAAACACAGGTAAATGTATACACCCAGAGTTGCACAATATAGCACACATCTGAAGTAGTGGGCAGAATGGCTCAGTGAGTTGAAAGTTCATGGCTGAACCAGTTGCTGTTCTGTTAGCCACAAGTACAAATCCAGGTCTGGGCAACTCAAGCTTCCGGGCTTTTGAGGGTTGGTAAAGTGAGTGCCATAACACTGGATAATAATTACAATAACTGTTAATTACAGTGGTTACAAGCATCATTTGTGTGGTACGAGGCGCTATACCAAAAGAAACTATTTATTGCAAGTATATAAACAATAGCATTTGACTGTCATTGTAAGTCTCTTGCTGGAGCTACAGTCCCAACAAAAAATAAGCCTTTCGGCAGTCCGATGTCCCAGCTGCGTCTAGCTTGCTTTCTGTGACCAGACACACGTTTTTTGGCTTTTATTGAGTTATCCCCTCTGCTCTTGAACATTGTAAATCGCACCCTCTCTTCTATGGGTGCTAAGTGCTATATCCTGTATTTTTCTTCTTCATATATGACTTTGTTTCTATCACTGTGCTGCTCTCTGCAAATTTATAAAGCGCTCTGATACCCGTCAAGTTTGCGCTATAAAAAACGATCAAATAAATAAATACTTGCATGAAGTCCGTGTTTTAAATCTAGCGACTGAGATGTATTTTCTATTTTGTTTAGTTCATTTCGTGACAAAAACGTTACGAGTCATTGCCTGTGCGACTTCTTTTAATCTTGCAGAAGCAAGGCTGCACCACGCCACATCTTGTTCCTCTTTTACCCACTCTGACACTGTCCCGGGACCGTCAAAACCAGTTTGCCCAGTTTGGAAAGCTTCACTTCAGTGCTTCTCTCCTCTACCTGCATATCAACACGGTGGTGTGAGGGGGTGTGGTGTCGGGAGAGGTAGGCTGGGGGGAGGAGAGGTGTGTTTGTGACAACTCCCAGGGCTGTGCACAAACGCCTTTCATTTGCTCGGTTACCAACAATCTCATAGCCAGCTACTTAAGTGTCCAGGGAAGGCAACACGCAGGGCCGAAAGCTGCCGTTATTATCCGTAACGACCTCAGAGGGGACCTCTCAACATTACTCACAGAAAGGCAACACGCTTTTATTCCACTAATTGATGCTGCCTTTTAATGAATACAAACTAACAAAAGTAATAGAAAAGGAACAACTGTGTGATGTGATACTCTGCAATCTTTTCGCTGATGCGCACAGCAACTCTGAGTGCAGTCTCTTTCAATCGCTGACACACACAGCACGTTCCCATCTAATTGTGTGTATACAGTACAACATATTATATCCTATGTCTTCATTAACAATATAGTGTATCTGTACTGAATATATATCCAGCATTTCAGAGCTTTTAAAAATGTTTATGGCTTTTTTTTTTTGAAATTCTTTAGCATTGGCTACAGGAAACAAAAATGCTAAAGATTTACAAAAAAAACCCATAAACAATTCTAAAAGCACTAACTCTAATGCTGCGAGACCTATTGCATTTTCAATGCTTGTTTGTTTATGCTTTGGGGATTTCATTGGATTTGTCCCGGTTGGTATTTTCGGCCAACGGCGGTGTTACTGTTGTAACTATCGAACATTGGATGGTTACTCCTTTTGGGTGCTTCTTTTGTTGTTGTACATAAGACTATTCCTGGAACCCAGCTAAGAGGCATTAGTTGGGGATTCCATCTTGGGATCTCCAGAGAAGCTTTGTGTGACTAAGGAAAAACACTGTGTGTGGAAGGGGTATCACGGATTATTTACATACATATGTGTAACTTGATATTTGACTTTTGTATTAACAGGGGATTAGGAGGTGTGGAACACACTCTACCCCTGTGAGGTTTAGGGGAGTCTGATCTAGGTAGGTGCATAGAGCAGGAACAGTTGGGTTGTAGCAAGCACTGTGTTATATGTTCTTCTAGATTACTTATGTTTCTGTATGTTCTGTATCCTTATAGTTACATCATATCCAAACCCTACGTTGCCTCTACACATCCACAAGGCTTTGTCTTTTCTTTTACAGGTATGAACCCTCATAGCAACCGTTGTAGAAACTAACCAATCACAGTGTAGGGATTCAGTCTTATGCCTGTGTTCTGTTTAGGTCTTTCAGATCTCCCTCCCTGCTGTCCCCATCCTTTCCTTCCTTTATCTTTCTTATTTTCCCCTCACTTAATCCGGTCAACACTCTGTGCCATAAAGGCTATCCAGGTGTTGGCTAGATTTAGAGGTGGGCTTACCTTTCAACAAACCGATCCTGAGGACTATTCGTAACAAGCGCGACCGCT
Source organism: Lissotriton helveticus (assembly GCF_964261635.1). NCBI lineage: Eukaryota > Metazoa > Chordata > Amphibia > Caudata > Salamandridae > Lissotriton > Lissotriton helveticus. Next base: position 821,182,279 of record NC_136073.1, read on the forward strand.
AAAGTGAAAGCGAACCGCGCTGCAAACAACAACAAAAAATAGTGCTTAGGTACTCTCTCCCCCCCGAAGCTCTTGTCCTGATCTGACACCACCTCAATCCGACAGTGTGGAATTATCCTGTTAGATCGTTGCACTCTGGAATCATATAATTTACCTATAATCTACCGGATAAGCCGACTAATGAAGTATGCATTATCGTATAACCTACTGTACATTACTTTTTACCCATTTCGCTTTATTGTACTGTACTTCTGTAATAATGTATGTCTTTAAGTCTGTACTACTTGTAATTTATTTTATTTGATACTGAAACATCCCCAAAAAAATGTATTTGAATTAAAAAAAAAAAAAATAGTGCTTATCGACTTATGAAGGAGACCTTGTAACGCCACAAGTAAAAGATCCAGTCCTCATGGGAGGTAACAAATGGTACCAGGGTAGTAACAAGGAGGGACCAACAAGCCTCATTATCAATCGGAAGCCAGAATTTACCAAGGACAATGACACCAGCCAATCAAAAATATGGACAGAGAGAAGCTGAGGCTTCCACAGCATACTCGATTACTGTACGCCTCGCAGAGCGAGCAGTGCATGCGCACTGCTGCTAGGCTCGACCTAAAAAACAACCAGCACTGGGTAGGCCTAGAAATACCAGACTATGAGCAGGTTGGGTTTAGGAACGGGCGAGCAGTGGTAACTTTAAAATGTACACACTGCATAAGTAGTCATGGAGGAGAATGTGCAGATTTAAAACATGCCAGCACTTATTTGCATGAAACGGGTCATGAATGATAGGAAAGTCAACCGCTACTTTTACGGATGTAAACAGACATCAGGTACAGACACTTGCCAATGCAGTGATATTAGCCAACATGGACGTCAATCACTGGTAGCATATGATACCCCCAGTGCCTAATTTGAGCTGATGGTTTCCAGTGCTCGGCAACTGCATTTAATGGTCCATACCGCACTTATGACATTTTGCCACATGGTGGTGCTGCTCATTACATTTATAGATGAGCAGAACGGTTGTTTATGAATATAATATATATTAAAATTACAACTACCTGCCTTCCCAGCCATTCCTTTAGTTTTGGTGACCTGGAATACTCCGAACTGTCGCACTTGCATGCAAGAGAAATGTTAGCAGTTGTTTTGGCACCGATGACGAGGGCAATGGGTCATGCAAGCTGCAGTGGCCTCCTGGTTGGGTCCCTGGCACTTACTTTACAAATAAAGCACTGTACTCCTCGCTTGCCCTTTTGTACACCTTCTACTACTGTGGTCTCAAGGGCTACTGAAGCAGCAAAGGGAACAGAAAGGAAACCTAACTGTAAGAGGCTTCTTACTTTCTTTAGATGTCATTAGTTGGCCTTCCCACACCCCCCAGCAGCAAATAGGACAATGTTGAGGAGCTTCACGTGATGTGTGCGAGGTCATCGGGAGTCAAAACGGCATGTAATGTCATCCTGCTGTGCCTGTTTGGCAAAATCGACCCCCATGCTGCCAGCCAAACTATGAAATGAAATGATTCTGCCCTAGCCGTACCGGCTTTCAGAAGCAGCAAACATTCAGTTCAGCAGGAAAATCTCCAGCCCTGCCATGTATCACGCATCAGGCGTAAGACGGACGCATTTTATTGTGGTGGTGCGCATCACCGCACTAAAATGTATTGTCAAGCATTCACAGAGCCCTCCGAAACCATTGGCGCTGGTGGCACAAGTCAGTGAAACTGATGGAGCTGTGCTCTATTAGGTAAATTAGCGCAAGCCTGGTGCGTGCATTGCACACACTGTGCTGCCGGACCACAACCTGCTGATGGAAAGCATTGCAATTGTCCATAGCTGCCAAGGTTTCTGATTGCTTATGTGTGACATTTTCATAATTTCAGTGGAATTATGAGTGAGATGCAACTATTATGAGTGACACATTCTCGCAAGCAATATCAAACACTAAAGACCCGCTAAACATATAAAGATCAGAAATTACACCCAACTGACCAATAAGAAACTGTAGGAAGATCTTAAAACTGCTAAAAACACCAGAAATGGAAGGGCTATCCTTACTGCCTTCGTGGGTGCGGGGAGGAGGGCACATTTTTCCACACCATATGGGATTGCCCCCAGATTCAGGAATACTGGAGACAAATACTACGAACAATCTCACAAACACTAGAACAGTCGCTGTTACCTGAACCGAAACGATGCCTTTTGAATGTGTGGGAGTCGTCTGACCTCTCTAGGCACGGGCAGCTCTGGGCCACAGTGGGTCTGATGGTGGCTAAACGGGATGTCGCACAACATTGGGGAGTGGCAGATATGCCAACCAAGTCACAATGGTGTTTGAATATGGATAAAGTCATGATAACGGAACGGGCGGTCTATTCTAACCGTGCCTGCCCGGGAAAATGGAATAAGATCTGGACTAAATGGAATGAGTACAGAGGGGGGGGTCTGTGATCCCTTACCGGAGGAAGACCAAGAAGAGTCAGACGAGGAAGAGGGAGTGGGTTGACACCATAAGCGAAGAGTCGGGGGGAGGGACAGCCAGGGGAGAGATACATGACCTCTGTACTTTAATACAAGCGGGGGGATCGGGGGGGAGGTACGGGATACACCAGTTGCAAGGAATAGGTTTTCGAGCGTACACATGACCCCCAGGGCCCCTTAGCAGCAATGAGGGAGGGAATACCGTGGGACACTCTCCTGGAATGTTTGACACTCGACTTGTGCTGCCCAGCACGCGGCCGAATTACTATTCCTAACGTTCAAGTTACTCTGTTGTTGTTTTGTTACAAAGCAAAAAATGAAAAACCAAAAATCAATAACGAACTGAGATATTGATACGTATGGTGCACCTCTGTAAGCCACAGCAATTTAACGATGTATTACAATGAATATGCACATGTAGACTTTGAGATGCGACTCAGTACTTGACTAATCGCAATAGTGGCCAGCCCGATGGGTTGTAGGCGTTCCGCTGTGTAACTTTCTGGTGCAATAAAGTTTTTTTAGGGGGGGGGGGGGGGGAAGAAATGGAAGGGCTGTTAGTGTTATCAGTGAACTGGCAAATGTGAGACACTTGGGTTGACTTTTTCTCTCAAGTAAAACGAAGCAATGACGTACATGGAAAGAGATTAATATAAAATATCAGACACTTTAGATCAACGAGAAACCCTAATATACCTTGATAGTGCTTCAAAACCCCTGAAATAGAAGATTAAGATACTGATGTGAAATAATTTGTCTGCATAGAAGATATGAAAGTAAAGAAATGATCATAAAACCTTTCACGTTCCCATGCCATTGCCCTTTATTGCGGCCTAATACAGGTAAGCACGTGCTGCAGAGATCAAATGAACACAGGGCAGATATGTTACTCTGGTATGTAGAAAAATAAGCGATGTTTTTAACTATGTTATCCTGCCAGCCCCCAGGAAGGCATCACTGGTACTGGTACTGGTTCTCTCTCCGTACCTGAAAAAGAAAGTTTAATTTGCCCACCGCCGTCACTCATTACTTGCCCATAATCCCAACATGGTGCAAAGGTGGTGCCAGTTGCCGGAAACATAGAAAGGCAAGGCGTTGCCCCGGATCATTCAGTGCAGGCGCACTGCCGCAATTTGATCACTGTCGGGATAACACAGTTTCTATATCTGCTGCGCTGCAGTCACAAGAAGCTGAGTCTCAGCCCGGGCTGAAAGTGAGCAGCTGATCGAATGCAGCTATGCCATGTGACGGCGCGATGCCAATTTGAACTGGTGATCATCTCCTACGGGGAAATCGGCCCGGAGTGCAGCCAGTATTTCACAATAACCTGCTTGTACAACGGGTGTTTTTATTTTTGCAACACTTGGCCATAAGAGAACATTCCACCACCCGTCTGGCAACTCTTTTGTCGACATGCTGTTAGTCATGTTTTTGCTATACTGCTCGCAGTGTTTTACAGTGGCTAAAATGACAAAAATCAGTTTTGCTTGCTCCTCGGTTTTAAAACAGTGCCGCCAGCACATTCTCTTGCTATCACCACAAGGACATTTTCTTTCAAAGCGGCCACAACACAAACGTACCCTCTCCCCAACGACAGCCTGCTTGCCAAGGTCAAGGTAAGGCCAAGTATTTACAGCAAACAGCACGCTTGTTGCCATACAGATCAACAACTGCGCACAGCGTGTATGAAATAAAAAGAAAAAACAAACAAGGCCCTATAATCCTGCTCCGCTTGCAGAGAGCCATTGCGAGAAAATAATTAAATAAATAAACAAACGAGGCCGAAGCGTACCGAACTTAAAATAAAAGCAGACTGCATTAGTGAGGAGAAACGCTCCCTTTTGGCCGGTGTGGCAAAATAATTAAATAAACAAACAAGCGCGGCCGAAGCAGACCGCGTTTAAAATAAATGTAAAAGAGTATTTACAGACTAATGGAGACCGTGGGTGTATTGTTGCAAGTAAACAATCCAGTCCTGATGGGCCGTTCAAAAAGGAGACCGGGCGGTAACAAGGAGGGACTAAGAAGCCTGATTTCCAATCGGAGGCCAGCGTTTACCATAGACGATAACGCCAGTCAAGGAAAAATAGGGGTGGGGCTTCCACCCCACTTCTAAATCATACCCTAATACAATATGCCTCGCAGAGCGAGCAGCGCATGCGCGCTGCAATGCTAGGTCTGCGAGACCTAAAAAGTGCTAGCATGGTGGGCCTACAAGGCAAGGAAGGCATCATCGTTCTCGTGACATCATGGGGACTATCAGAATCCACCTTACAAGAAGGTGCAGTCACAGGAAGCCCTCAACTGTATCACTGAAGACAGTCAAAGTAGTAACAAGCCAATGCAGCTGGTGTTGACAACAAACAAGTTGATCCTCAATTCTGGGCTTTTGGTATATTATGAAATAAATCTGCAAGGGGCATAAAAGGAATAGGATTATTAATTGAGGTGAGTGACTACACACCTCAAGGAACAATCACAACTCTTCAAATTGAATACTTAGGAGTCACTGAATTAACTCATGCTCACTTGTTCTCACCCCCTGGCAGTTAATGCACAGAGCAACAAGCTTAACGTTAAAGGCCATCTGTATTACAGTTTTAGTACTGCATAAATTCTTTAAAGTAAAAATGCAAAACAAAAATCCAACACAGAATTAGAATAATAAAGTAAAAATGCAATAAACAAATAACACTGAAATGACAATCCAATATGGGGAACTAGTGCTATGACTTTTTAACATTTCAAGTAGGAATAGTGCCACATAGCGCCAATTGAAGTCAATGGTTACGGTAAGCTTGCACTTCGGCGCACTTGGAGGCTGACTGTGGATCAGAAACACCAATCAGGTTCATCCTAGCCAAAGAATGTACCTTCTGATTTAGTTCTGTAAGTTCTAATCCACCACAGTACACTTCTAAATCTAACCAGGACCTCAGAGCAGGCTCTTAGAGACTCATAGGGTGTCAGGCACAGGCAAACCGTAGGGTCTGGTCCAGGTCAAGTTGCCACTGGTCAGCTGGCTATTTCCAGGGAAAGGCTTCTTACAGCATGTTGTATCCTTATAGTTTGAACAGCAGGTCAGGTTTATGACCCTTGGAGTCACCATATTTGCCCTAGGTACAAGAGGGAGCAGGTCAAGTCCTTCCGGGCCCCTTACAGGTCCCAGTCAGCAGGTTCAGTCCTCTTCTGATCTTCCTCAGGTCCAGTAATGTTCCGCGTTGGATGCCTGGAAGGGACACTTTTATGCTTGGCACTAGCTAGTGGGTGGAAATGAAGCCCGACTGCACACCCTAAACATTTGGGTAAAAGTTTCAAGGTCCAACGCTACCCACTCTGGGAATTCACAAGATGGTTTAAGTATTTGGCAACACTAAACTTGAGATCTGAGGGCATGTGCTGGACATCTACTATAGTAATCCTAGTGCCCTCCCACATGGAACATTAAACTCCATGTTAGAGAAGATACTGTAAACATAACAAACCCAGAGACAATACGCTCGTAGGACAAAAGCAGAGTCCTTCAGTAACCAGACAGTGGATCAATAAGATCGGTCTTAACATCCTTTTCCCTCCCCTCTCAATTGCATCCCAAATGATGTGTAAACCCAGAGACAGACGTCTGGTAGGTCAAACACAGAGTCCTTCAGCAACCAGACAGTGGATCCACAAGCTAGGTCTTGGCATCCGGTTCTCCTGCCTTTCAAGTGTACCCAAGTGTTATACGTGAACCAAGCAAACCTGTCAAGTATCTTTTAACACTGTAGTGTAAAAAATGATACCAACAGATCCACCCATCTCTCCACCCACCATTCATATTCTATGGAGTTCAGAGGAGTCATCTTTGCCCTTTTGGGGTAGTCTATGGTTTGCTCCTGTGAGGCGTTCACACCTATTGAAGGCTAAATATGACCTTGGAGAATCAGGAGAACAAATGCAAATTAGCCTCCGTCAGACAGGGTAAAGGTAACTTTCTAAAAGTTACTCTTCGCTAATATTTGTTAGAAATACCACTTTGTCACTGGATTGGGTTTTTTAAAATAGCAATTAAAAATACTTGATTAGGAGGAGGAGCCTAGCTCGCGACCGAGATGGCCGCGCTTTAGCTCGGCTCCGTTCGCCCGCCTGTGTTTTTCACATTTATCCTGCATTTATCCTGCCCCGGGAAGCCCTCCTTGCTGTGTGGTACTACTACGACGCACTGCAGGCACTTACCACTTGTTCCGGTTGTCCTGGCTGCTGTGGGTCCGGTGCAGTGCCCCCGACCATTCCCGGTACTCGAGAGCGGACTGGCCTGATTCTTCGTCCCGGCTCCTGGGCCGGATGCAGCCTGCGGGCTTGGCCTTCGGGGCGCACTGGAGGTGATTGGAGGGCCGCTGTTCGTGTGAGCCTGAGGTTCCTGGCTGAGAGACTCCTGTGTGGCGGCAGCCTTGGATGGTGACGCTGCCCTTCATTATTGGGGTTCCTCGTGTGTTCAGCTTCCTCCCCCTTTGTTCTCCGGTCCGGCCATTTTGTTCTTTGCCGCCCGGACTCGGAGATCGGGACTGGCGACATTGGGGGGCCGGCGAATCCCCTTCTTCTGGTGGCCCCCCTTCCTGTCCGGGGTGTTCTTCTGCCTGTCGGCGGGACTTCATCTGCTTGACTGCCGCCCCGGCGGAGGTTGTTGGCCGCGCGGCCTGTTCGGGCTCTCAAGATGGCGACCAACCCCATTTGTTTGGGCCGGGCCCGGACGAGCACTGGGGGCCCGCCGCAAGGCCCGGGTGTCGGATACTGTGAAGGTTTTCCTGCACTTAAGGGGATCTTACACATCTTGCTATCCTGGCGGCTCTCGGTGGCCGCGCCACTCCTGGCTCTGGAGACGGTTCCTCACTGCGGGCCTCCCGGGCCCCCACGACCGGATGCGGCATTGATATCGCGGGGTGTGGCTGGTACTCTCCTGGCTGACTCGGTCCCGGCTGCCGCCCCGGAGGTGCGTAACCTGATGGCGTCTTCTCCTCCTGTGCTGCCTCCTCTGCCCTTGGCCCGGGAGCTGGATTTTGTTTTGCCGGACTTTCATGATTCTCCTGGTCCCTCTCAATCACCACTGCCCGATGACGTCTCCTGTGCCGGCCCGGATGGGTCGGTTTTTATGGATATATCCTTGGGACTGTGCCTGCATCGTTTGCTACATTCTGTGATTTTCCTGGATCTTCCGTGCTTTTCTTCCTGTGACTTTTTTGGACTGCCGTTGGACTCTCCTGCTGCCTGCCTTCTGTTCTTTCTGGCAGGGTCCTCGTTGGATCGGACCCTTATTGCTTTGGATAAAAAGGGTCAGGGCTGATGAAAACTGACTCTTATATGCGGCAGCTCATGAACGGCTTGGATGATCTCTGTGTCCTGATATGGTTCGGTGTAACTGGTTAGTGCTCCTGGACTTTGGCCTGATACTCTTTGGCTTCCCGAGGACTTGGACCTTTAACCCGGGCGGGTGGATGGGTGCGTTTACTCCTGTCTTTGGCCCTCCCCCGTGTGTATGTTTGTATGTCTTTACTCCCTTCTTTCCTTCCCTTCCTTTCCCCCCCCCTTTTTTTGTCTTTTAATTCCAACTTTTCTTGCTCCACTATATTTCGGGTTCTACTTAGGGCGACAGGCACGCTGCGGGGGGGGTAGGCCGTAGCCTTCTGCAGGGGTGCAGGGTGGGCTTAAGGGTGGGTGGGGGGGGTCTGTTTGTGTCGGGGGGTCTTTTTCCCCCCTTATTTTCCCCTTTTTTGTTCTATGGCTCTTGTGTATTCACTTTTTCGGGACTCTGTCACCTCGTGTTTCCCCCGGGGGTTTTCTGTCCTTCTTCCGGTGTGTGGCTGATTGTGGTTCGCTGCCTATTCTGGTATCGTGTTTCTGTTACATCGCATGCCGGTATTATTGTCCTGTTTTTCCCCCTGGGGGTGCATGGTCTGGCGGGTGTTCCTTTTGTTGTCTTTTTCTCCCTCTTTCCCTACCTCCTTTATGGAGGTTCCCTCTCTCCGTTGGGGTGCGTATTGCGTAGTCTTTGTGATGGGGCTTTTTGACCACGTCTTCTTTGTTCGGGTAGGGGCGGAGGTGAGTGAGCTCGATTGACTGTTGCCACTGTCGCTATTTGATGGCCTGATTCTGTTTCTGTACTTTGCTAGATTTGATTATATGGTTTCATTTTCTTACGTTGTGTCTATAAAATGGCGGCTTGCCACGGTCCCTCCCTTGTACTCTCATATACGGCCCGTTATTCCTTTGGTCCCCTCCCCGTGCTAGAAAATTAACCTTTATTATCCTGCTCTTGCTGAACGCTCGATGGTTTTTATTGCTTCACAAGTGCTCCTGATGTTATATCCTGTGCAGATCTTCTTTTTGTATGCTGGTTATTTGACCATTCTGTTCTGGCCAGCCCGTGGGGTTGTAGGCCAGTATTTGTGAGCTTTCATTGTTCAATAAAGGTTTAAAAAAAAAAAAAAAAAAATACTTGATTAATTATTTTAAAAGGTGGTCCCTTTCCAGAGATACAGTTTAGCATTTTAATCTGTAATTCTTTATAGGACAGCTAGGCCTGCCACAGTGAAAATAGCTTTGGAGCCATAGCCACTATAAAGACATTAACCGTACATTTATACATGCCTTGCTTTTAAATACCATACACCCTGCCTTTTGCCCTAAAAAGCCTACACAGGGGTGACTTATTGATATTAAAAAAGGAAGAGTTTGACCCCTCAGAAGGGTTTATTTTGTCAGGTCAAATGATAGTTTTTACACTGCTACATTCAGGTTACAATGGTAGGACTGAAGTCATGTTTGCGCTGCCACTGCAGTAGATAGCCCAATAGGTGCTGCACTTCACTAGTGGCATTTAACTTCCAGGCCCTGGTTATACTTTGTACCATATGAACAAGTTCCGTACCCACAGTAACGCATTTTCTGGTAGAGACAATATCTAGCAGCAGATTCCTTACCTTTGAATTTCCCAGGAGTCAGACTGGATCCGGAAACTGTCATGTGAGCGGTAGCCCTGCACGCCGCCAGGTGGCTCTGCTCGGTTCCGTGTTGGATGTGACTTGCGTTCACTATATAGACGCCACCAAGGCACAAAGACGTGAGTTAATTTTCAGAACTTTCCAAACCAGATACGCTGAGTCATGAAGTAAACAGACTAGTGTGTGTCCAAACAAAGCCCTGAAAGGGGACAAAGCTAGTCCCAAAAAACGTGTCCACAGAGTAGGGAAGCATAGGTGGGTCTGAATGGAATCTGCAGCTAGATATGGTCTATACCAGATAATGTGATACCTAAGGTAAGTAACTTGTTCATCTGATGGAGACTTCTAACTGCAAATTCCTAACTTTAGAATAGATATCCAAGCCATAGCATCCAGGCGGTGGGCTGCACAAGCCTTGAAAAATCTACTCCACCCCTCGCAACTGAGAGTAACATTTTATCAGGTGTAGCCATTTTTAGCACCTACTAGTCCCATCTATGAGTAAACTTATGCAGGAAAGGAACAGGTGTTCTGTTCATTTAGAAAGTGAATGAGCAATAAAAAGGCCATTAGATTTTGTTTTTCTTGACACAATTGCTGTCCAAGGAAAGAGGTCAAATGTTAGTTTGTCTTTTAACTAATTGCTGCTTGGAAAATGAGGTTCACTTTTCTCTCTCTTACTAGAGGTTTTTATCAAGTGAGCTGTCTGAAGATGTCAGTTATTTTTCTCAAACACATAACATTTAAATAATAGCCTGTAAATTAATATTACAAATGTTTCAAAATATATCAGGAAGCACGCTTTCTTGTCATTAAGAAGTGTGATACAAAGAGTTAAGTAGGAGCAAAACAAACACTTTCTGTGGTGATGTGCAAATGACACATATTTGCAGAAACTATTTCCAAATATTATTGTTTATACACTATATTTTTTTTAATCAGTAAAACTGCAGGTCAGTGGGAAAGTCTGTGGCCATTTCAAAGTCAAATCTGCTGAATACAAATGACAATGTGCTACCACTTCATGCTTTTGTTATGTATTTATTAAAAGTGATTGTTTTAAAACATGATTTGAGAAACCTTCTTGCTCCCAACCTGATGAAAATGCTGTTAATGAACTAAGAGGCAAGTCAGGGGTCATGTATCCTGTATAGGGCTAGATTTGCGTTATATATGGAAAGAAAGTTTAGTCCATTAAATCAAACAAAAGAGTTTTTTGTACAGCAGGCATGCTGAACTCACACATTTGACAGGTGCTCATATATGTGAAAATGAAGAAAATGCCGGCTTAATGAATGAAATGATTTTCCCACGATTACATCATTAGAAATCAGTTTATGGGTCAAGAGCATTACAAGTAGGTTGAGCAATTTATTTAAGTCACAAGACCTGCAGGTCTAGTAAAGGTTTTATGATTTTTCGAGGTCTGCTGCGGACAAATTAACTATACTAAGAAGTCTTACAGGCAAGAATGGGTGAAGTACCCATCTCTGCTGACCCAACTGTCCAAGCAGTAGTGTTTGGTGAACGTGTGCAGGACGGCCATATTGCTACCTGCCAGATTTCCAGGAATGTAACACCAGAAGCTAATGTTGTGCTCGCAGCTTTTCATCTGGTGGAATGGGCCTGTAAGCCCTCAAGAGGCTGCTTTTTAGCCAGGGCGTAGCAGATCTTGATACGGAGAACGACCCAGCGTGAATTGGTCAGTTTCTGAACTGCCCAATTTTTTTAGCTCCTACACAGCCAACGTAGAGCAGGTTGTCCACCGAGAACTCTTTTATGCAGTCAATACTAAACTTGGATACTAAACTCTCCATGACCAACCAAGAGACAGAAGAATAACTTGAGCCTGGTTGTTCTTGATCTTCTGGAGAACTCTGGGCAGAAGTGGTACATGCGGAAAGGCATACAGGAGGCCTGAGCTCCACTCGCAACGAAAAGCGGAGCCAAGCGATAGCTACCTTGAGATCTCCAATTCGCAGAACTGTTGACACTGCATGTTCTCTTCAGAGAAGAGCAGATCTAAGCCATGTCCAGAGACGCAGAGCCTCCTGACAAAGGGTCCACAACACCGTCCCGCTTGTTGCAACGGTGGTGTTATCTGTGAACACTTGCACCAACTTCCCTTTGACAGAGGGAAGAAATGCTTTCAATACTAGTCGTATGGCCTGGAGCTATAACAGGATGATGTGGAGTCCAGATAGCGCCGGAGACCAGAGTCCTCCTCTGATCTCCTCCTCTTCCAGATGGCCACCCCACCCGAGGAGTGACACAGCTGTCACTACTGTGAGATCTGGTTGGAGAAGAGAGGGGGTCTGCCTCTGACCCAATCACGCTTCATAAGCCGCCACTGCAGGTCCTTTGTAGTTCCCTCCGAAATCTGAACCATGTTGAAGAGATTCCCCTGATGCTGCGTCCACTGGAACTTCAGATCCCACTGCAGAGCCTACATAAGCCATCAGGCATGATTTACCAATAGGTTGCGGGAGGCCAAGAGGCCCAGCAGCCTCAGAGTTAAACTCACCGAAATCCAGGAGAGAGGCTGAATCATCAGTATCATAAGCTGAATATCCAAGACTCGCTGCTCTGGAGGAGAAGCCCGAAAGTGCACTGTGTACAGAACGGTTCAGATAAAAGAGCGTTCATGAAGGAGCCAGGTGTGACTTTAGTACGTTTATAGTGAACCCTAGCAAATGTAGAAGGTTCGCGGTAGTCTGAAGGTGGGAGACGATAGTCTGGGGCGAGGCCGCCTTTAACAGCCAGTCATCGAGATGGGGAGAATACTGGTAACCCTGATCTGCACAGATGAGCTGCAACCATCAAGTTTGTGAACACCTGAGGGGCACTGGTAAGGCCAAAGTGAAGCACAGTGAAGTGAAAGTGCTCGTTGCCTACCTTGAAACGCAGGTACAGGATGGGGATATGAAAATACACATCTTGCAAGTCCAATGCTACCAGCCAGTCTCCTTGATCTAGAACAGACTAGACCTGAGCCAAAGTGAGCATCTTAAATTTCTCATCTTTGAGGAGTAGATGGACGGTTCAGAGGTCTAGAACAGGACATAGACCTTTTGGGCATCAGAAAGTAGGAGATAACATCCACTACCTACAGCCTCTTGGTCAGGAGAGCTGTAAGTCGCTCCTGGAGCAAGGTAAGATGATCCTCCGCCAGCAGTTCTTGAGATGGCACTGAAGGGGGAGGTAAAGATTAAAAGGGAAGGAGTACCCCCTCTGAACGATTTAAGACAAATTTGTTTGATGTTATGGACTGCCAGTGACGAAGAATATGCTGGAGTCTTCCTCCAACTGGGCACCCATGGTCTTGCAGAACCAAACTAGGAAGGCTTTGAGGCTGCTGAGAAGTTGGAGGTGGATGACTTCTGGCTACCATTCCCACGTTAACGGAATGCACCCTGTCAATGGACTCACACAAATTGGGAAGCTTGCGTAAGACGGTGGCTGGGGTATGGCTGGCACGGTTGAAAGCCCCTTCCACAGCCACAAAATATGCGAAATGCAGTGTGGGAGGGAGGTTTCACTGAGAGGCCCAAGGACTTAGCCTATGAGTCCTTGAAGCGCTCAGCAATGTGTCTGCTTTCTCTCTGAAGAGACTTGTCCCATCAAAGGTCATGTCTAAAAGGTTGGCCTGGACAACCCCGGAAAAGCCAGATGTTCTCAAGCAGGCGTGACGCCATAGGGCTACAGTCAACATACCGCTCTGCCCAGAGAGTAAGTGGTATCCAGACTACACCTAATAGTGAACTTTGCTGCATCCCTGCCATTTTTCAATGCTTGGGGGGGGGGGGGGGGGGGGGGTGGCCCAGGCCTCCACTGGGACCTGTGGCAGCACTTGCACAACTGTTTCCCATAGGGTATGGGAGTAACAGCACAAAAGGCATGCACAGTGCACCGACCGCAAAGGCTATGCTGGTGGAAGAAAATATCTTCTTCCCAAGTGCGTCCAGCCTCTTGGGTTCCCTGTCCGGGGGGAAAGGCAGGGGACGCGCCATAGGAAGTCGAGGCTTGGACTACCATGCTCTCAGGGCTGGGGTGATGGCTGAGGAAACTAGGATCACAAGGGGCAGGGTGAAAGTAGCGCGTAATTGTCTTGTTCACAGGAACCCCTGTGCTAGGCTTGGACCAAGTTCCTAGAAGGACATCAGGCAATGCTTCATTAAGGGGCAATAGGGGGTTCAGATGAGGAAGCCCCAGGCTGAAGCACTTCTGCCAAGAGGTTAGTCTTAACCACCACCGAAGGATGTTAGAGGTCAAGGACCTCCACTGCCCTCTTCACTACATACGAGGCTCACTCCTCATTAACGACAGTAGGTGGAGAGAGCAAACCAGAATCTGGAGGTGTCCAGTCCACTGACCTCAGCTAGTTCCCCATACCAGTCCAAATTCTCAGCAGGGGTGTTCAATTGGTGTTCTAAAGGGTCTAGTGACCCCCCCTCCCCTTCCACTCTTCACCCATGCCTGTATGCTATGCAAAATGCTCAGGCAATGACCTAGGGCCAATGGGCGCTGTTGGTGCCAGATTTGGTGTCGACGATGCTTTTCCGACTCAGAGTAGTCAAAGACTAGAATAGGGCTGGTGCTGCTGGTGGGTGCTGGTTGCGCCGTGAGCATCGACTGCGGTACCGATGCCGGAGAAGGTACATTGGCACGACCAGAGCCGATCCGGGAATCTGATCCAGGAGACCCCACCGAAGCAGAGGTCGGAGCAGTCAGCATGGAACCAGATAGGGCCTCCTCCGACCCTGCGGGCCCAAAGGCACTACGGAGGGGTCAGCACGATCAAATACTCGGCGCATGGTCTCACAAAACTGCTTTGAGCAGTGGTTGCTCTGGTTCCCGGAAACAGGGTGGGCGCGCCACAAAGTCGGACATGGCAATGGTACGCAGGACCATGGCTGTAACATCGAAGTTCCCCACTCATCTCACTAACCGATGGACAAGGTAAAATCAAATCTGTTTACACTTCTTTTTGTGCCTTCTCCCGAAGACCTCAAGTGCGACTAACAGAACTTGGGGCTCCTGGATCTTTTTTTCCTTGATTGGAACCAAGCCCTTCTAGGAGTCAGGCTCAATGGTGTCGACTGCCAGGCCACAAACTGCTTTAGGGACAAGTCCCTCAGAGCCTTTGACGCCATGGTCCAGCAGTCCGAGCACGTATTCGAGCTGTGGTAGCACTAGAGACACCAAAAGCACACAAGGCAACAGACATGGCATGGTCACAGGTGCCACATGGCTTAAATCCTACCTTTCTAGAAGACATTCGAAACATAAGAACAATATTCACCAAAATGCAGAAAAAAGTAGGTCAAAAGAGACAGAGGGGTAGCTCTTCTCATCACTAACTGGCGTGGGTTGAAAAGAACGGATGTCAGCATGCCCGGTTGGCATCTATATACGTGTCTGTGATGTCATATCCAGAACCGCAGCCACTCTGAACCAAACAGAGCCACCTGACAGATCCAATCTGATGCCAGGGAAATTCAAAGGTAAGAAATCTGCAGCTAGAAGTCTATCAGGTACAAGGACTTATACGGAAATATAATATGCCATTTCAACAAAAGGTAAAGAGGGACCATAAGCACTTTATTAGAGGATTGCAGGGGGTAAAGTGCACAGTTCTAAAGCCAGCAAAATTATAGGGTCCAGCAAAACGCGAAAAATCCAGGGTGACCAGGCAGATTTCATACAGTGCCTTATCACTTTGACAAGTAAAAAGCAAGATCCCAGGTGGGTTGTAGAAAGAGAGCACCTTAAACCAAGCTCTAAAAAAACTTGAGTCCACAGTATTCCTTTATGGAATTCCCTTACCCCAACTCACTAGGCTGAGCTCTATGCCATTTTCTGGGAGACTGAGAAGAACTTTCAATGTAAAGTCTTCACAGTTATACTGTATGTACTATTTCTCTATTATATACGGGCAGACACTTCCTATGTGGCACTAGAAGGCAGCAAGGGAGTGAAGTGTGTCTTAAAAATGTCAGACAAAGCTCACATAAGCTTTCTAGTAAGATATTTCAAGAGCCCAGGAAGCCAGCCTGGTTTCATTCATAATGATTAATGAATCATTTTGTCATGAGCAGCTTTTGAAAAGAGATATCATGTCACCAAAGTGGCATAAAAATAGCATGATGCCGGTACGCCTACAAAGAAACTGCAAATTTACTTAAGGGAGGACCAAAACAAAAGTAAGTAGCCTCACATTGTAAAGTTCTAACAGCCAGCTTGTTCTCCCCTAGACTCCTCCCACAGTCCTTAATAAGGGTTCATGAAATTTAATGCAAAGACTAAGAAAGACTTGGATATCTTGAATAATGAGAAATGCAGAATACACAAAAATGTGTTTCATTGCAAATTTGAGCAAACACAATTTCCTGCCTTTACGATATGTGCAAAGTTTGTTGTCTTACTATAGCTAACTTTCGGTTATCTTAATTACTTTTCATTACTTTAATATAACAAGAAATGGAAATTAAATACTTGAATGGGCCAGTTTAAATCAAACAATAAATACAACACAACTAGATAAACTAGCATTTACAATGCAACGGTCTCGCCTTTGCAAAAGTTAGAGCTATTGGCATTATAAATGACAACATTTTTATGTGTTGGTTTTGAAAACAGATAAATAAATGGCATTGTCATTTATAATGCCAATAGCCTAATCCCTCGCAAATGCGAGACCTATTGCATTTGCACACACACAGAGGCACACACACACACAGAGCCACACACACACACACACACACAGAGCCACACACACACAGAGCCACACACACACAGAGCCACACACACAAAGCCACACACAGAGCCACACACACCCACACACAGCGCCACACACACACACAGAGCCACACACACAGAGCCACACACACAGAGCCACACACACACACAGAGCCACACACACACACAGAGCCACACACACACACACACACGCAGCAACACACTGCAACACAGATGCCTCATGCAAGAAACCGTGAGTTAACAGCACTAAAGACTATAAAGCACTTTAGAAATGAGTGTGCCTGCAACACAAGTACTCCAAGGTAAACAACGAATTTAAAATCACTACTACATACTTCTAGCATTCTTGTAACCAATCTGTCTAAAACGTAATAAAAGTATTTGAATGTTAATTAACCTATTACAACATGAATTGTTCATGAACGTTTAATAACAAAATGAGAAGAATGACACTGGGATGTGATAGTCCCGAAAAATGACTCAGGAAGCAGACTGCAAATGTGGTTTTCTGTAAGTCGGGAGTTAAAACCCCACCAAGGCAGACTCAACCTTACATCCTTCAGAGGTGGGCATGCTCAGTGCAATACATTGCGCAGTAACAACAACACGTGTTATTTGTGTAGTTGTAAACGGCATAAGTGTTGCAATAAGCGCTATATAAAATCAAGTCAGTACCATATAAGGCAGCTAGCGTAGCACAGCTTCAAAGGGAATGCGTGGCATGCGCTGACCGGACTAGCGCTGCTCTCTGAAAGAAACTGTGAACGTCAGAGGAGTGCTTCGTGTGCAGGAGGGTTCCTGACCGGGGTTACCAGCAGCCAGCGGTCCGAGAAGCTAGGGGAAGTTAGCGGTGTTTCATATCAATAGGCTGCAGTGGTAGGCCTGAGGATAGGCTAAAGTGCTAGCTGAGAAGAGGTGTGGCGCAGCAGCCAGAGCGGCTGACTTCAGAGAACGGGGCTCACAGTTAGATTCCCAGCATCAAGGGAAGCTCAGCTCAGCACCATGTGACTCTGGACAACAGCTCACTTAATCTCCCCAATGGCCCCCCAGCACCTAGATACCCTTAGGGGTAATAAGTGTGTGTATGGGGCCATCTAGACCTATTAAGAAGATAAGAAACCTTTTACTTCAGCAGTATATCAAGGAATCCAATCTGAAAAGGACAGGGCTTTAAGAGAAAGAAGAACGTCACTAGGACCTCTTCTCCAATGGCTGGCCACCGTTTAGGAGGCCAGCCAATGGAGAAGAGGGGCGGGGCTTAATCCTCGCTAGTGAAGTTCACTCTGCGACATAAAATCTTGCGAGCTTTTTTTTAAAAAAGCAAAGAAAAAACTTCTGAGTTGTGACAAGAAGTACTTCAATTTTGAAAACAGATTTAACAACAACATTAATTTAACAATTGAACTTTATATTAAGAGGAAAGAACCAGAATTCATAAGTGGTTTGCTTTTTCACTTTTATCTCATTTGGGTTGTATATTTAGCGTTGCTTATATCAACAGGCAAAGGGACGCAGACATTACAGTGCACATAGTAACATTATTCTTTGGTGGAAAACAATGCTTCATTACCAGTTGAAAAACATTGCTGCCCCAGGAAAACCATATCAGGAAGACCACTGAAGCACAATATACCGCGGATCTTAATGAATATAGAATAGTAGTTTCAATGAAAGCATTAGAGAAAAATTAAATTTCGTGAATAAAACTTAATTATATTTAATTATAACTCTAATCAGACCCCCCAGGATATAGCGGCATGGATTCGCAAATTTAGCAGCACAAAAATTGAAATTTAGCGGCACAAATATGGAAATTTAGCGGCAATTTTGCGGCATTTTATTTGGCCATTTTTCCTACAACAAACACAGATATCTTGTTTTTTTTAGTTATTTAACAACATGAAGCTATGTATATTTGATGGTAGACACTTTGTATCCCTGATTAGAGCGTTTCATCATTGCATCTTCAGGATGCAAGGGGTAAAAATTACTATTACCATCTACCCCAAAACCCATACCCACCCTAAAACTAAAAAATCTCTATTACTTACCTTTGTATGCATTGTAATGTCATGAGTTGTAATGGTATGCTTTGTAATGGCATGTGTTGTAAAGACAGTTTTGTTGTAACAATTGCATTGTAAAAGCAGTGCAATGTAATGACTGCGTTGTAATGGTTGTTTCCCGCAATGGCAGGGTGGGACTGGCCCATAGGGCAACCAGGCAGTGCCTGAAGAGCTTTTTTGACAGGTCATTGTGTGGGCGTTTTTATAGTCTGCTGGGCCGATTTTACCACTGTTGATTTCCCTTATATTAAAAAAAAGCAATGCCTACAGCAAGCACAAATCCACGCAGCATTCCATACCTTATAAAACGCCCATGCAGCTTTCCTTTACAAGTTCAAAACTTTTTTTGTTATCTAATTCAGTAATGGAGGCCACTTTTATTTTGGTGCCAGGGCATATTATTAGTCCCAGTCCGACCCTGTACAATGGTGCTTATCAAGTGGCTGATGAAATTAAAATTGGGACTGCTAATCTTCAAGATATTAGCTTATAGTAATCATGATTGTATGAGATCCCCCCAGCCTCTCTGGAACATAACAATCAGGTAACTCAAATTGTAGCAGAAAACTCAAATCAAGTACGTCCTTGAGGTCAAACCACCCTGCTACTGTTTGGTAACATAGTTTGTAGAGGTGCATAATACACAATCGTAAATGTAATCCACTGATTTCTAATCTGGGAGAGCGATTGAAAAAACATCTGCTGCAGGAGATGCGTAGGCAGTGCTAGATGAGTAGCCAAACCCTTCCAGGTTGCTGGCCCCTGGCTCTGTTTTAATCTGCTGAGGCCTACCAACGTTTCCAAATCTTGTCTCAGTAGGTAAAGGCTCATTGCTTAGATCTCTTTTTGTGTCTGGTATAGTTTGGTAATTTGTTGTTCCTCCTAGGCGGGTCTGCAGGTTTAAGGTGGAATAAATAAAAAATGTCCACCATTGCTCGAGTTCTGTGGCTTTTATAGAAATTATGAATCTATTTAAACATGATTGTGCTCTGTATTTCACTCAACTGCTAATATGCCTTTCATTGCTCGAATTCTGCACCTTTGTGCCTCTTGCACGTAAAAGGTGTGCAGGTTCTAGCCTGCATCTTTCATCCTCTATGCCGAAATATGTTTGGCTTACCCATTCACAAACATTCCCAACGTACATAGAGCATTATTCGTACAACATGGTTGAAACTGGTTTGTCCACTCAGTTCTACTCTCAATATGTGTAAAACTAATTTGGGAACGCATTGTAAATGCACACACCTTATATAAATTATACCAGAGTAAGTTAGCTAGACTGTCCAGAAATTCAGCGAGACTGCAGCTCCCCCTAGTGGAGCCTCGGAGATAATCCCATGAACAGGATTACATCCATTAGACCCCCAGGATATAGCGGCGCTTCTGTAAAAATGCCGCGATTGCTACAGAAGTGCCGATTTCGCGGACACTTCGGTAAAAATCGCGGCATTTTTTAAAAAGTGCCGATTTCGCGGCAAATCGCAAAATCGCGATATCCTGGAGAGAATGGAATTCATCACAGCGTATTAAGATACAACTTTCATAATATCAGCATAATCTAAAAAAAATGCAGTTGCCTCCAATTATTTGAGTTCATTAGGAAGGTATTTCAACCTCAGAAAGTAATCTATAGTCCCAAAACAGTCACAAAATAGACTCAAATAAATTTTTAACCAACTTCAATACATTTCAAATACATAATACACCAGCCATTAGCTTCTCCTATGTAACAGAATTTAACTAACTTATTAATTATGCACAAATATTAGAAATGGGTCTTTCGTTTTAAGCATGGATTGGACCTATGTGTAGGACTATTATTTCTAGAGAAAGGCAACAATCTGTGCTTTTATTTATCATGAGGTAAAAAAAAGAGACACTTCAAATGTTAAGTAGACATTAGAAAAAAACTGAAACACTTGATTTTGTACTTCAGCATTTAAATGTGAGTTAGTATGTTTTATTTTTTAAAAGGTTGTAGCCCAATTTTTGATTTGATCATTTTTTTCCTGATATTTGTATTGTTAACTGAATGAAATGCTTCCAAAACTCATTAAAATGTAGCCAAGGGAGCATTTTTGCCTTTGCATTTGGTTTTGATCATTAAATGAGAAATTGCAGCAAGTCATGTTTCAAGTCTGATAGAATCTTAGAGTGTTGATCGTTGCAAATGGAAAACATTCCCAAAGGCACCACATGCTGACACACCCAGAAATGTTTCTAGTTACCGTGCAAAAGAAATCAGAATCCAGCAAAAATATCAGGACCATGCCATAGGATAGCGTTTTCCAGTTAGGAGAACAGCAGTGCAAGTTCTTGAAAATATCCCCTCCCAATTAGATCACAGTCAGAAGAGACACCAAAGTATTTATAGAACGCCACACAATCTACATGTTTAATAAAGCAGCTCAATCAATTTTTAAACCCAAAAGGCATTAGCATTGTTTTACTCAACTTAATTGCAAGGAAATTTAATTAACTGCAATTAAACACACACTTGATATAAACATATTTATGGTATTTAATAAAATATATTCAAATACTTATGAAAGTCAATTGGAAAATATTCAGAAGCTTGGGAAGGTGACATTTGCTCGTGTCAGCAAACTTGCTCAATTTGCGTGGTACAAATAAAATATCGGAGCAATCACATAGTCTTGCTTCAATCAATGGCATCTAAATGTTTTAGATGCAAGATTCCCATCTGTTTTAAACCAGAGTCTAATCCAATTGTCTGTACGAAATTCTCAGAATAGCTAATTCTGAACTATGGGGGTTCCTTTAAATCCTGTCAAACACTGCCAAATGACGTAGCCAATGTACTAAATTAGTATAAAATGTAAACAAGGCTTTGACACTGGACTGATTTTGTGTCATGTTTTCAACAAACCGCATTTTTTCCCCAAAACTGGTTTAACTTGTAGATCTTCCACTTATCTCAACTGATTTTTTTTAGGTGTTGCACTTAAAAATAACTTCTATTTAAAAGGCCAATTGTGCGGTAGCTCACAGAGTCTCTAATAATCATCTTGATTAGTGATTGCACCAGCTTTTTTCCCCCCTCAAGGAAAGCAGATGACTAAAGAAGCCCTGGTAAAAACATCAACTATGGTGCCGTCTTCGAAGAAAGAGTGGATTTAGCATGCCAATTGTTCTATCCCTCAAAAGTGGCTAGACTATCCTTTCTTTCAATTTGCCGAGAACTATGCTGGACTGGAGAGACATTATAATATCCCAAATGGTCTACTAGAAGAGGGCAAACTTTCATAGTATGAATGTCTTCATGGTACAATCAGTGATAACATTTGGCACCTTGAGGTGAGGCAAAAAGAGGGCCAGATCATGTCACTAGGCTCCTTCTGAGAAAATGAGACCTTGATTTCTGTTCATATTTTAGCATGGATAGAATGATATTGTCTGAGAAAAATTTGGCAGATCATCAAATTAAGACTGAGATAGTTGAATGATAGATGGCACTGCCCCACCCCCAAAAGAATTAGGAACCTATTTCCCTTCTGGCACAACTTTGCTTCTGAAATTAACACACATATGCCACATAACATGGTAATCTCTAAATGGTGATTACTGACTAGCCTACAACCGTAGCAAACACTTGAGAAGATGCAATTTTATTAAGGATCTAAAGTTAACAATCGTGGGAAGTAGTGTGATGTTATAGCATAAGCTGCTCCAATACTGCAGCTCAAGAAAGAATTTTTGTCCACTAAAGACACAAGCAGAATGGTGGTTCGAATGAACATAATTAATTTTAACTATAAGAACTGCTTAAGTGGGACGTTTTGAATCAGTAAGGTAGAAAATGAGATTGCTGGCTGCTTTTCTGAAGGTTCCCAAATGGCCGGGTGAGATCTAATAATGGTAAAGCAAACCAACTACGAATTCAGTGCAGGAATGTTCCATGTTCTGTCCCTAACATCAACTACTGACTATTCACTCACAGGCCCAAATATTAGCATTAAAATCACCAAAATAAGATAAATAAATTAAGTGGAAATATATTTATCAAGTCATGTTACAAGTAAAGTACCTGCCAGAGTTTCAACTTTTTGAATATGCCAGTTTCCGACAACGTTTAAGTAATAAGGCCACTCTCAACTGTCTTTTACAATCTACAATTTCACAATCCTTATAATTCTGACTCTGCAATGGGTCAACCTGCCCTTCTGCACGTCACTAACCATATCATGAGTGATGTAATATGTGATGTCATAAGCAGTGCATTGTGGGGCGTAAGTTATAGTTAGCTCAGGTAACTATAAGTGCTGAATATCACTGGTTTTTGTACGACTGAAATCTCAGCCTAACTAGAACGTCCCTGTAATATTTGTTTTTTTCCAGTGAATTTCGAAGTTTTTTAAAATTTCTATTTCCTAACTCGAACGTCCCTGTAACCTTTTTTTTCCAGTGAATTTCTAAGTTTTTAAAATTTCTATTTCCTAACTCGAACGTCCCTGTAACCTTTTTTT
Source organism: Lissotriton helveticus (assembly GCF_964261635.1). NCBI lineage: Eukaryota > Metazoa > Chordata > Amphibia > Caudata > Salamandridae > Lissotriton > Lissotriton helveticus. The sequence goes on from NC_136073.1 coordinate 821,205,060, forward strand.
TCCAGTGAATTTCTAAGTTTTTAAAAATTTCTATTTCCTAACTAGAACGTCCCTGTAACCTTTTTTTTCCAGTGAATTTCTATTTTTTTTAGCTAGTAGTCACATTTGCAGAGTGGTGGAGAAAGGGGGCGGTACCTTGGATGGACGTAACAGGAGGAGTTAAGGCCTGGCCCTGTGGGATGGGGTCCCGGGGCCAAAACTGACCCAGGCATGCGGCCCCCCTCCCTTATAAACAAGCATTTGCAATGCAATAGGTCTCGAATTACTGAAAGTTTGAGCTATTGGTGTTGCTAAAAAATAACGCAACGCCAATAGCTCAAACTTTTATAATCCGAGACTTAAAGGTGTGAGGCTACAATACAATTTGGCAGCCCGGAAAGACAATTTTGTTTACTCATGTTATAGAGAGCGGGGGTAGAGGGAGGGGGACAATTTAAAACCGGCAGCCATGCTGTGAAACAAATGCTCCTGCTGTGTCTCAGGGAGGAGGCCTCCTGTGCACTCATTGACAGGGTGACCCCTGGTGCCCCTCACTGCCAAACAAGCTGCTGCCTGTCACAGCAACAACCCACTATCTTATCGGGCCTTGCGATTAATTAATTGTGATTTATCTCACGCCAATCACGCGCCACTGCCTTTGCAAAAGCCCCTGCAGGAGACCTATACCACTATGTAAACATGACCCACAGAGGGAAACAACAAATACATGCTCTTTAATCTCCCCTTGGTTGCACCAAAAGTTATTTTCTCAGTATTTGCACACGCCACTTGTACCATGTGGCTTTACCTACCCTGGCGGTCTGTTCATACACTGCCATCCAACTGCTGGGGCAAGTGCACAATCCCACGGTTCCACCTGGGTTTCAAACCGTCGCACATAACGCCACCACACACACACACACAGTCCCGTCTCTTCCTTGCTGGGCAGTGGTTTTCCCGGTCCTTTCGCACTAGTGCAGTGAGTGCATCGTTAAACAGTGTCCACTGAATGCTCAGCTGGAATGTTCATCACATTTTGAATTTGGCTCTTACAATTCAAGAATGGTCTGTATAATATGCTGGTTTGGCAGTACACTACAGGTGTTTCAGGTTGAAGGTTCCATATTATGTAAAGTGTGTGTGGTAGTGCAGGATGTGCGTTACCCGTTTCCACATTATGGAGGGAAACAAGTTGAGGTATAAACATAAACCAGTGGCGAGTTGGTTGGAATGGTCGTGTAATAAAAGGCGGGACACCAAGTATTGGGTCTGTAAAATGAGATGCGGAGCTCGCTGGCATTGACTCCTAGAGAGGCCTTGCCGGGTTAGCAAGAAGGCAGGTGATTTGCTAACACAGAGTACTCCGCTCCGTGGGACCCTCGAGTTACCCGGGAGTGCGCGGCTCCTAACGGAACAGCCTCGCTCGGTCCTGTTGTGGCGACAGCGAGGACCGCCCCCTGCAGTCCTTCGGAGCCCGAGAGGGCCCCTCAGCCACAGGGTCAGGCCAGTCGAAGATTAAGATGCCAAGAGACGCGGGGAGAGGCAACCACAGGAGAAAGCGGTGGGGGTACAGTTTGTTCGGAATACATGGACTCTGCTGCGTGTGCTTTATTATCCTGAGCTGCAGGTGTCACAAGGCCTTCTTTAATCACTTCCATCACCACTGAAGGGGCGATTTAACTGCCCGGGCAGTCTTTCGGTGGTCCCCGTGAAAGCGGACTGTTTGCAAAAACCATTTCACTCATTTTTTTATTATCACTGTCCGTCGACACGGCAGGGTGTGTGATCTGCTGCCCACGTGAAACCAGCACCTGAGCACATCCTCACAGACACTCTAAGCCTCTCCGCGCTTTGCAGCGTGTTGACTGCCTCAGAGGCCAGATAAAGTTTGCAACTCACACTGCTGGTGAAATGAATGCGAGAATATTAAACAGGTTTAACACATCACTAATATCGGACCGAGTTCCCACCCGCTAATAAACAATCAGCCTTTGTTGATTAATTACAACATTTTTAAATGATTCACTCCATTTTGAAAATCATCTTACAAAAATAATGTTAAACGTTATTAAATGACTATCTATAGCGCTAGAATTCGACCAGTAACATCGATATAATATTCACATTGCGTAAGGTGCAAATGTGAACGGGATTTGTCAAGTTGCTCGGATGTTCTGTCCTGGTGGTATATGCAAGGTTCATTTCCAATCTCTCAACACTTTTGCCAGCGAGACGGGATAGTTCAGTAGAAGACGAGAATGGTATAAATGTCAGCCAAAGCGTTAAAAACGGGAGCTGCTACAAATACCATATTTACATAAATGGCAATTTCATTAATAAAGAGCAAGGCCGTCTTCTTCCAGCTTTTTTTTCACTTGTGCCATGCTTTTTCCTCCAATAGTCACGGACAAACCTAGTTTAAGTCCTGCATAGAATGTACTGTGGTTTTTCGCAGTCATTTTTCGGTCCTTCCTGAATTACAAGAGGTGTTAACTGGCCGGGAGATGCAGGAATGCTTACCTTGCGATTCACACGCTCCGGGCTGCCCTGGAGACACACGTAATTGAAAGCACATAACAGCCGGTGCTCGTAACACACACCAATAGGCCATGGGCGGAGCAATGCGCCCGCATTTGGCCAACTGCGTGCTGTCTTTTATAAAAAGACGCACGCAAAGGCCAATCACGTCGCACAAAAGGAAAAGCAAAAGCACGAGCTTGTGCGATTCCTAGGTCAATGCTGAAACCCTGTTTTTCACCTACTAAATATCTCGCGCTGCGCACTGCAATGCTAGGCGCGAGACTTAAAAAAAGCATTAAATAAAAGCAAAACAGAAATGGTTGGGCCTCGGGGGATGGGGGCGCAAGTTATAGTTAACTGAGGTAACTATAACAGCTGAATTCCCCTGGTTTTGTACAAGTAAAATGTAAGCCTAACTATAACATTCCTGAAACTATATATATGTATATATTAACTGGGAAAAAAACATGTTTCAGGGACATTATAGGTAGAAATTACCACTGAAAAAACCTTAGAAATTCACTGAAAAAAAACACAGGTTTCAGGGACGTTATGGTTAGTTGCACATTTCACTCATACAAAACCAGAGAAATTTGGCCGTTATAGTTAGTTGAGCTAACTATAACTTGCGCCCCCGCAATGCACTGCTGATGATGTCACATATTACATCACTCATTACATGGTCAGTGACATCACTGATGACATCTCAAATGACATCACTGATGACATCATCCAGAGACTGGGAGATTTTTAAAATTTTAAGAAGGTAATATATAAATACGCAAAGGTGTATTAAAGAATATGTGGGTGTATGAGTGTCTGAATAGATGATTTAGTGGGTGCGCGACTCACTGTATAAGTGAGTGATTAAACGTCTTAGTGAATGCATGGGTGAATGATAATCTGTGTGAATCTCTGTATCAGTCTGTCATTGCTGTGTAAGTTGCTGCATGAGTTGGTCAGTAGCTACAGGAGTGTCTATATGGATTAATGACTAGTTGTCTGAGTACCTGTATTGGTGCCAGAGTGTCTGTGTGTTGGTGTAAATTCCTGCATGGATGCGTGAGTGGGTGATTCAGTGGGTGTATGAGTTCATGAGTGCATCTGCGAGGGGCTGTATGAGTGAGTGTGCGTATGGCTGTGTTGGTGAATGAATGGATGGATGTCTCAGTGGAATATGTGTGAGGACCTACATTTGTGAAAGGCAGTATATGTGAGCGTTGGAGTATATAACAGACTATATGTGAGAGTGAGTGATTGTGAGTGTGGCTGTATGGATGAGTGTGTGCTTGTGTCAGTGATTTTATGAGAGTAAGTATGTGTTAGTATCTGTATGAATAAGTAAGTTGGTGTGTGTATAACTGTATAGGTGAGTAAATGGGAGTGTGAGTAACTATGTGTGAGTGGCGGTGTGTGAGTGTCTGTATGGGTGTATGAGTGCATATATCAGAGGCTGTATTGATGAGTGACTACGTGTATGAGTGACTGTATGGGTGAGTGAGAGGGTGAGTGAGAGGATGTGTGTAGACCTATGAATCAGTGAGTGGGTATGCACTAACTGGTATTGGTGTGTTTATGGTTTCGAGAATGGTAGTCTGTATTTTATAGTGGGTGTATCAAAGGTTATATTAGGGTGTGAGGAGGTACATCAGATGATCACGTGGATGATGTAATCAGTGATGTCAATAGAGATATCAGTGAGGTCATCAGTGACGTCACTGACCAGGTCATGAGTGATGTAATATGAGAGTTCATAAGCAGTGCACTGCAGGGGCACTAGTTACAGTAAGCTCAGGTAACTAAAACTGCTGAATTTCTATGGTTTTGTATGAGTGAAATCTGAGCCCAACTAGAACGTCCCTGCTTTTTTTAAGAACCTAGTGGCAGTCGCTACTAGGTAGTTATAGTTAGGTCTGCTTTTCCATGGACAGGGCGTTTTTTGGTTCGATAACAACTTTAGCCCTGTTTGCCCAATCCTCACGAAACTTTATAAAAACAAGCTCATCCAGCTCAACTCCTTCCTGGAAAGTTTCGGGGCAATCCGTCAAGGAGGGGGGACAAGAAAAAACAAGCATTGAAAATGCAATAGGTCTCGCCCTTGATTAAGTGAAAGCCATTTGCTTTTTTACTATATTGTATCGCAAAGCAAATTGCTTTAACTTAATGAAAGGCGAGACCTAGTGCATTTTTAATGCTTTTTTTGTTTCGTTTCCTCAACACCAACTAATTTAAATCGAATATGAATATTTATTTAAAAAAAAAAAATCTGGGTGCTGGTGACCTCACAACCATATTGTTTATATTTATACACACTTACTTTCTAGAATAAAATGGCAGCCTTCAAACTGGATACAAATAACAAGCTTTCGTATAAAAACTTAAAATATGAAATACATACAAGAACAAATTCAAACATATGGGATTTGGGGTGGAAGCAAAGAATGGAAGTTACAAAAAATAAAATATATATATATATATATATATATATCAAAACAAGTAAAATAATATCCCAATAATGTGAACAAAAATAACATGCTAGATGCAAGTTAACTCCTACAAACTTAGTCCAGATCGTTTTGATAAGACATAGAATGAAACAGTGCAAACCAAAATGCAATCCATAACTCGTACCCATTTCGTGTATATATATATATATATATATATATATATCCTGTTTTCCGTTCCTCACAAGCACCCGCAATTCCCTGCTGGCAAGTAAACAATATATATATGTAGATTTTATTAGCCACGTTGTTAGACTGAAACCTAAAGCACTGCAACGTAATATCACGTGTGAGAAGTGTTCATAATGCTCTTCATCTTTGACTAGACAGTGCTTTAAACTACTGGAAGGAATATCATACATTTAAATGGATAATATCATTTAGGTCAGCATCTGCAACAAGAATTGTCTTACTAACAACTGTAATCAACGAAAAACGTTCAGAGTCTAATAAATTAGACAACATCCGTTAAAGCAATTAACGTGACATGCAGTAAAAAGAACGTTGTGTTCTTTTGAAGGTGCTCTAAAACACCAAACACAGTTAAGAAGGAGTTTTGAAATTAAAACCGAAATGCAATAAAACTTTAAAAGGCAAATATCAGATCCCAAGACAGCAATGCTGAAAACGACAACGGGTGTAAGCAGCGTTCTATGGGCATGCCAACAATATTACAAGGGTTAACTGGCCGTAAGGGAAGCAAAAGTGCAGCATACGTGCCCTACAGATGTAACATACTGAAAGCGGAAACTATACATTCCGAGCTAGATATTGTGACATATGGTGCGAGTAGAGTGAGGCTGTGCGGACACATAGGGACACTGGTGTTCGGGTTATTGAAGGGAGGCAAAAACGATGCACATGGAAAAGCCTTCCGGACAAAAGAAAAGTTCCGAAAGGCCAGAATAGGCAAGAAAGAGCAACGGGTCACAAAGAGACCATGAAAAAGCAAAACGTCCTTAAAGAGCAGACAGCTTATGGAGAGTCAGAAAGCTCCCATAAAGGCCGCTATGTGGATGTGCAAGCACCCCGGATGAAATAATAGCAGGCAGCAACCAAACACGACGTGAGCAACACTCAAATTATGTAATAAAAACATAAACACAATTCTGCAGGTTTCCCCTCCCTCACATGCCCCTCCTTCCCTGCCCTAAACAGGGAGGTGGGCAAAGACTAACTCACCAGCCATCCTGGAAGTGACATGGGTCGGAGCCTCCCTGCCCTCTCACTTCCTGAAAGGGGAGATGGGAGGGGGCAACACCCATAGAGAAGTCTCAGAGTCTAGACGGTCTACCCATTGATTTGAATTGGAACAGCATAGCATCAGTTCTAAAAGATGGCCGCCAAGTAATACCGCCAGGCAACCGATCAGCAAAAGTCCCCCAGTACGTACAATCCACAGAGCACCGTTCTAAGAAGGCGGGTGTTATCGTTGCGTGGCGACCGTGACAGTACTGAGTGTTTTCCATTCTGGAAGCAATTGTGCCTCAGTCCCCAATAGACATAGAAAAGCTGTGAAAAATGTAGTCCAGCCCTCTACTCTGTTTATAAGCAACTAAGTTACTATGCTGTTTTCCAAAAGAATTAAGACGCATCCACAGTAAATAATGTGAATTTTATTTGAAATACAAACATGTATGACTGTATTAAACTAAGCGCGGTGCCGTCCCGAAAGTGAAAGAGGATCTCTTGTCTTTATGGGGCCATGTGTTTAAACACATGGCCCCTTAAAGATAAGAAATTGCTTACGACGGAAGGAAAGCAAGCGAGCCAGTCTAAGTGGGCCGGCACAAAAAGCCAAAGGGAGGAAACCTACATAGCTAATTTCCAATGGCTGGCCACCGTTTAGCATAAAAGGTGACACCAGCCAATGGAAATGAGGGGTGGGGCTTCAAGCCCTTTTCTAAAAGTCCTCATCTGCATTAAATCTCACAGAGCGAGCAGCGCATGTGCGCAGCAACGCTAGGCGAGACCTAAAAATGGGGGGGGTCCAAAAACACAAAACCACCATGCTTTTTCCACAGACTTCTTTAAAATGGATTACAGCAAATGTGGCAGGAAGCTACATTTTGGTCTGCAGACTGTGGTTTTTTAGGTTTCGCCTGGCGTCCGCTGCGCAGCAGCGTTCACGCAGGTGAAATCTGTTGATCTACACTATGTGGCTATGTTCCGCCTTAGTCTACCATTGGTACCGACTCCTGCGTGACGTGCTGAGAACCCTGACTGTTTGACGAGGGGTCCCGCTAGATAACCGTCACCACAGCGTAAATGGCCAGTACAGGAGGATGTGTGTGTGTGCTTCGGAGGTGCCCATCTGCGGGTGCAATATGAAAAAGAACATTGACATTGACATACAGTTAAAGAACTTAATATTGAAAATGCCGAAGTACGCCGATAATATGTAAAATCTGAAATGGGGCATTGCCATTGGCCCGTGATCATCTAATCCTCTCTCCTGTTTCTGTGCAGGGACCAATGAAGATCCAGGTATAAATTAAAAGCACAATCATGCCAGTGACGTTTTATTTATGAAGCAAGCAGAAGAAGGCACACAGCCGAAACGCGTCCTTGCAAATAAAGTTATTTTAAAAAGGACCCCACGAGTGCAGCAAGTTTCTTTGAAACTGGAGCGTTGATATTTGGCATGGACCCACCTCCGTGCGTGCATGCAACCCGTCGTGAAGAGTGCAGCTGCGCCTTAAGGTGGACTATGGAGGGAAATATATATATACACACACACACACACAATATATATATACATATACATATACACACACACACATACAAAGTAAGAAAAACCTGAACGTCCCCCCCTCAGTCTGCCTGGGGGAAGGGGACCCAGAGGGAACGCCCTGGAGGCCAAAAACGAAAAGGCAGAAAAAGCAGCGATCCTGCAAGACTTCAATGGGATTAGGGGAAAACATGGCAGATGGGTTGCATTTATTCATTATAAGCCCCAGGGAGCCTACCCCCTGGTCTGTGTTTATAAAAGGGAGGGAGGCTGCTTGGCACCCTCCCAAGCCTTCAGAGGGCTGGCTCACAGGCTATGTCCTACGGTGCCCAGCCCTGGGGCATAGCGGTTTTCCTGCCAGGGGACCTTGGGGCTCCCCTCACGACCCCAAACGACAGTGTGTTGTGTGCCCTGGTTGGACACCCACCTTTAAAGTGCCGGCCCGGTGGTGGGGGGCGTGCCCCACCCCTCCCTTCACAATTTTTTAGGTGGATGGGATCCCCCGGGACGAAATTGAACCGGCAGTAGGCCCACATGCCCCTCTCCCTCTTGAACATGCTTCCGGCCCGAGAGATGGGGTGCAGGTAGTAACCTATATACATGTGCCTTTTTGCTTGAGAAGATGGGCTATCTGTAAAAAGTATAAAGGGTGCAGGTACTAGGATGTTTAGCACCTTCAGATCTTGATTATTTTTTATTTAGCTAATAGTGTTCTTTGGACAACTGTTGTATAGAGTGTGCACTGTTCTTAGCAGATACTTTTTAATACTCTGTGTTGTGTTTCTTATGAAAGTTTCACTGTTTGCAAACAGTGTAGCATAAACAGAGCCACTGGAATTATGCGACTGTGCAGCTGCAAGATTTTTTTTGTATAATTATAGATTTGCCACATATTCTACCATCTGATGCTTAATCTGCCGATTGTAACAAAAGAAAATGTGTTTCTAGCTCAAACGCTGCAAAAGTTACTAAGAACGGAGCAAAACATGTTACAGCGTAGTGGAAGGCCCATTGCAAAGGTTTATCTACCAACAACAAGTAGCAATGGGTCACAAAAACGAATTAATCTAACTGTGTATCTGAAAGGGCGTAACCTAAAAGATAGAGGTACAACAGCGAAATCAAACCTAGGGTACTTTCTCAAGGAGAAAAAATGTTCCCATCAGATTTCCGACCTGTACCACCCTGCATCATTTGGGATCCTTCAACATGAAGGTAAGTGGTTGTACCCTTGGAGGATTTGGCAAAACCTCAGCCTAATCTCTCGAGTAAATCATAATGCAAGTGTGGTGTGTCTCTATATCAGTTGGTAATCTGACTAGCAGTGCTCGAAAAGTGAAAATAATAAGTGACTGGTGTGAAACCTTATAAAATCGGGTAAAGAAGAGGTAATAAGTATTTTAATAGGTACCTATTCATTCCCAAATCTAAAAACAGTGCAAAGTAGTGTAAACAAATAACTACTACGGTAGGTGTTGGGTCGACATGTTTCTGCAGTTACAACGGGGCCCAGAGGTCTCCTACTGCTTCTTCAGGACCATGACTTATGCTACTGCTAGGTGAAAACAAAATTAGTGAAACAAAGACTTTTTTGATATCACCTGAAATTCTCCTGGTTATGTGGTCCATTGCAAAGGTTGACTATTGCATTGCAAGTGCTTGTTGTTAACAAGCGCCCCATGGTGCACTTTCACTAGAGGAAACTCCCCTTTCTTTAGACGAGCCATGTCTAAAGAAAGGCCCACAGCCATTATTCAAGTGAAAGCGCGGATTGGGGCACTTGCACGAAAAAAAGCATTTGTTTGTCAAATTGAGAAACAAATGGTTTTTATTGTAAAAGCGCCTCCTGAAAGCACGCATTGCACGCTGAATGTTGCAGGAAGCATGTAGTGCCTGCAGTAGGAGAACCCATTAAAGAAAATAGTACTTACAGACTTAAAAAGACATACAGCATAACAACCGAAGTAAAAGTGACAGTCCTCATGAGAGGTTACAAATGAAGACAAGGATGTACTAAGGAGGGACTAACAAGCCTATTAACGAATCAGAAGCAAGCATTTACGAAAGACACTGATACAAATATTGGCAGAGAGGGGGGCGGGGCTTCAAGTCCATACTCCAATACAGCATGGCTCGCATAGCAGCGCATATGCTGCCCAGGCTCGACCTAAAAACTCTGGGAAGTCTATTTTCCCTGTATTTGTTATAGGTCAATGTCCAAGGATCCAAATACTAGTTAACTTATTCCGTGCTGATGATGGAACCGCTCCGTCATCAGCCGCGGTGGTGCTGTGCTGATGACGGAGCAGTTCCGTCATGGCCCGCCCGACGCGCCTGCGCGGCACCTATTTCACGCCTGCGCGGCGCGTTCTATTAAGCAGGCGGGGCCATGACGGAACCGCTCCGTCATGAGCACAGCTCAACCGCGGCTGGTGACGGAGCGGTTCCGTCACCAGCATGGGCGGGCCGCGCGCCCCCCCGCCCCTTTAGCGCTGCGGCGGAGTAGCCGCCGCAGCGAAGGTGTTAAAGGACTATAGTCCCTCATATTTCTTCATTTTTTTCAAATCCAAGTAGGAGCCGCCATTATGTTCTTGGCTTTTTGCATACCAATCTTACTATTCACAAGTTTTATTTCTCTGCATCGGAAACACCAACCCCGATTGAGGCAGTTCACTAGGACGTGTTTGAAGATTAAAGAGTAGCCCACCTCAAGGATCAGACTTGGAATCACTATGGTTTCCCAACACACAACCTCTATTAAATTTAAGGCACACTTCACCTCTTTACTTCAGATAATGGAAGGCGCACTCATTTAAATATAAGATAGAGTCCTTAAAAAGTCCAAATTGTTAAGTTCTTTATTGCAGCAAATATGCCAAACAGGTTGTACACTTCACCTCTGCTTAGCAAGTCACAGGAACCATCACACTTATAGCACACTTTACTAACTGAAAGGTAACCGTTGCATTTAACAAAACATCTAAATAATCATTCTGCTCTCCCTACGTCTCAGTCAAGTCCGAGAACACTATAGCTATAAACGGTTTCAGCATGCTCCAAGTTTTTGTCCCTACAGTGCACAATAGGAAAATATACAGAAAGTGGAAGAAACACAATTAACCAACATATTTTTACACTGTCCTCCATTATAAACTACTAAAAAAGAAAATCATATTTTTAATCTTTAAACTTAACATGGTAAGAGTTCTCTATCATATAGCATAAACAGCTACCAGTTGAATGCTCCTTAAGCAGGATTGCAGTATCTGGAATAACGAAGCAGAATACTCAAACTCAAGCAGCATTTAAATGTTTGTTTTTAACTTGGAGATAAGGCATATACCATAAACCTAGTGGGCAGCAGAAACATTTACATGCCCGTAGTATATAGCCCACTCAACCAAAAACAGAATTAGCAATAATAAAAGTTTGACATAACCATAGAGAGCATTTAAACAGGGGTATGGAATTTAATAAAATATCTACTGGTCCATGGGACAGGTTGTCCCAAAAATCTATGTGTCCTGTAAAAAAATCCACCTATCCCTTTGGAGCCACACAGTGCGGCAACAAATTACGGCAGCAATCTCTTTATATAAGAGCGCTAATAATAGCCCCTCTGATTATTTCATGACTAATGCTATAGTAAGGTTTTATTTCTAGCAACTCCCTTATTTTGCCACCTTTCCACAGAACTACATACTGGGACTTAGGGTGGTGAAAAGCAATAGTTAAAAGGTTGGAATGCGCTTTTGGGTCTAGGCAAACTTACTAACTTGCATTTTTAGGGGATTTCATTAGCTCTTCTCCAGACTTTCACCATACTGAGAAAGGCTGGAAATGTATTCCTGATAAGGACAGAAGTAAAACTTCTTCCACTGTTGAGAAAAATGTGGTTAAAAGGACAGTGAACTTTTAAATGCACAACAAATTTTTGTATTAGCAAATCTACACATGGATAGTTTCTCATGCTAAAATGCAGCTTGCAAATATTTTCTAAAAATACAATTAACTGGCCTGCTTCTGTAAATTATTGTGAATCCATGAAATCTGCACTACTGCAAATACATATGCCATGGGTGCACTTTTGAGACTTAATTTAAGAATTGGGCTCCTAATTAGACCTGGAGTTAACCAAGACCTTTTGGTTTTATTAAAATGCTGTACAGCATTCTTTTTTTTTTTTTTTATAAAAAGCATATCGGCACACAAAGTAGTTTTGTTCAATGCCAGGGACTACCGTGGCAATGAGTGCTTTTTGAGACCAAAGCATATTATTTCACCACCAGCATTTAAAGCAATTACAGAAATAGACAAACAGGTGCACCAGGAAAGGGACTCGAATGACAGGGACATGAATTTAAATCTGGAGTGAGATTACATTTGAAAGAATATTTGTTAGAAAGATGAAGGGCCTCATAACTTATCTGAAAAGTAGTTTAACATAATAGTCTTCCATTAAAATGGATCACTGACTAAATATCGAGGGACAAAATATAGACTACCCAAAATATAGATTCCAAAATATCGACAGACAAAATATCGAATTCCTATCTACAAACAGGTAAGTACCAAAATATCGACCCCAAAATATCGTATATATATATATATATACATCCAACTAGAATGGCCCGGCAAGGGGCTTCCGAGTGCTCTCTTGGCGGTGCAAGGGAAATCGCAGCAGGGCCCCGCTGCCAATAAATCCGTCCGGTTTCTGCAAAAGCAGAGGTTTTTCCCGCACTCCCGGTTTCAAGTACGACTATAAGGCAAATTTAGTCGTTTCGATTTTCATTTATTTAACAGCTCGTTACCAGCATACTCCTCGACGCGTTTCGCGGCACCACGCCGCTTTCTCACGAGGCAAATTTACCTCGTGAGAAAGCGGCGTGGTGCCGCGAAACGCGTCGAGGAGTATGCTGGTAACGAGCTGTTAAATAAATGAAAATCGAAACGACTAAATTTGCCTTATAGTCGTACTTGAAACCGGGAGTGCGGGAAAAACCTCTGCTTTTGCAGAAACCGGACGGATATATATATACATATACATACACACACATTATAAACTTATTTAACTTATATAAAATAAAAAGAATTTGCCTTCTGTATGTTGTTTCGGATTCTGTTTTACAGCTCTGTGTATTCTACTTGTTTTATAGTGTAACACATTGTTAGATCATGAACAGCAATTAATGTTTAGGTCTGTAATTCGAAAGTAAATGGTATCACACACCAGGAATTCGTTTGTGGCAAATGTCAAGGCCATGGGGAACATTTTAATACCACTTCTTTGAAATAACTTCAAAACTCCTTTAGAGCACCTAATTTGCCTCGTGAGAAAGCGGCGTGGTGCCGCGAAACGCGTCGAGGAGTATGCTGGTAACGAGCTGTTAAATAAATGAAAATCGAAACGACTAAATTTGCCTTATAGTCGTACTTGAAACCGGGAGTGCGGGAAAAACCTCTGCTTTTGCAGAAACCGGACGGATATATATATACATATACATACACACACATTATAAAAATATCGAATTTCTTAAAATTAATGTAAAATTAAAAAAATATTAAAAATACCTAAAATATACTTTAAAATACTTAAATTATTCAATAACTCATTTAACTTATATAAAATAAAAAATACAATCATATCTGTTAAAACATATATATATATATATATATATATATATATATATATATATATATAAACATAATATTAATAAAAAATACACAATATTATTACCGTTGGATAGCGTAGTGGTAAAAATTACTATTCCCACTCCAGAGAGTGCAACAGTAGGGAAAGCTTTGGATAGCGTAGGGGTAAAAATTACTATTCCCACTCCAGAGAGTGCAACAGTAGGGAAAGCGTTGGATAGCGCAGGGGTAAAAATTACTATTCCCACTCCAGAGAGTGCAACAGTAGGGAAAGCGTTGGATAGCGTAGGGGTAAAAATTACTATTCCCACTCCAGAGAGTACAACAGTAGGGAAAGCGTTGGATAGCGTAGGGGTAAAAATTACTATTCCTACTCCAGAGAGTGCAACAGTAGGGAAAGCGTTGGATAGCATAGGAGTAAATTTTACTATTCCCACTCTAGTGAAAATAAATTAATATAATTCACATAATTATCAATTTATCAATTAATAAAAATTAATTATCAATTAAGAATTAATTAATTATCAATTAAAAATGAATTAACAATGTGTTCAAAATAAATACCAAATTAATTAACATATTTAATTATTTAGAATTAAATTCCTTCCCACCCTATTCCCCTATAAACCCACAACCCGCTACAGAAAATAAATATTATTCATATAATTATCAATTAATAAAAAATAATCATTTAAGAATTAATTACCAATTAAAAATTAACTAACAATTTAATCAAAATAAATACCAATTAATTAATTAACATTTAATTATAATTAAATTACTTCCCACCCTATTCCCCAATAAACCCACAACCCGCTACAGAAAATACATTAATTTAATTCACATAATTATCAATTAATAAAAAATAATCATTTAAGAATTAATTACCAATTAAAAATTAACTAACAATTTAATAAAAATAAATACCAATTAATTAATTAACATTTAATTATAATTAAATTACTTCCCACCCTATTCCCCAATAAACCCACAACCCGCTACAGAAAATACATTAATTTAATTCACATAATGATCAAATAAAAAATAATCATTTAAGAATTAATTACCAATTAAAAATTAACTAACAATTTATTCTAAATAAATACCAAATTAATTAACATATTTAATTAATTATAATTAAATTACTTCCCACCCTATTCCCCTATAAACCCACAACCCGCTACAGAATTAAATTACACAATAATTAAATAACAAAATTAATTACTTAAAATAAATTACAAAAATATATACACTTTTCACACATATACTAACATAAAAAACACTTTAAAAATTCGATATTAAAAATTCGATATTTTTAATAAACTATATTATGTACTTCGATATTTTGACTGTCTATATTTTTTAAATCGATATTACATTACTTACCTTCAAAACGATATTTTTGATGTCTATATTCTGTCCATTCGATATTTTGTCCATTCTATATTTTGGACTCAATATTTTGGTTTGTCTATATTTTGAAATCGATATTTTGACCATTTACCCATTAAAATATCACGCACTATGTCATTTTTACCTACAAAGCTTCATGAATTGTGAATATCACTGAATTACCTGGCTTCAGAAGAAAGAAGACATTTTTAAGACAAAGGAAAAGTGTCTTAGTATATGGAACAAACATACCTTCATTCAAAAAGGTGCTCTAAAGGAGTTTTGAAGTTATTTCAAAGAAGTGGTATTAAAATGTTCCCCATGGCCTTGACATTTGCCACAAACGAATTCCTGGTGTGTGATACCATTTACTTTCGAATTACAGACCTAAACATTAATTGCTGTTCATGATCTAACAATGTGTTACACTATAAAACAAGTAGAATACACAGAACTGTAAAACAGAATCCGAAACAACATACAGAAGGCAAATTCTGGGGATGCACTTTGGCACGGTCATAGACAGCGACACATCACGTGTTAGCTACACACACTCAAACGGTGCCGCCTTCAGATACAGTCTCCATTCCCACCACATATTGGTGCCACATTCAGAACAAACTAGCATGACATGTATGAAGTTATATTTCTAGTCACATAGAACTATCTGCTTTTTTCAGCAACTTAGCAACTGTTTTTAATAAACAGCTGCCTGACCAAATTAAATTCCAAACAAAGATTTTATACCTTTCCAGAACTAGAACATCTTCAACAGCAACCCACAAAGAATTATTCAGAAACAAATTTGACCTGTGCATACAATTTTAAGCACAACAGAAGATAGGACTAGTAAGTTAAAAACCTAATCAACGTTTATTGTTCAAATCAAGCAGTAGTCTTTTTAGCAACTTTCCCATCACTCCCTTCACACAACTTTGAAGATGTATCAATGTCCAATATAAGCAAATTGTAGGGGGTTGCAATTAAAAGAGAATCATACATCATCATGTATAAATGAAGACACATCGTAGACAATGCCTTATTCCAAATGTATTAAGCTACAAATGCTATTTCCTATTCATGCATCACATTGCTTATCTGCCATCAAACTGACCACATTTATTGCTTTAGCCCATTTAGAAAATGAAATAAAAGTACACTTCTGGTAAGAAAGACATATGACCAAACACATTGGATATGTAATAAACACCACTACCATAAAGAATGTGGTTAGTTCTTATCAATGGCTATCCACTAAAAGAAATAGTTACTTAACATTTAATTTTGGAAATTCAAGCACCACATTATTGTGCACTAACAACTAGCATCATTTTCTAAACCCACAACTAAAATAAGGCAAAAAAGTTAACTCTCCATACTTACATTGAGTGTGTTCTATCCTAGTTTATTACAATAAACACGGTCTATGTATCCTCCCCGGTCAGTCTGCAATATTTCTCCTCTTTGAATTCAGCACATTTTCCATTAATTCTTGGGCCTCCTGTCGAATTTGTGAAATAAATTACAATGAAAATGTCATGCTAATAAATTTGTTTGTCAATCATACATGCAGGATTAACCAAAAAGGTTACTTTCACATAAATAACATTTTTTAAAAAACAACAGAAACTGAACACCTTCCCCAACACATTTTGTAACTTTTTTTTTATATAAACAAATCAATTTGTAGCTTTTGCCACCTTTATTGCAAAATGGTCTACCCCATTCATTTAAAATGCCCCGAAAGCAGTTCTGGAAAGGTTCAAAGCGGGAAATAATTCCTAGTTGAGAACACTGTCAAAAGCAAGAACTTTGCGTTTCAACTCCCAACTTCACTTTTTTTAGGACATTAATAAGAAAAACAATACTTATTATAGGCTTGGTAGTACATCCAAAATTAACAATTTCGGATAGAGAATGAGGTTTCCTAAGTAGTTAAAACTAACATTTTAAACCTATGCTTGATAAACTTCTCCAGGAATCTTACAATTGGCCCAAATACAATTACCAATCACGATTGTAGCTAGTGATTTTATTTTCCTGCACTTCAATGTATTCCTTCATATCATAATCAAGGTGCTAAAAAAATGCCCGATAACCTTTTTGCAGAAATCCTATTCATCGTCAGAGAAAAAAGGTCTAGTGGCAAATAACCAAAATGTTTGATTAAACCACACTTCAAGAAGTCCAAAACCTAGCAACTGGTTATAAAATTAGTTAATTTATTATTGTCTTCATCTTTTGTGAAAACTTACCGCTTTAAATACTCTTTGTTCGGCCAACCCATGTCGTCCTACATCAATTACGACTTCAAGGCACGGCAAATTAACAGGTCATACTTTATTTATACTCCATCAACTAATCATAATTTTATGGAGCTGAATTAAATAAGCTCGTCTGGAAAAACAAGATGCAAATGTGACAAGTGGCAAGGATTGAGCCAAGTACATTGCATCTCTGATTAAATAGGGTACACTGACCCTTAATGGTAACAGGTTACAGATTACAGATAAATACTGATAATACGAAGTCATAAGTCAAGTATTTTAAAATAGTTATAGAAATTAAATATTTCAATGTATCCGGGACTGAAGGATGATTCCGTTTTATAGCATTGTGGACCCTTCGTGGCGGGCAAGATTCCCAGGTACCCACTTTTATTGGATTCTCAAGACAGGCTGTTTCTCATTTGGGTGGACAGATGGCAGAATTTTCCCAGCACATTAAAAAAAGCCCACAAACATGATCCAATGATTTTGTTTACAGTACAGTCGACCATCCCACCATCATATGCACGCTGGAATCTCAAATAGGATTCACCATCAGTGTCACTTGTTCTCCTCCTACCTTTTCAATTGACACCACTTTGTACACATGGCCACTTCCAGGCGCAGACAATTCCTACCACCAGTCGAGTCTCCCAGGGCTCTCTATACTGTCTCCTGTCAACTTCAACCTTTACATGAAGCCTCTCTGTGCCCTACTTACAGAGAACAGCATCAAGATTCACCAATATGATGATTATACACTCCTCTATTTGAAAGTTTTCTCTTCTTCAGACATCCAAACTCTCAAACACTGCTTGCATCTCATCCAGACCTCAATGTCTAGCACCTACCATAAGTTCAACCCAACCAGGATAGAATTCATGTTAATTGCCAAGAACAAGAAATGGCACAAACTTGCTTAACAAAATAAACCTAGATAGTGTTGAACCCAAAGTCACTTGGATTCACCTTGGACACCAATCTCACACTTAACAAGAATACTACCAAAACACAGATGGCCTGTTATCAGTTATCTCTAAAGCAGAGGTCTCCAACCTTTTCTGTACTTGGAGTTATTTATGTTCAATTAAACACATTGAGACTACTAAAATTATTAGAGTTGTATAATCTCAATGTTTAGTATGTATATTAATTCAACCAAGCAAAAGCTTTCTAATGTAATAAGCTGGGCTGCACACAGGTGAGCTACTCAGAGGTAGCTGAAGCGCTACAGTAGCTCACGAGCTACTGGGTGGAGACCCTTTCTCTTAAGATAGTTAAACCATTTCTTCTGGAAAGTAACTTCTGAACTGCTTCATGCCCTCATACTTTTGCATCTGGATGGAGAAAATAACCTACGCCACAGCCTTGGCCTGAAGAAATATGATCACATTACCCCCATCCTGATGGAACTTCATTGGCTTCCCTTGCCAACCCGCACTATCTTTCAAACCAGATGCATAATTTACAAAGCTATCACAGCCAGCACAACTGCTTATCTCGCAGACAAGTTCACCATCTCTGGTCAATATCACACACTCCGAGTTAGGTCACCTTCGGACTGCAGACTATTAAGCAATAAAAATATTTTTTTTAATAAAATAAAAGCATAGCAGCCGTTTCCCATCTACACACCAAGAATCTGGAACAACATTACTGTACCCATCAGGACTGCCTTTAACGCTGCTTCAGTTTAGGAAAGAGCTGAAGACGCATCTCTTTAAAGAACCGTACATCACAATGCATTATCCGTGTGTAGATCTGCTTCATCTCCTAGTCTTTGACCTTGTATGCTCTGCAGCCTTTCGGCTAGGTTGTGCTATAGAAATGCCATATACATACATATCATCTGATAAATCCTCAGCAAAACATCTGCCTTGCCTATAGTAAAAGAATTGATCAGTCCTATTACAATGAGATAATACAACCATGACAGCTAGGTTTCAGGGAGTATCACTTGGTGAAGCACAATGCATTGGCATTGCCCTTCTCAGCAAGCTGAGCTGCCACTTGAGCGGCACTGCCTTTAAATAGTGCATTTACAGATTTTGTACATCCTTCAATAGTTTCACATACACTGATGTGATCTAATTTGCCATCAATGGGTGCACCAAACAACCTAGTGCAGGACCTCTCACAATGACAACACCTGAGCAACAACTAATTTGGATACTGGATGAAAGAATGACACAATAAACTGCTTCGCTGGTGTAAGACTAGCATGTGCTATAGCTTTCGATTAAACTAATTTGATTTAAATTATTTTTTATTTCTTTCTGTATTTAACCCCTACTATCACAAACCATCCAGTACTAGGTTCCACCAAAATCCATATATTGGTATACCAGATCACATGGAAACGTATGACCTAGCAGAATACACCATGATGAATCATCAGTAAATTATTCTAGTTATGAGTCAATTATAAACCTTCAGACTCAAGTTGCCTCATAAAAATCAAGGTCTGTCAAAACAGCTAGATTATAAAAATAAAACTCTGGCCTGATAGTTCCAGCTCTACAATAGCTGAATTTTAGGAAAGTGATTGCTGCTACAGTATTCACAGCACTTTTCATAACAACTGTTAATATTACAGAACTATATCCGGATATGATTCAAAATAGTAATGTGCAAGTCGCACAGATATGTCAGTAGCAGGAACATTGACCCAGTGATTTAGGTTTGGAGCTCAGGAATTTTAAGAAGATGGGGCATTGAAAATGAGGAGGTAAGCTTTAGGTTGTATAATAAATCGGTTCTAAAAAAAAATATTCAAAAAAATAGATATTTTGCTTTCATTTAACAAAGCTATAAATAAGAAACACTTTTGGTCTTTTTCCAATTTCGGATTGGGTTAATTCATATGATGTTCTCAATGACATCTACTTGATCCCTATATGAGGCATGAATACATTTTTGCTTTATCTCAGTTCCTTTCATTAAGTGTAAAGTAGACATCACAAAAGAATGTTAGTCTCGGTTACTCTGTCTGCGTATCTGTATATTTCCTATGCATTCAGGAGTCCTAGGTCCAGTAATATGTGTTTTTATATACATATTGTGCTTAAGATTGCATGTAAAGTCTGTCGGTGTGCGCTTCATAACACCAGACCTACTTTTTCAGTGTTTGTTTTTCAGTCTGTGGTCCAATAATAGTAAGTCACTACAAAATTATATTCAACGTAGCACAGTTTGGTCGCCATTTTCTTACTAGTCAAATGTGCCCACTGCATCCAAGTTCCAATGCTCAGATTTGCATGCAACATGCAATCACAGATTTGAGCTCTTAGAGTAAATAAGTTACAGAAACTTTGCAACCCTGTTATTGAACTGCACAAGTGAGAATATTTTCTTATCCCTACACTTTGCATTTTCAGTTTTCCACCTAAGTCCAGCCTTGTGTGAAAGCCTACAGCTAATAGAAGCCTTTTAGCCAATAAGAGTTCCAGTAGGTTAAGGAACTTGAAGAAGAAATCGATACGTAGCTTGTATGTCTTAAAATCACATACCACGGACATCTACTGTCTTTTGTTGTTCCAAGGATACTATCTTACAGTGTTTTCAGTACTTACTCTATGTAGGTAGATAATGTATTACTCCAATGCCACAAACATGTAATTTGCAACCTAATTTAAATGATGAAAACATACTAAAATGTATCTTTCAATGACCAGTTTTGCATGCAAATTCAATTCAAAAACATGATGGGCGCGTTATGGAACAGCCCTATTGTAAAGTTTGTGGTGATAGGAATGCATATTTGTAGTTTTAGTTACCTAGCACAATAATCTGAAAGGGCCATGCCAAATATACTTGTTTTACCACAGAATTTAAGACTACAAGGTCAGCTGCATGCTTTGATATTCAAAGGAAATACTAATAATGATTTCGCTATTCAGAAAAAATACAATTAAAGATTTAGCCAAGGACAGTTATTAATGTATTCAATGTATATTCAATGTGTCTTCAGTCTATCACACATTTGTTTATTTAGGCAATTAATAAGTAACTGAAACAGGGTTGTACAAGTTGGCAAGAATCTTCACATTAAAATATTAACTTAAAGACACCCTCCCCACACAAGCAACTGATTCCTTAGGCAACTAAAAGAACCTACATATCAACATTTAGGCTGATCTACCACCCAATGTTCTTAAAATTAGTGAAAATATAGATGGCTGTCTGCTATGCCCCAGGATTCTAGGATGGATACAGAACTGTGGCTGATGTAGATGACCAGACATTGCTCCTAAATTGCTAGTTTTAGCGTTATTAGATCGGTCTGCGGCGTTTCATGAAAAAGGATAATCAAATAAGCCTTTTCCTATTTCCAGCAAAACACTGTTCTAAATTAATTTCTGGAATAAATGAATGATGTTTAATGCCCTCCCCCCCAACAATATGACACCCCCCGCAAATCAGATGAGTTAAATACTTTAGCAATATTGTAATAGCAGGGATCTCAATCTTTTGACTTCTGGGGACCACCACTTAATCATTACTGGAAGCCGGGGACCCTGGCATACATTGCTGATGATTTGAACAGCAAAACAATACACACAAGAAATGCAGAAAAAATAAGCATTTGTCATACAAATACACAAACAACACCTTTTATTTAAATCGTAAACACATAGGGGCCGATTAAATCTGGGTTGGAAAGCTCTCTGACCGAACTGGATCCGGAGTATTTTCCGACCGAGCCGGAGTCCTGCAGTCCGACCGAACGAGTATGATGCGGCCGCATGCTGCCGGACTCGGTTCCGGCAGACTCCCATAGAAGTCAATGGGAGCTGGTCGTACAACGCGTACATGGACTCCCATTAACTGAATGGTACGTCTCGCACAAGGGCGCCCCCTACCGTGGGTGCGCGTCGGTGCCATCTGCACCGTACATGCCTGTGTTGGGGAGAGGGTCTCCCCCTGTGTCCGAGTCGTAAGACTGCGGGTGACAGGGGGTCCGACGCGGACCCCCAAAGGCAATGTCTCGGATATTTTGCGAGCCGGAAACTTCGGCTCGCATCGGCTGTCCGGCGCGTGCATCGTACTGGCT
Organism: Lissotriton helveticus; assembly: GCF_964261635.1. Taxonomy (NCBI): domain Eukaryota; kingdom Metazoa; phylum Chordata; class Amphibia; order Caudata; family Salamandridae; genus Lissotriton; species Lissotriton helveticus. Next base: position 821,227,158 of record NC_136073.1, read on the forward strand.
TTGTTGTAATTTGCATCCATTGCACAGCACGGTCAGCTTACGGACGAGTTGTACAGAGCGGTTCGGACCCAGAAACAACTTGGTCGGTGAATTTCGGATTACACGCGTACGAGTCGGTGGGAAAAACACGTACAGCTCCAACTTTTTCCGACCGGATCGCGTTCGGTGCCCTTCCAACCCAGATTGGAATCGGCCCCGTAAATGAGATAAAAAAAATTAAATAACTTTAAAAAAATTAATAGAAAGGCTGGAGCTTTTCTAATTTTAATTTGGGCCATTCATCGTCCATACTATATTCTGCTTGATGCACCTGCACTGCTCCCAAGACACAATCTGAGGATACCAATTTAATTCTTAGCCTCCAATTTTTTTTAATTTTCAATTGCACATTTAGCTTCTTTATTTATATACAATTTATTAATCTGTTAATATAATTTAATTTTCAGTAGTTGCGGAACCCAAGGTGTCCCCGGGCTACAGGTTGGGAACCACTGTTGAATAGGATTCCAGACTCAATCCGTTCCACTTTTTTCCCAGTTTGTTTGTGAATTCATTTTTTTTCTTCTTGGTATAATCTTTCAGAATACTTTACACATGTATGCAGCGAGTGAGTCTTGTGCTAAAATTGGGGGAATGACCTGGGTGACACTTGAAAACGCCCAGGCTTGTCTTCAGGCTGTAAATGCCCAGATGTGCTGCAATAGTTTAAATCAATGGGAGCAAATCAGAAATCGTAGTCTCTTTAATTAAACCTGTTTTTATGCCTGTAATTTTGACCTTCTTTCCTGAGACCTACTCCACATGCACTCCCAGGGGAGGAGAATTGGCCATTGAGCCCATGACTCTATAGCATAACAATTCACATTCAATCATCTAGCCGTCAATTGAATTTATCACATTCAATGACATTAGATCTCCCACGAGTAAAAAGATTCCGCTTGAGTGGCAGAGCCTTTTCATCCCGTACAGCCCACTTATGGAATTCACCAGCCAAGTGAACAAGAAACCTTGATGATCCGAAACTCTGGAGGGCTTTAACCTCCTGTCTATAACCCTATTAGCTGCACCTGCAATAATGTATCTGTTTTCTGAGTGCCAACAAGCCTTCAGCATGTGCTGCAATGTACAAAACCAAACTACGGTAACATGATAAAACAAATCCTTTTAATTAGCTTTTTATAGAACAAGTCGTACATAGCAGAAGTCTGTTTCTCACATTTGAAACTAAAAGATTATAATTCAATTTAAGGGTTTCCAATTCGGCAAATTTGAAGCATAGATGGCCTCACAAGAGTTTGGACGCATGAGCTCAGAATTATGGCAGATATCGGCAGAATTAATTTAAACCTCTTGGTCATTTTCCTGCTTAAGCAAGTATTTAGGTATTCTGGCACAATTGCTTTGACTATAACTTATAAGTAATCTATAACTCCCAAAAAACAAACATTAAAAAATAAAGATGTGTATATTATCTACAGGTGTGTAACTGTTTATCATGTAATTCCTCAGTATTTACACATACTCATCTGCCACTGTGCAAAGTTTGTACAGTAGCTGTTATAAACGTTATACCATTTATATATGAACACAGTTGTATGTACTATTGGTGGTATTTTATAGAAGGCGAGACCATGTGTCGTTTGGCAGGGGAGATAATAAAACCAAAAAATGGTTGCTGGCTTCCAACAGGGACAAGGGAAGGAAAAGAAATCTGACTAAACGGATTGCCATATAAGCACAACAGGCCGCTACTACCTTTCATGACTCCAAGTACCACCAGGATGCCGGTTTGACAGCACAACCCTGCTGTTTACCTGCTGCTGTTGGTTATATGGGTGGCAAGACAGGGTAGCCCGGGTGACTGCCCTCAGACAACATGTGTTCTTAATATTGTGCCTTTAGCCCACCGGCTCTTGGACAGGACACCACCACTGTGGTATTTCATGTTAAGCTACTTCTCCTTAATTACTTGGTTCTACTTCAGAATCTGATGCATGTCATCTTGTCAGATTATTCTGGAGTCAGTTATCTCTGGCTCCTGAACTTATGCGTTGCTCTTCTCATGAGCTCTTACTTCTTTATTGCTACTTATTGGTTATTCCAATAAAACCTTATTTGGATCATCACTATCGCCTCCTGGAGTCTATGTGTAAAACCCTTCTATCACAAATTGGTACCAGGAGTGGGGTTTACACAGTGGTTCGGAGCTGCCTTTATAATTGATCTCAAATCTACTCTTCGTCAAGAGCTCATCATTGGTGTTTCCAGAAGACATCGGAGGATTATTATCCAAGGAGAAGGAAATTCAGAACGGTTTCCCTTTAGTCTCGAATTTCGACTATCAGGACTGAAATTAAATGAACTTAAGGCATTGAAATCTATATTGCTTACACGGAAAGAAGCTACACGACTAACGCAAGTCATCTAAAGGTTAGCTTAATTTTGGTTATTGTACCTATTCGGACATAGTATTACCAATAACTAACTTTCGATCAACGCTAAGACTAACGTCTCGAGCTAACATTATTCAACCGATGCAGCCAGATCATTTCTCTTGTGCCTTCCATTGTGCCAAGTTTTAGAACTTACAGGGCATTCCAACTTGCTGCATTCGTCTTCCTGACAGATTGACGCTTTCACGAAGGGAATCCTAGGAACGTCTGATGTCAGCACGTACGTCCTGACGTACTCGACGGCCATATTGCTTTGGGAAAAGCAATCAATGTCTTTGTGTTTTATCGGGGAAACATCTTCCGATCACCGGTGCGATCCCTCACTCGGTGATTCGCACGCCACGGCTAGTATTTACTTCAACGACAGTGACAAAGATGCGATCCCTCATCCAGTGATTCGCACACCACTTCCAGTATTCAACAGTGACAGTGCGATACGTCGTGTTCGGTGATTCGCACACCAGTCTCGCAAGTTGCCTCAATAACAAACATGGACTAATTGCACGACGGTAATTGAAACCTTCTTACTTCTAACACAGAAGGTAAGCAATTTTAAGACATCATTTGTTTTTTTAACAGTGTCTAACTTAAATATTTTAGTACCTCTTATAACAAGTTATTGTATAATTATTTTGTTAACTTCATGGCTTCAAGTCAAGGGGCAATACAACCAGCGTCATTTCTGCTGAAACCAGGTAAACCTAACTGATGCATGTCATCTTGTCAAATTCTTCCGGAGTCAGTTATCTCTGGCTCCTGAACTCATGTGTTGATCTTCTCATGAGCTCTTACTTCTTTATTGCTACTTATTGGTTATTCCAATAAAACCTTATTTGGATCATCATGATTGCCTCCTGGAGTCTATGTGTAAAACCCTTATATCTCAACCACCATGCAGAAAGATGCATTTGGCCATTCTGTCTAAACATGACCTATGTGAGGTGACAAAACGTTGGCCTTATTTGCAAAGAGGAAAGCTTGAACTTTTAAACTTTGCTCATCCCTACATGCAAACCACAAGTATGTATTCCAGGTCCGATAAGTGCAACATCTTGTACACAAATCCCACAACCAATGAGTGCTTCAGGCTCCAAGGAGTACAGAAAACCCTTCATTGATTTTCCATAAAATAACAAAGTTACAGACTTTGTGGATCACTCAGCAGCACTATCTGGATGCAAACCAGACGGTCTTTCAGAAATCATTTTAGGGTTATCAGCATGCCAGAAATTTGAGGACAGCTGTTCAAAACACTCATTCAAACAACTTCGGTTTGTACATTTTACATCAACTCTTTTTTTGTGGAAGCTTCCTCCCTCAGATAATACTTTTCATACATCAGAGCCTTCCAGAATTCTAAAAACGGACTTAAGATCATGTCTTTAATATTGACCTAATATTAGGGAGTAACCAGCATCCGTTGTCAAACATCTTCTTTGCACAAATGCCTGACATGGCCCTCACACTGTGATAGATTGCTGCATGGTAAAGTGCATACCAACTGCCAATGTCAACAAACCTGTTAACTAATATTTTCTCAGCCAAGAATTTACAAATGTACTTTCTGGTGGCCTTGTACAGCACTTATGCAGGAAGGATACCAACTAATTCATCTTCAATCTATCCAACCACAGTATCAACTCATAAACTTTCACTTTTGGGACTGTATCAAACCTGCAACACGACTTCCCTATAAACACAAAAACGCAGTATAACTGTGTCTCATCCTAACATCCTATTCAAAGTGTTCCAATGATACTAAGAATAAATGCAGTGTTTATCAAAAAATATATTTAGAGGGTTAGGCCCGAGGAGATTAAGTGACAAAGAGGACAACTTGACTGCCAAAGGTCAGGGTCGGATCTGTCACAAAGATCACACTGTATTGACAACCAACACATGATTGGCTTAAAGTGCATGCATTTACCCGCTAGATGTAAAGATAATAAGATTAAACTACGGCAATCTGGGAGCGTGGTGATGTGCACAACAGAATCTCGTTACCTAGCGCAGGTAAGTAGTTGTCAAGGCAACAGATCATAACATGCACTTGGAGAATTGAGCAGGAAGGGGAACTCCCATTCCCCAAAGACTTCCTATAAAACACTGGTCTCCCACTCCTCCAACCAAAGATGGACTGACTACTGCAAATCACGTTCAGCATGCGCTGGGCGGATCCGCCCCTCGGGGAGAACTTGGTGCTGCTAATGACAACTGCCTTCCAAAGGTATGCAGCCCATTTCCTTACAGATCCTTTACTGTCAGTGTCAAATCAGTGCCACGTGTTTGCTGCCAGAAAGGTGAGTGTCTTTATTTAAAGAAGCAAGAATTTTAACTGCGCCCCATCATCAGTGGCATTGCTGCGGACAAAAAATAGTCCGCCGGGAACAAAATGGCGGCTGCGGAAAGATACATCCAGAAATTAAATGCTATAGAACTCACTAACCGCCGCCCTAACTTTGAGAACAGCGGCACATCTGATCACTGTCCACCAGTCCTTCTCCCAGGGTACCGCAGGAGCGAGAAAGAGAGGGCGGTGCAGGGCGACCACAGGTCAGATAACATCTAACCTCACTCCAGCTGCCTCCAATGTCCCCTCCCCCAAGTCGCAGACTCCTCCTCGCGCCGGGCCGCACTCACCTGCTGCAAGAGGAGGAACGATGGAAGGAGGGCTTCCGCCACTGACAAAGACACCGAGAGCTACCGCCCTGGCAGGTCCCCAAAAAATGCACTACTCTTCCACCGGCCGAGGCGGCTCCCGCGCGGCTCGATACAAAGGAAGAATAGACCCGTGTAGCCGAAGCACTCCGCAAACAGCGCGGAGGGATATCGTGACCTCACTTCCTTTCTATAACTGCAAGTATGCTCATTGGCCGCGCTCCGTCACGTGGTACCTGACGTCACTGTGGAGGAGACAACCGAACCTGCACTTTTTTTGTTCCAGTTCTTTTCACATTGTCTCTTTATGTTGTAGAGTAGGGATATTGCCATGTTTGTCTGAGGCAAGACTAGAAGTATTCCTGAGTAGGAAAGAAAATGGAGGGATTTAGAAATATCTGTGTGTAGATGTTTTACAGTGGAAACAATGGAGGACATGTTTAATTATTATGCATTTCTGTACTTCATACTATGACTAGGCCAACTAGGCCTGTGGAGCAGAAGAACATGGAACACATGACAGTGCAACTTTGAACAAATGCCTCAAATTGAAAAGGCAACATTAACTGAAATTCAAACTCAAAAACAGCAACAGAGTTCCCAAAGCTTTGGTAAAGTGTCAACACATTATTTGGTATTAGACTGTGATGATTTGTAGTTTTTTTTTTTTAATCTTAGCATTGCATGGTAAGCTGTAGCATTTTAGCAAAAGTTTGAAAGCACTTTCACATACATTTTGCTTTAAAATAGTTGTGATATTTCTGAGGATATATATATATATATGAGTGTGTGTGTGTGTGTGTGTGTTGAAAGAATCTGAGAAACAATAATTACTGTAAAATGACATTACCACCCCAAAAGGTTTACAAGTATAAATAAGGTATGTAGCATACGTTGTCTAAAATGACACCAAACTGTCAAGAGAACACACTCAATACAAAATCATACATGTCCCAAAAATTCCGTAAACATCTAAAAAACATTTTGTTTAGAATAACATCATTGTTTCCAAATGCTTGATAGCTTAAATATTTACAATAACAATGGAAACTTTGTTCATAGTCTTGACATTTCAAGCACTGTTTGATATAAAATGACAGCAAAGTCACCAGAATATTGAAAGAGGACATAGGAAAATGTTGAGTATAAAACTGAACTAATGTCTTCAAGGCATTGAAGTTTCATAAAAAGCAGTATTCAGTGTAACAAGGCTATAATGTTTCAAAACCACTGAAAGAAGATGCAAAAAAAGTCACAAATAGCTATAATAAAACCAGGCCTCTGAATGTAAAGGTGAACCTGTATTTGATATCAAATTGTGGGAAATGTCACAAATGGAGTTAAAGAAAATGTAAAAAATATATGGTACTAAATTATTACTTCGTCCCCAAACTATTAAAAGAACGTATAATCCCAAAGCAAGAGTAGTTATGGCTACAAACAGCCACACAAATGCTAGACTTTTAAGGTGATTGTTGTAGGCACTTCACCCTCTAATGATCAAACTATTTAACAACCATACATGCAATTCAACAGACAGAATCAGACAAAAGGGAGTGCCTCCAGAGTCCAACAATTGTATTATAGAGCCTTTTCTCTTTTTTTTCTCCTCCTTTGATAGACACATAATTCTATTGTTTTGATCCCAATATACTCTTGTCCAAGACCAAAATAACATGGGAGCCGTAGTATGAAGTCTCAAAATTATTCTCTTTATCATTCTTCAAAACATCAATAAAACAGCTGGGCCAACACGTTTCGTCCTCTTTAAGGACTTCATCAGGGTTTATGAATTTCTTTGCAGCAATATCACATCGAAGTCTAAGTGTGAGAGAATCGGTTCTCCCAGAGATTCTTGGAACACTTGTATGGCTCCTATATTATCGTCGAGGAAGGTGTATACCAAAGAAGAACTTTGAAATAAAAGATTATATATTGACTTTTGAGTATGATATCTGTGTTTCTCAAACTCATGAACCAATATATATATATATATATATATATATATATATATATATATATATATACATGTGTGTGTGTGTGTGTGCTTTCGCTCATTACAAATCAATGAAACCTATACATGTAACACTTAGAAACATGTTACTTTCTGCAAAAGCCAATGAGCAGGTGGCAGGATCTTCTCCTGGTGGAAGTGCGAAATGTCTTTCAGGAGAAAATGTCATTCATGAATATCACATTGACTTCGTTATTTTCCTAAAATCCCACTTCTTACTGCCTACACAGAAAACAAGGTAACACTTTTCAGAAATGTACAAATATACTACTCTGAATAAAATGGCTTCTGGGCCTACTAAAGGTCAATAAGTAAAAACATATATCTGATTATAAAATACATCGGCACACATATATGAAAAATCTTGTGTGAAAACAGTAATGCTGAAGTACATAATATGTGATTCTGTTTTCACAGAAGTGATATATTTAGTGAATCAGAGCAACATGTGAAAAGGGCATATCAATCAAAACCCCCTATGATAAGAGTATAATCATGACACAGCTGGAAGCTGTTGCCTGCCAGAGTTGTGTGCTTGTTAACCAGGGGCGGCTGGCATGGCTCGCTGATTGGTGGACGGGCACAGGGGACGCAGGCAGTATCGCGGGGGGAGGGGGTTGAATTTTTTTTTAAACTTACCTGGAGGCCGGGTTCTGCATCTTCTCTCCTCCTGCTCTCCTGCCTCCGACAGGAACATGAAGCAGGTATCCAGGCTCCCTCCCCTAAGCCAATCACAGCACTGCAATGCAGTGTTGTGATTGGTCTGAGCGCCGTGACACGGGCTCAGCCAGGGGCTGGAGGGGTGGGCATGTTCTCCATGCAGGCTGTATTGTAGCCTGCATGGAGACAGGGAAGTGCGCATGATTTTTTTGGGCCGACCAAACAGTCATTGTGCACTTAGGTGTGTACAAACCACTCTTCCCCTGCTCCCAGAGCAGCGCCGCCCTCCCGCAACACAGACGGACACGAACCATAAAATGATAATAACTAAGTTATCATTTTATGTTTCTAAAATTGGCACTTCTGTGAAGCAGTGGAGCGATGCTCTGCCGCCATAGCGAAGGAGCCGCCACTGTGGTTGACCCCTGCATTTTATCACAGAGCTTATCATAGCACTGTGTAAATTGTGCTCCAAACTTGAACTTGTGGTTGAAACATTTTGGCTTCAGGATGAGATCAGGACATGGACACAATTATGCATGTGGAAGATTATTGATTTTCTTCTGGACCACTAAGTAAGGATGTGCGGTCTCCTGGAAGAAAGAGTGCTTTTTACATTCCCCCATTTATTTCAGCATTGGAGTTTGCAGGATGGAACTGATACAAGCTGACTGTTGCATATTGTAGAGGAGCACTGCAAGTTCATGTAGAAAAAAGACTAGAAGTTATGGTTATCAGAAAATAACTCATTTGTTGACATTATGAGAAAAAACAACGAAAGAGTTACTTAAGTGGGCATTTGCAGATGTAAGGGGAGCTCCCTGGAAAGTCTTGTGCTGACGCAGTAATATCAGAGGTTGCTATGGATGGCCAGGACCTGCTACTTAGAGAAAGAGGTCATGCACAGCTGGTTTGATTTAGACTTGGAAATGTGTGTGTTTCCGCCATATTTTAGGCTCTGCACCCAGGTGACACTGTTGATGTTCAGAAGCTGTGGTAAGCTGCTTTGGATGGGATGGGCTGCTTGCAATATATCATAGACAAAACTCAAACATTCACTCAATTTACTTTGGTAAGTTTAAATTAAACTTACCGTTACTCATACTAAACGGTTTACTGCCACTTCAGCTGCAGATCTTAATGGAATGTCTGTTTTTTAAACTATTTAATATGATCAAAGGTAAATATCTTAAACTTACTGTTACAAAACAAAATTCAGAACTCACTGAAGTTGCCAAGGTATATTACGCTTTGCAAACTCTAACTCATACTCCTGCCATAAGATATGCATGACCTCACACGTGGCATTAATGACGATATCTGATGACATCTCGAATATCATCATCTATGTATTGCATGTACTATGATAATGTATAATCCTGACACGTCCACAAGAGGAAAGAGCAAGAACTGCTTGAAGACCACATTTTATATCTCCACAGAACTAAACTTAAACCAACAATATAAGTAGTGTTTTTCTGGTGGGAAACAGTCAAACCACAGATAAACCATCCTCAATATCTCAAGCCGCCTAAAAAAAACCTTATCACCCCACACTGCAACTCCTTTCTAAAAGCTAAAAAACGGTTATAACACCTTGCCAGAGTCCATCGCTAAGGCCTAAAACCGCATTACCACCCCGTACCACAACTCAACCCTAAGACCTAAAAACTAATTTCTACCCCATATTTACATATTGCTTACCTACCTGGGTAATATTAAGACTCCCATTATAAAGTAACGCAATGTGATATGCAGTGATGTAAAGTATTTACATATAGTTAAAGGTAGCATTCCACTTTGCATTTGGATCGTATGTAAAAACATCTTGTCTGAACTAAGTATTCTCTTTGCGGGATGGAAATGGCTCTGTGTTAATTAATCTTTTGATGATCTAGTCTTGTGTTATGTGATCTATGACCATTTTCTGTCTATAAACATGATCATTAAACATAAAAAAAATAGTTTGCTCGAGGCGGAACAACATCATAGATAATAACATATTGATTTGTTCCCAACAGTTGATTGATCTGGCTTTAAAAAAGCATTTACATGCATTGATTATGCCTTCATATTGTATACTCGTATAATGACAACCCACAGCTATACTTACCATGCCTGGCCCTCCTTCCCAATTTATGTTATTAATCTTCTTTATAATGTTCCTATTGTCCTTGATATTGAATGGAAGATCTTTCACTAACAGAAATAATAATTTTTATCTTTACTCTGAAATACTACCAGTTAAAGAAACAGTTGACTGGCCTGGGAGTATATTGGTAACCTTTATGGACTTTTGGAAGTGTATAGAAAGTTGGTGTCAATGGGTGATCATGTTTAAAAATCTATATTTCACATAGTCCAATAAATCTCTAGCTTTTCATTCAGCGGGTAAGTCTGAAGGGTATATTCACAAAAGAAAATTTACGTCTACACCTGGGATTCACTTTACTGCTTTTTGCTATTCACCATCTCTGAGTGCAAAGTGACTCCTAGGTGTAGACTTGCATGTCTTCAATTCCTGACACCGGGGGATTAGGCATATTTACAAGTGCATAGTAACTACCAGTGACTTTTTACAGGTAGACAAAGATCTACCTACGGTAAAATATAAGAAAAAATAAAAAACGTTTTTTAAACATTAAAAAATATTTTAAAAAATATTTTAATTTAAAATATTCATTTTGAACCAAAATCACATACAATTTTTTTACAGTACCTTAAGATATGTTTTAAATATATAATATATTCAAATATATTTAATTATTTATAAAAATGATTAAACAAAAATAATTGTAAAAACTATCATACCTACTGTGTAGATTTTTTTTCTGTGCATTACAATTTACTGTCTATAATTTTTTTTTCTGAAAAAATTGAAATGTAAAACAGTATTAATACATGTTAAATACCTATAATAATTAACATTCATCTCAAGCTCTCTAGAGAGAGAGAGAGAGAGAGAGAGATTGAGATTATTGTTAATTATTATAGTAGTATAACCTGTATTAATGCTTTTTTAAAATTTCAACTTTTTCAGAATAAAATAATTTATAGACAGCCTATCATGTATATATTCATTGTACAAACCAACGTTTAAATTAACCTTATAGTTAGGTGAAATGTTCGGCAACAACATAACGTTTTAAACTCTAAAAAACACAGAAATTCACCAGTTATAGTTAGAGTTATCTTAAGTTACTATAACTCGTCCCCCAAGCTAAAAATACCTTGCACCCCGCAGCCATACACATTTTTTTCATCAATGATTTCAGTGCAAATGTTGCAGTGATATTATCAATGATGTCATAAAAGATGTAATAAGCAGTGTAATATGTGGGGTAATTATCATTGCATGGCGAGGGTGTGAGCTATAGTTACCTAAGGGCACAAACATTCACCTAACACTTCACCTAACTATAATGTTACTTTAATCTTAGTTTTTTTCCAGTGAATTTCTGCTCTTTTTTAAAGGTAAAGTAATATTTTATTTCTATACGTAAAGCCAACCCACTGCCGCGCATGGCCATGGGATTGGACACCTGAAGCCAACCCCTCCCCAAGGCCAGCCAGGGGGACGGCTGCTGCTACTAAAGCTTTTACTTACCTGGAACTTCATGTACCATCATGCAATTTGTGCATACGCCCCCGAGGAGGGCGGGACTATGAACTTGAGTGTCGGTGAAAAACGAAATGCAGCTGGTCCTGTTTTCCACATGCCTGCCAGTGACCAAGGGAGACCTACTCCAGAAACGCGTTTGGCGAAATGGGCTTTTAATCACGACGCTATATGAAATGTGCTGGGTTTGCTGCAGCCTCCTGAATAAAGTATGGTGAAAGGAACATCGTGTGTGGCACTTCACTTGATGAGCAGCTTTTGTTGGATATATATATATATATATATATATATATATATATATATTCCACAGACAGTTAAATGCTTGTAGATTGCCCAGCCTACTACGGGTCGGGGCTTGTGATGCAGGCGTCATCGCATGTTATGTCCAAAAGCAACTGCACCCAAAACTCAGAGTGCGCATAACGAGCCACACGATCCGACTCGGGCAAAAAACATCTTTATTCAGCAGGCAATTCCATCATTCTTCATGACGCGCTTCAACCTGTTAAAAGTCTTGATCACATGAATTGTTCAATGGTCAGATACTTTTTAAGTCTCGCCTACGGCATTGCTTTAGCAATGCTTGTTTGGCGAGATTATAGTAAGGCTTTAGATATCAATTTCACCAAATGGCATAATCAAGGACTACTTACAGATCAAGAAGTACAATTTTTAACTAATGAAGATCCTATTATGCCAACAATGTACTTCCTGCCGAAAGTACATAAGACACTAAAGAAACCTCCTGGGAGACCCATAATTGCCAGTTGTGGCTCAATATATGAGAATCTTTCAATCTATGTGGACTCCTTTTTGGCACCGATAGTCCCTACTTTGACGTCATATATAAAGGACACGGGAGACTTTTTACGAAATTTGATGAACATTGCTTGGGTGGAAGGATACCAGCTAGCTACTATTGATGTAGTGTCCTCATACACTTCCATAACTCACAGCATGGGCCTTACAGCTATGGAATCGTTCTTCAAACAGAAACCCCTTGAAGAATTACAGCATTGGCGTATGATCAAGGAAATGACAGAACTTTGTCTGAATAATAACATCTTTCTCTTTAATAAAACATACTATGCTCAACGATGCAGAACAGCCATGGGAGTTACATTTTCCCCAAGCTACGCCAACCTAGCAATGGGTTGGTGGGAGAGAACAACAGCTTGGGGGGAAGAGTATGACCATTATACATCTAAGGTCGTACTCTGGCTCCGATGACCTTTTCCTGATCTGGAATGGTACAACCATGGAATTCAACAAGTATCTAGATGAACTTAACAATAATGAAATAGGATTAAGATTCACATCCACAATTAGTGATAAGGAAATTGTTTTTCTAGATACTAGGGTCTATGTGGCAAATGGACAAATTGAAACAACAGTCCACCGCAAAACTACGGCGACGAATAGTATACTGCATGGAGAAAGCTTTCATCCTACAAACCTGAAAAAAAGTATCCCTTATGGGGAATTCATCAGGATGAAAAGAAACTGCTCTAATATGAAAGAGATGAATTGTAAGTACAAAGAAACTGCCAAGAGATTCCTCAAAAGAGGATATAATTACAATGATGTAAAAAAAGCAGAACTAAAAGCCGGAGCTTTGAATAGAACAGAAACATTGATCAACAAAGCAGAAGTGGAAAAGACAAAAAAACAAACTGAACCGATTAGGATGATCACAACCTACAGCAAGGAGAGTCAAAACGTGAGAAGAATATTGAATAAATATTGGAATGTCCTCAAAAAGGACCCTGACATTGGTGGACAACTTGGAGAACATCCCCATATGACCTACAGGAGACCACCATCACTACAAGACAAATTGGTGAGAAGCCATTTTCAATTGAAAAAGAAAAAGGACTGGTTAACATCTAAACAAAGTGGCTTTAATAAATGTTATCAATGCAAGGCATGCACCATAGGCCAATCTTTGAAATCCTTGAAAGATCCACAGGGCAAGATCTTCAATGTGGAGGATACTATCACATGCAAAACAACATATGTGGTATATATGCTAACATGTGCATGTGGTAAAAATTATATTGGAATGACTAATTGTCCATTGCACAAAAGGATTCTTGAACATATCAGGGCCATTCAGAATGGCGACATGTCTTACGCAATAGCCAAACATATGTCTAAACATACTGGAAAAACATGGAAAGATGTTCGCTATAGTGGACTTGCAATCATCCCTCAACATGAAAGAGGAGGGAATAGGAAACAACTACTCAGACTATTGGAGTCACGCCTGATTATCAGATTTCAAACAAAAATGCCGAGGGGACTAAATATGGACGAAGAGATGCACGTCCACCTGTGAACTGTATATGATGAAATACTGTAATTTGACTGCTCATAAAACCATTGAAGCCAGAACTGTTGCAAAAGTGACAAAACCATGAACTGTAAAGGCACTCAGCCATTACTAAGAAGTATGAACCAATTGGTACACATTTGAAACCCTGGGCACTAAGCCTATACTAAAGACTACATTACAATGAATGAGTAAATGCATTATAACTGATAAATGTATTACTTTTTGTATAAGTCATTTTTTTAACTCATACTATGGTTAAATAGGAAATTCCTACAGTGACAAGCGACTAAAATAATGGGGATATAATTTGTACAATTGGGAATCATGAACTATTCAAATGGTGACAGCAATGACTACAAACTGAGCATTGTTTATTCTGTGAAACAAACGTTTTATTTTCCAATTGTAATTATAAACTACCTCACCCATAATGCATCATTATATGCAATTGGACAGGAAGGTATAAAAACTAGAAAGTAATGATGGACTAGTGGTAACACTGTGAACAAGACCTGCGGTCGAAACGCGTAGGTGAAGGGGATTGTTTTTGCAGTCTCTTGCTAAATAAACCCAATTTGATGTATTGAGCGAGTGCAGACATTAATCTTTTATTGGTGAAAAAAAAAATATATATATATATTCCACAGACAGTTAAATGCTTGTAGATTGCCCAGCCTACTACGGGTCGGGGCTTGTGATGCAGGCGTCATTGCATGTTATGTCCAAAAGCAACTGCACCCAAAACTCAGAGTGCGCATAACGAGCCACACGATCCGACTCGGGCAAAAAACATCTTTATTCAGCAGACAATTCCATCATTCTTCATGACGCGCTTCAACCTGTTAAAAGTCTTGATCACATGAATTGTTCAATGGTCAGATACTTTTTAAGTCTCGCCTACGGCATTGCTTTAGCAATGCTTGTTTGGCGAGATTATAGTAAGGCTTTAAAAAGTGTACCCAAATTGCAGATCGGGTACAGTGCATGTGAGCCAGGCACGTGCACATTGCCAGCCACATCGCGCACCATTTGTCTGAGCCTCTGCAACGGACTTCAAAGGATTCCCCTCCCTCGCCCCCCCATTAGACTTAAAAGGAAGCCGTTCCCCCGCCCCCCCTCCCCGCCATGCAATGCCGCTCCCCCGCCCCCACCACGCAATGTCGGGAGCTTGTTCTCTTTCGGGCTCCTTCACTCCCTCTTTCTTTCTTTCTCATTTCCTGTGCCTCCTATCTGACTCCTGCTTTGTGCAGGTTCAGTGCGTTCTTATTTGCCCAGGCAGCAGGATACACAAGTAGTCTCGATGACTGCATTGCATTCCTTTGCCTGCTTTGTTCCCATGTGATCCTTAATATGCTTTTTTATTGTAAAACAAAAGTTGTGTGAACGCGCTGGCACACAACCCATCTCCTGAATCACAGCGTGTTTCATATTCCTTCCTGCGTATGTAATTTGTTTTGGATTACATACCCGAGCAGCCTTGATAGCACTTGTGCATTCCTTCAAACGCTGGGTCCCTGTGCCATCCTTATTAAAATATTTTTATTCTGCCACTTTGAACTTAAAAGACAAACCTTTAAATAGCAGCTTAGTCCCTTAATGAGCGGCAATGTTTCCATCAGTCTGAGTTGAATGTGTGTCTGCTCTAACAGGGCGCACAAATACACAAAACATTGTGTCTATCTTCTGTCTTTACCATTGCATTCTCCTCTGTTGGTGTGCATCATCAATGTGCTGGGCGAAGAGTCCTCCGCCTCCCACCGCAAGATGCAGTCGCTTATGTGAGGACTTACTGGGTAAGTGTTGACATTTTTATTTTATACTTGCCTCGTTCCTTCGTTGTCCCTTTGTAGCCTTTTTTGTTTTTTTTGTTTTTCTGCAGTCTGGCTCTCTTCTAGAAGGCCAGTAACTTCACCGAAGGGTAACGTAAAGTTCACTTAAAACTTAACCCAAACACGTTCACAAATTTCTCCACTGTAAATGCATTTTCCTAGGGGCATGTTACAGTTTTTAAAGTTCTGCTAATAATTGTGTCCTCTTCGTGCAGCTGGTCAGTCTCAAGCACCTCCGTTGCTCCCTCACCCCGCCGACTAACCATTGTTCCCCCCACTGTCTCCTTTGTTGCTCTCCAACACCTAGTGGCACTGCTTTTCCCCTTTCCTCCATGTGCTACTGCTCCCCTTCCTCCTCGCACTGCTGATTGCCCTACTCATCGCACTGCCCCCACTTCTCCTCTCCCTCGTCAACACACTACTGACACTCTTGTTTATTCACATTTCATTTCTTTTTAAAAACTTCTCCAACCTCCCATAACTGCCCTTCATCAGCTTTCCTCCTTTTTCTACCTGATTGTTCTTTTTTTCTGCACCATCGTAAGCCCCCCCACACTCCCTGACATTCAGCGCCCCTCCTATGATTTTGACTTCTCGACTCTCTGAAAGGCTTTCTACTCCAGGAGACATTACTGTGATGTTCCCTTCCACCACCATTTATGGTACTGTTTGTGTTGGACCTCACAGCACTCACTATTCAAACTTGTGATCCAATAACTACTTTGGCACTTTATTAAAAAGTTTAAAAAATAAGTACTAGCAGCCTGAAGGCACCACAGCTCCATCTGAGGGTGCTAAATGAGCATAGC
This sequence comes from Lissotriton helveticus, assembly GCF_964261635.1. Classification (NCBI taxonomy): domain Eukaryota; kingdom Metazoa; phylum Chordata; class Amphibia; order Caudata; family Salamandridae; genus Lissotriton; species Lissotriton helveticus. Next base: position 821,243,535 of record NC_136073.1, read on the forward strand.
ATAACAATATATTCAGTCATCACATAGGAATATTACCCACCAACCCCACACACCTCTCATTAGCTTATAACACTCAACCCCACACACACACAACCCCACACACATACACAACCCCAAAAACACACAACCCCACACACAACCCCACACACACAACCCCAAACACACAACCACACACACACAACCCCACACACAACCCCACACACAACCCCCCACACAACCCCCACACACAACCCCACACACACAACCCACACACACAACCACAACCCCTCCATACAACCCCACACCACACAACCCCGACACACACAACCAGAACCCCACACAAACGTACAACCACAACCCCACACACACACAACCCTACACACACACCCACACAAACAACCCCCCACACACACAACCACCCACACATACACACAACCCCCTACACACAACCCCCCCACACACACAACCACACACACACACACAACCCCCCCACACACACAAATACCCCCCACACACACAGACAACCCCCACTCACAACCCCACAAACAGACAACCCCACACACACAACCCCACACACACACAACCCCACACACAACCCCACACACAACCCCACACACACAACCCCCCACACCCGACCCCCCCCACACACACAACCACAACCCCCACACACACAACCCCACACCAAACAACCCCCACACACAACCACAACCCCACACACACATGACCCCCCACACCACACAACCCCCCACACACACAACCCCCCACATACACACAACCACAACCATACACAACCCCCCCACACACAAACCCCCACGCTCCCCCACACACAACCCCCACACACACAACCACACACACGCAAAACCCCACACACAACCCCACACACACACAACCCCACACGCACAGCCCCCCACACACAACCCCTCACACACAACCCCACACACACAACCACACACACACAACCCCCCACACACAACTCCACACACACAACCACACACACAAACAACCCCACACACACAACCACACACCAGGATAGCAAAACATAGCATAGCATAACAAAACATAGTATAGCATAACAAAACATAGCATAACAAAACACAACACAACAAAACATAGCATAGCATAACAAAACATAGCATAGCATAACAAAACATAGCATAGCATAACATAATATAGCATAGCATAACAAACAAAGCATAGCATAGCATAACAAAACATAGCATAACATAGCATAACAAAACAAAGCCTAGCATAACAAAGCATAGCTTAACAAAACACAACACAACAGCATAGCATAAAAAAACACAACAAAACATAGCATAGCATAACATAGCCTAGCAAAACAAAGCATAGCAAAACAAAGCATAGCATAATAGAACAATGCATAGCATAACAAAACAAAGCACAGCATGGCATATCATAACATAACATAGCATAGCATAACAAAGCATAGCATAGCATATCGCAACAAAACAGCGTAGCTTAGCATAACAAAACACAACAAAACAGCACAACAAAACATAGCATAGCATAACATAAAATAGCTAAACAAAGCATAGCATAACAAAACATAGCATAGCATAACAAAACACAACAAAACATCGCATAACAAAACAAAACGTAGCATAACAAAACAAAGCATAGCATGGCACATTATAACAAAACAAAACATAGCACAGTATAGCATAACAAAACATAGCAGAGCATAACAAAATAAAGCAAAGCATAGCATAACACAGAAAAACATAGCATCACAAAACATAGCAGAGCATACCAAAACACAACAAAACGTAGCATAACAAAACAGCAAAACAAAACAGCATAGCATAACAAAGCACAGCATAACAAAGCAAAACATAGCATAACATAAAACATAGCATAGCATAACAAAACACACCAAAACATAGCATAGTATAACAAAACATAGCATAGCATAACAAAACATAGCATAGCATAACAAAACACAACGAAACATAGCATAACAAAACAGAATAACAAAACAAAACATAGCATGGCATGGCATATCATAACAAAACACAACAAACCATAGCATAACAACTGTCGCACTCACTCTATTGCCATCTATCTATCTATCTATCTATCTATCTATCTATCTATCTATCTATCTCCCTCACTCTATCTATCTGTCTCTCTATCTATCGCCCTCGCTCTATCTATCTGTCTATCTATCGCCCTCATTCTATCTATCTATCTATCGCCCTCACTCTATCTATCGCCCTTCCTTTATCTATCTATCGCCCTCCCTCTATCTATTGCCCTTCCTCTACCTATTTATCGCCCTTCTTCTATCTATCGCCCTCCCTCTATCTATATATCGCCCTCACTCTATCTATCTATCGCATCACCACAGCATCACTCAGCACCACCACAGCATCACTCAGGGGCACCACAACATCACTATGCGCTGCCACAGCATCACTGAACGCCACAGCATCACTCGTCGCCACCACAACATCACTCAGCGCCACCACAGCATCAATCTGTGCAACCATTCAGCAACAACTGGTTCAAATATGTTCTTTCAATGTTTCAAGCTTTATTACAAATGTCACAAAAAATATGTTAATATTTTACTTCTGTTCTTGGATTTTCGTCACAATAAAATACACTGAACATAATCTTCACAAAAGTTATTTATAAAAGTGTAAGCTATTGCCATTATAAATTACAATAACTTTTATTTAAGTATTCATTATTAAAAAAAATTAAAAGCCATTGTTATTTGTAATATCAATACATCTAAGTCACGTAAATACAAAACATATTGCATTACAAATGCTATAGGTGTAACATTTGCGAAAGTTATAACTATTGGCATTGTAAATGACAAAGCTATTAATTTAGCTATTTTCAAAACCAACACATAAATAAAAAAATGTGTCATTTACAAAACCAATAGCTCAAACTTTCCTAATGCGAGACCTATTGCATTGCAAATGCTTGTTGAACTTGAGTATACATAAAACAATGAGAAAGGACTCCAGACGGTCATTGTCTAGTTTTAAAGACAGTTGCAGCACTCGCTCACAATGTGCTGACGCCAGTGAAATTGTTGAAAACTAATATCAGAAATGTTCCCAAATCGTTCTCTATCTCAAGTTTTTACTTGGAACACTGGCACAATGCTTTTCGTCCAACAGCTGCCACAACTTGGTTACATAAATCACATACAATAACTACAATCCATTGTGATTATGTTCAGCACTTTGGTGTCTATTAGGGTGCCACCCTAGCGGTGCTGGGACCGGCTGCCAGGGGTGCTGCGGTCCCGTACCACAGATTAGGATGCAATCGCCACCCTGGCGGTCGCATCCCGCATATTCAACATTGTGGTGGGCGGTGCTGTAAGCAGCACCCGCCACAATGTTGAAAATGCATGTTGTGCATTGGCATGCACAACGTGACAGGCACCACGCAGTGCCTGCCACCTTGTGCATGCCAATGTAGGGGGTACCATGGGTACCCCCCAAGTGCAGCCCCCACCCACCCAGGGGCCCACAACGGGCCCCCAAAGTACAAACCGCTTGCCTTTCCATGGTGTATTCTCCGCCATGGAAAGGCATTTTACCGCACACATCATAATATGGATGGCGGTGCCTGCAAGGCACTGCCACCATGTTATGGGCCTTTTCCACCCAGTAGGCAATTGTGACGATTGCCTACCGGTGGAGAACTGGTGGACGGTCTTTCCGTCCGCCGCGGTGAATCCCGCCATGCTAATGTGGCAGGGGTAAAAAGCCGTCCGGTGGGGTGTTTTGGTGGGCGGATCGCCAACGCCGGTCGGGCGGTGGCGATCCACCCGCCATGCTAATAGGCCGCTAAGTGTGGCCCTTCACTCTCTGATGCTGCTTATACTGATCTCTCTGCTCTCGCCGGAAAAATTTCAAGACAACAGGGACATTTATCCTGGCACAATCCTGATGCTTAAGGCAGGAGTGTTTTATGACACTGTGAATAGCTTTTGAAACAACTGGGATCTTTGGGGTACAGTTACGTTGAATGTGCCTCTTTGGCTATATGAAATATGAACAGGACAATTTTAAATTGACTTCTGGAGGCATTTAAAGTGATGTTTTATTGAAATTTTTCCTGCAGATCTTCACATGGAAAAGATAGGATGGGCGGAGGCTGAGGTCTATGAGGTCTATGAGTATCATTTTGTAGTTTGTAAGTAGTACTACTCTAGTACTTTTTTAAAAGAAATAACAGATTTGTTCAGGTACAAACATAGAAGACTGCCTTTAAACAGATCATGGATACTAAGACTTCTGTGCGTCCACCCACAGTAAAACTTCTGACTTCAGCAGATCTAAGATTGGTATCACAACAGAAACAAATTTCCACATAACAGTACCAGAGTGGAGTTTGTGTCACGTTTTCCCCACGCTAGTACCCTAAAACATGATTTTGTATATTACAGAGAATTTGATGAAAACACTGTCACTCTGCTTAGTTGTCGAGAAACACCAATGGATACACAATCTGCTCTTGGGGCAAGAGGCTTTTATCCCCCGGAGAGTGGTTACATGCTTGAGAGGAACTGGCTTTTTGCAGGTTCACCCCCGATTTTTAGCACCACTTTTTGGCTATTAGGTACTGGAGCAAATAGTGGACATACACAAGAGGGGCTGCGCTTTTGTTCTGTAGACAGGGACAGAGAAGGGGAAACAGTTGCCGAAACATTTTTCCTGTGGCACTGTAGCCCTCAGGTAGCCACACCTCTACGATGAGCTACCAAGATCCACATACCGAGAGGAGGGGTCTCCTCTTATCTTCGGAGTGGGCAGAATATTGTATTCTGGGATACGTTAGATGCAGGAACTCATCATCAGGTGTGAGGGGACCTGGTATCTCACTGGCTACTAGTTACCGCATCCCTGGAGGACCAGTTGTGGGCATAAAAGTGGCACCTAGACCTCAGATCATGTCTGTACTGGAGCGAGGACCAAAAAAGGACTGCACTGCTGTTCCCTGGACCTGGCAAATAGAGGCTGCACCACAGGCTGGATTGCACCTACTACACCTGGTCTATCAATGAGAGAACTGTGCATGTGGTGCCCTACTCGAGGAAAAGACGTCCTGAGCATCCAGCAGAAGACGTTAACTCTGAAAGTCATTTGATTGACTTCCTGTTACAGCTCCAAGGCGACATAAGCTGAAGAAGCCCGTCATGGCGAGTTGGTAGCCACAATCGCTTGACCGACACTGACCGCCAAAGCTTAGCCTATTAGACCAAGTCCTGATGCTCAAACGGGAAACCTGAGTCTTCAGAATCCTGTATCCTTTGCATCAAGACCATTCCATTAATGTCTTATGGCGGTGTGACGGGGGAAGGAGGAATGGGCAGGAGACGTGTACACGTTAGAGAAGGCTTTATTGCAGCGTACAGATAATCAGTGCAAGTTTTCCTTGAGTGCGGCACCCGGCGCGGGGATCTGCTGCGACTAGTCCGGCGGATCTTCGGTTTGGCAGTCTCGGTCCTTCGGAATCCCTCGGGGCTCCTCCGGGGCCGGGAGTCGTCTTCGTCCGTGGTGCCTCTCGGGTAACAAGGATAAACATAGAAGGAAAGTGTCAGGAGGTGTCCGGGTAAGAGCGCAGTGAAGGGGAAAGGGAGTGAGGAAGTCACCGGTGTGCAACACTCAGGGCGTCCGGTCAGTAAAGGGTATAAGTGCTCAGGAGAAGGGTACACCGGGATGGGGGAGACCAGTTCACTCGGTCGATCCACCCTTTTTCCCAACCCAGGCCGCAATCCTGCCCCGTACCTGCGCAAGCCACACACCTCCCCCGGGTTTGTGGCTGGGCGGCTCGTGGGGACTGTGGCCTCCTGGCGTTATCTCCGTCAGTGGTACGGCTACCCTTCTTCTCCTTCCCCCGTTCTTGCTTCGCTCCTCTTCCGTCTCGCCTCTCCAACTTCCAACTCTCCCGGTGAACAAGCACCCCGTCTCTCCGCTTACTTACGTATTTGACGCTGCCGTGTCCGTGGACGGCCCCGCCCACTCCTCATGCGTCTCCCAGTTAAAGGGCCAGGACATCCCTTCCTCCTCCGAAACTCCGATAGGTGATTCCGCAGAGGGTAATTCGGTCTGAAATGACAAGAAAAAAGGGAGGGGGTAATATGAGTCCCCCGTTAGGGCCCTGTCACCCCAGTCCTGTTTGGCACACGGTGTCACCCCGTTACACGCGGTTAGCCCATAGCACCTTGAACAGGCCTGTAGACTCCTTTGTCGGCATGGCAACGATCCTGCCAAGCCTTACAGGCTCCTGTGATTTGCTCCCTGGCAGAATTAGTCGCCCAAATTGGACCTGAGCAGCTGAACATAACTTTACATTATGTTCGTTTTGGTGTCTAATAATGAATTAAAATAAACTTAATTTTTATAAATTGGTGTCACATTTTCTTTGTGGTGTGTTTCTTTCTTATTCCACTGTTTTGGCACTCCTAAGGGCCTTACAATGGTTTATTTGAAAAAGCTAGGCCTGGGTGTTAAATTCCGTTCCGCTTGCGGCATTTGCGGAATTTGGGTAATTTTGCGTTCCGCGGAGAATGCAGAATTACCCAAAATTCCACGATCCGGGGCTTCGCGGAATTTTTTTGCTTGTTTGCGCTTTCAAAATGCGTGTTCGCAAGATATTTCTGCCCGAGCACGCAAACAGCGTTCGCGAACAGGAAAAAAGCACTGTGAACACGCAGAACAAGGAATTCCGGATGTTTGTGGAACTTTTGCGTGCTTGTGGAGATTTTTTGCCGTTTTGCAGAGCTTTGAGTAGCGCAACTACGCAAATTTTGCCCACCTCTTGAAAAAGCCTGATTGCTCGAAATTGCAGCTACCCAGGATTAGAGCTAAGGTCTTGAAAACAAACCTAACTGGACCCAAGAAATGTTTGGTAGTTTATTACGCAGCGAAGGCGCACAACCACACTATATAACAAACCACTTTCTCTTTTTCTTTAATAAGGGTTTTATTGAGTTTGACAAAATACATACAAAAGAGAACAACCAGGTGCAAGGAAACGTAGAGGACATGCCAGGAAACAGCCTTGCACAAAGAAAGGAAAAAGAAACCCACATGCATAAGAAACGTGAGCAATGCTATTTTTTTCACGATGCCACTCTAGAATTGTCATTTCGGAAGTTCAGTGGATAGTAGTCCATTCCTGACCAAGTTGGAGAATGGTAAATCTACCACCCCTGTCAGAACCAGAGCCATGTCAGCCAACCATTTGAGTAATATAGTACAGTGTCTCAGGTTTGATCTCATAAGGTCCTCTCTGATACATGGGTTTAATGTGCATGTCCCCCTAAGGTTTGATTTATAACACAGTATATACATTTTTTATTTAATTTTTAAGATAATAGAAAAGAAAAAGTTCATTGTGTTTTGATTTTGTATGATTTTAATGCTAAGCTGTCAAACCATGCGTTGGTGAAATATTGCAACGGTGAAATGGAGGAATATTCCCCTGGCTTTGTTTCCACTCAGTAGTAGGGCAGGCTAGTGTGGGCTTATGATTCTTAAAAAACTGAAGCAGCTGGATTATATGATCATCAATGGTTGAATAGAAGGGGACTCACTTGCAGAGCCTTTACAAATTAGTCCTAATAACTCTTCGATAATCAATTACATAATTTCTGAATTTGAAATGTTCCCGCTTCTTTTAGAACCTTCAGTACACAATAGCACTCTGAATTACCATTCAATGTTATGCTTAAAATTAGTTTTCTATCACCAAAAGTTGTAGGGATAGTTTAAGGTGCAAGATGAGAGGCAGTAAAAACGTCCTGAGCACAGATTCATTGGTCTGTAAAAACATAAGTTCCTTAAATATATAATATATCTCAGAGTAGTTAAGATGACATCATTAAAACCTTCGAAATCTGCATGGATACATTTGTAACTAAACTTGGACAACATAGTCTATAACTCACACAATATAAAGTCACCACTGCCAGCAAAGAGACAAAGTAGAGCAAACGCTTACTATTGAGATCAATACACGACTCAAAGACAGTAAAGAAACTATTTACAAATTGTTCTAAGCCAATTCATACTGTGAGGGAGAGACAGTGCAGACAGAAGGCATCAGTAAAGAGGAAGGAAGTTGACCTATTGTGATATGATTTGCACAAAGCAGCTGGCAAACAAACTCTAGAGACCTTTGTTGATTGATAGCTTTGAAATGTGGATCAAACAAACAACAGAGCTACAGTGATAATGATCCCACACCAGGAATGAACTAATTATCTATATAATTCCTATCTCATAAAGAAGGGTAAGGGGCAGACCATAAGAATGGAAAGGGCTGGACTAATAGTCTGTCTGCCTCATAAATAAGGTGGCAGGTCATACGTACGGATGAGGCATTAGTCCAGTACACGTAGGAACCAGACAAATCACTTGATATTCTGACTCAGCGACCTCCATCAGGAAAAGAGATAGGTGTTTTAATTTGAAGAATGAGATACTCAGGTGGAAAAAATTAATACAAATGTTTATTAAGATTATAACAACATAACATAAGTATTTGTAAAGCGCACGATTACCCGTAGGTGTCTTGGCGCTGAATAACAGATGTTTATTGTTACCCAACTCAATGGTACTCATTTTATCGACCTCAGATGGATGAAAAGCTGAGTGGACCCGCCAGGATTTAAACCTGTGACCATGACGCCGAACACAGGCCCCTGCAGTGGCTGCTTTAGTCCACTGAGCCACCAGACCCATTATGTTCCTTTAAATTACAATACAATAACTAGCATCAAAATAGTTTTTTACCTGTAGCATCAAAATACCAATTTACCTGTTACACTCCACCACAAAAATAAAATCAATGCTAATCAACTTCACATACCTCTACTGCCAATACAAATCTTCCCACTACACAAATAACATCTAAAAATTGCATTGAAAATAAAAGTCTCTTTCCTTCCAAATGAGGATATATACCATATTTATTTATATATGTTTTTAACCTCTATCTTTTTCCTTGTATAAATAAACAATCTAATAAACAAAATATATGTGTTATATCACTTCATGCTTAGTCCACATTTAAATGCCCTTTCCCTGTTGTGTGTAAGTGCTTAGCCATCTCAGTTAGAACATAAAAGGGATTTAAACTAAATTTTAAAATAGCATATCTCACTTCTGAGTTTGGAAAGGCAGAAATATAAGGAAACTCATATTAGTTCATTAATCCTTCAGGGATCTTCCTGACTTCTGTTTCAATAAACAGCTTAAATCATGTGCTTTAGAAGTCATTTCTATCCTTAAACGTAATTTTACTTAGATAACCTTACTGGAAGTTACAATCTGTGAGAGTTTAGATAGGGCTGGTTTTTAATCTTCTCCAAGTGCTCTCTCGTTCTCACACCCTATTTTAAATCACTACTCAACACTCTCTTTCTAGAGAAAGAGGCAATTTTAACTTCTCCAAAATGTAATTATCTGTTATAAAACAGTAGGGTTTGACTTAAGGATATAGAATACCAAGATGTTAATCGTGTCTCCATACCTATTTCCTGTACCATTGAAAATGAAGGCAAATTCAGCTAGGTTCTAAAGCATTGACCATCTAACCTAGCCCGATCATATGCCCCATTAATAAATACACATTTCTGTACCATACAACAGTTTAGTTTGGACTACTGCTTTAAATGCTGCCAGGGCAGATGATAGATTTGGACCACCATTGTCCCTCCTAAATTTGTGTAACCCTGCAATGGCAGGTCATGTACATGTACATGATTTTAAAATATCCAGCTGCATTTTGAACTTAAATTCACAGTAAAGTACTTATCTCAATGTCCATAGGAGGTAACTTCTTCCTACACTGTTTTACCTATTAACCATTAAAATAATTTCTTCCAGGTCCCAAATACCATCATTTTGGTTTTAACCATATTAATAATTAATCTTTCGAATTCACAATATCTATGAAAAGCTCCAAATTGTTTTTGAAATTCTATTTTGGTCATGTCCATAATCACCAAATCATCAACGTAAAAAGAGACTAGACACATGTTGACCACCCATCTTTGATGAAAAAGAGGACAGGACTGGTGATATGCCCATTTGATGAAGTGCAAACATCATGGTACCAACACACAGACTTGTTGTAAACCATTTCTACAAGTGATTTTCTCAGGTAAATCACTGACACAATATTGTGGTAAACAATATCGTTGCCAAAAATATAGTGTCAAAAATAACATTTACTACAATATCGTGCTCCTATACTTATAAAGGTAAGTACAAAAATATTCGGAAAAAAAAATATTGTTGACACTAAAATGTAATATAATTGAAATTAAATATATTCCACCAATATATAATGCTATATATATAAATAGATACTTATAGAAACACACAAATACATAACCATAAATGTGTATGTAATATATATATATATATATATATATATATATATATATAAAATGCTTGGCATATCTCAAAAGACAGACGGAGCCGACTTCAAATGTGATTCTTCATTCTTTACTTTATTTCAAGCACATCAGCCATGACGCACTTCAGCCGTCACAGCGGCCTTGTTCACACAGTTTTGCAGCATCAATGTCAGTGACCCTTTCATGTTGTTATTGTTGAGACACATCTGGATCATGGTCAAGAGCATAGCAGAATGTTCCAGTTCCTTTTATAACAGAGATCCTAATAAAAAAATCGAAAAACTTGTAGTAAATCAATATGACGAATGAACATGAAGCAAAGAATCCCCCAAAATCCGACAGACTACAGAGATATTGGCCGTTGCTATAACAAGATCAAGAATTATCAAAAATAATTGGCTCGAGACCACAAAAAACCTTTAGGAAAGCTCCATCAATCAAAGACTTGATAGTTCAGAGCCATTTCAACCCACCAGGAAAGAAACTGAAATGGCTTTAAGAAATGTCATACTTGCAAAGCTTGCAAAATTGGGGTGAATAAAAAGAACATAAGAGAACCAGAGGGAAGAGTCATTCAAATTGATCAACGGATTACCTGCTCCACGAAATTCGTGATTTATGCAATTCAATGTGACTGTGCAATGTTATACATAGGTAGTACCATCTGCATGCTAAAGAAGAGAATTCTTGAACATATCAGGGCAGTTAAGAACAGAGCTCTCACATATGCAACGGCGAAACATCTCTTAACATGCCAAGGTGGGAATTGCCGTAACCTGAGTTATTTTGCAATAGACACAGTTGAAATAAATGAAAGATTGGGAGATCAAAAGAGGAAACTGCGACAATTAGAGTCCAAATATATAATCAGAATGCTGACCAAACACCCAAGAGGAATGAACATGAACTTTGACGAGGAACTTTATGTTTATCTTGAATGAGCTATAGTTGAACAATATGAACCTATGAACTTTTTGAAACATTGATGACAACAAAAGTCTGTATGACACATAAATCATGAAATTATTGCACTTACTGTAACTTAACCCCCCATTTTTCTTTCGTTTTTCTTTTTCTTTATCCTTTGAAATTTGGGTACTATACCCGTAATTATTTAATTAATTAATGGAAAAATACCAAAGATGCCTCAGATAAAATACGTACTCATGCACATAACTTGACCTAATGATATGAACACTGCCAAAAACGTGAACAGACAATGTTACATAGTTCACACAACTTGAACAATGTCCGATGTCTTACGCGTTATTCCGATTCGGGAAAAAAAAACATCCGTGCGATTTGTATCCGGAGCCCTCTCCGTACAAATCGTACCCGTCTGTCCGAGTCGCGAAGTACGATCCGTATTCCATGAATCCGTCCGAATCGTCGCGATCCGTACGTATTGCAAGGCTGAAACCGTGAACCGTACGACTCGTACACATACCGTATGACTCGTACACATGCCGTACGAACCGACGAGTACGATCCGGACCGGGGTATGAGGACGCGATTCGTACGGTCCACGTCAGGTAAGGGCGAGTCGTACGGAAAAGCACACAAACACATACACACCGTACGGTCCGTACCCCCCATAATCGCAGGGGTACGCACCGTACCCCTGCGATCATGGGGTGTACGAGCCGTAACCCCATTGTACGATCGAAGTATGAGCCGTACCCCCATTGTACGATCGGTGTAAGAGCCGTACCCCCATTGGTGGTACTGTTCGTACACCGATCGTACATGGGGTGCGGCTCGTACACCGATCGTACAATGGGGGTACGGCTATTACACCGATCGTACAATGGCAGTACGGATCGTACACCGATCGTACATGGGGTACGGCTCGTACACCAATCGTACAATGGGGGTACGGCTCGTACACCGATCGTACATGGGGTACGGCTCGTACACCGATCGTACAATGGGGGTACGGCTCGTACACCGATCGTACAATGGGTGTACGGCTCGTACACTCCATGATCGCAGGGGTATGGTGCGTACCCCTGCGATCATGGGCGGTACGCACGTACCGGGGGGGCCGTTCCGTACCTGTTTCGGTGCGAACTCTGCTTTTACGGCTGTTTTCAGCTCCCGTAGAAAAAGGGTTGTACGGTGTGTACCCGACACATATCGTACTTGCTGGGTCGTAAAAACCAACCGCGAACCGTACAGATGTCACGTACAGCGGGTTCCAAGGGAGAATCGTACAGAGATTAGAGTCGTACGGTGTCTTGTACGACTCGTACGGAGTACGGCTCCTGGTACGAATTGTACTTCGTCGTACGTACGGGACGTTTACAGGTACGATTGGTACGGGGGAAAAACGCTCCGTACGACGATTCGGAGCGCTTTTTACCGATCGGAATCGACCCCATAGAGTGATATGAGGCATTTTTGTTTACAGAAATACATATGCAATTATGGGTCTTCGTTGGGGGCGCAGAACTAACAATGCAATAAAAGTTTTGAATCATATAGTATCACCGCATTATACCATTTAAAGTAAAACGATGTCTGCAATGAGGTGATCTGTTTGTAAAGAATGAAAACGACATGTCCCAGAATTCATGGGAGTGATGTTGTAAAAAGGAAATTACATTAAAAACAGTTGCAAAAGTAGTACCACCTTCCGTGACCAAGGCCGTAAGGCTGAAACGCGTCGGTGTGCGGACTAGGCTCTGTTGACTAAATTCCAAATATCCAAGTTCCAGAGTGCGCCGTTCTTTGTGAAAAAAAGAAAAAAAATATATATATATATATATTGTTTCAACACGTCCGTGCTTCAACGAAAGTAGACGGCACTCCAAGTTAGTGTTTGTAAAATTGATTTATTGGCAGACCCCCTGCCCCTTCGACAGACGCGTTTCACCTTTCGGCTTCGTCAGTGTCAACCAGTGTGTTGTGAGAGACACCATTATATCTCCTCCCTCCCCTAAACAAGGAAAGAGGACTGTTCGCGCCAAGACATATTGGCGGCCATCTTACAGTGAGTTAGTTTGGAACATTTGCAAAAACATAGTTCTTGAGATACAATGGTGTTAAAACAGTGCTTATGCAAATTAAAAACAACTTGGTTGTGTGTCACAATTAATTACATTTCAATTTCATCATGTCGCATACTGTTTACCAAAATGAACAGGGAAAAGGTGCAAAGTTAGGCATTTCTTTACAGGACTAATTGCATTCCAATGTATCTTACTGTTCCATTGGTTGGCCTATCGATTTTAAAGGAACACGCAAATTTGTCTCCTAGTGGCGCAATCATGTATATCCATGACCAACATGGTGTGCGATAAATAAATCGCCATGTTCAAGTTATAATAACTTTATTCCCTGCCTGTTATATGTGTATGCGTTTCTGTTATGCCCTGTATGTTCATGCTCGACTATTGTATATCGGTGATTTATTGATTATGCCCTAAATCGGCCTTTCTGTTGATAAAGCTGATGCTTTTGTTTATAGAGAGAGGTAGAGGAATTTAGTGCGTGCACAGCTATAAGCTCCACGTTAGTGTATTTAAATAAGAATGTTGAGCTTTACTGTTGTGTTACTATCTTATGTATCAGCTGTGTTTCGTGCTTTGTCTATCTGGTCTTGTCTGTCTATCATCTTCTATTCTTGAGCCCTATCGGTTGCATGCTCTGAAGGTTGATTATATACTTCGATTCTAGCACCCTTAGAGGTTTCACCCTGTCCCCACCTCGTTCCTTTCTGTCTAGCTGATCTAGGCAGAAAAATGTTAAAAGGTCTCGATTGCTGTTATGATGGGTTTCAAAGTGGCGTGCCACCGGGTAGTTTTAATCCTTGTTTGTTATAGCACGCATGTGCTCCAAGATGCGTTTCTTAGCTGGATTTATGGTGCTACCAATATATCATTTCGAGCAAGGGCATTCCTAACAATAGATAGCAAAATCTGAATTGCAGTTGATAAATTTCACAATTTCTCTGGTGGGTCATGAGTCGTTGGGTCTCCCTTCATATTTGGTTCTCTTCCTACTGTATTTGCATGCTTTGCAATGCATGCAAGGAAAGAAACCTTGTATGGGTTTCATCTTGGATTTTTTTGGCGGATCCTCAAAAGGGCTCATTGTCAAGTGATCACTGAGTGACTGACATCGTCTTTATGTTATAGACGGCTTAGGGGGTAACTTGTCTTTCAAGATCGAATCAGTCTTCAAGATATGCCAGTTCCTGTTAAAAATCTGGACCAATTCACTAGATCTCATGTTGAAACCTGTAATCATCCGTATCGGACCCTCCGATTCAGTTTCCTTATTTGGATTCTTCAGAAGGTCCTTTCTATCAATAGCATCTACTCTATTTGATGTGCTAGCTAATACTGCTTTTGAATAGCCCCTAGCCTGGAATCTAGGTACTGCGGCATCTCGGGCCTGTGAAAAATCTTTTGGGTCCGAGCAGTTTCTTTTCAGACGGAGCAATTCTCCAAATGGAATGTTCCGTATCATGCATTTTGGATGATGGCTTGCGGCATGTAATACGGTGTTACCCGCTGTGGGTTTTCTGTAGAGTTTCGTATATAAGACATTTCCTGCTACAAAGACCTCAAGGTCCAGATAGTATAGGTTTGTATAACTAATAGTGCTTGTAAATCTCAGATTTAGATCATTGTCGTTCAGGGCAGCCACGTACTCCTCAGCCGAGGCTCTGTCGCCGCGCCAGATGACAAAAAGATCATCAATATATCTGGCCCAGATCATAATATGATCCAGCCATCTCTCATTGGTTCCTCCCCAGGCCACGTGCTTCTCCCACCAGCCCACGAACAAGTTCGCGTAGCTGGGGTCGAAGCACGTGCCCATTTCAGTCCCTCTGGTCTGTCGATACAATGTTCCTGCGAATAAAAAGATGTTATTATGAAGACAGAACTCAGTCATTTTGAGCAGCATACGGTTTTGTTGGTGATATTTCAGATCTTTTTTGCCAAGAAACCATCTCACAGCGGAGGTACCATCATTGTGCCCGATACAGGTGTATAGATTGGCGACATCAAGGGTGATCAATAGCATATCGGCCTCCCATTTGATGCCGTCAATTTGTCTGAGGAAGTCTTGAGTATCCCTTACTTAGGAGGGCAGGTCTTTTACAAACGGAGCCAAATACCTATCGATGAATCTAGAGGTATTTTCTAAGAGGCTACCAATCGAAGAGACCTTTGGTCTCCCCGGAGGATTCCTAAGATCTTTGTGTACCTTCGTGAGATGGTAAAAGGTGGGAATTATTGGGTTCTCACAGTTGAAATAATCAAATTCGTTTTTATTTAACATGCCTTCGTCCCTCCACCCTTCCAATAGAGTATGATACTCCAAGGTGCATTTAACATAGTCTCTTCTGTTGATAACCTCATAGCAGTTCTTATCCTGCAGTTGTCTCATAGCTTCCTGTTTGTATTTATGTTTACTAAAGATCACAATGTTCCCCCCCTTGTCTGAGGGTTTTATTTCAATGGTGGTATCTTGTTTCAATGATTTAATTGCTTCCCATTCATTTCTGGAAATATTTGAGTTCTTTTTGGTCAGTTCCGTTGTTGTTTTAGCCATCTTTTGGAGATCTTGGAGGATCGCCTCGTTGAACACGTCTATTGCGTCGTGTGTGACGTGCGGGAGGACTCGGGACTTCTTTTTTAAATTACTAGGATCCCTCACTTGATTTATGTCCTCTCTCCTTAAAACCTTCATAGAATCGGAAACATCCTCTATTTCTGCTAGGTCATGAACAGTTCTAAGTATTGACATATCGTTGTCCCTGAGTTCAGCCTCATCAAGTTCTCTTTCTTCAGGGACCGTTGTCAATTCAGAGTTTTGGTTTGAGTGCAAATATTTTTTGAAGTTTCAGTTTACGGACGAACTTGAAAAGGTCAATTCTGGTGTATACTGGATCAAATTTAGCCGTTGGGCAGAAGTTCATTCCTCTTCTTAACACAGACTTATATATATATATATATATTCACTGAAAAAACCATAGGTTATAGACCATATATAGTTAGGAATTAGCATTTAAAAAACCTTATTTTACTCACACAAAGCCATTGAAATTCGCATATATAGTTAGTTGCACTAACTATATATCGCGCACCCGCAATCCACTGCTGATCATGTCACATATTACATCATTCATGACATGGTCAGTGACATCACTGATGACATCTCAAATGACATCACTGATGACATCACTGATGACATCTCAAATGACATCACTGATGACATCACTGATGACATCTCAAATGACATCACTGATGACATCACTGATGACATCACTGATGACATCTCAAATGACATCACTGATGACATCACTGGTGACATCTCAAATGACATCACTGATGACATCACTGATGACATCTCATTTGACATTACTGATCACATCACTGATGACATCATTCATGTGATAATACGATGAACCTCTTCAGACTCTAATATAACCTTAGATACACTCAGTGTAAACAGACACTCACAGACTGTCACTCATCCATGGAGTTACTCACACACCTAGTCAGTCATGCAAAGAATCAATCACACCTCCATTTCCTCAACTATACAGTTATACACACCTTACTTATTCAAACATATACTAACACATATTTACTCTCTTATACAATCCCTGATACAAGTTCACAATGATCCATACAGCCACTCACACATTCACTGGCTCTTATGCACAGTTATTTATATATGTCAACTCTCACATGTACTGTGTTTTACATATGTACTTACTTTGACATGTAGCACTGAGATATCCATTCACCAATACACTCATGCACACAGTCAACCGCCCATACAGCTGTTTCCACATGCACTTTTGAACCCATACATCTAGTGAATCAACTGCTCTATGCACAGAGTCATACACCTCCCAGCCACCCACACACACACTCAGTCTCCCATACAAATACTTGGGCAACCAATCAATAACCCATATAGTTACTCATATAGCTACTGATCAACACATGCAGCAGTTTACAGAACAACAGACATAATGATGCACAAATTAAGACAGTTTAGTTACTAACCCATGCACTCAGTGAGACACATTTAATCACTCACTCATACAGTCAGTCATGCACCTACTAAATCATTCATCCAGACACTTATACATCCACTCATTCTTCAATATGTAAGACATATTTTAACTTTACAGAAACATACAGTCACTGGATGTTGTCATCAGTGATGTCATCAGTGATGTCATTTGAGATGTCATCAGTGATGTCGTCAGTGATGTCACTGACCATGTCATGAATGATGTAATATGTGACATGATCAGCAGTGGATTGCGGGTGCGCGATATATAGTTAGTGCAACTAACTATATATGCGAATTTCAATGGTTTTGTGTGAGTAAAATAAGGTTTTGTAAATGCTAATCCCAAACTATATATGGTCTATAACCTATGTTTTTTTCAGTGAATTTTCAAGGTTTTGTAAATGCTAATTCCTAACTATATATGGTCTATAACCTATGGTTTTTTCAGTGAATTTCAATGGTTTTTTAATAGCAAATATCAAAAGCTATAAAATGTATTCTTCTTTTAAAGGAAAAATATATTTTATATGTATTTAATATAATTTTTGTATGTATATACATTTTTTGAGGGAACGAATTTATCAACTATCATGCTGAAGAAGAGTGTGGGGAAAAAAAAACACGAGGAGGACTAAGAGGAAAGAACAATCAGTTCAAAAATACAATTGCTTTAAAGCATGAAGTGCTTTTCCACACATTTACATTTAAATAACCCATATAAGAACATACAAAATATCTACAGAGGAGACGGTGTACATTGAATTTTAGACTCTTCATTGGTACCTACATGTTGGTACTTACATCACCCACACAACACAACCGCTCTATTCAGAGCTACCCTACCTCAAGGCACTCTAAAATATTATTTTAATATTTCCCTTGGTTTTCCCCTTGTTACGCTTTCCGGCACGCTACCCGGTGCGCGGACCGGGCGCTAACCGCGCGAAAATTTGAAAAAAAAAGGTGTTTTTTTTTTACATATATGGGCCTCCTCAGCCACCCTCAGAAAACCTAGGGGGTCAGGATATGTCTCCCGTGCCCCCTTATACCCATTCCCAACATTGTTTATCCTCCATCTTGTGACTAAATTCGTCCGAAACACAAGATGGCGGACTCCCGTTACGCTACCGGTGAGCTACCCAGTTCGCGTACCGGGTAGCGCTTCCACTGCGAAAAATCGAAAAAAAATTAATTTTATTTTTTTGCCCCGCGGGGCCCTTTAATAGCCCCCACATCAATCCTAGGGGGCCAGGAGGGGTCTACCTTGCCCCCTTTCATTCATTTCCCCCTTCGTTTATTTCCACCTCTTGTCTCTCGATCCTACCGAGAGACAAGATGGCGGCCGCTCCGGACTGTTTAGAATGTTGACAGTCACCGGAGAGCCAATCCGCTTCTCCTCGCGAAGTTCCGTTACGCGTCTGGTACGCGAACCGGGGCGCTAACCGGGACGCTGTCACAGATATATATATTTTTTTGAACGTTAATTTCTCAAAATCCACTGGAGCACATATCTTGAGACCTAGCAAAGGCACATCGGGCAAACAGTCTCTACAATTTTGCCAAGTTTCATAGAAATCCATTCAGCCGTTCGAGCTAAAAGTAAGTCCAACCGCCCTGTGGAAAATTCAATGTTAAAAACACGTTTTGGGACCCCCTTTTTTATCGGACCCCGCTTGACGAAACCCCCCCAAACTTTCAGGGGACGCTCAGAAACAAAATGTGCCATTTTCCTGAAAATTTCAGCCAATTCCGTCCATCAACGCCAAAGTTATTCAACATAGAATTTTCAGAAATCCCTATTCAAAAAAATCCTAACTATATATACCTACTGGCGACCGCCAGTAGGTAATATATATATATATATATATATATATATATATATATATATATATATATATATAACATTTCTATGGCAAAATGAAACCCCTCATTTTGTTCCTTTTCAAATTAAATGTATTAAGTGTTACCACTTTATTCCAATCAAGATGACTTCAGGTGTGCCATACTTTTGTCATAAGTAAGACTGTTAGCGTTCTAGTTGTTCTTTAGAACACTCTGGGACATTCTGTCATTGGGCTATAGTTGGGCTACATCTGGCTGATATTTGGGCTGCATTTGGGCTCTTTTGTCTCTGGTGGCCATCTTGGGAGACTGCATATCAGAATTTTTTTAATAAAATATAAGAGGATTTGAGAAGTCACTCAAAATGTGCCCTAATTTTTCTTTCTTCAGCACTAATCATAATTTCTATGGCAAAATGAACCCCCTCATTTTGTTCCTTTGCAGATTAAATGTTTTAAGTGTTAACACTTTATTCCAATCAAGATGACTTCAGGTGTGCCATACTTTTGTCATAAGTAAGACTGTTAGCGCTCTAGTTGTTCTTTAGAACACTCTGGGACATTCTGTCACTGGGCTATAGTTGGGCTACATCTGGCTGATATTTGGGCTACATTTGTTTTTTTTTGTCTCTGGTGGCCATCTTTGGGCTACATTGGGCTACATTGGGCTACATTGGGCTATATTTGGGCTCTAACATATATATAGCCCAATGTAGCCCAATATATATTTTTCAAAGTTAATTTTCGTAAAAACCACTGGAGCATATATCTTGAGACATAGCAAAGGCACATCGGGCTACCAGTCCCTACAATTTTGCCAAGTTTTGTGGAAATCCATTCAGCCGTTCGAGCTAAAAGTGAGTCCAACCGCCCTATGGAAAACTCAACGTTAAAAACACGTTTTGGGACCCCCCTTTTTTCTCGGCCCCCACTTGACGAAACCCCCCCAAACTTTCAGGGGACGCTCAGAAACAAACTGTGCCATTTTCCTGAAAATTTCAGCCAATTCCGTCCATCAACGCCAAAGTTATTCAACATAGAATTTTCAGAAATCCCTATTCAAAAAAATCCTAACTATATATACCTACTGGCGACTGCCAGTAGGTAATATATATATATATATATATATATATATATATATATATATATATATATATATATATATATATATATATAATATTATTATTTTTGTGTAAGAACAGTATTTTGAATATGAATTGTGCTACAAAACTTGTTTTTAATATTGCACTTGCACTTATAAGAAACCATTATTTTTAAGAAAACTGCAATCCAAAATCTATCCTACCTATCCACTGTAAGAAGGCTACTGCAATGGACAGGTTGGAGTAGTCCACTCTCACTTTTTACAAGTGAGGCGGACGATATAATGGTTTCATTTCAACACACTCGCTGACACTGACGAAGCCGAAAGGTGAAACACGTCTGTCGGAGGGGGCAGGGGGTCTGCCAATAAATCCTTTTTTAACATGATCTTGTTGGAGTACTGTCTAATTTCGTCGAAATACAAAGTTGTTGCAGGAATATATATATATATATATATATATATATATATATATATATATATATATAACAACTTGAGAGTTGCTCTCACTGAAAACCATGACCCATGGGAGGTGGCGCGCCAACCAGCGGAGCAAGCCGGTAATTCAGTATAATACATTTCGAATAAAGCGCATTCTCAGGCGGTGAAGTTGACACTGTGACACCCTTTTCACAGTTTCCCCGCTATACTATCTGTCGATACACATGGTACACCTCACTTATTGTGCACACATATTTATGTAAAAAAATTTGTCAAAGCCCAGTTGAGACAGCGTTTGCATATGAAATGGCAGATACATTACCATGTATTCCACTTGATTTATGTGTAATATTCTTTTTTGTATAATTTTTTAAAATTTTATTCTACACTTACAAGTGTCATTTACTGAACAAGTAAGGACTGGCCTTTGTCCATGTTAAAAACTTGGGGCCCCATTAGGATGTCGGGCGGATCGCCCCTGCCGCGCTGGCGGTAGCCACAGCTGGCCCGGCGGAGGCGATCTGCCCGCCATCCTTGCTGCAAAGACCCCCCGCTATAGTACCATGGCTGGGGGGTCCACGGCGGACGGAAAGACCGTCGGCCGCTTTTCTGCCCGGTCGACAAGTCGACCGGGCGGAAAAGGGATCAACATGGTGGCGGCGTCTGTTAGACACCTCTAGCCATATTAAGATGAGGACGGTGACATGCTTTTCCGTGGCGGCATTGCCGCCACAGAAAGGCATGTAGGGATTTCTTGCAGGGGCCTGTTGCGGGACCCCAAGGACTCTGGGGGGTGGGGGTTCACATGGGGGGGTACCTATGGTACCCCCCTGTACCCCCCTGCATTTCAATGAACAAAGTGGCAGGCTCCTCACGGGGCCTGTCACGTTGTGCATTGAAAAGTACAACATGCATTTTGCCGCATTGTTGAAAATGCGGGATGCGCCCGCCAGTGTGGCGGTCCCCTTTTCCACTAGCCCGCCATACTAATGTGCCCCTGGATTCGCTTTCTGCATATACCTCCCCATGTATTTACTACATTCAAAGATGGCACCCATGTTGTGTTTTATCAGGACACTATATGCATTGAATAGTCCTACTACTATGTTTTTAGAGGCAATGTAATGATGGCCATGTGTTTGTACTTTTGTGTCATCAAGACTGCTGGTCAGTCGAAACGTGTTACAGATTTATGAAGTCCAGTTCAGTTCATAAGTCTTTATTTCGATAATAAAATCATAAAAGACAGAGAAATCAACGCCATTCATTACAAACTTTTTGTCAAAAAGTCCATCTTAGCAAACAATTTTTAAAAGGGATATTGAACAGTATGAAAAGACTTATAACAATGCAAAAAGCTTATAACAGTATAAAAGTACATTAGAAACAATTTTTATAAAAGACTTTTCGAAGATAAAATCATTTCAAGGTTAAGATACATTTGTTTTCCTAGTTCGAAAGACCCATGCCCACCCAAGAAATTTAGCAAGGCCTACCACAACCAGCTCAGAGGTATTAGTGCGGAAAATCTTCAGGGCTTCAACACTCCCTTTGATTCCCAAACTGCAACAAGTCGGCCTGAGCCATTTCAGTCTAGGTACATGGTATGCTGGGCATGCGAAGAGGAAGTGACCCATGCTCTCCGAATGAGTTGGACAGAAGGGACAGTGATCACAAGAATTAGCGAACCACTTCGAAGTGAAGGAATTAATAGGTAAAGACCCGACACGGAAATGATGGTATAGTTTCCGGTCAAGGGTCTTTGTGATCACATCCCAATAGGTTTCCAAGGAGGGGGTCACTTTAAGGGTCAAGAAGAGGCCAATTAGACTGGTGGAATCGTCTGACTGGACTACAGAAGAATGTTTAACTGAGGCCCAATACATATCTTTAAGGTCCTGTTTAGAGGGGGACAAAGAAGTCCCCGGACAGAACCATAACTGATTAAGGCCCATCTCTTCTAAAACCGTTTTCACTTCCCTCAGCCATGCAATTTTTGAGGCTCCCAATGTTGATTTAATCTCGGCAAGTTCGCTGGTGAATAAGCTAAGATCTGGAGAAGTCCAAATCCGTCGCCACAAGGCCACCGAACGATACCGTGCTAACTCTTTAATGGGTTTGACGCCCAAATCTAGTAACAGTGGTTTCGTGGGTGTGGATTGGGGAGGCTTGTCAGATTCCGCAAAAATTTATTTTGAACTTTGGTCAAAAGGATTAAATCTTTAAAACCCCAAAGGTCAGCACCATACAGAATGGCGGCATTAATTTTGGCATCATAGATCTTAAGCACTGGAGCAATACGTTTAGTATGGGATTTCTTATGCTCCTGAATTAAGCAACCGGTGAGGCGTGCAAATTTAAGGTATAGAGCCTCAATCTGGTGTTTCCAACTAAGGCGGTAGTCTAAAGTCACACCCAAGTAACTCATTACCTCGACTTGTTCAACACTATCACCATTTAAACTGACTGACCTTTTAATGGGACGATTTTTACTAAAGACCATAAATTTGGTCTTGTTAATGTTGATTTGTAAGTCATTTGCCCTGCAGAATTCATCAAATCTATTGAGTGCGGTCTGTAGCCCTTTTCGAGTTTTAGAAAGGAGCAACGTATCGTCGGCGAAAATAAGCATCGGATACCTGGTTTCTCCCAAACTAGGTGCATCTGTTGGGGTGTTAGCAAAGAACTCTACTACTTGATTAATAAACAGGAGGAAAAGGGTAGGGGCCAACACACAACCCTGACGGACTCCACGTGTAACTGGAAAACTGTCAGTCACCTGCCCTTGCTTCCCCCATCTCACCCTTGCAAAATTGCCCTCATGTAATCTGATTACTAAGTTTAGAAGATCAGACGGCATGCCCATGGAGTTTAAAGCATTCCACATTTTACCCCTGGGCACCAGGTCGAAGGCCGACTTAAGATCCACAAAGGCGGCGTAAATTGCTCCTCCACCTATCTGGACAAACTTCCAGTACAACATGGTTAACCTGAAGACCTGATCTATTGTACTGGTTCCAGATCTAAATCCGGCTTGCATAGGTGATAAAATGTTAGCCTGGTCCATCCACCCCTGGATTCTTACAAGGATCATCCTAGCAGTTATTTTTTGAATTGTGTCGATCAAACTGATCGGGCGGTAGTTACCCGGGACCGAGCGGTCACCTTTTTTAAAAATGGGTAAAATCTCCGCCCCTTTCCTGGAGACCGGAATCCTTGCCCCTTTAGCAATAGCATTGGTAAGCATAGTTATATAGGGGACCCAGATATGTGAATTAATTTAAAAAAGATCTGCCGGTATTGCATCCATTCCTGGAGCTTTCCCTGATTGTACCATGCCAAGGGCTGACTCTGCCTCTGAATAGGTAAAAATTAGGGAAGGGCACGAATTATCAGATGGAAATTCCGACTTCATATGCTCTGTAAATTGCTCAGGGGTTATAGCCTTAAACTGGGAGGAGTAAAAAGTTACCCAGTCAGCTGGGGGGACATGATTAACTGGGATTCTGGAATCCGGATTAAGACCCCACTTAACGGTTTCCCAAAACCTGATGTGATTAGATGACTGGCACGCCATGTGGAGCTCTAACCAGAGCTGCTCATCCCATTCTTTCTTAGCGGTCCATTGGACTCTTTTGTATAACTGGCGCGCTGATTTGATGTCACTGATGACACGAGTTTTAATCGCCTTGATCAGACCACTATGTGCCTCCCTGCAACTCTTGTTGTACCATGTATGTTGATGGTCTGAAGCCTTATCCTTCTTTAATTTGAACAGTTTTGTTAATAGAATTTTGAGTTTAGAAAAACATTGTTCATGGAAATCGCTGATCTGGGTAATGTCCTCCGAGGGGAGATTGAGGGCTTCCATCTTAATAAGGGCCGTCAAGGCTTCATGTTCTATACCACGTAATATGGAGTGGTCTTCAAGTACCCTAGACCATCTAACTCTTCGTCTATCATTGGTCATAGTGGCTTCAGACGTTAAACAAAAGTTTTTAAGAGATTCGCCTCTATTCCCATCGATCTTTAAGGATAGCGAAAGGGGATTATGATCGCTCTCTGGTCGTACTACTACCTCCATGTCAATCACTAGTGACCAGAATTCTATTTTAATCAAGATGTAGTCTATTCTGCTCGCGCAGACCCCATTATTGAAAGTGGGGTTTCCTTCCTTGTCAGATTGTGTACGCCCATTTACTGCTCTACAACCCCGTTCCAGACACAGCCCTAGCCAGAGGAGTGCCGCTTCGGTGGCCTTCACACCCCTATCCATAAGTAGAGGTGGAACGCCCCAGACTGCATCTTCCTCAACCCCCAAATCCTCACCCACACTAAACAATGGTTCGAATGAACAATTAAAATCCCCAGTTAAAAAAATAAGTTTCTTCCCACCTATTTCATCAAGCAACTGGTCTAAATCCTCCAAGATAATGGGCCGACGACCACCTGGCCGTCCACGGGCGTATATACTAATAATTACTATGTCCTGTTTATCTGCCCTACTGAGTGTGATTCCTAATAGGTCAGGACTAGCCACTGTGAGTTCAGTTGGTCTATACCCAATAGACTGTCTTACCCAGACCACTAGTCCTCCCGAGGCTCTCCCCTTAGGGCCCTGAATCGCTGGCTTAAAAAAATTCAAATAACCTACTCGATGTATAGGGTCGGGGGCCCAACTCTCCTGGAAGATAATAATGTCAAAGGAATCTATAAAAGTTGCCCAGTCTGCTGAGTCAACTCGGCCCTTTAGCCCCGCTATCTTCCAAGAGAGAACCTTAAATGAATCAATTAGACCAAGCGAAAGAATAGGCTCCAGGGCACACAATTCCTCCTCAGTAGATGTAACTAGTCTCGTTGGAATGTCAGGTAGCTGATCAAATGGGTTAGGGTTTACAGTGACGTTTCCTATCTCTGGAACACACTCATTGAAATCCTGATCTAACTCATAACTCTTCGACATAGTACTTATGGATATAGGACATGAATACACAGGCCCTAAGTCATGATGCAGTCAATCAATGCCCTCAAGGCCAGACAATGATTCATACCGATTAGACAAACAGGGATAAAAAGGGGAATTAGGTGTCCTCTCTGCTGTATACTTCCCTGCATATCTATGCGTTGGGAAGCAGGTGGGGGGTGGAGCACCGGGCCGCTTAGGATAAAAATATTTCAAACCCAGGGATTGCACATCACCCATCCTCCCAAACCGTGCTTCTCTGCGAATGTGGTCTACTACCCATGGGTCTCGAAAATTTATGAGAATACAATCGCCTTCTAAATCCTTCTTACAGTAACCCACCCAATCTACTCTGCGAACAGTCAAGATCTTAGTTGAAGATGTGGGTGGGAGGGGGCGATTTTTATTTAGCCAAAAGGCGACTTTGTTCATAAGGTCACCATGAGATTCTGAATGACCCTCCCTAAGAGGAGCTACGCCTGTGAGAACAATGATATAAGGCGTAGCATCTATGGGTAGATCCGCCGGTGGTGAGCCTCTTTTCAATACTTTCCTAGGGGGTTGAGTAGGATGGATGTTGGTGTTGGTGTTGGTGTTCCGCCCAGCTGCAACGCTGGGAGTCCCTAAAGATGGTAGGTGAGGTTTGGTCGCTCCCTTGTTGAGGGTCTTAGCCTGTATGTTATTTGCCATATTGGAACTTAGTTGCAGCGAGCCATTAGGTTTAGAACTAGCCCTCTCAGATATTGGCGGGCGGGCCACGAATGTGATAGGACCTTCTCCGGGAAGTTTACTATGGGATTGCCTAACAGATGGAGGAGCCTGGATGGATGTAGGTTTGTTCCCCTGAGTCATAATGTTTCTAACAGTGGCAGTGGCCTGTGGAATGGCTTGGGCGTCCACCAATTAATTGAGTAGGCGACAATTGGTGGTAACAACAGTCTCAAGACTATCTAATTTTAAATTCATCAACCTGGTTCTTTCCAGGACCGGTAACAAAAGGGTCTTGAAGAGAACCTCCATTTTAGAGAGTAAGTCAATATCACTACTACCCATACTTTTTGGGAAAACTTTCGTAACCACTGAAGGACCTAAAAGAGAAACATCATGTTCACTAGAAAGTGGGGTCTTATTAATGTCGCTAGTTACATCATGAATGTTTGATGTCAACGTGTCATTTGCCATTTTAGGTAATTTAGATACACCCCCTCTCTGGTGTTCCCTGTTTCGCTTCCTTTTGCCAGCTTGATTATTATGCGGGGATTCATCTTCAATAGAAGAGGCCAGTAGGGAAGGGCTATTAGACAGAATACTATCTTCTTCCCCGCTCCCTTGTGTGTCAATCCTGTCAAAGTCATCGCTGTAATGTAACAACGGAGGTCCTTCGGCTCCACAATGAACATCCACCACAACAGGAATAATATTAGAACTTGGAGCAGGCAGGGATGTAGGTAATGGACTAGTGGCGGAAGCAAGTGGCCCCAAGGATGAACGCTTCCCATTTACAAGGTCTAATGACAGTCTTTTCTCTACGTAGGCTATCTCTTTCTCCAGTATACCTGTTGCCTTTGTAATAAAGGCATCCAATGGACCAGAAACGACCCCTTTAGGCGTCTGCAAAGTCACAGAACGATCTTTTCCAGAGCAAAGAGGCATACTGTCTGAGAAGTGAGTTACAAATGAAATGGATAGCCGTAAGCAGGGGCCAGGGAATCTGGCCCAACCCAACCACGGCCGACCTCGGACGGCCACAGACGGCCGGCCCTTTGCCCGGGCTTCGCCCCGGGCGCTCCCGCGCAGCGGGAAACACAGATTACTTATGTAGGTCAACCCCCTGTTGGAAGAGGGGGCGGGGCGGTGAGGGAGAGCAGCCCAGGTGTATCGGGCGCGGGTATTCCAAGGACTCCTGGGAAAGCGAGTCCAAAACCCGTTGCTCGCAGCCCTCCTGCCTGAGTCCACACTCGCAGCAACTCCCAGGTGAGAGACACAGTCCGAAGGCGATGTGGGACCCGCGAAGCGGGTTCCACGAGCTGTAGAGTAGAGTCCGAGGTAATCCTTTCAGCAGCAAGCTGATTAACGAGTCCCACGTTGATACAGTGGGTGGGGTTCTTCAGCTCGTTCCAGTGGGGCGGGGCGGTGAGGGAGAGCAGCCCAGGTGTATCGGGCGCGGGTATTCCAAGGACTCCTGGGAAAGCGAGTCCAAAACCCGTTGCTCGCAGCCCTCCTGCCCGAGTCCACACTCGCAGCAACTCCCAGGTGAGAGACAGTCCGAAGGCGATGCGGGACCCGCGAAGCGGGTTCCGCGAGCAGTAGAGTAGAGTACGAGGTAATCCTTTCAGCAGCAAGCTGATTAACGAGTCCCACGTTGATACAGCGGGTGGGGTTCTTCAGCTCGTTCCAGTGGGGCGGGGCGGTGAGGGAGAGCAGCCCAGGTGTATCGGGCGCGGGTATTCCAAGGACTCCTGGGAAAGCGAGTCCAAAACCCGTTGCTCGCAGCCCTCCTGCCTGAGTCCACACTCGCAGCAACTCCCAGGTGAGAGACACAGTCCGAAGGCGATGTGGGACCCGCGAAGCGGGTTCCACGAGCTGTAGAGTAGAGTCCGAGGTAATCCTTTCAGCAGCAAGCTGATTAACGAGTCCCACGTTGATACAGCGGGTGGGGTTCTTCAGCTCGTTCCAGTGGGGCGGGGCGGTGAGGGAGAGCAGCCCAGGTGTATCGGGCGCGGGTATTCCAAGGACTCCTGGGAAAGCGAGTCCAAAACCCGTTGCTCGCAGCCCTCCTGCCCGAGTCCACACTCGCAGCAACTCCCAGGTGAGAGACAGTCCGAAGGCGATGCGGGACCCGCGAAGCGGGTTCCGCGAGCAGTAGAGTAGAGTACGAGGTAATCCTTTCAGCAGCAAGCTGATTAACGAGTCCCACGTTGATACAGCGGGTGGGGTTCTTCAGCTCGTTCCAGTGGGGCGGGGCGGTGAGGGAGAGCAGCCCAGGTGTATCGGGCGCGGGTATTCCAAGGACTCCTGGGAAAGCGAGTCCAAAACCCGTTGCTCGCAGCCCTCCTGCCCGAGTCCACACTCGCAGCAACTCCCAGGTGAGAGACATAGTCCGAAGGCGATGCGGGACCCGCGAAGCAGGTTCCGCGAGCAGTAGAGTAGAGTCCGAGGTAATCCTTTCAGCAGCAAGCTGATTAACGAGTCCCACGTTGATACAGCGGGTGGGGTTCTTCAGCTCGTTCCAGTGGGGCGGGGCGGTGAGGGAGAGCAGCCCAGGTGTATCGGGCGCGGGTATTCCAAGGACTCCTGGGAAAGCGAGTCCAAAACCCGTTGCTCGCAGCCCTCCTGCCCGAGTCCACACTCGCAGCAACTCCCAGGTGAGAGACACAGTCCGAAGGCGATGCGGGACCCGCGAAGCGGGTTCCGCGAGCAGTAGAGTAGAGTCCGAGGTAATCCTTTCAGCAGCAAGCTGATTAACGAGTTATGAAGTCAATAAATCAACTTCACTGCATTGGATCCACCGCCTGAGAGTGCGCTTTATTGGAACTTACATATTTACAAATACATAATATACACACACAAAAAAATGGATTCAGAAAAAATATATTAATGTAGACAATAAATAAAATATTAATAAAATGAAAAAAAAATTCATGAAAAATACCATAAACTTTAAAATGAAAAAAAAAAATGTATGCTATAAGATCTTTTTCACCAATATTATGAAAACTATTGGAGTATAAGAATATTAACTATACTATTCCCCCTCTAGTTTATGTAACAGTAGGGAAAGTGTTGGTCTGCAGAGGGGTTAGATGTACTATTCCTACTCTAGTCACCCCAATAATAGGGAAGAATTTGACTTCGGAGGAGTTAGATTTACTATTCCTACTCCAGTCAATGCATCAGCAAGAAAGCGTTAGACTTTGGAGGGGTGAAATTTGCTATTACCACTGTAATCTAAGCAGCAGAAGGGAAAGCATTTGACTTCAGATGGGTGAAATTTACTATTACCACTCCAGCCTACATAACAGTAGGAAAAGTGTTTAACTCTGGAGGGGTTACATCTACTATTCCCAATCCAAACAACACAACAGTAGGTAAAGCGTTGTATTTCGGAGGGGTAAAATTTATTATTCCCACTGCAAACATTGAAACAATAGGGAAAGCACTGGACTTTGGATGGGTGAAATGTACTAATCCCACTCCAGTAACTGCAACAGTAGGAAAAGTGTTGGATTTAGGAGAAGCGAAGTTTACTATTCCCCCTCCAAACAGGGCAGAAGTAGGGAAAACATTGGATTTCAGAGGGGTAAAGTTTACTATTCCCACTCCTGTCAGCGGAATAGTAGGGAAAGTGTTGGACTTTGGAGGGGTCTAAGCAAGAGTAAGGAAATTACTTCACTTCAAACACATTACATATATGAGTAACTCCATGAATGTAGGAACGATATTAAACTCTTAATAAAAAAAATTAATTGACAAAAAAGTATTAAAAAAGTACAAAACGGAGGAGCCAAGATGGCCGCGGAGACGGACGTGTGATCTCCCGGCTCCCTGAGCCCCTGCTTCCCGCACAACGATCCTGCTCCCTATCCTGTACTTGTGCACCGGCGGATTGAAGAGGGTAGATTCCTGATTCCGAAGGTGCCCCTCCGGTGTCTCTACCCGCCCGGCAGACTGAGAACCGTCGAGAGTTGTATGGGGGACGACCCTGGCCCGGACCCGTGCGCTGCATCACAAAGCGCCGCGGCCGCAGGGGCCGATTACCCTGAGGTGGCGCCGATATCCTGGACTGGCTGACGGGAGAGTTGGCCTTTGTGTTGGCGCGCTCTGGTGACTGTCTCCGCCTGCCGCCGGGAATCCTGACTTTCTCCTCACGGAACCTGCGGTGAGACATCCTTTCATTACCTAGCGCATGCCGAGGGCACCTCAGTGGCCGTAACCTCCCCGCTGCCTCGCCTCTCCGGTGTCGACCGGCAAGGAGCCCCCCCCCCATTGTTGGCATCCTGTGAATGTGACCTATCCTGCCTCGGGGGAGCGGCTCATGGTCTCCTGCCCGGGTACTGCCTGAAATCGCCGTATGCTCGATGGTGAGAACCTGAGAGGCGGCTCCACTGTTGTGATGGCGGGTGGCGCCCTGGCTTCTGTCCGACAGTTCCGTCGCAAATCTGCTTTGGGAGCTGCTTTGTCTGAGGAGGCACATACTACGGAGGAAATGGGAGACCGCACACATGTTACCCTCACCTCTGTTCTCCTGGCTTTAACTGAACTGCGGTGCGAATGGCATGCGAGCTTGCTGCAGTTGAAGGAGAGGGTCAAAGGCTGCTTGGCTGGATCGGAATACCTCCTGCCCATCCTCTCCCCCTGCTCCGTGGAACAGCCTCCCCTGATCCCGGTCAGTGCAACATTGTTGCCGGAAACGAGTGGACTTACTCGACAGCTTCGTGGTGTTCCTGGTGTTCAGGAGGCTGAGCTACAATGTTCCCGTTTGTATATTGCTACGATGTCTCCCTCCCCAACCCGGAGAGCGACCCCTCACACGGAGTTCCAGGGGCTGCTGCCACTACGTTTGCCTATCCTGCCTGACTGTGTTTCTTTTGTGGGGGCCTCATTGTTTGCCGCTATGTGTGGTATTGTGGGTTTCATCAGGCTGCTCGATTTCAGTACCGAATTGGTTTGGGACTGGCGTACTTTATTTAGTCCTCGGACTTTTTTCCATTGCCGAGAGTGGCCATTTTGCCCCTTTGTTCTTATGGGCGAGGGCTCTCCCCTTCTTCTTGCTGGATCAGGCTTCTCGGGGTGGGCGGGCGCAGGGGGACGTCCCAAATCGGGCCAGGGCTAGGCTTTACTCAATGTGATAGGTGCAGGGGCGGGCGAAGATTGGGTTGGGACTGTTCCGGTTTCCCTTGCCTGTTTCCTCAGATTTGCTCCTCCTCTCCTGCATGTGGCTGATTGTTTATCCCGCAAGGCGATAGGGTTGCAGATGGCTGGGAGTCCGGGAGATCGGCTAATAGGTGGGCTCCTCCCCGCCTCCTTCTCTTGGGAGTGGTAGATTAGCTTGTCCTTTTCTCCCTCCCTATATTCAAGAGTGACATTTTTCTTTCTTTTCCTCTTCTTCTTTTGTTCTCTATATTTCGGGTTTCTATGGGCGACAGGCACGCTGCTAGGGGGGTGGGCCGTAGTCACACGCAGTGGTGCAGGGTGGGGGGATGTTGTTATGTATGGTTTTATGTTCCTATGGCCCTCTTTTTTCTTTCGCTCTTTGCTGTCCCCTTTTTCTTCCTTAGTTTTTCCCCTTTTTCTTTTTTATACTTTTTCTTATTCCCGTGTGTTTGGCTGGAGCCCGGGGTCGGGTGGTGTTCCTTTTGGGTGGGTTTTAGATTTTGTGACTCTGAGGTTCGCACAGCTTCTGGTACTTTGTGTGTCCGGCGTTGCTGTTAATGTGTGACTGTTGCCTGATGCTTCTCCTGCCTGCTCTTCCTGACGAAATTGTGGTGAGTGTTTTCCTCCTCCACGGCTTGTTCCCCATATCGGTCACATTGTTGTATGACGCCGGATCCTTTCTTCCTGATATGAAGCGTGCCCTTCCCTGTTCCACTTTTAGTGGCTTAGTTTCCTCAATATCCTGAAGTTGTGTGTCGCTTGGGTGGGCCCAAGAGGGCGCGGAATGTGGTATATTGTTTGGATATGCCGTTTGTAATGTTTTATGTATGACTTTAATTGCTGCGATCCCTTTGGTTGATATTCTGTCATGGGGCCCGCCCTTCTCGGCTCTGATCTAAACGTACGGTCCTCTTTAACTCTGAGAAAATGGAACCTGCATGCTCCTTTTTACGTTTGCTACTGATGCGCTGTAGCACTATTGTTTTAGCTTTCCGCCTATTGCGATGACCTGTATTGTTTCTGTATGTCATGGCGGCCGGCCCGTAGTGGTTGTAGGCAGACGCTGTGTACTGTTCATAAGCTGAATAAAGGTTTTTAAAAAAAAAAAAAAAAAAAAAAAGTACAAAACAATGAATCAATTTACATAATTACTATTCCATAAAAAAATGACTTATCAATTAAAAACATATTGTTAATCAATTATTAAGGGCCTGATTACGAGGTCGGGTAGACATAAGTCTTGGGACAGGTCGGTCGGAGGTCCCGACCCCGCCATTACAGCGACTGCACATGGTGCAATCGCATCCTCACATTTCAGTATGGGAGCTTGTGCTGCGGTCGTAAACCGCCTGTAGCACAAGCTCCCGTAGAGAAATTAGAGTTTCTGTTAATCCCTGCTCTGCATGTCAGGCACCTCCCGGTGCCTGTCACAATGTGCAGGGATGAACAGGGGGGCACAATAGGTGCCCCTCAGGCGTCTGAACGGAAGCTGCTGCAGGCCTCTGAACGGAAGCTGCTGTGGCAAGGAGACCTTGCTAGGGGGGGTGGGGAGTGCACATGGGGGGT
This sequence comes from Lissotriton helveticus, assembly GCF_964261635.1. NCBI lineage: Eukaryota > Metazoa > Chordata > Amphibia > Caudata > Salamandridae > Lissotriton > Lissotriton helveticus. Next base: position 821,276,768 of record NC_136073.1, read on the forward strand.
ACCTATGGTACCCCCCAGCAGTTCCATGCACAGCATGGAAGTGCACTGCATGCCTTCCTGCGATTGTGGCAGGCGATGCTGAGTGCACCGCCCGCCACCATGGTAGGAATGCAAGATGCGTCCGCCATTGTGGCGGGCGCATCCTAATACCAGGCACGGGACCCCCGCCCTTATGACGGCCGGTCCCTGGTACCGTGAGGATGGCGGGCGGGCAAAGTCCGCCCGCCATCCTAATGGGGGCCATAGTGTCCTACAACAAAATTAAATTAATTAATTATTCCACAATCCACATATTAAAAATCCAATCATATATATATAATACAATATAATGTATATAAAATATATAATAAATATATGTAATATATAATTAAAAACAATAATTACCAATTAATAATATCTTGTTAATTATTACTTAACTTCTCACTCTAAACCCCTACAAACCTAACAGCCTGCTACTAAAATATAAGTAACATAAATAAGTATTCCATAAATTACATAATTAAAAAACAATAAATTAATCAATGTGATTGTTAATAATTATTACTTAATTAACGTTCCACCCTATACCTCTACATACCTAACAGCCCACAAATAACATATAACAAAAATAAATCAGTATTACATAAATAGCATAATAAATATCTATCATATAATTAAATAAAATGTATTAATACATTATTACCTAGTTAAATTCCCACCCTATCCCCCACAAACCCACCAACCTGCTACACTTTAAATTGCTATTAAAAAATAATACATTTTTTCTAGATTACTTAAACTTACACACTATATTTAAAAACCAATTAGCTGTGTTTTACAATTCCTGTCTGTTCTTCAGATTTTGGGTGCCAATCTTGCTTTGCATTTCACAGTGGGGGGCGGGTTGGGGGAGGGGAGACGGGTGCGCGGGGTGGATGGAGAGGGACGAGGAGTTGGTAGAGGGATGGGGAGGGGTGTCGTGGGTTTCCTCGTTTGTTTGTGACATGGCGCAGGTGCGTCCCTTGATTCATTATGACTATTAGTATAGGCACGTGGAACGTGAAGGGACTCAATTCCCCGCAGAAGCGGCAGAAGGTGTGGAAGTACCTGACAGACCACCATCTAGATGTGGTTGGACTTCAAGAAACTCACTTGGCCCGGAAGGATGAGCTTAGGCTCCGCCATCGGCACTTCCCACTTATATACAGGGCGTCTGCATCCACTAAACACAGGGGGGTTGCCCTAATGTTTCGAGCGTCCCTCCATTTCCAACCGGGGGGGGTGAGCGGGGACAAGGAGGGGAGGTGGCTGATGGTGAAGGGGTTGCTGTATGGACGTATGTGCACATTTGTGGTGATGTATGGGCCTAATGCCGCGCAGAATGGCTTTTTGCAGTCCTTGCTGGATAAAGTGGGGGAGTTCGTGGAGGGCCAGTTGTTCTTAATGGGGGACTTCAATATGGTATGGGATAAGGCCCTGGATAGCTCATGCACACAGAGGTCAGGGGCGGGAGTCTTTACCACTGAGACGCAGAGGCGGGTTGGGGACCTGGGGCTGGTTGATAGTTGGCGCTTCCTTTACCCCCAATCTAGGGACTACACCTACTTTTCGCATGTACATTTGTCCTATTCTCGAATTGACCACGTCTTCATAAGCCAAGCATTGAGGGGGGACGTCCAGATGTCCGGTATCTTCCCACTTTCAGTGTCGGACCACAGCTTAGTTGTGCTAGGGTTGCGGTGGTCGGTGGGGGGGGATGGTTGGAGGAAATGGTATTTCCCCGAGGCATTGACTCGAGATGACGATACATGTAAGGAGCTGAGGGGAGCCATTCGAGATTTCCTGGAGCTTAACCCGCCTTCGGATACCTCAGTGTATACTACTTGGGATGCATGCAAGGCCTCTATAAGGGGCACCTGCTTTAGCCTCAATGCTACTCTTAATAGGCAAAGGAGGAAGGAGCGAGAGGCTCTTGAATCCGAATTGGCGGCACTGGAACAAGCACATAAAGCCAACCCCTCCCGGGTGACCCTGCGGCCTTTGACTGCGGTTCGGGGGAAGCTCCGGGCTCACTATAATAACAGAGCGGAATTCACACTCCTGCGGCTGCGACGGACCTCCTACTCGATGGGGAACAAGGTGGGTAGGCACCTGGCGAGGCAGCTTCGAGACAAACGGGAGCGGGAATATATAGGAGGGATTAAAGATGAGACTGGAAGGGACCAACACAGGGATGGGGACAAGGCTGCTATCTTTAGCCGTTTCTACGCGACTCTATACAGAGGGGAGGACTTAGACCGGACGGCTCAATCTGCCTTCCTGGCCGGCCTCCCCATACCCCAAGTTTCCAGGGAATGGAATGAGCTCCTATCGGCCCCCATCTTGAGGGAAGAAGTGATGGACGCTATAAAAGCTCTTAAGCTCCACAAGGCTCCTGGGCCTGACGGGTACACGGCCTCGTTTTATAAGACGTTCGCGGGTGAAATATGCGAGATTTTGGTTGCCCTCTTCAACTTCATGGCTACAGAGGGGCGGACCTCAAGATCAATGGCGGAGGCCTTAGTCACCATTATCCCCAAATCTGGGAAAGACCCCACCCAATGCGCCTCCTACCGTCCGATAGCGCTTCTTAACCTGGACGCCAAACTATACTCCTGGATCCTTGCGAAGCGGCTTCAGGATCTGCTGCCGGCTATTATCCATCCAGATCAATCTGGATTTATCAAAGGGCGACAAACCCATGACAATTTGCGGCGAGTGGCGCATTTGATCGAAAAGGCTGACAGATTTCGCTTACCTGCCGTGCTGGTGGGTCTAGACGCGGAAAAAGCATTTGACCGTGTTGACTGGGGATTTTTGAATTTAACACTGGAAGCCTTTGGGTTCTCCCCCCACTTTGTGCGAATGATTCGGGCTAATTATGATCGGCCTGAATCTAGGGTGTTGGTTAATGGACACCGGTCTGCCTGCTTTCCCCATTCCCGCGGTACGCGGCAGGGATGCCCGCTTTCCCCACTCCTCTTTGCGCTCAGTATAGAGCCACTGGCGCTTGCGATCAGGGAAAGGGAACAGATTACAGGCATCCCCTTCACTGGCGAACAGCATAAGATTTCCCTGTTCGCGGATGATGTTCTCTTGTCGTTAGGAGACCCTGTTCGCTCGCTGCCTCAAGTACATGAGGTTCTGTCTGAGTTTGAGAGGGTGGCGGGTTTTAAAGTTAATATGGGTAAATCATACATCTTGAATTTGACACTGCCCCCTGACGTAGTAGAACAGGTGCGGACACTTACGCCTCTTTCGTGGGCATCCTCCTCCTTGCTCTATCTGGGTATTAACTTAACCCCCACCTTGGGTGGGTTGTTTGCCGCCAACTTTCCACCAGCATTCGCGGCGACCCGTGGGGAACTGGAGAAGTGGAAGCCAAAGTTCATTTCGTGGCTTGGTCGCATTCACGCGATTAAGATGGTACTACTGCCTAAATTCTTGTACCTCTTCCAGGCCCTCCCCATACCTATGGATTTGGACTTCTTCCGGCGCTTGAAAACCCTGATGTTGACATTTGTGTGGCAGGGGGGCCGGGCTCGGCTTTCGTATGCAGTACTTCGTCGGCCACGGGGAGAAGGAGGGGTGGGGTTTCCCGACATGCATTTATACTATAAAGCGGCGCAATTACGAGTGCTGGTGGAATGGTCGCAACCCCTTTCGGAGAAACATTGGCTACATATGGAGCGTAGTGTAGCTGGGAGATCTATCTGGGATTTGGCCTGGAAACCCAAGGTGGACCGGCCCAAGAATGCCTATATATGCACTCCTACTAGTACTGTCCTGAAAGTATGGGACACGGTCACTGGAGATGACCGATGGACCACCTTTCCATCACCGTTTACCCCTATCCATGGGAATCCGTCCTTCCCGCCGGCGGAACGCGATGGTCCGTTTACACAGTGGAGAGAAGGGGGCTGCAGAGCGCTTACCCACCTGTTCCATGGGATGGTACCCCTTACCTTCCACAACTGCATGAGGGACTATGGGGTGCCGCCCACCGAAAGGTTCCATCATGCCCAACTCCTACATTGGGCTACTTCACCCGCAGTGCGAGATGCTGCTACGAGACAGCTGACATCCTTCGAGACGTTTATCATCCACACTTCTTGTATGAAGGGTACGATTTCCTTCCTATATAGACTGCTCTTGGACACGGTGATATTCCCGAGGCCCCGATATATGGAACACTGGGAGAACTGTCTTGAGCGGGACATTTCGACAGCCGAGTGGGAGGGGCTGTGGAGAGACATCAAGGCCCACAACCATTCGGTTAGCCTTAGGGAAGCCCATTTGAAACTTATGTACGACTGGTACCTTTACCCGTCCAAGCTGCACCGCATTTTCCCGTCAACCTCCGACAGGTGCTGGAGGGGGTGCGGTTTGCTGGGAGATTTCCGCCACATATGGTGGGATTGCCCAACCATCAAGCCTTTCTGGTCGGAGATACTGGCTCACATTAAGGAAGTGGTTGGTTATCCGATCCCGGAGTCCATGGACTATGTCCTATTGGGACTCCGGGACCCGATGCTGACGCACCAGACTAGAGCTGACAAAAGGATTATATGGTTGTGCCTAGGTGCGGCTAAATTGACGCTGGCGGCGGCATGGAAGAAGCCGACGACACCGGCGACCTCACTATGGCATGCGCGGCTGTGGCGACTGCTGAGTTTGGAAAGAGTGTCCGATATCTTTCTGGGCAATTTTAAGAACTTTATGTTTACATGGGGCCCCTTGGTCAGGTTTCTGTCCCGGGGCCTTCCATCAGCGGTTTGCCCGTCAGCACTGCGAGCACTCCACCTGTTTCAGATTTGATTTGGAAACGTATGCGTCTGAGTATGAATGAGTGATGAGCTGCCACCACGGGTGAGGGGGGGTGGGGGGGTGGGCTCGGGTTGGGGACTGTTGATTCTTTTGTTTAAGCGACTGCCGGCATTTGGTGCTGAACTATGGCGGACTCCGGCAATGGGATGTCCCTAGATGGAGGCGGGGCTTCTCGCTCACTGCAAACTGATGGAGGTCTGATAAGAGCCGATATTACGATTGGATACTGACTTGGACGTCAATATGTGGATTGTCCTCCTTGCATTCCAGTGCTTTGGTGGGTGGGCATTCCCGGAGTCCCCCCTGTGGGACCCGTTGATTTTTGTCGCTCTGTTTGATTGGTTTTACCTCTGTCTTTAAATCAATAAAAATAACTTTGAAAAAAAACAAAAAACCAATTAGCAACTTTTATACAAATAGTAACACCTAAACTTGCACTACCAAACACCTTAACATCATTTTTTAAATAATATTTTTAACCACTATATCAGTGAAAATGATATTGAAATATTGATAGTATTTGTAACAATATTACTTACGTCAAAATCTGATATTCTTGTCAATGATATTTGTGCATCGCGATATTTGTGTGTCACAATATTTCATTTACAGTATTTCTGTCTCCTGATATTTTCAAATTGATATTTTGGCCAAATACCTCTCAGATGAAATGCCATTATGATCCGATTCCACTCTTTCCCAATTCTCCCTGTGAAGTTCTTTTAATATTGCTAATAAACCACAGGCCAAGTGGAATGCTGCCCGTAAGTCGACAAAACAGCAAATTGTCAAAACAAATTGCCCTTTCTCTCTTTCGACTTCTATTGACCAAAAAATTTAAACAGGGGTCCTACATAGCTTGACCTCCTTTAAAACCACCTTGGTCTATTGGAATTAGATACTTTGTCTCACTACACTTTTTTACCATATATAAAATTAACTTTGCATACACTTTAGCTCCTACATCTTACAGGTCTCAAAACGTTTCCTACTAATACATGCTTTAATATGGTCCCTTTCCAACTTTCTGGAACAGTGCCAGTCAATGTGATCAATTTAAATTTGACAAGGAAGAACTGAGCCCATCAATCAACATATTGCTGGAAGTGTATCTGATCCAGCTGCTCTGGAGTGCGTAAGAGTCATATGACATGTTCTAAAGTTTTTACAGAGAACCATCTAAACAGATCTACATCATATTCATATTCCACTGGAATGGATTCAGAGTAACTTTTACTAAAGGTTTCTTCCAATTTGTTTTTCCATGCCTCTTCTGAGATTGTACAATTTTCTGTATTTCCCCACCTTCCCATACAAAGTTGGACTAATTTTCAAAAATGTATTGGACCTCAGAATGATATTAGAGATCGCATCAGTTCACAAGTTGCATTTTAAAAAGCCCCCCTTTTTCTATTTTTTTTTACCAGAGACATGTTTTTAAAAGTTAACCTCACAGCTTCCTCATACACATAAGTTCTTCATATTCTCTTCTTTCTATTCTTTGACATCCTTCACTGACTTTTTAGAGGATGCAATGGGAATCAAGCTATCTCTTATTTTTTCAGATTTTTTTTAATTTTACAACAAGGGATCTATCCACCTTCTTAAATTACATTGTCAGTCTTTTCACTGCCTCGAACACCACTTCTATATGTCAACTGTTTATATTAATTTACATTGTCTCAAACTTATCAACCCTAACATTTACTGGAAATTTTACAAGTCTTCTTAATTGTCCCTCATTTAAACAAGTTGGCAACAATCTTGGCCATTCTACCTGTAATAGAAGTATCTTTTGTTTTAGCCTAACATAAAACTGTAATGGTAATCTTAAGAAAAAGTGACTACTACCATCCATTCATAGAACCCGAAATTCTGAGATATCTTTAAAATAGCAAACAGCTTTAAAAATATAATAATTTGGGCATTATCGTGTTCCCAGGGTGAATGTTTGTAAGGCTGGGGAGCCGGTTGGAAAGCCCACTATTCAACATAAGAGCTCCTGATACTTTAATGGATATGTTGGTCACATTTTGATATTACACATTCAGGAAAAAAAAACTGGTGGAATATGATAGGCTGATAATGTCTCACTCTGGATTAGATATTCAAATTGTGGATTAAGTCTCAAATTACAGTTCCCCTTTAATGCAATAAGGCTATTCGTAAACATGTACATTATACTGCTCAAATTATCCGTGAACAAATTAAATTGTCTCTAACTTTAAATTTTACAGATATCATGTATTGACAACTATTAATCAATATCAGCTGTATTTTGTAATAGCTTGACTGATCTGTATGGAATACAATTTAGCCTTCAAGTTGATTGTACCGATTATGATCTAATTAGACATATTAGAAGACTTAATAATATCCTCCTTAGTTGCGTCCCATTCCATTTGTTTTTGCGTTTCTGGTTATTTGTTTAAACCCGTCAAATATTTGTGTTTCCCTGCATAGCCATGTTTCATGAAGACATTAAACATCCGGACACAATTTCATCTTTTTTATAATCTCTTTAAACCGTGAGCATCCCAACTAAAGAACCCAGGCAGGGTGGCAGGGCTTGGGGGCCCTTCTCTTAATCTTTATCACTTAAGCAAGATGTTCACTCTAATCTTCCCCATCAATGTTCAGACATGCATATTAATTTGTTGTCAATATATGTATTTCCCTTTCTTTTTTGCCTGTTATATTTGATATCATTATTTTTTAGGCATTTGTTGTCCACATCTACTTGTCATTCGAAGGGGTCCTAATATCCATCTTTTCATGCTACCCAGATTTTATTTAAAGATAAGGCTTTGTGGTTATTTTAAAATTATTTTATTTGTTCTTTTTCTATTTAAATATTAGAAATAATTTTAATTCCATTTATCAGGAGTTCCTGTTCCCCATTAAACATCAATTCCTTAACCAGCTGTAAATAACAAGAAACTTGGCTACTTTGATACCATGTTTAACTGTTATACAGACCACCGGTTTCACTGATTTTATGGAAGCATAATTGTAAAATATTTTAAATAGCACCCCTTCATTTAATGGTTTCAATTTTTACTCGTTATACCAGATTTAATCGCATTCAAATACTTCCATAAGGTCGTATCCCTTCCTGATCCATTCTGAGATCTTATCTCCGATTTTCCAGTGATTCCTTTGTTCACTCTGCACATGAGCAAAGAAATGATAGAACACATACCACAAAAAGAGGGACAAAAATATGATAACAATTAAATGAAAAACGCATGAGCTCAACAAAAAGATGCGTGTCTACCCTTGCTGTGGGACATGTCAATAAGTATAGAAGCTGAAAATCTGTCACACAGGAAGCACTTTTATAGACATTTCATGCTAAGAAAAAACTAAGTTGTTGTCATGTTAATTAGGGGTAGGCAGGAGTGATAGCAGCTACCCCTGCCCTTGCTATCCATTGCTACCCCTGTTTTCAACAGCCATGCTGGCAGGAGCACAAACAGAAAGTAACCAGGGCTGTAAGAAGGGTGCTTTCTGTAGTTTACGCTCTTTACCGTTACATTAGCCAACCAGGCAATGTCCTCTGGGGCGCAATGGTTCTATTATGTTCACTCTGCTACACCTGTACATGTGATGAATTGTTCCAAGTAGAGAAGGGTAAAGAGCAATACAGCTGAGGAGACACCACAGTCCTTTCTCTGTCCATAAATGTTAGGCATAAGCTGAAGTGAGAATTTGAAAACTATAGTAATAGAAAGATCTGAACATCAACACTGCATATTTAGCAGCAGTGGTGGGTGCCAATCTGACCTAGGGGGCAGGGCCCCAAAAAAATACACTTACTTATGGCTGCCGGCCGCTGCGTTCTTCTGCTCCCGTGCCTTTCTGCATCTTTGATCCTGGCACTCCAATACCCCTCAGCGCAAGCTCCCAGACTCCCCACACAGTCCCAACGCTGCTCCCATGCTATTACTCCCAGCATGAAAGCAGAGCTGGGATCGGGCGGGGCGGGTCGGTCTCATGCTCTAACAGTGAGTGGGAGCCTGTGCCTTTAGCACTGGGGATATCTCCAAGGAATAGCTTAGAGATGTACAAGTGCGCATGACAATTTAGCCGGCCGTGGACAGCCGGCCAAACTGACATGCATACCACCCCACCACCCCCCTCCCCACCCCACGCTGCTGAAGCGACATAGCCCCTCCCGCCCTAGACTTGTGGATTGGAAGTCAGAAATAAAATTTCAATAAAATAGTTTTATTGTAATTTTCTTTTTCTTCTACCTGCTGCGTTTCAGCAGTGGGGCGGTGCTCCTCCGCCATAGCAGAGGAGCCGCCCCATATATTTTGCACTTATAAACACATGTTGCATTTAACTTTGTTTGTTTTTTAACAAATATAATGTTTTATTTTTACTTTTGCATGATTTGATAGATAGCAATTACCTGCTATGGGAAGCTGAAGTTTTCACGCTGCTGTTCATGTCTGTATTTCAACAGTGCACAATGTGTCACAGAGCCAGTAAGTAGGTGAAAAGTCATGTTGATTGTTGTTCTCTGTAACACTCAATAGGAGGAAATTTGTGGTTTATTATCTTTAATAACATTTAATAGAAGAGCCCTGAAATGTATGTAAACCCAATGCAAACGAAAAATTAAGAGAGAGGAACATCCAGGGAGCTGAGGGTCGAGTTTTGGCACAAAAGCTAAAAACATCTTGTTCGAAGACAAGGACACTGGCCATCACCTTGAGAAAGTTGGACAGCCCTATCGGCTGTTGATAAAACACCATAAATGCAGGGAGTAGGTGGAGAGAAAGTAGTTCTATTTATACCGAACAGTGTCTTCGGAGTTCCATTAATGTATGTGGTTGAGAAGCGCGCCCACCTAATAATTCGAACTGGGTCCTTTTGGTGTTAAAGCAGTTTAACTAAAGACAGCAAGGTAGGGGTTGGAGTTCAAGCCAATGACCTGCTTACCTACTGTTATGATGTTCTAATTGTGCCTTTTATTTAGCCTGGTAGACATTGTTATTGTCTCTTTTTTTTCTACAGATATATACTTTTTGCATATTCTTGAGTGTGTCTATTCATGATGAAAGCGGATATGGAACCTACCAACAACGAGTACTCCTATGAGACTCACAGGATGGATCGTTACCCAGAAAACACCACCGTCATTTATTATGCAGGACGTTAGTGGGGTTATAGTCCACCGGGTTCTATGTCTCAGGATTGGTACAATGACTAAGTCCCAGCTTAGGTCGTATTTCGGATAATAAAAGAGTGTTGCATGTAGTAAGTGTGTGAGCACAAATACAAAGGATAAGTGAACCTTACTAAATCGCATTGGAATTTATAAGGAAGCCCACTTTAAGTGGAAATACCCAAAACATTATTTGGCAATTTCCCACACATACTTTTAACCATGTCAGGTTGACCACAGAATAAAGTTTTTGCGTGGTACACTACCTTGACATTTTTAAACTCACATTTTTTCACACCACTGTCACGAAAAAACAGCTCAGCAGGATTCTGGCGTTGTAGCACACCAGGGAGGCATTCGGCTTCTCCTGGTGGGCCCGATGATGAAGCATATCACCACCCAGGGTGGCGAGTGAGGGCTTCCTTATGAATTCCAATGCGATTTAGTAAGGTTCACTTATCCTTTGTATTTATGCTCACACACTTACTACATGCGACACTCTTTTGTTGTTTGACATAGATTGATCTGGGAGACTGAGAGTGTCCCTAGTTTCTCCCTCTCTCTCCTATTGTTGAAACGTATTTCGGATAAGCCAAAAAACGTATCCGCTTCCCACAGTAAATAAGCATCAGCTTGAATGCGTACCCAATTTTGAATATCTTGTTACACCCTTTCATCACAAACCAGATTGGCATTCTGAGAAAAGGCTTTAATTACTCTTAAATGGTCAGCTAATGCGGTACTGCAACACAAACATAAGATTTAGAGCCAGTCTCCTAGTGTAATTTTGCAAGTATACATGAAAAAAGCAGTGGCTACAGCAGTCTATGGCTCTGAATTTTGGGGTTTCATTATAACCAGGGATTTATTTATTTATTTGAGTTTCATATAGCACTACCTAGACCCGAAGGTATCAGCGCGCTTTACAACAGTAAATGTCAACATCATAGATAATAAGTCTATAGAGAGCATCTGAGTTCAGAGCGCTTTACAACAGTAAATGTTCGCAACATAGATAACAAGTATATTAGACATTTATGCTACACAATGTGAAATTAACTGCCTCCAGATGAACTGTGTTACCGGCCGGAACTGCATACATCTTCTTGTCCATATGCTTCAGCTGGCTCCAGAAGGGCGTCCGGTAAGAAGTAAAGTACAAAGAAAATGACTTGTGCACATGTACCACAGTACCATTTGACCAAAACGTAGCAGAAAGTTAACTCTTAAAGTAATGCCAGATGTTACTCTAACCTTTACTTTTATTTTCAAAGTAAAGGTTACACCTTAATTGTACTGCAGTACCGGGAAACAACCGTTACAACGCATGCATTACAACGCATGCTTTTACCCTGCATGCCATTACAACGAAATGGCTTGCTGTAGGGAGGTAAAAGGTGTTGGATTTAACTCCAACATCTTACCTACTTTTGCACAGACTGGAGTTGGAATAGTAAATTATACTATTTCAAACTCCAGCGCACCCCTGACTGCAAGTCGTTGTAACAACTTGCGTTGTAATGGCATGCGGGGTAAAAGCATGCGTTGTAATGTCTTACAACCGCTGTACCACATGGTTTCATTTGTATACTGGTGTATTTGTAGTAGCAACGACACGTGGGCTCATAGAGTCCTCTACATCCTTGTGTAAGTACAAGGGCATGTGTTGGATATGATAGGCGCTCTTCTGTATGTGTATCAATACATCTGTTTTACCCGTATAGCCCTTTTTGTACCAAGGTTTTGTTAACTGGTAATGGGTTTTAGAGTGAGGCAGTTTGGTGGTTGGAAGTGTGCTCCACACTGGGGATAACATTATCTGCTGGCCTGTTCAAATGGGGTTCTCTCCTTTAAGCAGATATGCAAATAATTGAGAATGATTTCCTAAGACCTTTATTCAAGCTGGGACCTGGTATCCCCTTAATAACCTTGATTTGTAGTGTGGCTTCCAATGCAATTCTGATGTCATTGCATTTTGCCCTGTGCTGTACTGTTTGTGTCTAAAGAGAAACTGTCATGGAGCAATTACCTAAAATCCATTGCAAGGGGCTTCCCCCCTTGGCTCCAACTCCTCTTTGGCCTGCACATGTTAAAAACACTCTTACAGATTATGGGTCTCATTACGATGTCGGGCGGAATGCCTCCTCCCGACAGTCGGAAACTCCTCAACCGCGTCAGAGCTTTTCTGACCGACTGAGTATGATGTTCATGGTCAGAATATAAACTGCACGGTCATTCCGAATGGGTCCCGAGCGACTCGCGGAGTGTTCGTGTTGGTCGGAACTGCATTGTACACCCCTATGGACAGCATTTCCACCCACGGGATTACGATGTCGATTTCCAACAGCTTTTCAGTATCGGCCTGTCCGACACGAAAAGGCTGTCGGAAAGTGACTTTGGGATCCCTGGCAGGACCACCTATGCCCCACGACCTACAGTTGATGGCTGAGGGGGTACCTGAGGGACCTTCCCGTAAAACCCTGCATTGTGTGGCAGGCACCACGGGATGCCTGTGATAGGGTGCAGGGTTTTCCCCAAACACTCCATTTCCCCATAGGAGCCTGTGTTACTGCCGGGTGTCGGGGGGAACACAAGCTTCAATAGGGAACAATGGGACTCCGACCGAACAGTGTTCAGTCGCATTGTATTCCGGCAGTCGGAACCGCTGACCGCAAGTCAGTCGGTCCCGATACGGAGTCGGTGTTGGGCGGAAGCTTTCCGCCCGACATCGTAATGAGCCCCTTAGAGTTTGGTCATCTTTGGAACAGCCTTGCATTAGTTTACCCAGATTCAACAAAACGAGTTAAAGAATCATACTGGATACAAAAACTAAAAAGCATGATGGGCACCAACAAGTTAGTTCTCCTCACTTCTAACCATCTTACTATAAAATAGTTACCTGGATTTGAGCATTACCTTTATAGCATCCAACTAAAGGACATCCCACTTAATACATCAAGTTTAGATTAGGCACCCTTCCACCTACACCCTACCTGGCAAAATAGAATTTCAGGAGAGTGCTACATTTGGTCTCCTTACTTTATTTTGTGATCGAGCAAATGTTGTTGCCAATTATAGCAAAATATGTATGTGCCACGAGTTTTTAGCATTGCCTTATTCACTTGCTGATCACCTTTTGTAACTTTTATGATTTTAACTCCAAATTCTAAATTATGTATCAAGCAGTATTCATGTTTTATACTTATTGTTTTATTATGTACTGTTATTGCTATGCTGACAATAATAAAGACGTTCTTCTTCTACACAGTAGCGTACAATAATCCGAGCAGAATAATTGGCGTCCTAGACTGCTTCTTATGAAAAATCGCAAGGACTAGGGAAGAGTCAGTCATTAAAGATACCAGCTAGACCCAGAGAAAAATTGCTCCTGTGGGCTGGTGGTTATGACCCTGGTCCTCTTATCTTACCATAGTCTTAGCACCATTGCTTCATGAAAATAGTATGTTGTGTTACGTAAGTGTGCTTGTCTTGAGCATTCTGGTTATTTGTATGGTCACAGTGTACTTTCAGAATGCGGGTGCTCTTTACAGCCCTGTTTAGGACTGAGCATCTTGGGGACCATCCCATGTTCGGCTCATATCCCAAAATGTATCATTTTCTTTCTGGGTCATCTGTTATTTTATCCAGCAAAACTAAACTTTATTTAGCATAAAACCAATGGTCTAGCTGTATGCACAAAGTGTAATGTTATAGCTCCCATGAGATAAGGCAAATTGGTGACAGTAGAGCAATTAGTATGCAAACAAAATAACCAAATTAAGAAGAGATTAAAAGAACAAGTTTATTGTTACCAACCCTGAAGCAAGAGTAAAATTGATAATCTCATGGCAGGAGCACCTCAGATATGCAAGCACTGGCAAATCAGTGGCAAAGGTTTAAGGTCTCCAACCTCAGCATTCTTAGGCATAGCTTTGATGAATGTTATCAAATACATAATATGCTTAAGTTTCAAAGACATTTGAATCAAAGGCAAGGAAGACAGTAGAAGAACACATTTCTACTTCCTGCTGGATCCTGACTATGCAAAAGTATACCTGCATATCTCTACATGCAAGCACGCCTTGTTTAAGCTAATCAACTTTAGTTTCCCAACAATAGGATTAAAGTCCTGCCACCATTACTTATGGAAAGTCTCGGAAATAGGTGTGCTTGTACCACCTCTGGGAAGGAAAGAAACCTGTGAGTTTTATTCGGTTTATTAGGTCCTCTTCCATAAATGATTTACTGGAGCAGACACATGTGTGGTCACAATCCGCACTTGCGCCCTCTCTGTCGCAACCCTTTCCTGCGCCCCCTGTGTAGTGGTCTAGCGCACAGGGCTCATGTTTCTTTATCCCTTATGGCACGCTATGATATCATGACTGATGTTTCCCCAGCACCCTCATAACTGACGTTCCCACAACACCCACATGACTGATATTTCCCAAACACCCTCATGATTGATGTTTCCCCAGCATTCTGATGACCGAGGCCAGAACCCGTAATTCTATTGTTCTTGAATCCATGCAAGCATTCCTCCGAATCCTGTGAACCAGTGGATTAACTGCTCTTGCTGTTACTAGTGCCTTAGTGTGGTTTTTCATTGAAAGTATGCAAGCTTTTCCCAGAATCACGTGAGCCAATGGCAAGCCTAGCTCTCGCTGTTACTGGGGCCTTGGTGTTGTTTTCCATTATGCACGTTTGGTATGAAAACTATACATTAATTTCCTGTTATTTGGTTCTGATCAACAAGTTGCACCTGCCCATTCTGTAAGGTCAAAGAGAGTGTACTATTACATGTTTTTCCCAAAGTTCAAGAATCTTTCAGACGGACTTGTGCCCCAGCTGATCTAGCTACATCCATTGAGCATTCGAGAGAGTATATAAACCCCGCCCGAACCCGAATCATGGCTTGTCCTTGCTCCCTGTGGAACAAGTCACCCTTCCCAGTCACCGATAAATCCTGCCACCACCAAGAAGCGCTCCAGTCTCATTCAAGTCCTTTCGAAGCGGTGGCTCCTGTGGCACCAGCTCCCTTGGCGTCTTCCTCCTCGCTATCATCTGCCACTGAACTACATTTCCCCAACTACATTTCCCATTGACACAATCGCATTGTCAGGATAAAAATAGCACAAACTATAAACATTTGTGTTTTCATTATCCCATGCTCTTGTGACTTATTCTTGCTCACTCTACATCGATTTAGTGGATTCTTAGCCTCGTTCACCACTGACCTGCTTTAGTGATCCATTGTGGACCATTTTTGCAATGTAACCAATCTTTGCTGACCCTGACTTGGTCTGCCTGTACTAAGATCCTTACATGCTAGTTTGATGCTGATATGTTGCTTGACTGTGACTTACCTGTTCTCCCTGACTGTTACTCAACTTACCCGGACTGCATGATCTTTCTATTTATCCATTCACTGACTCGCCCCTTACTTTTGGATTCTATTGTTCTGAACATTTCTTCCTTGGATCAAATCTACATCTGCTGAAGGATTCTACTGCATCTGTACACCTGTCTTCATTCACTACTGGATACCCAATCCTTATTACACTGGACATTCAACACTAGATAGTATAAAGCACCTGTTAGACCAAGGGAACTATACTACTAACCTAAGACTTTCAGAACTTTGTATAATTTTCCTAACAATACCACTGATGCCTGTTGCTGTACCTGCTGCACCACATTTCAATATGTCTGTTTCCTTCCTTTCTAATTACACATATTGATCCTCGCTGCAATATTCCAGTTGTGCCCTCTATCCATATTATTGCCATTTCATGATTGAGTGGGTTGTGTTCCCCAAGCCAATTTATTTGAAGGTTTCACTGAGAGTACCGTTTTATGTTTGTTGGGCCCTTCTGCCCTAAGGTAAGTGAGGCCTGACTTGTACGGCGTGAAAGTCTGAACATCTGAATTGGGGGAATGTCAGGGGGGGCTAAACTTTTTGGATTGCTGCTTGCACGCGGTTCCAGTCTGAATATAAGGGGCGAGCCTGCTCCTTCTGGCCTCTCTCTATTCAAGTGATTCATCAACTGTCTATGCTTATTGTAGATCGGGGAAATATCGGTTACATCACGGTGTTTACACCACAATACCTTTACAACGCGGGTATTACAATGCAAGTCATTACAATGACTTGTGCTGGATGGCGCTCTAACCTAAGGAATAGTATGATTTACTATTCCAACACCTTACCTACTGTACGTAGACTGGAGTTGGAATAGTAAATCTTACTATTCCTAAGTCCAGCGCCCTCCAGCGCAAGTTGTTGTAACAACTTGCATTGTAATGCCTGCGTTGTAAAGGTATCGCGGTGTAAACACCGCGATGTAACATCGTATATTCTGTAGATAGGGAACAAATAGATGCTGAATAGCTATTGCTCTCTGGTATGGCCAGTAATACTTGTAAACCAAGAAACACCACACAAAAACCTCAAACAGAACAGAACACTTTACACAGAACACCTGACGATCTGTACAGAGGAGAGACATACCATTTAGGAGGTCTAACATTGCTTCTAACAGTGCAAGTCGTGGCAGAGCCACAGAGACACACTGTCATCTTTAACATACAATCGGACAAGCCGGCGGGCGCTGATCTGGTCTGTTAATTATCACTGTGAATTGCAGGACAATATCACTTCATGCTCCACTTTTAGAGTAAATGGTCCTTAGAGACATTCAACACAACTTTGGATGGGTATAAAGTCTCTCTTGGTGGGGTCACTGTGTGGTCCAGGAAATACTAGCAAATGAAATACAAGCATTTGTAAAGCGCACAACTACCTCCGGAGGGGTGTCCCGCGCTGGGGGCCCTCGGGACGATTAAGCAAGCTATTGCCCAGAGTCACATGGTGCTGGACTAACCTGCCACCGGCGCCGGGGATCGAACCGTGAACCACGTAGTCCGGAATCAGGCACCCTGGCCGCTGCGCCACACCATCTTGTTGGAGGGGAAGAAGGGCCTTTTCAGCACACATTCTGGATCTCCTATGGCTCCACCACATCACCCCTTTCCTCTATAGTCCTCTCCAAAGTTACCAAACCCTTATGTGGTATTCTCAAGGGCTTAGGGTAGGAGAGAAGAAGGGCGACTTAAGGATACATTCCCAGCTCTCCTGTGGTTCCCCGCCACCTGTTCCCTCCCTTCTGCCTTATATAGTGAATGAAGCGCAGCAGCATTTCTCCAAGAGGACTCAACCCCATGAATGGGATTGGACGTTGACATGGAAGGAAAGTGGTGTTGTTGTCCCGCCCCCTTTATGTAGAGTTCCCACTTCCATCCAGAGCCATCCTCTGCTCTTGGCATTGCTGGTGGTTCATTCTCCAGCCAGTGAAGGGTGTCCTTCTACCCAGATATGGCAATGGATGCTAAAGCTTGTGGTTTCAGAAAAGAGATTGCTGTCTGTCCCTCTGATTTGTGCTACCACCCAGCCCATTTGAGCCGACATAAATGATGGCGTTTCCAAGAGACTTGCACAACACCTGCAAATGCTGAACTGCAGCGTGTTTACATATGGAACTCAAAATGGTGGTGTGCATCACACACAAATTCTCATACTAAGCCATCAAAACAAAAGATGTATAAGTGTCATACACATGACACATATATGACAGAAGAATTCTCAGGCATCAGCACAGTACAGAGAGGCCACACAGATCCTTCAGAAGGTTTGATGGGCAGGGCAAAATCTACTTGTGGGACCTCTGTATTACCTCACTACCAGCTCCCATAAAATCTAGGGTCCACCAGCTCCATCCCCATAGCAATTATGAACTGAATAGACAGGAAATTATCACCATTGACAGTATTATCTCCATCACAAGCTTGGTCTTTGTCTCTGAAAGAGTCACTAGCTCTGATGTGCCAGCCCTCACGCAGCAAGCACATCCCTATGATATGGTGCTACAACAGTTTTCTTTGTGCCTTAATATGTCTTAATATGTTCCATGAATCATTCAGCATTCCGTCCATCATTTGTTGCAGTTACACTTAAGATGTTCCATGTCATGCATCCTGTCTGTTGTTTTGTATCCTCTTCCATTACAGAATTACCCGCGCACCGTTGACAACTTACGAAAGACGGGAAAGTTTCAGCCATTCCTGTATTTTTTTAAACAGCAGATCTATGCCTGCTCGGGTTTATACTTTAATTGTTCCTGTCACAAGTGTGGGCCTACAAGACCCAGAATGCTGACAGTTCAAAATAATAAATAAAAATACATGACTTGTCGTATGTCACCCTTGTGACAATGGGCTAGGGCGACAGAAGTGGTATATTATTCGCCTTTTTCAGAGAAGCTTGAATTGAATGGATACAGAGTTCCACTATCTGCAATCCCAAGCACTGTGATGCGAGCTTGTTAGTAGTAGGAACCGTGTGCACTCCTGGGGCAAAAGACTTCACTGCTCCCAAAACTTGCAGTTTATATTTTATAGGTTTATAATCCATAAGTAGACATGAAATCTATGGCAAAATATGTCTATAGCATGACAGAATTCTCAGATCTAGAGCCAGGGGTAGAGGTTTCTTCCATAGAGCAACACCAATATAGAATAAACTTCCAGAAGGGTTAAGACTTTGCTCTGACTTACACTCTTTTAGGAGAGCACCTAGCTCACACCTGCCTCAGAGTGATCTTATGCTGACCCTCAATGAGAGATTGTTGGCTAATTCAAATCAATATACATGTATGTGATAATGATATGCCACACTAAAATCAGGCTTTATATTTGCACAGGTGCTTAAAGGCAATTCATTTGCAGTGCACGCTATGCAAAAACATTCACTCGGGTACTCAGTCAGTTGCTTTGTACTTGCCCATTTTTAGGCCATGCGTACCACACTGCGCAAGATGTTTGTTGGCAAAAATACCTATTGTCAACTTACAGTCGGTTTAGAACTCTATGAGGGCTTTACTTCCTCTACTTGTGTTTGTCCTTCCCGTGGATAATGGATTCATTTGTTGTGTCCTTCCCTGCTCAACTTTCAAGCACTACTTTAGTTTTTTGGTTGAGCACTCCACTAAGGTGCATGTGTTTTCCAGCTGTCTCTCTGGCGTACTGTTCTGCCCCCCTCCACCGGCTCCATGTTGCTCTGTCTTACCCATGTGCTTTTCCCCACTGCATCCATGTTGTACTGACCCTAGAGTGCTTCTCCCTACAAACAGATACATGTACTTCTTTAAGCCCAAGTGCTTAAAACACTCTTTCACACTACCTTTTATTATTTACCAAATCAGATTGGTAAATAAAAAGAATTGAATGCGCTCATGTCAGTTTATAGTACGTGCATTCATGTTCCGCGCCTGCAAAATGTGGCAGACATATTTTGTCATAGCACCTTTCTTTCTTGACTCTTTAACTATGCTGCACAGCATTGAGAATGCCATCCAGCCTCTCTAAAAACCATTGGCAAATCCAGTAGGTCCCAAAGATGAGAACCATTGACTTTGCCAAAGCTTGGTTATTTTAACTTCTCTTCATTTCGTTAATTATATACTGTTCGCTTTTACTTTTGTTGTTTGCACTTCCTAGCTGGTATAAACTATATGTTTTGAATCTTGTGTGCAAGCTTTAAATTTATCCAAAACCCCTAAACTTTAAAACATATCTTCAAACAATAGATAGATCAAATCAGAATATATGTCCACATCCTCTACAGCTACAGCCACGAAACAAGTTATGCGTTTCTACCCTAACATTTACATTTTGAATATCTGCCAAGTGGGACCCCTTCGTATTTGACACTTTGTTTTATTTTATTCATTACATTTTATTTATTGCATTTTAGCTTCACTTTTGACTTTGCAAATATGGTTTCAAAAATTCTAGCGTGGAAAGTGTGGTTGCATCAAAGATCAAAGTAGGTCAAATATTTAGCATCATGTAATGCTCAAGCAAAGCAAGTACCTTAAAAGGAATAAATGCAGAAAAGAATTGTAATAAAATAGAGGAAATCACAAATTAAGTGTTGTATTGAAAACATCTGAAAATTCAGAGAAAAAAATCCACATGGGAAAAAAACACTAAATTACAGAGGGCCTCACTATGACCACATTGAACTACGTATTTGCCTTCTGCCCAACATTTTGAGGCTGGAACAGAAACTGAAAGAACATAGTCCCAATCGGAGGCTAGGTCATAGATACATTTTCAGCAACATTTAGTTTTGTCAGTTCCTTGTCTGCGTGGTCAGTGCTTAATTTGAGCCGGTGCTTTCCAGTGTTCAGAATCGCCACTTAATTGGTTTCTGGTGCTCGACACCGGCACTTACTTGTCAACACTACACTTATGACAGTCTGCCACATGGCGGCGCTGCTCATCTAATTTAGAGATGAGCATAGCAACTGGTGTTTATGAATACAGTACACATTAAAAATGACTAATACCTGAATCTCCAGCCATTCCTTTAGCTTTGGAGACCTGGAATAATCTGAACTGTCGCTCTTGCAGGCAAGAGAGATGGTTAGTAGTTGTTTTGGCAGCGATGATGGGGGTAATGGATGGGTGATACAAGCAGCAGTGGCCCACTGGTCAGAGCCCTGGCACTTATAATTTTACAAATTAAGCACTGCCGGAAATGGTACATGTTTTAAACTCTGGTTTCCATTCTGAGTCAGGAAATTCAGTACACACCTGCATGCGCGGCTACTCCCTGTGTGCGGAGGAGCATTGCTTCACTGCTTTCTTGCAGTGCGAGTCGCAGAAACATAAAATGGTATAAATACCATTTTATGTTTCTGCTTCTCGCACTGCGGGAAAGCAGAAGAAGGGTTTGGTTGGGGGCAATTGGGTCTGGGAGGATTGGCTATCCCAATGTTGTGGGCGCTGACTGTTTGGTCGGCCCCAGGGCTGACCAAACCAGTCATGCACACTCTCCTATTTTCTCCATGTAGGCCCCGTGTAGCCTGCATGGAGAAAACGGCCTCCCCATAGACGCCTATGCAGTCGGCGTCCCAGCCAATCACAATGCTGCCATTGCAGAGTTGTGATTGGCTTTGGGAAGGGGAGGGAGACTGCCTGCGGCTGCTACCTGCAAGGATGACTCAACGCAACGTGACGCGGGATCGGACCGCCGAATGTACGTCTTTATTTCTTTTTTATTTAAAATACACCCCCGCCCAACCCCTACTCACCCACGAGTCATGCCAGTCGTGACTGCACACTTGAGGGAACCCTAAGTGAATTGGGGCCTGTCCCCACAAAAATTACCTGCCTACCCTTTGCCCTTGTGACATCCCTGAGGACATTAAAGTCCTGATTACGAGTGCCCTGGTAAAACATGTTCGATAACTCCTGCTACTGCAGATATCACAATTATAAGTTTGGCGCCAAAACGCCACACCACCACAATTTTCCACAGGTAAATATAGGCCGGTATATTTACGTGGAAAAAGGGCCTGGAACATATTGCGTCAAGCACCAAAATCCTCATGTATGCCCTGTGTTTGTAGGAGAATCTTGTAACTGAAGTAATTTATTGCATCCGATAAATATTTATCTCACTTATCATTATCGAATTCGGTAAAGAGGCGTCAGGTAATAGCACACTCATATTTCTGCGTTAGTGGTGTATCGCTTTATACTAATGCACCCCAAACATAGTCAAACGGGTGTTTTATTAGCTTTGAGAGATGCTTGTCTTGGGATAACAAGCTCATCTCTAAAGTAGATCACGTGAAAATGCACTATATTTTTAAAAGAAAATCATGGTATAGATTTTTGGTCAATTACAGTAGATAATATGTATTTTGATGGAGAAACAAATATGTATTTGTTTTCTCTTGATTTATTTTTCATCCATGTTAATGACTCTGCTTGATCATGACTGGCCCTGTGTTCCCACGCACCTTTTTCCTGCTTGCGGGAACACTGACCCCAATTTTACCAGGCGGTAATTCCTACCAGTAAAACCACAGCCAAGCCTTATCCCTCACTCAATCCTGACTATTTTCTCTGATGGGGGAACTGAGGGCCTGTTTTATATTTTGTCGAATGGGTTACTCGGTCACCAAACGTGACGGATATCCCGTCTGTCATACTATCAGTGCCGTAGGATATAATGTACTTGTAATACAGCGGACCCGATATCTGTAATGTTTGTGATGGAGTAACCCATATGCTGCAATATAATTCACACCCTAACTCATCTCCTTCCCTCCCCTACCTTTCCTACTTCCCTCCCTCCAACCCTGTCTCACACCGAAGTCCCAGAACACGTTTTTAGCACCTCCTCAAAGCAGGTGGTAAATGCTTGCATTAAACTCCCTGGATTAGGGAATACTGTGTGGAATATCTAACTGTGATTAACTGGTCTCCATGCTGTTATTCCTCATTCCGAAGTCTAACTCATAATAGGCCAAAATGCATGCATTGATACGGGATGATAACCCTAATTCAGGCCACTGGGAATCTCCTCATGGAATTCCACCCAACTCATAATCAGGGCCCTAGAGGGGGACAAAGTGAATGAAAGAACTTTATTAACCCTAGCCCTTTCCAGGCATCTACATTTTAACTGATACAAGAGGATTTATGAATAGACCGGACTTCCAAAAGGCGGGAAGATTCAGTTAGACATTTCGCTTGGAAAATGACTGATTTAGCTTGGCACTCCCAGACTTTTTGATCTTCATTAAAGCTTAAGCAAGTAATACAATGATTGTTCAAAACATTCTGGGGAAAGAGTTTAGATAAATTGCTAGTAAAAGTCAGTTAAAGTACTTCAGTTGTTCTGTGGTTAATGAGTAGCCGGTTTCTGCTAATGCTGTAGTTGGTGGTGGCCGGTTCCAAAGGTGGCCAGTCTTATTGAGAGACAAGTACCGTACGAAATGTAAGGTCATTAGTCATAAAATCTGGCTTTATTGCTAGCAGCAATATAAATATATGGAGTAAAGAATGTAAATAGGGACTTTAGCCTTTCAAGGGGAAGATCCTGCTACTTTGGGAGATTGACAGAGCTACATAATGCAAAATTGAGATCTCACTCCTTGCACAGGGCACTGCATCCACTAAGATTCTATGTCCCAGATGCCCCTGGGGCACCAAGAAAATGTCTCAGCCATTCCCAATGATAAAACTCTTTCCATACTATTCTAAAACCCTCAGTGGTAGACATACACCAAGCAACCCCCAGTTTGATTTACTGGCTAGATAGACTTATGCGGAGGGCAACCATGGTTTCCGCAGTACAGATTATACTATCCATATTCGTGCACAGGTCCGGTATTTAATGCAGGGGCGTAATATAGGCCCCTGCAGCGCAAAAAGGCCCGCAACCCATCGGGCCCCCAACCATTCAGCCCAAGTCCAATGAATGTATTTGAGATATGGTAGACTCAGGGACCCCTCCTTAAATTCTGCAAGGTGGCCCCACCAGTTTATGTTACAACGCTGCCTTAATCAACTATGATTATACCTTACATGGTATTTATAGTGTAAAACAACTGGATAGGTTAAACCTTTTTATTTATTTTTTTGCTTTTTCTTGATATTTTACTCTTGATTTAAGAAGACAAATAATCAAACTCATGCAACTTTTAAAACATTTTGTACTCTAGGACAAGATAACAGTACAGCCTCCAATTCAGTCTACATTGTATAGTACAACATATTTGACCTGTGCATCTCTCTGGATTAATTCAGGGAACATTGCCAAGCAGGAAGTAAGGAACAACACTTCGGAACAAAAGAAGGCAGCTAGGTGTAAATTACTGCCCCACCCAGTATAGTCGCATACATAAGTAACAAGTTTTCTCAAAATATTGCCGACCTCAAATGACCAGCTGCCACATGGCCATAAACCAGAAATAGTTTACACAAATCAATGAGAGGCAATATAACTCTGGTCATATAGACAAGTGTACGATATCAGTACCAACAATGTGAATCCACATCTCCTGGTTATGATAAAATTATCTTTTATTATCTTCAGGGTAACGTCGCAAATAGAAGAGAATCAATCACTAGAGAATCTGTTGAGTTTTTACCATATCTTCACACAATTTCCTCAACTTTGATGCCGTAACATCCATCTTTTATCGTACGCATAAGACAACACTATTGGTATACAAAATAGATAGTCGGGCCAAGTATTCAAATAAAATTTATCCTCCTACATCCTGGAGTAGCCATAGTCCCAACAGTAGTAGCGTACGATAAAAGATGGATGTTCCGGCATCAAAGTTGAGGAAATTGTGTGAAGATATGGTAAAAACTCAACAGATTCTCCAGTGATTGATTCTCTTCTATTTGCGATGTTGCCCTGAAGAAGTCCTGTTTTGGGGTGAAACCCATAAGCTGCTTCTAATTGCCTGGCTACAGATTTTGAATCATAAAAATAAAATAAAGGACTATCTTGTCATAACCAGGAGCTGTGGATCCACATTATTGGTATTGATATTGTACACTTGTCTATATGACCAGAGTTATATTGGCTCTCATTGATTTGTTTAAACAAGACTTAGGGCCTGATTATGATGACGGGGGACCGCCACTGACAGCCCGTCCTATGGTGCTCCCCTACATATCTCTGCACCATGTGGCAGGCACCGCATGGTGTCTGCCACGTAGGTCAGGGATATGTCAGGTGTCCCTATTTTGCATTGAGGCGGGTGCTCCAGCCTGCAGCACCCGCCGCAATGCAAAGTATAGGCATTGCGACCGCCGTGGTGACAGTCGGATCATAATGCCTAAGTCGGAACCGCCGACAGCCTTTTGGGTGGCCTCGTTTCCCAATAGGGTGGCGGGCGGATGCAAGTCAGCCCTCAATCCTAATCAGCCCTAAATTAGACAATCTATTATATTATTATTTTTCCTCATGATACTTGGGGTGGGATAGCAATAACACAGTTGTTTTATAGTTTACACCACAATTTACGGTGCACATTCTCACTATAGTAGGAACAGAGCATCTGTACTTCTGCCATCATAGTTAATGCTCCTGCGGGATTCAGTAATATGGTATTACCATACTAATACAAGTTTTCCACTCATGAATGTGAAATAATGTGGAAGTCCTTGGTTCCGCAATAATTTCGTTCCTGAATAAATCTGTCTGTGAAAATTCCTGGGTTTGTGGACCATATTTTTTCTAATTGTGATTCAGAGGTAACCCCAGTTACTAGCTAGATTAGAATTTCCTTGGCAATCCTAATGAGGGTGAGTTGATTCCCAAAATATTATTGTTTGTCAGCCCCATTTGCTAGAGCAAATTGTCTGCAACTCCAAAATTCACATGTATGAAGGGTACAGAGTTCTTCAACTCACAACAATTTTAACCTACTCAGATGTAAGCTTGTACCTCACTTTTCCTCAGGCATGCTTTTCTTCCTTTCAAGTCATTTGCCTATCTCCTCAGTGCTTTGCAGTTTATGCCATTGAAGCTTTAGAAGCTTCCAATTGCTTAATAAAACCTATGTTCTTCAGTGTTCAATTTCTGAAAAATTAAGTGCCACAGCATAAGGTATTTCACAAGGTTGTATGACTCTATCCCGCAGGCATTTAGCACTTATGCATTTACAATGCCGGCATTAGAATAAACTTGTCAGTACGGCGCGTTCCTTTAGGAAGCACGTCGTTAAATCGACTTGCCTTAGGGGTGCACTGGACTTTGGAATAGTATCATTTACTATTCCAGCTCCAGTCTGCACAATAGTAGGGAAGGTGTTGGACTAAAAATCCAACACCACTCCATCTAGGAACCCGTAAAGCAAGTTGTTGTAACGGCTTGTGTGCTAAACAGATGCGTGCTAATGATATGTTTGTCCTATTGCCGGCGTTATGAAGGCACAGCATGATTCCGGACTTGTTCTAAAGGTTGTTTCTCATTTCAGTTGTATGACACTATCTACAGACGTCACTGCAGTTGGCAACACCCACAGCTCCTGTCGCTACTGTTGAATGCCAGCGCCAGCACTACGGATAACACTCAAACAAGTGTGACATTTTGGACTATTCCAGGTCACTTAAAACTGTGGGAATGGCCTGGATATCCTTGCTTTATCATTTTAAAAAAGTACATTAAACAGGTGAACTTTCCACTGATGGGCTCTTCAAAAAGCATAGACATACAGCCCCACCATGTGGTCCTCTCTTAAAAAATAAGTTCAGATGTTTAAAAATAAATTCCGGTGCAGAGCACCAGAATACACCAGTACAAATGAAGTACTATCTCAACTTCTTAGAATGCATTAGAAAATAATTTGTGATTTCATCTTTGATGTAAAATACATTGCATGGGACCCATCTGATGTCAAAGTTGAACCCCCCCCCCCATTCTGTATCCTCCAAAGAGGGTCCATGTCAAAATCTTGAGTTCCATGCATGGCTCTTCTACCTGCCTGCCCAATAACCCATGACAAAATGCACTTGTGCATGCAATGCTACCCAATCTTACCCACAGCATTCAAGGCGACCCCATCAGATACCATCCTCTGCTGAACAAGCCTGTACACGTACCATGCACCAGTCAATCACATACAACAAGCAAGTCACTCACAACCCTTAACACATCTTGTGTTGTGTATCTGCACTCACATCAGAAACACTGCCACACTCATAAATGAATTGATGAGCATTCCATAGCAGAGTATGTGTCCTTTGGTTGTGTTTTTTATTGCTCAGTGGTGAGTCCAATTTTATATGATGGCTGTAGTATTGTTTTGAGATGGTTTATATTGAATAGTGTCTGGCGTGATCCTGTTATTAATGCGTGTAGAGTTTTAAGTGTATGGATGTCTGTTCGGAAAGCCATTAACATTTAATTCATCCTATCAGATGTAGAGTTATCCAGTACTCGGCATCTGGGAACTGCTATAATTCGAGGCAACATTGTGGATCATGTGACTTTCATGCCATTGTATGTGTATGTGGTAAGTTTAAGCTGCTATGTAGATTGGCGAGAGTATATAGACATATTGTTGAGGAATCAAATACTTAGCCAGGAGATGTATCTAAAGTACAGTGCTGGTGAGGTGGGGAAACAACCATCACAATGCAGCCTTTACAATGCACTACATTTACAACACAGTAATTACAACGCAACTGCCTTTACATCGCATGCCATTACAACGCAGCCATTACAAAGCATGTCACTACAACACATGCCATTACAATGCATGTCACTGCAACACGTGTCATTACAACACATTATAAGGTAAGTAATGGGGAATAGTAATTTTTATCCCTACACTATCCGACACTTACCATACTGTTGCACTCACTGGAGGGGGAATAGTAATTGTTACCCCTATACTCTCCAACACTTACCCTACTGTTGCCCTAAAGGTATTATGCGTTGTAATGGTATGCGTTGTAATGGAATGCGGTGTAAATGTAGTTTCTAAAAATGTGTTGTGATGGCATGCGTTGTAAAAGCATGGGTTGTAATGGATGTTGCGATGTAAAAACCTGGTTGTAAAGGCATGCTTTGTAAATGTTTGTGTTGTAACGTGTCCTATTCGTGAGGTGACGTGCGTGGTGTGTAAATAACTTGATTAGCTGTGATATTGTGGATGCAGATGCTTAGCCAGGATTGGAGCCATGCTGTGCATATGATGCTTTAAAGGGGTGTGTTTAATGTGTTTTTTTGATGCAATGCAGATTTATGGATGAGCGTTACCTATTATAATGTACTATCGAGGTGCAAAAGTTTAGCCAACGGTTTGTCTTGGTGCTGTATTGTGTACACAAATGTCTCTAGAGTTGTGTCTAATGTGCACTGATGAAGTAGGATGAAGTATGGGTGAAGCTCAATATGGTTATGTTGTTTAACCATACCCGGCTTTGTGGCTTGGAGTTGTGTATATGTGTACGTGATGGTGCTAGTGTTGTGTCTATTGTGTTTGGTCGGCCAAGGGTCATATATAGGATCATATATAGGTTTTGGGAGCTTTTGTTAGCCTGTAACAGAGTGCCGTATTATCGCTGTCGAATCTATTGCACATCAGTTGGGTACTGAGTTGTCTTGTGGGAGAAATTATTAATTTAGAGAAACATAGTCAGTCTCATCTCATCTATAAATATTGATATACTGATCATATGGCAGTTACTTAACTAGTATTAGGGCGTAAGAGGTATTGCAGTAGTTAAATGTTATGTTACCCTTCCTTTCACACAAGCAAATTGCAGATAATGGTAAATATGTAATGAATAGTTAGAATCTCATTAAAAGTCTTACAACTATTAATCGGCAAAAGCTGCCCCACTACAAATAAAAGGCACGTCTAGCATAGAGTACATAACTGGAGCACAACGGAATATGAAACAATAAACTGAGCCACCGCAGACTGGTAGTTCAAATAAGCGAGCCATGCTTAAAAAGGGACTCTACATGGATGACACCCCATATAATGTGGACAAGGAGTCACCTTAAGGATTTGATGTCACTGTGTGCCCATATTACCCACTTTATTGTCTATTTTAATTTCATTAGTTATATACGGTATATGTCCATTTTACGTGATGTGCGAATCCTGACGATTGCTCCTTTTCAGGTTGTTGTTTTTATTGTATTGTTATTTTGTGTTTCCTTAATAAAAAGATTTATAAACATATCTTTTTTTAAAAGGGCCTTTACAATAATGAACATACATGGAACTGATGTGAAGTGGTGGGTCAAATCAGTGGCTAGAACTGCTTCATCCACATCAAAAAAATGTACAAATGCTCAGGAAGTAATTTTGAGAATCTGTAGCCACAGAGTGGCAATGAAAGAGGCGTGTGTGTGTTTCAAATCTCTGTAACATTGTTCTATTCTCAAGATGGCTTTGAGCTTGATGAATAGCTTCAAAGCTATTTTTAGTTGTATCATTCCTTTCATGGTACTCTCAAAGGCATTGACTACTTAATGAACAGTTACAGAGCCCGGGCCTCCTCCCAAGAGAGCAACCAGTAAAGAAACCAGCACTACAGACAGGTTCAGGCTTCATCCAGGCCCCAGATACATTCAACACGCCTAGGCTCATGGCAGGACAGCGGACTATGTTATCTCTGGCAATCCACAAGGAGGGTTTCTGGTTAGACACCAGACCACCAATTCTTTAAAAAGAGTTTCTTTGTTTAATCAAAGGAGCAGGGGTCCTAGCAGAGGCATTTGAGGTTGCAAACCTGTGTTATTTGTAAACTAGTATCCAAGTATCCAATTATACCCAAATTCCTGGGCCTATTCCTGACTTTGCTTCAGAATTATGTATGTTGGGTCCTGCGCAGGTGCGCAACACCCATTGGGCTCACGGGGCTTCAGCCCCCCCCCCGTCATGTCAGTCAGCCTGGGCAGAGACAGCTTCGCGGGCTGGCAAGCATCCTATTGCAGCCGCACTCGAGTACTTAACAGGTCTTTAAAAGACCATTTACTTGCAAATGAGGCTTTTGTTGTGTGTTGACCCCTTCTTACAGCCACTCTGTCTATGGTGGAAGAATTAGCCGCCCCCGAAATATTTTTCACCCCCCACCCCCACCCCGAAATTTGGCTCTAGTTGCCCGCCTGGTCCTGCGAATGAGTTTTGTGGCCGAACTTCTTATGGAGGCCTCTGTACTCAAGTAGAACAGCATGGAAGAGGGAGCCCTACCTAGGTTGGAGCTCCTTCTAGCCCTGAGACCTGCGCTACATGCTCCTTCCAGCCTCCCCGATGAACAACAAGAACTGTAACGTCTAACGCAGTTCGCGCCCATACTTTCCAAAGTGGAAACTCAGGTTCTAGCCTTGGCCTCGAGCAAAGAACAAAATGTGTAGAAAAGGAAAACACATCTTGTTTCCTTCTTTAAAAGTAAACACACCGTACTCCGTTTCAAGCCAAACAGACTATTTACTTTCATGATCCTTCCTTCCTTGAGCTTCCAAGATGCCCATCTAGAGCATTTGTATTTTTGTAATGCAGTTTCCAGGCAGAGATGTAAATACATTAGTCCATATTGAGCTGAGTAATTAGTTAAGACTCAATTCACTCATGACTCTTGAGTGAAACAAATTATCAGAAATAGTATTTGGGCTTCTGGTGCAGTGGTGCATTTCTGTTATTATAACCTGCTGCCATAAAAGATATTATTTTTATGAACCAACTTTATGCTTGAGGGTTTAGAGAAGATGCCATGAAATATGAATTAACAGCACTGTGGCACAGAAGTCTGACGAGGTGTCATTTTCCAAAGAGGCAGCTTATTTTATTTCTCCACTCCATTCATGATAAAGTCATAACTAGGCAACTTGCATGTGTTTAGTTAAAATAGAATGGGGTCCATTCACAACCTACATTTTGTGTACGTATTGTACTAAATATTAATAAAACAATAATATTATATCTTTATTTTTAGCATAGAACTAATTATTTTTTTTACTAGTAACATACTTTTAAATTAAATATTTAATTAATAAAATAGAATAACTAACAAAACAATTATTCTGAAGTTTAAATTAAAAAATTAATTCCAACTTTAAAGTATATATTTTTTTACTATACACAAGTTATTATTAAAAGTGATACATACAATATATGAAAAGTAATTTAGCTGTGTTAATAAAATGTATTGTTACATTTTTTATTGCGAAAAAGTTATTACATATTTTATAATTAGCATAACAGTATTTTTTATAATATTGAGTTATATTCATATATATTTGTAACTATTCGAAATAATTTACTTCAATATTATTTCTTATGGGTTTTTATTTTAAGTTCTTAACCTCATTATTTTCTATGGGAGGAGATTGCACTATTAGGGGTTGGCCATCTGGGATGCTAGGCATTCTACTGTTTCTTTAGTAGTAACTTACACTTTTAGGTTAGGCTTCACCACCTTTTTCCGGGGATGGAAACATGAAAGTCTACACTTTTGACTAACTTTACTCTCCTATTTTATGAATAGCCAAAAGCAGTAAAGTTACTCAAAAGTATAAGAATAAATTACACATGTAAATTTACTCACAAATGTAAGTCACCTTAATGAAAAGTCCTGTATGTCTGAGCTGTGAGTACTGTTATCGATCCATGCCTGCTGCCCGGCCTGTCAAAGCATGGCAGGCCAGTCCCATGTTAAAGATTACTCTGAACGGAAGAAGGGTCATCATTTCCATCACTGTTCGCATGGCTAGTTCAGCGGTCCTCAGAGACAACATAGTGAAAATACAAATCAAACTCACAGACTACAGTTGCCCACATGCAATAAAAAAAACTGGGGCAAACGTAAACCTGGCGTGTTTCTTTACAGTGCAAATCTCTGATAGTATCCTATCAGATCTAGGAAGGGTCACACTTCTTTACTAATGCAAAGTGGGGGGTGCTGCATATAGCCATTACTTTGTTCCATTGTATAGACTTTCACTGTGTATCCCAAACAACAGATTTATTTACTCAGGATTCATTTACCAGGGTTGTGGTTAGTATATTCTGCGTTATAGTGAAGAACGGGAAATGTTGTTTACAACGTGGTGTTTACACTGCACAACCTTTACCATGCAGCCATTACAACGCAAGTCATTACAATGACTTGCGCTGGATGGCGCTCTAGGTTAAGGAAAAGTGTGATTTTCTTTTCCAACACCTTCCCTACTGTTACGTGGGCTGGAGTTGGAATAGAAAATCATATTAATCCTCAATCGAGCGCCCTCCAACGCAAGTTGTTGTAACGACTTGCGTTGTAAAAACCGCGATGTAAAGTACCGCGATCAAAATGATCGCGTTGTACTGTCATACATCCCGAAGAACATTAAAAAGAGGTGTCACTCTAAGAAGCGAAAAGGATAAAATCAATGTTTGGTCCTAAATCGACGTTACAGAAACATGTAACTGAGATATGCAGAAGAATAGGCTTAGTGTGGGCTCAACCGTTGAATAGTCAGAAGTTGATTCACTGCTGCTGTCTCTTGTATTCCAAAACAAAAAACAAAATAAGTGATGGGTGGATTGCTTGAATTAATTTCAGCCATTTGTAATTACTCGAGCCGCATCATTCTCGAACAGTTTTTTCCCCAACATGCCATCTCATATAGGAACGATATATGTGCTACTCAGGCTTAGTCTAGATCTACTAGGAACAAGTCTGCTGGGACTGCTGACCAGGTTCCCTTTGAAACCAGAAGACACGTAACTCAAGACAGGTTTTTCCTTATTTAAGTAGAGTGCTGATTGTGTCTTATGGCACACTGGGCACAGAATTCAAGCATTCCACCCTTCAGCTTTTTGTATTCTATTCCTAATTGCGATGCCGTAAGTGCATCGAGTATGCCCAGGCGTGAGTCCTGTCCTCTTAAAGCGACTGGAACCAAGCTGCACCCAACTGAAACAGACCAAATAGGCTGAAATATTGTGGGGATGCTTGTGTTCCATTTCAGTTTTTTTTAATGTTTTTATTTTGGTTTTTACATTTTGAAACCAGTGACATCCATAATTATATAACCCATTGGCATTATATTTAACATAGTGCATCGTTCTTTTAATGCAATATATCTGCAAGGAGATAGTACATCCAGACAGTCCCTCCTGTCCATATCCGCCGTCAGTGAGTCCCCACTTCCTGGATGCAGCAGCGTTTAGGAATCAGCCCTACCCGCCCGATGACATCTCCGATAGAAATTTTAAGAAGATGCTACTCACGTCTTCTATCCCAAACCGTAGCATTTTCTGCAGTTGACTCATATTCTAGACCACCCTCTCTGCCTCCATACACAGTGCATTTCAGGGTGAAACCCTGATCCTCCATATGAAAATTTGCATCGCACATAGATTCGTTTAGAGTTGTTCGTTGACCATTCACCTTCCTTTTGTTGTCTGAGTGAAGCAGGTACATTAACTTTGAACAAAAAAGGGAACAGAGTCCTATGGTCAGCCTTATCCCTAATTTTACTTCAGGTAATCAAGAACGTTGGGTGTCATCTCCTATAGAGTAGATCCATCACCTACAGCAGACACCACTGCCTGTGGAGGTCTGTTAGGACTATCCTTTAGTGAGCTTCACCCATGGCAGACATCTGCTCAATATTTTAAAGAGGTATTTTAAAAAAGAATTTAATATGAATGAATATAAAATGGAACATGTAAAGAATTCACTTGCATGAAAGAAAAAAACAAAACCCATCTCATTTGGGACTCACACCTCAGACAAGCATGAAGAAAAGCCTTATTGGACCTAATTCAGGCCTGGCAGAGTGGGGGCACTGCCATAAATCGGCAGTGCTGCCGCCCCTCCAAACTTGCAGTTCTGAACTCTGTTTAGAGTTATGAGAAATACTATGGTTATACCGCTGGGGCCTCCCATGGCGTCACCAGTCTAATCCTCTGTCCTATCGGGCCATCTACCTTTGGGCCGCCAGGTCACAGTAACGATTATCCTGTCCTATTGAGTACGGGGAGACTGTCACTCATTTTCCTTACCTGTGCCATATCATGAGATACATGGGCAGCGAAAATGTAGACTGGTCTCAGTGCATGGGGAGAAATCCCCTTCTAAATCGTGACATTTGTTTTTTTGTTACAGAAAACCTGAAAGTGTGTTTTCTCTAAACAAAATAGTTTTCTCCATAGGTGCTTTAAACATGCTGCCCATCATGGGGTCGGCTCCCTGCTCTCAAACAGCAGTGCCATTCTCAAAAGGAAGGAATTCTGTCTTATACATTTAAGATCAAGGTGGTGTTCCTAGGGCAAATGAAAAGATCACAGTGGATGAAAATTCTCTACTTATTAAATGTTTATCCAACAGGTATAGTTCAAATCTTTTGTAAGTGGTAATAGTCTATAATCCCATTGAAGAGTGACTCAATAGAGCCCTCTTGTTCTGTGCAGAAAGGAGAGAATAAGCAAAACCACATATTTGATTAATCATACCTGGAAGGTAAATAAGGCGGCGATTAAATAAATGACTTAAGATATGACATCAAATTTGTCCTTTGCAATAAAGTTATAATGACTTATACACAAACTGAATCAATAGAACTTTTACAAGCAAGCAGTAAGAGAAGTGAAAAGGCATGAAAGACTTGAACAGAGAATAATAAACATACAATCTGCATCATTAGCAAACATTTATGTCCAGAAAAACAAAGCATCTGCATCTAACCCACCTTCTGAAGGGGCAATATAGGCTCTTCATGAAAGGAAAAGCAAATACGTTTGAAATAAGGAATATAAGATGAATTTATAAACCTCCTCATGTTCACGCAAAGGCAAACATGAAGCTATTCACCTCTTCTGACAAAGACCTGTGTTTGGATTGTAAGAAAGAAAAGTCTTGAGTGATTCCTCAGAAAGAAAAGTGTCATGGGAAAGCAAGAAGACCTCAAGTAGCCGTGTCCCCTGTTAGGGTCCATCCCCTTTAGCACCGCCAATGCCCCTACGTCCAGGGGTTGTTTAAAAAAGATTAAACTTAGAATAAGTTCCAATGTGATACGTTTATTATAACAAGGCAATATTCAATTTTCATCCTCCTTGTCAAACATCAAATTAATTCTGTAAATCATAATGTTCTCATAATGATATTTTTCAAGCAGGGCAATTCAATTGCATTATCCAATCCCGATACATTTCGGGACGTGGCCCTTCGTCAGAGAATATCAATTCTGAAAAGACACATAATAATCCATGAAGAAACCTATCTCTATATCTTTGGTTGTCTCTCAAAACCACTAAGTGAAGTTGATGGAGCAAGGGTTCGCACGTTACGCGCCTTGCTTGAATTCATGAACCTCAAATAATGTTAACGAAGTAATCCAACATGTTTTGTCCTACTAATTTCCCTTTTATTTGACATTTGGGGTGTCCTAGAGACGCTTGCCTATGTGTTTACTAACTCAATAACGTTTGTAACTAAAAATGGCCGCTGTTTGGCGGGTTTCCTTCTGCGCATGCGTTAGTCACACTCACGTGACGTGACGTACTTGCAGTTCTGGTGGGAATCTATTGCGCTTGCGCACTTGCATTAAGATGGTCGCTTTGTGTCCTCACATGGTGAAGCTTGCGCTGATGCTTTAGTGTTATTGTTTGTTTTGCACTAAAACCCTAATGCCATCGTTTATATGAAGTAAGGGGTATAGAGTAGCTATTCATGGTATACAGTGTATTCATTTATTTCTGTGTTTTAATTTGTTTTCACTTACTTTTCATGTACCGTGATAATTGAGGGTCTGAGAGGCACTCGTGAATCCATATTGAGCAACCTTTCTGCGCATGACAGTCTTCTGCCGGTGGCATTGAAACCTTGCCAACCAGAGGTCCCTGCCAAGAGGCTCCTGAGAAAGTGACCTGCGACCTAGCAGGAGAAGCTGAACTTCCTGCAAACGCAACAAATGTATTAATTTCCATTGTATTCTGTAGAGTATGTCATGGGAACCCCAAAATCAATAGGCGGTCCCAGAATATGTAAATGGAGGCTTGTAGAATTTAAATGTGATTGGTGTGTTGACCTATCCTACTTGGGGACCAATCGAAATTGGGGATTCTGACACTTGCAACATTTGGGGGGTGGTACACTGACCCGAAAACAGTATCACTAGCCTAGGTTTAGCTAGAGAAATTGTCCGACTTGTCCGAATAGCTGACCTGTCACTGACCCAACGCACTCAATAGGTGACTGATACAGAGAGCTGCGGAGCACTCTGTCCGAAACTTTCCATAGACTCGAGGGGTTTTGCTAAGAAACCTTAAGTGCTGGCGGAGCACTTTGCTGAGGGAATCGATAACCCAATCGGGGTTCTGGCTGATAGCTGCAGAGAGGGTGGAGCGCAGGCGTTGCTTACGGACTGCGGGTGCTGGTCGTTCCTTGGTGGTCCTGTCCTGATCCTAATCTGGGTTTCCTGTCCTGTCCTGGGGTGTCCATTCTGCACCTGCTGTCCTGTCGATGACTGTCCTTCCTTGGGGTCCCTCCCGTTCTTAACTGACCTGTAGCCAGGGTTGGTCTTCACACCATTCTAGGTAAATATAGTGCTGAAACTCTATACTGCACCTTTCTATTTTCCGTCTTTTGCTTTAATAAAGACATACCTTTGCATATGTTGATTTTTCCATGCTTTTCGCAACCTATTAAATGAAAAGGTCATACATGATTGCTGTTCTCTAGCATGTTCCTACGTTTCCTTTCCCTTAAGCTCGATTCTCCATACTGTTCATGAAAGTAGAGGTGTTTTAATATTTTTCCTATTTTAGCTGACTGAAATGATGTTACTAGAATTATAGCGTGTCCCAATTTTTTACCTTTCCTATAGTGGTATAGCATTCTAAAATTCTCGCAATATAAACCACGTCTTTTTCTCTACCCATATATCCGAAGTATCTTCCAGTAGCAACATTCTAGTATGTTCCTTAGTTTCCCAGTCTTTAGTTAATCCGTTCAAATCTAAACTCTGAAGCTTCTGATTAGCATGTTCCCTGTTCATACCTCCCTGTAGTCTAATAAATGGTTAGCCTGATCTATTTCCTTTATGGATATGTGCTCTTTGTAATTCTGGTTATAGCTTGCTTAATAGTTGTGAACCTCATGTTTTCCGAATCTGAAATCTAGATAAAATCTTTAAAACTTCTCCGTAGTCTGTGGTCTTTATGAATACAAAGAAATATAAAAGTTGGTATTTGGTTGTCTGCCTTTCTTTTACAGCTAGCTCCCTGATCCATTGTGGTCATAGGTACCCGTAATGGTGGATTGGTAAGTCGGGTACAGTAGGAATAAAATAGGAAGGAACAGGGTTACTGGTAGTAGAGTGTAAGGTCACCTGATTAATGTATATGGTAAATTGAAGTTTATGGGCCCGATACGTATATGGTAAAATCGTTGGTTGGGTGACCTGCGCGCTCTATTAGTAATTATTACTGATAGAGCGCGCAGGTCACCCAACCAACAATTTTACCATATACGTATCGGGCCCATAAACTTCAATTTACCATATACATTAATCAGGTGACCTTACACTCTACTACCAGTAACCCTGTTCCTTCCTATTTTATTCCTACTGTACCCGACTTACCAATCCACCATTACGGGTACCTATGACAACAATGGATCAGGGAGCTAGCTGTAAAAGAAAGGCAGACAACCAAATACCAACTTTTATATTTCTTTGTATTCATAAAGACCACAGACTACAAGAAGTTTTAAAGATTTTATCTAGATTTCAGATTCGGAAAACATGAGGTTCACAACTATTAAGCAATCTATAACCAGAATAACAAAGAGCACATATCCATAAAGGAAATAGATCAGGCTAACCATTTATTAGACTACAGGGAAGTATGAACAGGGAACATGCTAATCAGAAGCTTCAGAGTTTAGATTTGAACGGATTAACTAAAGACGGGGAAACTAAGGAACATACTAGAATGTTGCTACTGGAAGATACTTCGGATATATGGGTAGAGAAAAAGACGTGGTTTATATTGCGAGAATTTTAGAATGCTATACCACTATAGGAAAGGTAAAAAATTGTGACACGCTATAATTCTAGTAACATCATTTCAGTCAGCTAAAATAGGAAAAATATTAAAACACCTCTACTTTCATGAACAGTATGGAGAATCGAGCTTAAGGGAAAGGAAACATAGGAACATGCTAGAGAACAGCAATCATGTATGACCTTTTCATTTAGTAGGTTGCGAAAAGCATGGAAAAATCAACATATGCAAAGGTATGTCTTTATTAAAGCAAAAGACGGAAAATAGAAAGGTGCAGTATAGAGTTTCAGCACTATATTTACCTAGAATGGTGTGAAGACCAACCCTGGCCACAGGTCAGTTAAGAACGGGAGGGACCCCAAGGAAGGACAGTCATCGACAGGACAGCAGGTGCAGAATGGACACCCCAGGACAGGACAGGAAACCCAGATTAGGATCAGGACAGGACCACCAAGGAATGACCAGCACCCGCAGTTCGGAAGCAACGCCTGCGCTCCACCCTCTCTGCAGCTATCAGACAGAACCCCGATTGGGTTATCGATTCCCTCAGCAAAGTGCTCCCCCAGCACTTAAGGTTTCTCAGCAAAACCCCTCGAGTCTATGGAAAGTTTCGGACAGAGTGCTCCGCAGCTCTCTGTATCAGTCACCTATTGAGTGCGTTGGGTCAGTGACAGGTCAGCTATTCGGACAAGTCCGACAATTTCTCTAGCTAAACCTAGGCTAGTTATACTGTTTTCGGGTCAGTGTACCACCCCCCAAATGTTGCAAGTGTCAGAATCCCCAATTTCGATTGGTCCCCAAGTAGGATAGGTCAACATACCAATCACATTTAAATTCTACAAGCCTCCATTTACATATTCTGGGACCGCCTATTGATTTTGGGGTTCCCATGACATACTCTACAGAATACAATGGAAATTAATACATTTGTTGCGTTTGCAGGACAGTTCAGCTTCTCCTGCTAGGTCGCAGGTCACTTTCTCAGGAGCCTCTTGGCAGGGACCTCTGGTTGGCAAGGTTTCAATGCCACCGGCAGAAGACTGTCATGCGCAGAAAGGTTGCTCAATATGGATTCACGAGTGCCTCTCAGACCCTCAATTATCGCGGTACATGAAAAGTAAGCGAAAACAAATTAAAACACAGAAATAAATGAATACACTGTTGTGACGGGGCACGTGTGTCGGAACCTCAGGCTAACGCAGAGTGGTGGACAGCCACACCTCTTTTACCGTGCCCCTTGTCCCCACAGAGTACACCTTCGTCATGGACCGAAGAGGACGAGTCAGGCTGGGTCCCACTCGTTAATGCTGATGGTCCCTTTAAGACCTCTGACCCCGGAGACGAGACTCCACCCCCTGAAAGCGTAACGACGTCAAAAGCCGGAAGGACAGAAACCTCGACGGACGGCGTTTACCTAGGTGTGGAGGTACGCGCGGAAGACGACGGGAGTTACCAGGATCCTGAACGGAAGTAGACCGACCCGCCTGGAGGCCAACGATTCCACGCTTCGCCCCGCCACGTTCCCACGGGAGGAGCGTGGCTCCAAGAGGTACGGGCCGGGTAGCGGGTTGGGTCGGGCGGCGGAAACAGCAGTGATTGTGCCTGTAAAAAGCCCTGATCCCTCTGCCCTTTTCACGAGCACCTCCTTCCCCACCTTTAAGGGTATTGTTACGTGCACCAGCTCACGACGGCTCTTCCCTCACTCCCGGTCCTTTGTGAAGTATCATTCTATTTCATTGCCCTGACCCCCGTTTTTCCTTTTCTTTGCCGGTACGGGAGCGGATTCGAGAAGAAGACGCCCGGTTCAGAGCACGGCCACCCTATCCCAGGACTAGAAGTACAGAAGCTGGAGAACTGACGTATTTCTTTG
This sequence comes from Lissotriton helveticus, assembly GCF_964261635.1. NCBI lineage: Eukaryota > Metazoa > Chordata > Amphibia > Caudata > Salamandridae > Lissotriton > Lissotriton helveticus. The sequence goes on from NC_136073.1 coordinate 821,316,045, forward strand.
GCTAACTTTCAAGGACTGTTTTTCATGAAAAAGACTTACATCCCAATAAAGCCTTCGTTAAACCCATTACTGAAGGCGCCTGTGTTCGTCTTTTCCCCCACTCCTACGGTAGAACCGACAGTAGCCAGTACAGGTTCCTACGTCCCGACCACCTCAGGACAACTGTATACCATGAATAGCTACTCTATACCCCTTACTTCATATAAACTATGGCATTAGGGTTTTAGTGCAAAACAAACAATAACACTAAAGCATCAGCGCAAGCTTCACCATGTGAGGACACAAAGCGACCATCTTAATGCAAGTGCGCAAGCGCAAAAGATTCCCACCAGAACTGCAAGTACGTCACGTCACGTGAGTGTGACTAACGCATGCGCAGAAGGAAACCCGCCAAACAGCGGCCATTTTTAGTTACAAACGTTATTGAGTTAGTAAACACATAGGCAAGCGTCTCTAGGACACCCCAAATGTCAAATAAAAGGGAAATTAGTAGGACAAAACATGTTGGATTACTTCATTAACATTATTTGAGGTTCATGAATTCAAGCAAGGCGCGTAACGTGCGAATCCTTGCTCCATCAAAGTGACCAAATAAATAATACTAAATTGGTGGCGTAAACAAAGCAAGAAGACCTGCCATTACTGCCAATTTAGAATCTAGCAAACCTGAAACGTGAGCTAGGCATGAAACCCCTGGGCTCCCTTAAGCTAATGGATCATCTTCTCTGAGGGCTGCCACTACAGCTCCAAACTTCCAAGAGCCCCTTGCTATTTCTGGGCTGAGGTTCTGTTCATCACCTGCCAACCCTGCAACTACCAGGTCTTCTGTTCACGGTCTGTTTTTTCAACTCTTGATCTCCCTTAATCGTTGTCCTCCCTCTATCTCCTGGCCTTCATGAATTTGGGGAACCTTCCTGAAGTTTCTAGATCTATGGATCCCTGCAGGTCCTGTGAGCTCTCACATACCTTTCTTTACAGAGCTCTTATGTCACCTATGCCATGCCCGAGTAGGTCATTCGGTTTGGGGTTTTATTTTGTACGCTTTTAGCTGTATTGCTGTCTACCTCCTTATGAATTCAGGACTACAGGTACCAGAATGAACATTTGAAATCACCCAGTGAGTGACTAATATCTTGCCTCTTGAAAGCAATGACCTTCCCTTGATGTTTTCTGCACTTGGAACCCTGGGGCTTTCTTTGTGGACTCCAAGAAGAAGCCAGGACCTATGATGCAATGTACCTCCTAGACCAATCACTGGCTCGTGTTTTGTGTAATTTACGCTGAAATAATATTTCTTTTTAAGAGAAACTAAGATTCAGCCTCCCAGTGTGCTGATTGTGTCTGTGCTAGAGGGTTATTTTGGACATAGACTAACTAAGGGCCCTCCTTAGCTGAGTTAGATCTCCTGTGGCACACAAATGGAAAAAGGCCCTCAGGACAAAGCACAAGTCAGACTCACTACTTGGAGCCCTTCCTCAGGTTCCATATGAGAAAATCCATCCAGGAACACTGATAATCATTCAATCACGGCCACCTAACCCCCTGTCAAACTGAAGACGTTCCTGTGGCCAACCAAGTGTTAGATATATTAGTTGGCTGCAAAAAAATTGCACAGACCCGGACTTCAGACCACGCTTATCCTTGATTTTGCTCTAATGGGGCTACTATACCCCTTAGCTTTTTTCGAACATACAAATTACAAAGGCGGTGCTTTTTAATATAAGATTTAGGGATACCATAAAACCTTATGGGCATCAGCATACAAAGATCATCAGAGTGTTCGGCTTTTAGTAGAAGAATTAAATTTGCAGTATTTTATTAGACGTAACGGCACATGATTATGTTAGCTACATTTGTGAATGAACTAAAAAAAACACAAACAGCCTTGAAGAAGTCCCGTGAGGACGAAACGCGTCAGGTCGGCTATGTCTATGAACATTGCCTTGTGTTTTTTATAAAAAATCTGATGAAATATCACATAAAGAAATAAAAAAGGAAAATAGTTTCTCACAAGAATTTGAAGACTTGATTCATTCATTTGGGAGATCATTTCATGCTTGATTAGTATTCTAGAAGTTGCACTACATTTTTTTGCTGCGACACATTGTTTTTTAGGTAGGTGCTGAGCTATTATGTATCTGGCTGCAAAAGTGTATCCTCTATTCCGCCCATACTTCTGCAACCAGTAACTTAATGGATAGTTGTACCTTACATAATACATTGCGAATAATTAACTTTCAACATGTTTCTATTGGTTTTAGACTGGGCTGCAGTATGGAAACGTGCTTGCTCCAAGTACCGGATAAAGTTCTCTCCATTGTTAACTCTGGCAACTTTTGTCTCCTGGTTCATTTCTTACTAGACCATCCAGGCTCAATAGATCAAACTTGGCAATGTCTTCTCCCCTTCCGTTTCCCTGACACAAGCCGTCCTACTAGGGCTCATATTGGCCTCTTCTCTTTTCATTCTCTCTATAGAACCCCTCGGTGTCATACTCAAGCATAATGGTATGTTGTATCATCAGTATGTTGATGATACACAGATTTTAATATTACAGCTCCCGAGGACGGTCGACACCTTGTTAAAACTCTGCAAACGGTGCACGCTTGGACGACTTCACACCACTTAAAACGCATTCCTTTGAAAACGGAGTTTCTCCTAATTTCTCCCATTCATGCTCTCTTACGAGCAGAATCCAGACTTGCACCCTATGCTATCTGGATAGGAAACCTTCAGTCTTATACAGTGCTAAATCTATAGGCTTTATACTGATCAAGAAAATCGGTCTGCAAATGCAAATGAATACTGTGGTCAATAGTGTCTGCTCTCAGCTAAGGATTCTCTGAGAGATGTGCTTGTTAATTCCCGAACAGGACCTCAAAACCCTGGTCCAATCCCCTGTGCTTTCAAAAATTGACTATGGGAAGTCTTTTGTGAGCCGTCTTAAAAAAAATACATCTTGCCCCACTCCTTGAAGGCAGGTTCACATGCAGTAACTCACTTTGACTTGGGAACTTAAAAATGTGGCTATACTTCTGTTTTTTTTAACGCGTCAGTGGCATCTCTTTGAAGCTCGGATCAAGGCTTAATTTGAGCCAGTTGTTACAGGTGGGGCCCACCGGCACTTATTTTTGGGGACCACCATTTATTTTTCATCATCAGCACACAAGGGGGAAAAGGGGACACAAGAGAAATGTGGGTTCTGAAGAGGAAAGCAATGAGATGTGAGATATATAGATGAATGGTTTCTGGAAGATATGAGGAAAAAAAAGAGGGGAAGTGTCTAACCAAGAGACTTCAGAAGAAAGTGGTGTTAAGAGAACTGGAGTGATTGAGACACTTCTGAGATCATTACCCCATATATGCCAATAAACCCTATTCAGGCAGGAGACCCCTGATTTTTAAAGAGGAAAACATGGCTTTATTTTAGCCGTCTCTTGTTTACATTTGCTCCTATTTCAATATTAGGCAAAGGGGAAAATACATGCCACCCATTGTTTTTCCACTTTCACCCTCTTTCCTGTTTCGTAATGTGGGCAGGTACATCAATGTTTAATAGTTGGGCCTAGAATTGTTTAAATGGCTGTATATATGCAGGTTGCCGCAGTACTTTTATATGTTGGCCCTATAAACGCCTTCTAGAGACTCCACTGCGGTCTTTATTTTCAAGTCATACATGCACATTGCCGCACCGCACATCTTACAGTAAAGTGAAAGGAATGCAGCTGCGCGTACAGCCTAATAGTAGCCGCACCTGTACAGTCAGGGTCATCCTGTTGCTTCGCAACCGACCCACGTGGCAATCAGGCTGCAGTCTCAGTCACGTGACCGAAAGTCTACACACTTTTGTTGACGTAACTTTGATCTTCCCCTCGCGATCCGCCCTCTGAGCTGAGCTAGCCAATCCTTTCCATGCACTGGCAGCGGGGCGTGGCGGGTCGAAGGAGCTGTGCCTCGACTGGCTGCCGGGGTTGGAGGTGGGCGTGGCCGCGAGGCCCGGGGAGTGGGCGAAAGGTGCCAGGCTCGCGCTGCTGTCACAGGTTGTGCAGGCAGCGGCGTCGGTGCGGGTGCCACGGTGAGTGCGGGAGCCGCAGAGGCTGCTGGGAAGGGCTACCCTGGAACGGCCAGTAACGGATGCGAGTAACGACTCGGGCGCTGCTCAGAAGGTGAGTGGTACCTCTCGGGGCTGTGGAAGTGTCTGCGGAGCCGGGGAGTGGGGATGGGAACTCCAGGCGGATGGCGGGTCCTGAGGCTGCACATGAGGGAACCGTCCAGTCCAAGCACACGTTGTCGGGTGTGACTAGTTACTGTCCTTTCGGGTAAAGTCCGCGCTATATAAATACGAATAAAATAAAAAAGAGACACAAACTCGGTCTGCTTTGAGGAACTGAACACTCCCGCTGCCGGCCTTCCTGGAAATACATCTTATTGGTACCTTAAATTGCTGCGTTTCATTATTTGTATTCAATATTAGTGTTCCTAATAAATACCCCACTTAATATTGCTCAGAAGTAAGCTCTGTCTTTAATTAGTAATGGGTAAGTGCATGATCCAGGGTCGCTGAATGGCAAGTCTCTCTTGATTAGACCTCATGCGTTTCTTCCACCTTTTTTTGTTTCATCCTTGGGGGGCTCATTTTCATCCCTACTGTATCTCTTTTTTCATTGTTATAGTATTTTAGCATTCTCCTTTTTGTTGTCTTCTGGTTTGAACTCTTCTGTTAAAAAATGAGGGTAGTGCTCAACCTCTGGGGAGGAGATGTAGCCTAGAGATGGCAACTTTTAAACTGGGGAATAGGGTGAGCAATCTGGGCGCCGCTCAGCATCCTGTGATTCTGGACATATTGCTTAATCTCACTGCGCCTTCAAAGAAAGAAGTGTACCGTAGACTGGTTCTTTTGTAACGCTCTCTAATACTCGTTGACAAAGTTTGTGCTAGATATAATTGCTTGGGGGGGGGCACTACAGCATGGGACAGTTGGTCACTCAACGTGAATTCTGCTCTCTTACAAGGAGTACATCTGCAAGAAGGTAGTTCCTTCAGTGTCAAGGAGTACTATGGCAATATGTACTTTTTGAGACCAAAACATGTTTTTCCTTTCAACGAATGATTTTTATATATATTGATGTGGTCTCTGCTACCCACACCCCATAGTAAAACTACCAAAAGCATGCCAAATCAAGCATTGATTAAGCCAAAGGGCTGGCAGCCAATGAAAGACCTTCTGGCTTTGCTGAGGCCTGTTTAGGCTTGGCGTTAGCCAATACATTCTTGTTTTTCATAAAACTATGTATGCTATACTTGCATGGTTTTCCAGTCTGCCCCTTCATACATTGGTATGCTGTAGTGTTGTTTACACTTTGCTTCCACCCACCGCGCCATACAGCACCGGGCAAGAGTTCAGCCCGCTTAGGCGGTTGGTTTACCTGAGTGTGATTAATGGCATTCTTCATATGCACAATGTGCCCCTTCACACAATAAGCAGCCATATTCAGTGCCAAGGACTACGAGTGCTATGTGTTCTTTTTCGTGAAAATGTAAATGTATTTTCGCTTTCAGCCAATACTTGCTTTTATACAAAACGTAACAAACAAAATAAGCATTGACACAGGCAAAAGCTCAGCGGCAAAAGGTAGACCAATTGTCTCTAATAGGTCAAAACATGCTTTTGTAGAATGTGTGCCTTCATACAAAATCTTCTCAAACAAAATAATCAGTGGATGAAGTTGGGCCTATTGCCTTTGCCAGTGCTTGTTTTAGTTGCTATAAGTTTCTTCCTCTTTAAGGTAACAGTATGTACATGGTGCATTGGTGATGATGCAGATACTTTATGGATTGTTTAGCAAATTACTATTTTTTTTTTATCCGTGGACACTCCCCCCCCCCCCCCCCCCCAACAATGTTGTTGGAAGTATTCTCCGCAAGTGTGCGTATTTATAAAAAAAAAACTTGGTATTCCTTTTTATGTGACTTACCATTGAATGTTAGGTTCTCACTTAATTGGGAGATTTTAACACCTTCCAGGGTTGTAATGTATGTTGTGTGAATCAGACCAATTTCGGTCATTGTCAGGTTTAACATACAGTGTCTCTGGTCATGAGCAGCCTAGCCCCTGATTCTCATCCTTCCAGTGCGAGACATTCGTTGGTGAACGGCCTGGCCATGTAGCTCCACAGCCCACTCATTAGAGCCCTTTAGATGTCTGTCCTTTCATGTCTCTGTTAGGTTCCCCACGGGTCAGTCCTGGTTTAATATTTTCTAACTAACGTCAACATAGTGTGGTGTTCCCTCTTTTGAGCATCTTTGGTCTATAAATCTTCCTCTCAGTTTAGTGCTGTGACATATGGTTCCCCTTTACTTAGACACCCTCTGGTTTCATCCCTTGTAGCCAGTGTCTGTTCACCTGTGACTCTTGGGTTATTCAACCCACTAGATGGAGGCAAGGTTTAAGGAGTTGGCCTAACGGCTAGGGCGGTCGACCTTGAATCTGGGGAACTGGGTTCGAGTCTCGGCAATGACGCTGAACATCCTGTGATTCTGTGCAAATCACTTAATCTCCCGTGCCTAACACAAATGAAAGTGTGTCCTCATGTAACATAACTGGTGCTATGTAAAGCGCTCTGATACCCGATTCGGGTCAAGTTCGTGCTATATAAAACTCTACAAAAAAAAAAAAGTTGCAGTCAGGGATGCCGCATCGATTTTTGACTCTCCCTAGCATGCCCCTTTGGCAGACTACCCGCCAGGTGCCCTCTTTGATTGCTGTCCAACTAGGTGCCCCTGTGGTTTTCATGGTGCTGCACTGTTTATGAGCCTTATCGATAGAGTGAAGTAAACAGTGTAATGTATACACCATGACCAATATACTTATAACGTTGTGTTATCCATACCCATCATGCCAGTCCAGAAAAGAGGAGCATAGAAAGGTTTGGGGGCAGTTGTTTAGCACTGTACTCGCACAGGCAGGCCCAGGGCCCTGCTAGATCTATGGTTAGTGACATGACCATGCCTATGAATGTTGTGTTCATGGCGCTGACCCTGCACCCACCTTTCAAATATCTTGTGGCATGGGTGCTCAAATTAATGTTTCGAGCTATTTTAAACATGCACTTTGTGTATCACATGTGACCAGTTCATCACTGATTACGAAATGCTGACCTCATGAAGCGCAGTAATGCGGTGTGTAATTACAGTAAATACTAAACAGGGTGTTCCGTAAACCTTGCATATCTTAGCCCTTATCTCCTAGTTGTGTCTACGGCTTGTCACTGTGTGAGTTTCACACAATCGTGTGCAATGCCCACTCAACATTTGCGAGCCCTGCTTAGTTTTGATGCACTATTGTGCAATGCAGTATTTAGCACCCCCAGTGTATCTAGGCATTGCAATATAATTCCCTCAGATGCAGTTGGTGGTGTCATAGCTGCAGGTTTTGGTGACTGCAGATAGTATGTGGCTCCGACAAGTTTGGTTAGTGTCCTCCTGGCTGCCACAGGTACATTTGGTAGTGCTGGAGCATGGCAGGAACACAGTTTTTTGTACCCCTTCCTAAAGCAGAGATTGTTCTTAACTTTTGGAATGTGACCCAGGGTGCACCATTTCTGTCCTCCCGTGCTTAAATGGCCAGGGAATGTCAGGTACTGAGTATCTGCATTTTAATTTGAAAGAGAGAGTACCATCATTTCTCAGCACTGCCACAATAAGTTTAATAGGAGAGTACGTTACTCTGCACATCTCAGGCGCAGGCTGGTACTCTAAATGTGTGTACCTGGCCGTCTATATTTCCATTTGAAGCACTGCTGAACCCCATTCCATGTCTAGGGAAAAGTAATGTCAAGAGCAAGGAGTGCATGCATGGTAATTTGGAGAGGAGCTGTTCCAGAAATGTCCTTCCTTGCTCTGGTGCACCCACCCATTGAACAGAGTAAGGGATACTTGTGGAAGGATTCAGTTGTGTGACTGATCACTGTATGTGCCAGGCATTCCAAGTTTTGCATGTTTGAAATATGAACTGAGCTCTAAACCACAATGAATGTTGCTCTTCTTTGAAACCGTGAGCGGTGTGCTCATATACACGCTTTAAGAAAACGTGCGTTAAAGAATCCCACTTGGTTATAAATGAGAATACTTAATTTCAGCACACTCCCTCAGCTTCCCAGTACTTGTCCTGTACTAGGCACACCTATGAGATCCAGAAGGCGCTCTGGTTTCTGTACTATTATTATTATTCCACAGTTAAATACTGTCCAAGCAATTGGGAGGCCGTGTGGTGTGCCTTACAGGTACCGTTTAATCCTTATATTTCCTATTTTTTGCAATCTAAATGTCTTGCCGCCTGTCCAGCATGCTCAAAATGGAAAAGGAATAGATTATACCTGTTCTGAAAATTCCAATGAGAATGAAATGCGGGTAGAGAAAATGCCCAGACTTCTTGAAGCAAATAGTTATGCTGTAAAATTGAACATTTAGGGATTACACAATGACTGCTTGGCATAGAGACGCCTGTCCGTCCTTGTTGAACAATACTGAACTGTGCTGAGGGAGTGTGGCGCCATAAAATGGTGTGCTAACAAATCGGAGAATTTTTAATTGAAAATATGGTTCTGGGGTTCTAGCCCTGCGTCTTTGAGGTAATTTCTGATAAACTCTCCTTTGTTATATATTTGGTTCCTCTTCACATCATATAGTAATTTAGCCAGGTCAGTGTATCCTAAAGACAAATTTAACATTCAAACATCCAAGTAACCACATTAAATTTTCTGCACTTCATATGTGTTTTCGATTGTTTTAGTTGTATTTATAATGGTTAGATAGTTTTTGTCAAGTGTCACTAAGTGCGTCTCTGGCTTTAAATTCTGGGACAAATCTAGGCAAATATTAAAATACAAGCACCCTAGATATTTTAAGGCACGTTTTTTGTTAATCTTTTTTTTAAAAACATATTTTACTGTGTCAAAAGTTGTACATAGATGGGCATATCGGAGCTTCATCGTATGAACAATTCTACAGTGAGGCATCTAGGGTACCAGCATCAATTTTATCCCAATTGAAACCAGAACATAACAAATGAAACCTGTTGTGCTACGTTAACATTACTGTCACTTGTAAGGTCTTTCCCTGGCCATCTTAACGGGTCTATCTCTAGGTTGTAACCTGGTCAAATCTCCCACCGGCCTTTAATCTTTGTTTTTAATAAGGTCATGTTAGTATAGCAGTTTTTCCTGCCATGGTGTATTTTAGTGGTCAGAATGGGAGACACAGACGCACCATTTAGATACATTAGCATTTTTCCATTTTAGATTCTCGCTTCTCTCTCTTTCTTTATAATGTCTAAGTATTTAGCCCTCCTTTGATGGTTCCGTCAGCTGTGATCTTCATCCGGACATGGCCTGTGGCCTGAACGGACCTTTTTGATGTCTGGCATGTGATCAGCAGTGGTTACTAATTTATAGATGGATTTTTAACAGTGCTTATGACCGAGCAGTGAAGTTCCTGTGTGGAGTCGATCCACTGTTTTCATCTTGTGACCAAATCATGGGTGAGGATTGCAGGCCCGGGTGGAGTGGAGCTAGTGTCAAAGCTCCTTGAAGGTGAGGCTGGTAAGGCCCTTGCTAAGAATCCAACCATCGGGATTGTGCATATGAATAAAACGTGTTACTTGATATTGACTGACAGATGCCTGTGCTAGTTAATATCAACAGGAGGCACAGCTTAAGTGGCTAATCACTACGCAGGAGGGAAGCAAGTGGGGTCTCTTTGAAGGGAACCTCACTGTCTTCCTTTATTGTGAGGCGCTTTCTACAGCACTATCTTTTAAAGCACCTGCATACGCCTCTTGATCCTCCTTTCTGAAAACAAAAACTGAAATATTATTTTGTAATAGGGTGACCCTGGGTCTGCATAAGTGACACCAGTACAACTTTTAATGATTTTTATATATACTGAAAACCCATCTCTTGACCACGGACTAAATGCCTTTTGCCACCAAAGGTCTGGTGAATGTAGACACACCACTCTGAACACAGATTATTCCACTTCCAGCTTTTCTGTTCTTCTAGCTCTCTGGAGGCTAACACACAATCAAGTTTAGAAGCATGATATCTTTATATGCTGCATTTGCCCAACAGCATTTTGCTGACACCTTTCTTTAACTTGGCAGACTGTTACGGTTAATGGTGGACTGTGGCTGATCACAGCCAAGGATGGGAGAATTTCTACCAGTCTTCCATGTTATTTGTAGCTGTCCTATCTCCAATTGTTTGCTGTCATCCAGTGAGAAAAAACTGGGAAGAATTTCCTCTCCTAACTAAAACTGTCTGGTTACGTGAGCTCGTATTAAACACTCTGCATAACGTTCATAAATCAAAAGGGGAACGCAGATTAGAGTGGCGCTCATATAAGGGAATCGAGGCATTCGCTTTTCAGAGCTCACAAAGTTATTTACCAGATAGATATAGGGCGCAGGTCACTGTGACCTCACGTATAAACAACCTGGGCTTCTGGATGAATCGGCGTCGGCCAATCCCTGTTGACTCAGATGATAATGTCCAGCGCCGCCTCAGACAGGGATGTGATGCTTGACAGGGTCACCTGGAGTGACAGCACCTCGGATATCATTCGCCTGACCTAGAAACTGGATGGATCTTTACATGTTTTTGCCGTCAGGTAAGCCAGGCCTGGGCTGATAGACACGATTCGCAAATGTATTGATCGCTTCCGGGTTCCTTACTAAACAGAGTCCGCGTCGGATGCCTTCGTCTATCAGCAGTTCAGGTTTTTCGCTTCAAGTGAGGATGGTCGCTACTGCAAATACACCTCCCAGCATTTCCATACACGGATAGATAGATAGCTGAATGCAGGGGCCACGTTGGGAGATGTTTTCTTCAAAGGTGACAGCTCCCCGCCCTCCCACGCAGCGCGCTCCGGGGCCTCAGGTGGTGGCCATGAGCTGGGCGAGAGCCGAGGTGTCCGTCACACCTCATTAAACCGGTGAGACAGGGTTGAGATCCAGGAATGCCTTGTGTGGCCTGGTATGTGCGAGTGTTGATAGGGAGCACAGAATGGATGCATTCCTCGCCATTATCTGCCGCGCTGCTCCCTGCGGCGGTGTCCCGAGGCATTCCCACGCAGGAGCTGCTTTCACAGAGAGCGGGAGCATGTGCTTTGAATAAAACTAGGCAAAAGCAGAATAACTGCCACTTTAAACCAGTCTTGACCATCGAGTAGCGACACCCTCTCAAATATTGTGAGCACCCTCTGGTACGTTCCTCCCTTCATTAATGTTGTCTCGTATGTTATTCTTATTTTTATTTTTTACTTTCGCTCCTTCCTTCCAATGTAGCATCGCTGTCTGTCTCATTGCACTCCTTCCAATGGTGACTCCCAATTTTCTGAAAGTCTATCTATCACCTGCATCAAGCACCCTACCGAAACCTGAGCGTATTGGCTAGGCCTGGGTGGAGTACGCGAAGTTCTGCTACGCGGAACTCCGCGAAATGACCAGAAAACTCCTCCACGTTGCAGAGTGCGTTAGGTCGCGCCGCTCATGCAGATTTGTTAGCGCTGGGTGTTTGTCCCGTGCTAGAAAAGCAGTTCAAACAGCATCATGCGCAAGAGGCCGCAGTTTCTTTCTGCTGCTCAAGTATATGTTCTACTAGAGCAGCAGCTTCCTCAATGAGAACGGATGGTTTCCCAACCTGAGCACTCAAGTCTGCCCACGTTGAGAAATCTCACTGGGAGGTGCTCTAACGTTGGAGTTTCCTCACTCACGCTCCCAAACTTAATATTGGCGAGAGCGAGCGGGGAAAAAAGTCAGCTCCGCATTATTCGGAACTCCGCATGCTCCACAGAGTGAGGAAAGCTATGCGAACGGAGAAGAGTTCACCTCCCATGCCTACTCTTGTCCCCCTCACCCCCCCAATAGTGTAGCAAGCAAGGCCGAGGTGCATGGAAAAGGGCCCCTTTGACTGCAGCTGTGGTAGTAAAATACAGCAATTATCGGGGTTCGAAGGGCCAGTTGCCATTGCCTCTGCTCTCTTTCGTCCCAAAGTCTTGGAATACTCGAAGTTCCAACGTGCGGTTGAATTATTAATATCCTCCACCAAAGGCAGAGCTCCTGCCAGGGTCCAGCTACTAAAAATTAGCTAGATCTGACCTGCTCTCTACACATGTAAAGCAATAATCAGTGCACTTAATACCCATATCAGTACACTCATACGCTTTTTAGTTGGCTATACCTTTCCCCAATTTACTAAAATTATGGACTCTACCATCTGTGCACTTCTGCATCCCCAAGCTGACACCAACGTCCTGCCTATGGAAACCGGGTTGATTTGCTCTCTGCCAACAAGAGGGCTCTCTTCAAACTTTTCACCCAGCACTGTTCACAGTGCCTCTCCAACCTGTTTATCCCAACCCCATATGCTGCTGTATGGAACCTACTGTCTGCCATTCAGAGTCTTTGGTCCCTGCAACCCACCCTGCTCCACATACTGATTCTGGTCCATAATCATGCATAGACCCCATCCAAAGGAGCACCCTCACCCCCATCTAAGAGCAATCAACACCTTCCAATTGTTTAAAGCCATTGCCCACCAAAGTGCACCTCCGCCAACTATAGCAACCTTTACTATGTGTGCACTCATACCTTCCAAAACTCCTTGAGTTATTCTGTGGATCACAGTGTTGTGCATACTATCTTGTTCATCGGTTAATCCCCTTGTTATTAAGAGCACAAACTTTTAAGAACTGTTTTTGGAAATGGGGTTGTCAAACACTGTTGGAGGGGCACTTGTCAGATGTGGATACTGGGCCCCAGGTTGGGGTAGTTTGCCACTGGTGTCCTAGAGTCTCCCCTACTGTGCCTCTGTACACTGGGCCAAGTACAATCCTTTGTGCATTGACTCTCGGGGCAGTGTGTAGTCATTGGCTTCGCAGGGAGGTAACATGGGGGTAGTAGTCAGAACTGAACAGTCAACCAACAGGCACAGCAAAGTAATGCCCAGACCAGTGCTAGTCTTTTATTTAAGACCACATTACTAAATATTACACATTCCAGATGTTGCTCAGCAACAGAGTTGTATACACCCTGTGGGAGCTAATGAAATGCAGATCTCAGTATGTTGCCCTCTTTCCTTCCCTTCTCTCTATTGTGTGACTCGGGCAATGGTATGGGTACAGGCATGGGCTGTGCATGGATGCACATCACTAGTGATTACACCAAATACTGGCCCGTAGGTCAGTCCAGTTGCTTTTTGCTGAACAAATCATTGCTGGCAGAGGTTAGAGGCAGCAGTTTCCCTCTGCTGGCATTCAGGGGCAGTCTCCGTTTATGCAGACATTGTACCACGTTACTTACTTAAAAAAATATAAATATATTTTGAATTTATTGACTTCATACTCTATCTTATGACAGTCAAGCAGTAAGCATTGTTGTGCGTTGTGCACTATGTATCCAATACACATGTACATGCATGCAATATATTCACAATTTATGAAGGCATCACAGCGGTCCGTCTCAGTGTCAGGATAAATACAATAGTTGTAGATACATCTACTTACAGTAATTTGGTCAGACTGCAAGTATTGCCTTGCAGTATGCACTTTGCTACCAATGTACATGTAGTAACATTTAAAACGGTAATCGCTTATAAATACATTGTGCCGGTCTGCCCCACTGGTGGGAGAAATACATTAGGTGCAGAAGTTCAGTAACAACAAAATACAATACATAAGAAGCCGCATAGGCTAACATACCAATATAGGCGCACAAATTGAACATGGACACAGCAATCTAAACCACACCTCTTGCCGATGTGAAGGGGCTGATCATCCTAAAGGTATAGCCCTTTCGGTAGTCCCAAGGACCAGTAGTGTAATTAAATTATTCCAACCCACCACCCTTTGGTGCAGCAGGCGCCTCACTATGCAAATATTCCTCTTTTGGGGCCCATATGTCTTATGATCGTAATTGTACCAGCACGACATCCCAGTAAGCCTCAACCTGTTCCTGCCAATAGGCAACATCTTTAAGCCGGGTCGCCACCCAGGCAAGGCGATGCACTCTCACCTCATGGCCACCCTAAGTTTAGCAGCAACAAAGCGCAACCAATTTGCGCCTGTCCAGAGGTACAGTTTGCATAAATCCCAGTAACTAGGGGAGAACACTCGAGTGGGAGCCCCAGTTTGTCACCCAGTCTAGCAAAGATCTCCTCCCAGTATGTGGAGATATCCGGGCATGTCCCGGAGAGGTGGAGAAAGTCGGCGTTGGGTGCAGAGCTCCTGCGAAATCTAGAGTCTCCTCCCAGTCCCATTTTGTGCAACCGCGCCGAAGTGGGATACATAACTGTGCAAACATTTGAAGTGTATGAGTTGAAGAGGGTAGTTTAGGGATAATGCACGTGACTGTGAGCAGCAGTACTGCTATTGAGCATCTGTTAATGGGGGCGTGATGTCTTCGTCCCACGCTGCCTCACTGTTAGGTATGCGCACTGGCACGGTACGTTGCATATCTACATACAGACTCGTGATAAGTCTATGGGGCGAAGGGAATGTGAGGAAGATCTCCAGTACATGAAATGTCTGGGTGCATCCGGGAACCCTGTGAATAATGTAAAAAATAGCTGTGTGCACTTGGAAATATATAGAGGTCTCGAGGAAGGTAGCGGCGCTGGCCTGGAGGGCATCCTGTGAGGAGATGATGGTATTGTTAAGGAATAGTCCTCCCATGGACGTAAGTCCTTGTTTGCGCAATCTAACACAAGTACCAGCGTCAGATGTAATAGGCAGTGGAGGGGTGTGCAATGATGGGCACCTAAAGGGCAAAAGATGGTCCAGTCTAGTTCCGCGACGTAGTCCATCCCGTTTAATGCCACCTTGCCCATGCAGTCCTGTGGTCACACCAGCCTTATGTGCCATGAACGGGGTAGGAAATAGCCAATGGTGAGAAAATTGGCCTGGGTGCAGTAATAGTAGAGATCTAAGTCCAGTCCCTGCTCAAAGGTAAGCTTCAGCGTCTCCTGGGTAATATGTGGCTGTGATCCTGCTCACGCGAGTGAAATGAGGCACAAGTGGAGTTGCCTGCGAAAGCCAAGAGATAAGGGGAGCGACAGATTTAGGATACAGATTTAAGAACTTCGGTTGGATAATCATTTTGGCAATGGCCAACCATCCTGTAAGTGACAATGTGGGCCTGCCACGTTACTTACTTAGTGATCCTAGTGAATCAAGTGTGGGCAGTACAATCAGTGTCTCCACACCCTTGATCTTCTTGCCAGGCCAGAAAAATACAGACAGTGGTATAGCCTACTTCAGAATCACAAGCATTGAGCAACCTGCTTGGTGGGCTTGTCAGCCATCGCTGCCTTTTGGCCAGCACTGGCAGGTGATCACCTTTGGGAGTTGTGGCTCCTTGGGGCCAGTGCAGGTGAACTCTAGCATTTGGCTGTTGTGGCCATGGAGGCTTTAGCAGCAGCTCCTCTTTGTTGGCTACTTGGGTGGCAGTGGCAATACTAGTCCCTGAGGGTTGACGGGAACACCAGGCCAGCCACAAGGTTACAACTTTGTGACTACTACGTTATTCAGCTCACCGTGATAGCTGAAACAAAGAGACCCGAGGACCCTTAAGGCTTTGAGCCAGGACGGCCTTCGCTTCATCTCATCAATTGGCTACTTGTGGGAACAAGCTGGGCTTCTCCGGGACAATCTTACCACCTGTAGAGCCAACCACTCACCTTCTCTGGGAGAGCAGACAGATCCTATGCATCAGTTGAATAGTTCAAATACTTAAAAACCAATAACCGTAACTGCTAATGTGTGATGTTTAGCTTTCTTTATGGGACAAATTATACTTTTTTAAAAATCTTCTGCGAAGGACATCTGTTTTACTTGATTGATGTACAGAACCGAAGTTGGGGCCAATGGAAGGACACTGGAAGGACAGGATGGCTCCCGCCTGTAGGGATGATTGTTGGCAATAGCAGCAAGGTATGAAGCCTGATATCGGTCTGCCTGTCAACCCCTTGTCAATCTCACTACAATGTAAGATCTGATGTCATGTGGCAGTACTGTGCCTTACTGAGTCACACAAGACCATAATTGGTAAACATAATTCATAGGTACGGCTCTGCTTTACGACCACAACAAAGTCTTATCCAGCCAGGTTTCAACGTTCACTTGGACCCCCATCAAGGCAGTTTATGATGGAGGATGGAGAGGTTTAGAAATTCGAGTGCAGATGCTTTTTTTAGGGCTAGCCTTTGTTAAAAATAGGTTCCCACAGAAATCACCGGTGTCTCTATCTGCATGTAGTTCTTTTTATAGGCATTTAAGTGTCAGGTGTAAGTGTAAGAAAACCAAATCGGCTTTCCACTTTACAATGTTTATATTTTTCTTAAGGTGTGTTTGTGAGTGTGTTCTGCTTTTTTCACAAAATACAATTGTACTTCTGAACTGACTTGTAGTTGTTGTGAGGGTATTTCTTCAATTGATATGTACACCCGTTGGTGCGTTTTGTGAAAAACTGCTCAGGTTTTTATGCCGACTGGACAACATTTGATGGTCTGTGCATGCTGGTGCAAGCACCTTGGTGCAACTGTAATGTGGGGACTCAGAACCTGACATCATGCTTTTAAGGATAACTCGCCAATTTCATCGCTCAGCGCTGAAACATGCAGTAATGCATGGCTCACAAGGTCATATCTTAGCAAAGTCGACTAAATATTCTGCCCAGATCAGTAAATAGAGTATATCATTAAATTGGTTAATTATGTACCTTTTTGTTTGTCCCCTCTGGAAGACTCCTGTTCGCTCCCAGTAAACAAACTCATACAGACATGCCCTCATGTGCATCCTGTAAAAAAATAAACTCTCGTCATAAAGATTAAGAAACTGGTATTCCTAATGCCACCAACAAGAAAGCAAGGGTAATTATTTTGTCCTTAACATAATTAAAACATTCCTCCACGTACTTTAGAAAAATGTGCATGTCTGTAATGCTGCCTTTTGTCCCTTAAGCCCTGATATATTTGGTTTTTGGTGATGCGAGTGCCAACCTGGCCAGTTTGGTAGTTGAGAAAGATGTGAATGTTTGGGATATGAGTGATGCCTTATACATTTGGATAACATAATTTGAATCAAGCAAACCAGTCTTGGCACAGTTAAACCTTTTTTTTATTTTAAGGACATTAATAGATGTACAATGCGGTTTTACCTGTCTTGTTTAGATACTCCCTGTGAAAGCATGTTTTAAGTTATTTTTGAATTCGACAAAGGCTGTGGCTGGGAGCCCGTTAAACAGGTTAAGAATTGCAGATTTTTCAGGTTGGTTTAGCTGTAATACTTTGGAAAGTTAAAAAAAACGCGAACTTGTTATGCAAAAAGGAAAGTGAGGGTTATTCCGTTCAGAGTGGTTTGAGTTAGGACAGCTGTGGTGACTGTAGCTTTATGAAAATCCGTCTTTCCAGATTAGTTTTGATCCCTTCGGTCCAAGGACCTGGAATTTAAGCACTTCACTCATGGTTTCGGCGTCTCATATTAGAAGCCCTGGATTACTCGGGTAATACCCGATAGGATCATTTTTAGGTTGGATCTGGTGGTCAGATTCTTTTTTTTTTTTTTTTTTTTTTTTTTTTAAACCTTTATTGTACAGAGAAGGCTCACAAATACGGGCCTACAACCCAGCGGGCCGGCCACCACAGATAAGAAACAGTCAACAGCACCGAAACGCATACAGAATATCACAACAAAGCATACAGGAAATAAGGGCTAAAAGCCATATAGCAACCAGCAGGGGCAGGATACGTGAAGGTTGATTTTCTAATGTAGAAACGGGAATGACAGAATAATAACAGGTAGGAAGTCTCGGAGGGCCGGGGTGGGCCGCGAACAAGCCGCGTTGGAAGATACAGGATAACGCAATAATGACAAACACATATCGATAAAGGCAGAATAGGAGTCCCGCCAGAAAAACAGTGGCAACCGCCGTTCAGCGCCCACCCACCACAACAAGAACATATCATAACAAACAGAATCGAAAAAAGCTTATCAAATAAAGCCCTCCATCACACAACCCAAAGAATAAGGAAAAAAAAACCCCACAAGAGGGGGGAGGAAGGAAAGAAAAAAGAGAGAGAAGGGGACAAAAGGGAAAAGGAAGAACGCCACCTCAAGCACGCGCCCCATGGCAAACGAGATCGGGAACCACAAATCGGTATACAGAACCAGTAGTAGCCGGAGCAAAATTACGTAGTGAGCCCAAGTTACAGTAAGACCAAACGGTTAGTGCAACAAAAATAACCCACCCAGGGGGACATATGCTGAGACCGCGCCCCGAAAAAGAGGACACACAAGAGCCATAGAACCAAAGAATAAGAAAATGAGGGGAGAAAAACCCCAAAGAAATGACAGACCCCCCCCCCACCCCACAAGCCCACCCTGCACCCCTGCAGAAGGCTATGGCCTACCCCCCAGCAGCGTGCCTGTCGCCCTAATCAGAACCCGAAATATAGAAGAACTAAAGCAAGATTGAACCATAAAGACAAAAAAGGGGAAAAGAAGGAATAAGGGAGGAAAGAACACGGGAGAGGGCCATAAAACAGAATCATAGGCTCCCACCCTCCCGTCCGAAACAGCAGTGCCCACGGGAAGACAAAGATTCCAAGGACACATTACAGGAATACGACAAGAATCCGACAAGGTCATACCGTTACCAGCCGCTCATCCAACCATTACAAAACACCAGTCCACAAAGGCAAGATCGTCTCATCCCTGTCCTTGTTTTTCCAAATCTGTGGCAGTCCGCCTCACGAAGAACCAGACCATGAGGAACAGGAGGCAGAGAACAGGGAGGTCAAACTTCAATCCGCAGAAGATGTTTCGTGTACCACTTGGATGATCCGGAACAGTCAGAAACCATTGTACACAATGCAGGCACAGTTCCGAAGATGATCTGAGGAAAGCCGACCCAGCGGAGTCAGCACAGGATCTACGGTCGGCCATTCGAGGTGATGAAGCACAGGAAGAACCACCGAGTCCGGTCCGGACAGGACCCGGCCCACCGACCCACAGCCCAGGAGAGGACACATCACGATGGAGGGCAGCGGAACTCCGCATATCCGCAGAAACGGCAGCCACCGGATCCATACTTTCCAGGATAGTTCCAGCCGCACCCAGTAGCGACGTAGCCGCACACGCCAGGGGGGGCTCAAACGGCCCAGCGAAACGAGCCTCCTCCAGGTTATCAGCGGGTGCGGCCACCGGAGCACCCCAGGAGCGCAGGGCGGCGAGGACGTCGGCAAGTGTAGGAACCCCTTTACAGTATCCGGCTTCTGTGCCACATCGTGGACCACCGCCGCCCATCACGGCCCGGCTGAGATATACAGGGTCGGCCGCCATTTTGGGAGCCCGGCGGGGCCGCAGCGATCCTCGACCCCGGCCCGGGCCACAGCAGGGCAAACAGAATTCAGCCAACCACCAGCAGAGGCACGTCCAGAGCAAGAGGGGGGGCCACCAGAAGAAGGAGGATCGCAGGCCCCCCAATGCCACCGGCCCCGTTCTCCGAGTCCGGGCGGAGGCACTCAAAATGGCCGGACCGGAGAACAAAGGGGGGGGACAAGCCACATCTACGGTCAGCCCCGTCAACGGAAGGCAGCGCCTCCACCCCAGGCCGCGGGACCGCCTGATCAGGCCAGAAAGCCGCAACCGGCCTATCTGCACAACCGCCTCGTCGGCCGAGCCCACTGCGCCATCAAAGGCCGGCCATAGCGTAGCGCCCCGTCCAGGCGCCGCCGAGGAGAGACTCAGGCCAGTCCGCTCCAAAGGCCCCGAAGCGAGCGAAGGCACAGCTCCGGAACCACGGCACCCAGAGACAACCGGAACAGACGGTAAGTGCCTAGAGATCGCCGCAGATCCACAGCTTAGCAGAAATTGTCTTCCCGGGGCAGGATAAAGGCAGGATTTATGTTTCGAACAGGAAAGTAGACGGAGCCGAGCTAAAGCGCGGCCATCTCGGACGCGAGCTTGGCTCCTCTCCTCTGGTGGTCAGATTCTTTAACGAGTCATTGCTGACTAGTTCAGTAAATGGTGCCCCAAAAACATAATCTGCATTTTTGTACAATTTAGAGGATTAATATATACTTGTCCTATGGTTTGTTTTGTCGTCAAGGCTGTGCACTAGTATGTATCTTTCTTTGTGAGATTGCGTTAGAACTGTTACTTTAAACTATTTTTGGTGTGTACTGATTCTACAGAGCTAACCATTCTGCTTGTTAACTTGTGAAAGTGAGACTATACGTATATATTTTAACTCGAGAATGGTAGCGATTTTTAAAAGTCTCACAAACTTTGGCAATGTTGCCCCCTGCTTCGGTCCTACACTCTTCCTACGGTTTCTCCAGGGAGACACAAAGTGGATTTCCAGAGCCTGCCTTTCTGGCTTGATGTGTTTGGAGTGTTTGTTTTGTTCAGGCCTCTTTAGTTTCCTCTTAGGCCACAGCCAGTGTTTAACAGCAGAGTGGCAATGGACGCCTTGATGTGTCGCCCCTAGTCTATGGGTTGGAAGAGTAGAGTGTACATTTGGGGTCTTGCTTGAAGTCACACGAATATTGATTGATAGAGTGTGGCATCTCTTGTCAGCCGGTGCTGGGGCCTGAGTAAGGCCCCGTTTCCATCAGGGAGGGTTGAAATATAACCCTTGTTAGCAGTGATTACATTCCAGACAGCTAAACTGGAGATAATTGCATGCCATTACAGGGTTCCTTCAGTGTAAATAATAGGGCATTAGTCACTTGAATGGGATCAGTGTACTTTGATTCGAATTCAGGATGGCAGGAGGCGAACTGCCAGATCCTAGCCTCTGAGAATCGGCCCTATCAATCGACATCATGACGTGATACTGATGGTCTTCTATCTCTGGGGATGCGAGGCAGCAAAAAGTAGATTTTTTTTGGTCTAAAAAATGTAATACTAGCCGCAGTTTCTGTTCGTGTTGTCTGGGACATGCACTTTAAAGTTTATGGCATTCTTTGTGCTAAAGTTTGTTTGAATTTGAAGCGAGGTGGAGAAATTGTATATTTTTTTTAGGATCACTTTAGGAAATGTAAAGATTTCCTAGTTTTATTGTGAGCAAAAATAAACTCCGAAATTTAGACACACTGAAATCACACACATGCTCCAGCAGGCCTTTGTTTAATGCAGGTGTGCGCTTTAATCTACTCTACTTCCGCACTTTGTTCTTTACCTACCACTCCTTCAGGGTAAGCTCTGAAGCGCGGATTTAAAAAATCCTTAGGCACACATTCTAAAAATCTTTAGGGACATATTCTAAAAATATTTAGGCACACATTCTCTAAACATTTGACACAGCATACGTTGGTGTTTGGGTTCTAGTCCGAAGCCGTGTATACACCAGCCAGGGTTCCGTTTTCAAGACCCAATTGGGTAATTAAATTGTGTGCGAATGCATTTAAAACTGAGGGTCCACGCTTTGACAATAGATTCTTCAATGTGACCTGATTGACATTTTTGTCTCCAGTTTTCAGTAGTATAAATTCAAAAAGCATCTATTAAAATGTCCATTTGTTTTAATAATTTTTTTTTCAGAACAAAACATTTGTTTTAATAATTTTGACCATTTAGGCCACTGTAGTGCTGGTCTGTTGTGAAGAGTTAATGATCATTTATTTTATAAGATCCATTTGTGGCCAAAGCTGAAACCATTGTATTGCATCGCTTCGATATATACTAATTTTACTTGTGTTGTTTAACACACTTAATTTTCTCCTTTTCAGCCCATGGTTCTTGCGCTAGATTAGACCAACAGTCTACAAAAGCGTACTATCTGCCTTTCACGTTTTAAATGTGGGATAATTCTAGCTGTATGGTAACGCAGAAGAGTTTGGCAACATGTCACATCAGAACTATCCTTGCTTCTTTTGGCTTTGCGCTGTTAGTAGTTTCATTGTGATGTGAGAGAGGTCTCCTATTGAAAACGCTATAATAATACTTCTTTTTTAAATGTGTTTTTAAGATAATTTGAGGATTTTATTCTTGCCATTTTAGTTTTATTTGGAGCAACAGATCTGAAATATGCTCCATGTCGGTTTTGCCTATCAAAGTGAGCTTTTGTGACTTCTGCATTGCGTACACTAAAACTGTTCACCACTGTATAGAATATTAAAACTTTCAAGTTGAGAAGTATATGTGTATGATTCTTGGAAGAGCATTTCATTTTTTTTTTTTATTTTTTTTTATTTTTTATTTTTCCCCCATTTTTTCCGTAGATTACATTACAGTATATACAGTACAGAGTTTTCTTACAGTCATATATATTATCATACAATCAAAGCCATGAACGACAAATGAAATCTAAAGAAATACAACAAAATAATTCATAACCTAAAGTATTCCTGAAAAAATAAGAAGAAAAAAAAAAAAAACCCAATTCATGTCTTGCTATTCTTCCACTCTTCTATAGGACGCCATATCTTCCTCCCCAGTATTCTTGCCCTTTTGCCTTTCCTATCATAAATGGCTTTCTCCAAATTATATATATGCAGTAACCTTGCCAGCCAAATACAAAAGGTTGGTGCAGATTTATCTTTCCAGGCTTTTGCAATAATCAATCTGTAAACTGCTGTGGCTAAAAATACAAATTCGGGATAGTTGTTGTTATCGCCTATGCTAATTCCTAATATTATCAGCTCGTCTGTGAGTTTCACCTTTGTTCTTAAAGATTTCTCCAAGAACTCCTCTATTGCAATTTTTAGTGTGCATAACTGAGGGCACTGACAGAACATGTGCGTAATATTAGCATTTGATGAGTCACAGCGTGGACAAGTTATACCAGTGTTGCCCCCCCATTGTGCTATTCTGGCTGGTGTGTGATATAGCGAGAAAATAGTCTTATAATGTTGTGTTTGCAGTGTAGCAGAACATAGTATGGATCTTCCAAAGTCTAAGGAGACTTGCAAAGCTTCCGGGTGAGCCCCAACTTGCTCAATCCATTTCTTACTAAATTTCTCCCTATCATCGGTTTTATACTCCTGTAATTCTATATACAATTGTCTGATTGAACACCTTAGCCCGCTCCCTAAATATTCCATAATCCTACAACTTAACATACCAGCTGGCCCCCCCTGTTTTAGATGAAAGTAACTTCTTATTTGTAGGTATTTAAAGAAATTATTTCCGGGTATTTCAAATCTATGTTGGATATCTTGGAATAACAAAAAGCCCCCTTCCCCATCCATCAAATCGCCTATTTTCTTAACCCCTTTGTCATTCCAGGTTTTCATTGTGTTATCCCAAAATATTTCTGTTGGTAAATCATCATTTAGGTATAGCCTCAAATATCTGTTAAATCTACCTAGCCCTACTCTCTTCATAATAACCCTCCAAATTTTATATACTGCCTCCAAGGTTTTAAATCTAGTATGTTTGAAATATGTAAACTCTACTGTATTAACCAGGGCATTCTCAGCCCTTTCTCCTAATAATGCTTTATAAGTATTCTCTAAACCTATCCCTTCCTCGTGGAGAGAACCACCACCTAGTATCGCTTTAGAGTACTGCAATACTGCAGCCCAATAATAAAATCTGAAATCTGGTGCCCCCCAACCTCCCTTTTCCCGTGGTAGTGTCAGAAATCTGTATGCTCTTCGTGTCTTACCTTGTGCCCATATTAACCTGTTCAGTGTTGCTTCTATTTTATTAAACCATATCCCATCAAACAGTAAAGGAATCGCCCTAAAGAAATATAGAAATTTGGGAAATGTAACCATTTTGATAAAGTTAATACGCCCCATTAAAGTCAGGTGTAAATTATTGACCCTCTCCAAATTTCTCCTAACTTTCCCTAATAATGGCCCCATGTTTATTTCCACCAGCTTCCCTAAATCGGCCGTCACCTTAACTCCCAAGTATGTTGCTTCGTGAACTACTCTAATATCGCTAAAGGTGGAATACTTATTCTGCACTATCTGTGTTTTCCCACTATTTATTAAGTATCCTGAGAATATACCAAATTTCCTTGCCTCGTCTTCAATTTCGATCAGTGCTTGTGCTGGCTCTGGAGTGACAATCGCTACATCATCTGCATAGGCAAATAATTTGTAATCTTTCCCATGCAGTGTGACAGGTTTAATCCTACAATTCGCTGTCAACCTTCTCAGATAGGGGTCCAAATAGATGGCAAACAGTAACGGTGAAGCTGGGCACCCCTGTCTTGTCCCCCTCCCAATCTGCACCGCTTTTGAAAAGGATTTGTTTATTCTTATCCTAGCTGTAGGTTGTCTGTATAAAGCCTGGATTGCTGTCATAAATCCCTTACCTATTCCTGCCCACTCCATCGCTTTCCAAAGGTAGGCCCAGGAGACCCTGTCAAAGGCCTTCTCGGCATCTAAAAAGATTGCTGCAACTGGGTCTCCCAAGGCCTCTGCTGCATCCAGGACAGTGATCAATTGTCTGGTATGTTGGGTAGTCCCTTTACCAGGTATGAACCCATGTTGTTCCGGGGACACCCCTTCCTCAATGATCTTACTCAGTCTATTAGCGAGGGCTTTAGCGTATATCTTCACATCGGCATTGAGTAGAGTGATCGGTCTATATGACCCTGGTTCTGTTGGTGGTTTGTCCTTTTTTAATATCACAATGATGTCTGCACCCGACCATGACTTTGGAACAATCCTGCCACCCTGTGCCAGACAACATATCGTCCACAAATCTATGCCAATGACGTCCCAAAAATTTTTATAAAACTCAGCGGGTATCTGATCCTGTCCTGCTGCTTTACCTACTGGAAGGTCAGAGACAGCATCCCCGATCTCCTGAAGAGTTAACACCTCGTCTAATTTGTCTCTCTGCTCTATACTAAATTCTGTCTGTGATCTAGGAGTTAAGAAGGCCATGCTTTCTTCCTCGAACTCAGACTCGCTCATATTTTCATCTCTCTCGTATAATACCTCATAGTACCTCCTAAATACTTCCTGTACCTCCTCAACCTTGTTCACTATTGCCCCAGTATTATCCCTGACCTCTTTTATTTCCCCTGCTGCCATCGTCTGTCTTGTTCTTATTGCCAGGAGGTGCCCGACTCTTTCATTGAATTCATAGCACAGCTCTTTTTTTGCTAAGTAATTCCTAGCTAGCTTCTGCGCTAGTGAGACCCCTGTTTCTGCTTTTTGATTTTCTAATTCAAGTAATATCGATTCAAACGGTTCCCTCTTACTAATTGCCTCTACCAAAGCCTCTTCTATTGCTGCTAGAGTTCTAATCTCTTCTTCTGTTTTCTCCTTCTCCCTTCTATTTCTAGCAATTGTGTAGCTTAGTGTCTCCCCCCTTATACCTGCCTTGAAGCTATCCCATACTACATCTGCCGATGTAGAGTATCTATTAATGTCCCAGAAATTCCTTATCCATACTTTCATACTTATGATGTACTCCTCCTCCTTTAATAGCCCTCTTTCAAACGTCCAGGTAGAGTTTAACCTCTCTTTAACTTGAGCGGTTCTTATACTTAAAACCAGGGGGTTGTGATCCGACACAATCCTAGGGAGACGAACTATACTGGAGATACCAACAAGAGAGCTAGATATAAGAAAATAATCCAATCTAGCTATCGACTTATGTGGTGCAGAATAAAATGTGCTACCTGAACCCGTAGGGTTTTTTTCCGCCCACATATCACTTAGTGCATTGTGTCTAGCAAGATTTTGAATTGATCTGTATACCTTTTTCTTCCTTCCCATGTAGCTCTCCCCCTGCTTCTCAAACAAACCATTCAACCCATTGATGTTAAAATCTCCGCAGCATATCAGAGGCTCTGGCCATATTGCTAGTTCCCTATCAACAAATTCAAAAACATCCGGATCATCATCATTTGAACCGTACACAGAGATAATTGTAAATCGAGATGCATTTGTTTCCAATTCAATCATCACCCACCTCCCTTCGCTATCCTCCTTTTTCCTTTTGACTATAGTGCAGCCTTTCCTTGCCAGGACTGCAACCCCCCTACACCTTTCTATCTGGCCTGTATAAGCTAAAACATCATACCCCATTTGCTCCAACAAGTAAATCTCATTAACGGCTATATGTGTTTCTTGCAAACAGACAATGTCAATTTTCCAGAATCGCAGTAGAGCTCCCAATTTTTGTCTTTTTTCTCTGTTATTTAAACCACATATATTCAACGTAATTATCTTAGTTTCCATCTAACATGTTTTTTGTTCCCCTCCCCCTTCCTTTTTCCCATCTTTCCGCTCCCATTACTTCCATTTTTCCATCTTGACAACATAGTGACTTTTATCAAGCTGTACTGTATTTTTATTCCAACCATAAAACGTGCCCCCCCCCCACCCTCCCCTTCTGTACCCCCCCTCCCCTGCAGCTCCCCCCCCCCTGTGACAGGCAAATAGGTCAGGGCTGACCTATGCGTGACCACTGTGCGTTGTAGCGTCGCCCCCCTCTCCTCCCCTACCCCAACAGCAAAAGAAAAAAAATCCAATCCCAGAACAACTCTTATTCCCACTAATCTTTGTACTGGTTGCAATTTTTTTTTTTTTTTTTTCCCTCCTTTTTTTTGGGCATTACTGTTTTCTCCCCAGTTTCATTTCCTCTGCTTTTCTGTTCTGAAATCCCATTGTAGATATTGGGAATGTAAGATAGGAAGGAGATTTTGGTGGTGGCCTGTGTCCACTATGGGCACCATGTAGTATTGTTCGCTTAGAATCTTTAGTGTTTGTGTGTAACCATATGTATCACTGTAAGTTACCATAAAATATTTATGGTGTTGTACAATGCTTAAATATGTGAATTTGCTCGCATTGCAATTCTGGATGCCAGTGCTAGCATTATGTCACCAATCTAGAATTGCCATGGCTTTGTGTGCCTCTCTGGCCATGAATTTGTCTCTCAGTACTATTCCCTGACATAATACCACGTCAAGCACTGTGTTTGATTTTCCCTGTCATTGTTTCCTAAATGCTTACTTGACTAAAATAGTCTCTGTTTGTACGTTATGCACTATAATAATTGTTTCTCTCGGTTTTCTTTGGTGTATATTTTATGAAACACAACTGTTGACTAGCGGCTGTAAGCAACATCCGAGCCTTTGTGAGGACCGACATGCTGTTTGTGCGTGTGGGGCGGGGGCATTTTGTTTTTCAACTCTTAATACCAGAAGACTGATGAAGTAATTCATGTTTCATGTCTCTACAAAAGACTGCCAATACCCACTACCTTCTTTCTGCCAGACAATTGTCAAAACTACGATAGATTAACAACCTGCCTCACATACCACTTGGACAGATATGGTTTTAGGAGTTTTAATGTCTGTGCTGTTCCATGATCATCTTATAAAGATTTTACTCTGAGAGATTACGTATCAGTCAAACACCTTATCACTTTGCTATTATCTTTTATAAGCAAGCGCACAGAGGATCGATCCAGAGTGTCAGTGGTATTCAGTTGATGTCTATTACCCTTTTCCTGTTGACTTCACAATGCTTTCTTTAAAATTAATTGTTTCCGTATCAGTCAGTGTCTCTTGAAAATGTAAACTGCGCAAGAAACCACTAGTACTTTCGTTTATTTTAAAGACCGGACCTCTCTTCAGGGGTCATTTTACACAAAACATAGTTATGTTTCTTAGTTTGTATTAGTGGCTGCTTCAGTAGTCTTTAATACTCGTGTATATTTGTACAACCACATACATTTTCCCTTACTCTTAATGATTCACGAATGGCACAATGTACTTGTGTTATGAGGGAGTTTTTGTTGGTAATATTTTTATTGTATAGTGCATATTAAAGCTTTTTAATTTTTAGTGCTTCTTACATTTTCTTCTTGTTTGCATGTTTTTACTCCCAATTTGGCATTGTAGATATCTCCATGACCTATTGTTACCAGCTCTTTACAATATACGTAGTTGCCTTTGGTTCCACCCAGAGTAGGATTTTTCTCTTATCTCGTGCTTATGGCTTTTTCATGTATCATTCCACCTCCTATTGAGTGCTTGCATTGCCATGCTTGCGGGACCAGTTTTATCTCAAAAGTACACTGAGTCATCACACATTAAAATCTATATCCCATAAATGCATTGAATACGTTTTTGTTTCACTGGAACTGTTTTTTTACCATTTTTCAACCATAAATAATTTATGAATCACATGCATGTACACATAGGTTTACAAACTCACATACTCTCTAGGCCTGGGCGGTGAACTTTGCGATGCGCATCAGATTTTTCCCTGCTCGCGATCGTTCGTGAGCTGCCACTCTGGTAGAATTTCTACCCGAGCTGCAGGAATACCAGCACAAACTGCAGTTTCCACTGCACTCCGTCACTCGCGGAATTTCGCGGAGGTTTTTGTAACTTCGCGAAGTTCCACGTAGCAAAACGCTGCGAACTACGCCAGGCCTAATTACAGACACAAGTATATTAGACCATACAATTTAACTGCTTAAAACAGAACTAGCATGGTCAAAGCCCACAGGGCTAGCTTTATTGTGCTTACGCTTGGCGACATATGCGTGCACAAATGCAGTTTACATTCATCAAGACATTAAAGAGAGAACTATTGACTTTGCCTGTGCTTGTTTAATGTTGGTTGTTCGTTCCTGAAAGAATAGTATTAGGAGGGTAATTGCTGTGTAGGCAACTTTTGTAATTAATTTTATTTTGAAAAATTGATGCTTGTATTACCTGTACCTTTTCAGCATCTAAGCATTTTATGACATCAATACTTGATGAAACAGTTGGCAACAAATCCGATTTTGGATGATATCTTTGAGCTACTTAGTGTAACGTTTCCTTGATAATTTTTACAATATGTGAAATTATTCATACAATATGGTCTTGGCTCCAAACATTGGTCATTTATGGATGTGATGATAAATAAAGAGATGCTTGGGTGTATGGTCATCAAAACTTTTCCTGGACACTCGTAGGTGTAGTGCTCTATTCTTCCCTTGGTGTTATTGTTACTATGTAGAAGTATTGTAGCAATGATATTATATTGATGCATAAAGTGACAGTTACTATCGGAATGGTAATTTTTCTTAATGCATATTTACATTTATGTGCTTTCTTTTGGGTTGGGATGTCTGTGAGTGTTAACCTGTAAATTAAATTGACTACACGGGCCCTGACTTTTGATCTAAATGGTGATGGCATACTAAATTAACTTATTTTGATGCCGTTGTAAAATAGCAAAACCTCTAAGATTGACTTCTGTGGAGAATATTTTCTGTGTAAATAAACCAATGTAAAAGCGACACTCAAAGAGCATGAACGCTGTTTGAAGCATGCAGACATTGGGATAAACATTTCCCTGCAGACTGTAACTTGATAACGACTATTTGGGCATATTTAAAATGTTTACTTTGAACAGTACCCTAAACTCTAATGTTCCTTTTTAACCGGTCATGACTCGGTTGTAGCTTTTCTTACCCAGAAGTAAGCGGGTTCGGCTCCCAAGTTTAATATATTCCTATGGATTATGAAGAATCCTGAAATTGAACATGACGTAATTTTTTACATTGTTCTGGAGTGCTTTTTTTAAATTGGACATGATTTATTTTAAACTCATTTAATAAAATAGTTATTACATATCTATAAAGTAGGAATGCACTTTATGTTCTAACATTCTGAGGGTGTGTTCTTCGTAATATTTTATTCTCTTCCAAACCGTTACTTGTTTTGACTGATTATTGGATCACTGCACTATCCCCAGAATGGATCGCAATGTCACTGTATACCTACTTTATTGTGATGGCCAGAATCTGTATATTTGAATATTTTTACTCTAGCACCTCTTGTGAAAAGATACTAACTTTTTCTCTGGGGGCGTATTTCAACATGCTCATTTTACTTTGCCACATCTGTGACAAACCATGGTTCAACAGATGGCAATCAGAATAAAATGAATGACATGGGACATTTGTTTCAGCATAGGGCCTAAACCACTTGATGTTGAATTATAATAAAAAAAATTGCTGAAACTGTTTTGCTTGATATAAATGTCACCTTTTCTAGCTTCTTTACTTGCGTAGAAAATTGTCTGATTAATTTTAGTACCTGTTTCTCTCTTCTCTGCTCATTGAGGTGTGTGGGATATCACGGTTTCTTGTGGGTTTCGTTTGTGAAATCTAGGAGTTGTTCAGGTAACCCGTAGTCTGAGCAAAGCTGATGTTGTAACTAGTGAGACAATTCTCCCTTACAATCTATAACTAGCGCTCACTCCTTCCATTTCTCATTTGTGATTTCCTGATAGCAATAAATATGCATTGGGTGGTGTTTCCATCTTTCTTTTTAGGTTTCGCCTGCACAGTGCTTGCTCTGTGCTTGAGAAATCTATTGTTTTTAATATAAATTTAAAAGGGACTTGCATCCCACCTTCTCTCTTTCCTGGCTTCGTATTGCTTCCTGTGTGTGCCACTTACCTTTCCTCCATTTCTAATGACTGTAGCATATTTTCCTGCATTTACCAATGTTTGTTCCTAGTCTGCTTCTCTTATCAGTTTCCGCCCCCTAAAATATTGTTAACACCCGCTTTGGTGCAACTGTATTGTAATAAAGTTTTGCCTTTTACTATTGAAGCATATTTATATAGCAATTTATCACGCAAAGAGATTAAATGATTTGCTTAGAATTGCAGGATATCGCATGCCGCCGTTGAGACTGGAACCGGGATCCCCAGCTCTGGATTCAGCAGTTCTGGCTGCTCCGCCACATCCTCTACACTCCTGTGTTATTTTGGGGAACTCTTTCCTTCTGCTGGACGATGATTGATAAAACAGTTTTTTATTTATTACATAGGCAAAACTATTGCATTACCAATGATTGTTTTTAAATGCAGTGAGTTTAAAACCTACTGTAGCATAATGATGTACAGCGAACGTTATGTCAGTGATGCATAAGCACAGAAAAAAGTGCCTCTATGAACGGATCCTAAACTGTAGAACGATTTCCTCATTTACCTAAAATGTATTATACTTTTTGAGCTACTACGTGGTATTTTCCTATCAGGAGATTTTATGAGTTGCAGATTTTCTATCATGGTTAAGGAGACCGGGTTTTTGGAACTTTCAGAATCCTGTCCTCGATTCCAAGGTTATGGAAAACCTTTTCAATGTGTTGATCTTGGAGCAACCCCAACGAATTTCATATTTAGCAAGGAAACCCTCTGCAATGTTTAGTAAAATTGCTTTCAGATAATTTGAAATCTTGTTTTGCAGCTTTTGTAACGGACGATTCCTTCTGAAAGTTTTGGATTGGTTATTTAGAATTTGTTGTTGCTGGAGTTTGTTTCCATCGTATTCAGGGGCGCATAAAATATTTCTACATTTGTGGAACTGGTCTTTTATTCTTCTGGAAAAGGTTACTTTGTGTTTGGGACATTAATCTACATTCGATATATATTCACCAAATATACAAGACTTCATTATAATCTAATATAAAAAAGTAACTTACTCCATTCACTCTATTTAATTTTATTTTCTAGATCTTAATCGGGAATAATATCAGGAAAAAGAGGTAACTCTAAAAGCATTAATGCATGTCACTTATTGCCTCATTAAACTTCATGGAATGGTGGTTATAAATAATATGCTTTATTCCAAGGATCACGGATTATGACTCAAAACAACCCTTGACTAATTTGAAAACCTTGAACTAAATAAAGTTAAAGGTATCTTAAGAACTTCTGACAACTGATTATGCCAGTGCATGCTCACTTATATAAATTAATAACAACTAAGGGGGGCATTACGATGGCGGACGGACTTGTCCGGGTGATGGGGACCGCCCGTCAATAAGGCGGCGGTCCCACATACCAAATTACAATGCAGCCGCCACCATGGCGGCCGCAAAAAGGCATTTTTTCCATTGTGCCGGGTGCTGCTGGCTGCAGCACCCGTCGCAATGGAAAACAAGCATTTGCAATGCAATAGGTCTCGCATTAGGAAAGTTTGAGCTATTGGTATTGTAAATTACACATTTTTTATTTCTTTTTATTTTGAAAATAGCTAAATTAATAGCTTTGACATTTACAATGCCAATAGTTATAGCTTTTGCAAATGTGACACCTATAGCATTTGTAATGCAATGTGTTGTATTTACGTGACTTACATGTATTGATATTACAAATAACAATGGTTTTTAATTTTTTTAAATAATTAATGCTTAAATAAAAGTTATTGCGATTTATAATGGCAATAGCTTAAACTTTTGTAAATAACTTTTGTGAAGATTATGTTCAGTGTATTTTATTGTGACGAAAATCCAAGAACAGAAGTGAAATATTAACATATTTTTGTTACATTTGTAATAAAGCTTGAGACATTGAGAGAACATATTTGAACCAGTTGTTATTGAATGGTTACACAGATTGATGCTGTGGTGGCGCTGAGTGATGTTGTGATGCGAACGAGTGATGCTTTGGCGTCCAGTGATGCTGTGGTAGCGCATAGTGATGTTGTGGTGCCCTTGAGTGATGCTGTAGTGCCCCTGAGTGATGCTGTGGTGGAGCTGAGTGATGCTGTATGCTATGCTATGTTTTGCTATCCTATGTTTTGTTATGCTATGCTTTGCTATCCTATGCTTTGATTTGTTATGCTATACTTTGTCTTGTTATGCTATACTTTGTTTTGTTATGCTATGCTTTGTTTTGTTATGCTATGCTATGCTTTGCTATGATATGCTTTGTTATACAATGCTATGTTTTGTTGTGTTCTATTATGCTATGCCTTGTTTTGCTATGCTATGTTTTGTTGTGTTTGGTATGCTATGTTTTGCTGTGCTATTTTTTGTTAAGCTATGCTAGGTTTTGTTGTGTTTTGCTATGTTTTGTTATGCTATGTGTTGTGTTTTGTTATGCTAAGTTTTGTTATGCTAAGTTTTGTTATGCTATGTTTTGTTATGCTATGGTTTGTTTTGCTATCCTATGCTTTGTTTTTTATGCTATGCTATGTTTAGTTTTGCTATCCTATGCTTTGTTATGCTATGATATTTTTTGTGTGTTTTGCTATGCTATGCTATGCTTTGTTATGCTATGCTGTTTTGTTATGCAATGTTTTGTTGTGTTTTATTATGCTATGCTCTGTTTTGCTATGCTCTGTTTTGCTATGCTCTGTTTTGCTATGCTCTGTTTTGCTATGCTCTGTTTTGCTATGCTCTGTTTTGCTATGCTCTGTTTTGCTATGCTCTGTTTTGCTATGCTCTGTTTTGCTATGCTCTGTTTTGCTATGCTCTGTTTTGCTATGCTCTGTTTTGCTATGCTTTGTTTTATCATATGCTATGTTTTTTGGGGTTTTGTTATGCTATGTATTGTTGTGTTTTGCTGTGCTATGCTTTGTTATGCTATGCTTTGTTATGCTATGCTTTGTTATGCTATGCTTTGTTATGCTATGCTTTGTTATGCTATGCTTTGTTATGCTATGCTTTGTTATGCTATGCTTTGTTATGCTATGCTTTGTTATGCTATGCTTTGTTATGCTATGCTTTGTTATGCTATGCTTTGTTATGCTATGCTTTGTTATGCTATGCTTTGTTACGCTATGTTTTGTTATGCTATGCTATGTTGTGTTGTTTTGCTATGCTATGCTATGTTGTGTTGTTTTGCTATGCTATGTTTTGTTATGTATGCTATGTTTTGTTATACTATGCTTTGTTGTTTTGCTATTTTTTGTTATGCTATGTTTTGTTTTGCTATGCTATGTTTTATCATATGCTATGTTTTTTGGGGTTTTGTTATGCTATGTATTGTTGTGTTTTGCTGTGCTATGCTTTGTTATGCTATGCTATTTGTTTATGCAATGTTTTGTTGTGTTTTATTATGCTCTGCTCTGTTTTGCTATGTTTTGTTATGCTTTGTTCTTATATGCTATGCTATTTTATGCTAAGCTTTGTTTTGTTATGCTATGCTATGCTATGTTTTGTTATGCTATGCTATGTTTGGTAATGCAATGCTTTGTTTTGTTATGCTGTTTTATCTTATGTTTTGTTGTGTTTTGTTATGCTATGCTATGTTTTGTTTTGCTATGCTTTGTTGTTTTGTTATGATATATTGTGTTGTGTCTTGTTATGCTATGCCATGCTTTGTTGTGTTTTGCTATGCTATGTCTTGTTTTGTTGTGCTAGGTTTTGTTTTTCTATCCTATGCTTTGTTTTGTTATGCTATGTTTTGCTATCCTATGCTTTTTTGTTATGCTATGCTGTGTTTTGTTATGCTATGCTATGCTATGTTTTGTTATGCTATGCTATGTTTTGTTATGCTATGCTGGTGAGGGTGTGTGAGGGTGTGTGAGGGTGAGGGTGTGTTAGGGTGAGAGGGTTGTGAAGGTGAGGGGGTATGAGAGTGAGGGTGAGTGAGGATGTGTGAGTGTGATGGTGATGAGGTGAGGGTTGGTGTGAGGGTGAGTTAGGGTGTGTGAGGGTGATGGTGAGGCTGTGTGAGGGTGAGGGGGGGTGAGGGGTGTGAGGGTATGAGGGTGAGGGTGTGTGAGGGTGAAGGTGTGTGAGGGTGGGTGAGGGGCTGTGAGGGAGAGGGGGTGAGGGTGTGTGAGGGTGAGGGGGTGTGAGGGTGAGTGAGGGTGTGAGGGGGTGTGTGAGTGTGTGAGGGTGAGTGAATGTGTGTGAGGTAGGGTGAGGGTGTGTGAGGGTGTAGATGTTAAATACGCATATGCCAGCTGCTGGGTCTTCATAAACCATTTGTTACTGCTCAACTGGAATTTCCGTAGACGGCGTCCCATCTGTACAAATATGGCAGCAGTATGTCAGACTTTGGGGAGGAAGGGGGGAGAGGGCCTGCCAAGACTATTAACATCATAAATATGTCATAAATTGTTCATGAAAACTTAATTCCCATCGGCTTTTGGGATACTATTTAATAAATTATGTATTTATCCTGTGGCGCAGTTCCTTTTAATAGTTCTGGTTAGCAAAGTTCCAGTAAAGCCTCCAAAACAACGTAGCAAAAAAAAAATACAGTGTTTGATCCCAAATAAACAACAAACTGTTTTCTTAACGTGGCGGCTGCTGACACCTCGAGATCCGAGGCGTTTAATGGAACGACAATGCATTTGTAGATATTTCCCCACAGTCTTTGAGTAAAATAACTGCGGGCTGTTGATGCGGCGCACAGCCTGCGAGGGAAAAGCAGGCGGTACACTGTGAACTTAATGAACAACGCAGCGGGGCACCGCCACATCCTATACCGCGCCTGGATGCTCCTACAAGCCACCGGCGGCCAAGCATATTTTCTAAAAAAATAAAATAAATCAATTTAAAAAGATTCGCATAAATGCTCCCAACTCAGAAGCATCTTACTATCCATACTCTTCAAGGCGCATAGGACTTACACGTATGATAGATAGGACATCAGAAAAGGCACATGTCATCAGAGTTCGAGGGAGTTTGATTTCAGTTATGAAAAAGTTAAGAAACCTTTTGACAGATGAAGGTGAAACACAATTTGTAAAAAAAAACGGAAAGGCCTGACTGAAATGACCTAAATGTTTTTAGCAGAACACGTTTTAGGGTTTTCTTTGCGCCACATTTCACTTAATTATGCTCCGGTCACCCGTGAAGCACCGCGAGCAGCTGGGTCATTACCTACCGTGTGGCTTCTCGCGAGCGGTCAGGTATGCGCGCGCTCGCGGCGCCTCGCCCTCATTTGCCTATCGTTCTGGTTTTTACACATTTTCCTGGCCAAAATATCGGAGTGAAGTACTCCTTAGTTTGGACACATCAATCTACCCATAACTTGACTGATGTTGAGTGACCAAGTTGTCTTATAGCAGCTCCCTGTAGCGTGCCTCTACTAAACATCTATTTGGTCCAATCTCATACCCGAACACTCCTTGTTCCTTATAACGTTGTAAGAAAATAGGCACAATTTTAAGATGTTCGACGCTGCTTAGTACCTACGTGTATACTCTCCCGCATAACTGCCAGTTTCAAGATGGCAGCCACAAAGCTTCTGCGTCCACAACTCCCGTCAGCCCCCACGCTCTTCTCTTCCGAATCCCGCCCCTCCCTTCTAGGAGTCCAGTGCCAAGATGGCGGCAAAGCGGAGTCGGTGGGAAGATTCCAGAAGGTTCTGTGGACCGGAGGAAACCGAGAGTTCACTCGAGGAGTCTAAATCTCGCCAGACATCAAAGAAAGAAAAGACCCCAGTGGCGAGCCTAGCCCGGGGGACAGTAGCAGCTCTGGTGGAGAGAGCAGCCCCGAGCCTGGGAGCAGTACCGAGCATAGTGATTGGGGGGGGAGCAGAGGTTCGACAACGATGAGAGCCAAGACGGAGGAGTCCACCCAGACGAGGAGGAACGTGGTAAGCCACCGAGAAGGGGCGCGGGGCTCCCAAGGCATAAGAAGAAGGGTCCGCCGGTGGTCCTGGGGTAAACATCTTTGCCAATGACGGA
Organism: Lissotriton helveticus; assembly: GCF_964261635.1. Classification (NCBI taxonomy): domain Eukaryota; kingdom Metazoa; phylum Chordata; class Amphibia; order Caudata; family Salamandridae; genus Lissotriton; species Lissotriton helveticus. The sequence goes on from NC_136073.1 coordinate 821,352,462, forward strand.
AGCTTCCTGGAGCTCTTCAAGCGAAAGATGGAGGCGGCGCAGAACCCTGAGGCCCCGGCTGCAACCGTTGCCCAGAAGAAAGCAGGGATTCCGGGACTGCTGGGGTTCCCGGGAGAGAGCAGGCAAGGCATAACAGTGCAAGCGAGGAAGGTCCTCCCAACTCCCAGAACATCCCGTGACGCGACGTAAAAGCCCGGTGAGTGGGGGGAGTGGGGGGTGTGGGTGTGTCTGTGTGTGTGTGCGTGGGTCTGCGTGTGTGTATGCAGTGTGTATGTGCGCATGCGTGAGTGTGGAGTGTGTTTGCGCACGGGAATGAGGCAGGAGAGGGGCACGGCGCCGTGCGCGCTCACGAGGTGAAAACTGAGCAAATCTGCGCTCGTGCACCCTCTCCTGTCCACATTCCCAAAAACGGGTGACATTAGTTGTCGAAGCAGTCTGCAATCAATGCTTACGCATTGAATGCAGGCCGTGCTTCGACCTAAAAAGGCATGTTTTGCATTTCCCTCACTACGTGGCAGGCACCATACAGTGCCTACCACATGGTGCAGGGAAATGTAGGGGGACACCATAGGTGCCCCCAAGTGCAAAATGAAAGTGCACCTGCACAGGGCCCCCAAAGTCAATCCCTGCTAGCCTTTCCATGGCAGGGGAACCACCATGGAAAGGCTGGTGGGGATCCAGCATCCAAATCTGGCGGGCTGTGCCTGCTAGGCACCACAACCATTCTGTGGATTTGGGCGGTTCTGACAGGCAATCGTAACGATTGCCTCTGTCGGACCCGTGGCAGACGGGTTTTCCTTCAGCCAGGCACACCTCCCGCCATCCTGATCTGGTAGGCAGAAAACGGCCTTACAATGGCGGTGAACCCACCATCGCCAGCCTGCCGGTGGCGGGTTCACCACCATCGTAATAAGGCCGTAAGTGGTAAAAATATAGGATCTTTCTATTTAGAAAATTAACCCAAGAGAACCTAAAAAAAAGTCACATTTCAGGATAATTATATTGGAATTATGTGTATCAAACCAGGACATTTTGCAAAAGTAGTATTTGGAATCATATTGTGTGTATTTGAGAACAAAATGGATACCCTGGACAATTGGTTTCACTGCCACTTGACAATAGGATCTCAATGGAGAACTTTTTTTATTATTGTGTTATGTTACTTTGTGTGTGTGTGTGTGTGTATATGTGTGTGTGTATATATATATATATATATATATATATATGTGTGTGTGCGTATGTGAACTCATACTACTTGTACAATGCATGATTACATTTCAAAATAAATATCAAAATTAAGTAAACCAAAAAAAGGGTGAAAAACATGACTTAGCCCTGCAACCTATTAGAGTGCGAACCATAGGAGAGGGGTGGGTGAACACAGCTACTTAGTGAATGTCCACTATCTGCTTTTGGGACACTTGTGGACATGTTTTGTTCATGCGGTAGTTCATTGGGTGGTACAGCAAGCACCAGTATTTTTAGGTTTCGTCCTGGCGTTGCAACTGCGTAGCAGTTGCTCCGCCCAAGGCGAAATCTAATGTAATCTCAGTAGTGGCGACTTGAAACCGCCCCTTCTTCCATTGGCTAGCTCCATAAATGGAGGCTAGCCATTGGAAGAGATTGGCTGTCAGTCACTATTTCCAGTCGGAACGCGATTCGGGGGCGTTTCCGTGTCTTTCTTTAAGTTCCGCCCTCTCCTCCTCTTCCCATTGGCTGGAATTTTACCTTCCAGCCAATGGGAAGGGGAGACCACGAAAAAAACGCCCCCAAATCCCTACAGGGCGTGCTGTGCTTTCGCTTGTTATTTATTTATTATCCACGCCTCGAGCCGTCCTTCCACGCACCCGGAGCGAGTCAAATGGCAACACGCAAACAATCCGCAGCAATAATAATAATACGGATAATGCTCTAAAAAAATAGTGACTGAGATGTCTAATATATCGGTGTTTGGGCATTTGCAACGCTGTGCGTTCCATTGAGAAAAGAATGTGCGTGCATTAAATATCCATGTTCTCATGTATGGTTCCCATGATGTTAGTCCTACAGTTCTGACGCCACTTGAAGGAGCAGTTTGCTGCGAAGGAGCGCGCCACATCCCGGGACCCTCTGAAAATGACATTCTTGAGTGCACCGGAGCGCTCGTGGTCTTTGACAGCAGATTGCACATAGGGAAAGCTGGCAGAAGAGAAGGCTGGGATCTTCTGCAGTGCCTGCTGGCACCACCCGCACAAAGGCTGGTCCAGGCTTCCTGGCCGGCGCATACATGAAGGGGGTGATTGAGACCAGGTAGCCGGAAGAGGAGCAGTCCAAGCCCCGGGGTACGGAGGGAAGGGGGGAGGTGCGAAACCCCTAGTACTGTCAGGCCCTATAGTCTGCTAACCTGGCAGCCGGTGTGTTTTCCCCGTGGCTCTTTACCCTGCTGCAGTGTGCCCCGTGGACACACACACGGTGACGGAGCCAGCTATAGATTACTTTAGGAATTCATGGATGAATCAGAAAATATGAGACGTGATCTAATTACTAATTATAGCAACAATCCTCTGTTTCCGTTTGAAGAAAATTCAGGGCAAAAATAGAAAATAACAAACAATAAATCTGCTTGGCTGTGTGGATCCCTGGTGGCGGCCGCCCCTCATAGTGCTGTATAGGGTCATGACTCATGACAGAAGTTTGACACTGACCTTTTGCTTTCTACGTGGGTGGGGTTTAGGAGCTAGCTGCTGCTGACAAAGTCAAGGATTGGAAGAGAAGAACAACTCCTCCGTGAGTGCACGATAAAACCCCTCCTGTATTCATGTGCAAAACTTAATTTGGAGCTGCCTTGATTTGACCAGCATCCCAATATCTCCCCTCGACTTTGAGATCACCATTTTGTTTTTATCTGTGAAAACAGTCTATGCACGTTTGGTGTAACAGATAGACATTCTGAGTCTACCCACATATTTTTAGCCTGTCTCCCCAGTCGAAACCGTCGTAAAAATGCAAGATGTATTTAGACAATGGCATTGCTCAGTTGTACTGGCTGGCGGGTGTGGTGGATGGAAGATGGACATAAATACACATTGTTCTATAGTGCTTGAATTTGATTAAGGGGACCTTTACTTTTTCCACTTCTTTGCGAGGGTCCTTTAAGGTCCGAGACAGCTTCTAAAATGCAGGAATAGTTCGGCGTGTTAAGCGCCTGCTGCTCGTTTATTTACGCGTGTGCTTATTTGCATAGTGCATAAAATCCCAAGTGCACATCTTACGTTTATAGAGTGATGTTGCTGGCTGGCGATCCCTTCTGCCTCGTTAGCTCTTTGTTTATCGCGAAAATATGTGTTCTGTCTGTAAACTATGCAGGTTCAAATCCCAGTAACAATCCAGGTGGAAACTCAGGTTTGCCTGCAAATTGCATGTTTAATCTGCAAGTTAATGCTCCTGCTGCAAAGATTTGCGTGGTACCTTGCAGATCGCACGTTGGAGCCCCGAGGTAGTTGATTCAGGCATTCATCCTTCAGCGGTGGATAACTTGTATGATAAGTTAGCTAATGATAACAAAGTATCTGTAAAGGAATTCAGTTTGTGGTGTTTGCTCTACAGATTTATTTTATTTAATCATATTCGTGTAACTTTTGAGCAGCTCCATTTTTTTCATCAAGAAAAGGGGGCACCTTTCCAGAAAGCTAGGGGGGGTCGAAATATGCGATTGGCTGAGCCGTATTGACGGGAACCAGTAGTCTATAGTACGCCATTAAGATTTATGATGCGGAGTCAATCCTGGCTTGTATTCCTTGTGCTGTGAATGCAGAATGCTGCGGTCTTTGTTGCAGAGCAAAAATGTAATTTATAGTGTTGTGGTGATAATCATGCCCTATTTTATGCACATGGCCATTCACCGTGTGCGAGTGTTTAGCCCTGTCATTCAACATGTCCCTCCACATGACAAAGTCCAAGCAAGAACCCTGCAAGTCCAAATTCTAATTCGCAGTGCTCTGTATTTTGTGCGTGTTTCATCCAGGGCCACCGGAATTATGCGATTGTGCTGCCTCAGCGATTTTCGCATAATTTATAGATTTGCCACATAATCCATCTTCGGTTGCATAATCTTCAGATTTTAGCCAAAATGTCTTTGTTTCTAGCTCAAACGTTTCAAAAGTTACTATAAATGCAGTGACACGTGTTGCAGTGCGATGGAAGGCCCTTTGCAAAGCTGGACTGACGACCTCTCCGTTGCTTATTGGTATATTTGGGTGTTAAACAGTTACTGATGATGTGTAACCAATACCCATACAGTGTTAAATAGTTGAAAAATATAAAAATAATGAAGCAATCCTATTACAAAACATGCAGCCTTTTGCTGCATAATTTCCTTTTCTTGGCACAATTACTCAACCCTGCCGCATAATTATAAGAGAACAGGGCGGAAAGATAGCAATCAAGAAATTTGCGGCCAATAAAGAAAAAAAGTATCACTCGTATGTATTGCTATGTGACTGCTAGGTGCGGAGAATTAACATTATTCTGCTAGGGTTGTGATGGAAAGCCAAGTAGGCGTGTTGTACTACTCGCCTGAGAGTTCAGGAACCCACAACCAATTGTATATGGAAGCATTTTATCTGTATGATGTGCTCTAGTAAAGTGGATAGATGTGTGTTACTTGCTCTGATCCTCGAGGCCCTCAATCATCAACTCTGACTGATTCCTGTGTAGAGGATTGTTTGAGAAGCTGCTAGCTGGCACACCTGTGTGGACTGTGGAAATATTTACATATAAGTATTTAATTTGGTGCCCCCTGTATCTCTTTGCAGTCCACATACAAGATACTTTGGTACATGTTCATGGGAAAATGTAATAGTTTTGAAAGTGGAGGGTCAAAGAAAGTAAATATCTCCCAGTTCGTTTGACATGTGGCCACATGTCACAGGGCTTCTCCTGCGTGCTTTGTGGCAAATCCAAAACTCACCTCTTGCCAAATTAGGAAGCAGCGAAAGTAGGGTGACCAGACGTCCCCGTTTTCCCAGGACGATCCCTGTTTTTGGAGAAGTGTCCCCGTGTCCCGACACTCGTCTCCAAGTGACTCAAATGTCCCTGTTTTCAAACAGTGTCCCGGTTAAACACAGAAATGTCCCTGTTTTACATTGGCCGCCCTTCGGCAATTTAGCATTCCGCAGTTTACTTCCCACGCTTTTCTGTCATGAGCAACTAAGCAACATTAGTGAGGTGTACTTCACATGGTGCAGACGCGCAGCTATAGAAACGAGCATTGATAAAGCTAGTAAATCTGGTGTTTGCTAGCCTGTGATGTTTTGTTGATTTTTTGGCAAATATATGCTATAGTCTTAAAGTGTTAATGTAATAAAAAGTACTAATGCTGCTGCGTAAAGGAGAGGGGTGCCAATAAAAGACCTCGGATTTGTGGTCTGTAATGCTACATCTCGGTCTGTGGAGGGAGCTATCATTATAGTCCTTTTTCTATGTCTATGACAGCTGTCAAATAGTCCTACTTTTATGTTGATGATTACTGCAAACCGTAGTCCTACTTCTATGTCATTGACCTGTCCCTTGTTTTTTGTTTTGAGAATCTGGTCACCCTAAGCTAAAGTCCACATTTTTAAGGCGAAAGCTAAGAAGAAGCTGAAGTGAACCTTGTATCTATACCCCATATGTCTTAGCGAGGCTGCTGCCGGTACTAGTCGACTCTAGACCAGGCTCTAGCAACATTCGCTTCTTGAGTATTAAAAAGGAACTGATTGGAAAGTTCCAAGCAGCCAAGAATCCGCTGGGTCAATTGGTTATGGGCCTAAAGAAACCAGACCACATCTCTTAGGCCAGAAGTCTCCTTTATCGCAGTGTGCATAGAAGGGTCGCATTCAAAAGCTTAAATAGGTGATTAATGGCTCTGCCACAAAATATTTGGGGGTGAAACTATAGCAGCACCGGGAAGTATGAGCTCTCTCCCCAACCACCTCCACCCCCCCCCCTCCCCCGAACCATGCATCATGGATTATAATTTGCTTTGAACATCCAACACAGGGCATAGAGGTGTCAACCCCGCCCTCTCCATCGAAAGACTTCTGTATGGCAATGTGTCTGCTGCTGCTGCAAAAAAAATCTGCAACCCACAGATCACTGGTTTATTCTAACTTAGCCTTTCATCTTTCCAAAACTAATAACAACTACGCCTGTTGAGCCGAATAAACCTGTATCTCTGCATTCTAACACAGCGTATTACTTGTGTAAAACTTGCCTACGGTGTACATTTTGTACCCACTGCAATACTCGCAGGATATGCTGGGGTTTGTATAATAAGCCACAGTATCATTAACATCCTGCGTATTAAGTAGACATGTGCATATTTTTCTATTAAAGCAGTGAACATTTTTTAAAACTGATTTGTAATTTATTTTATATAGTGTACGCGGCAGCTGTAGAGGCTAACTTTCTAAAAGTAGGGATGCAGGGAGCATTTAGACTGCTTAGCCATTTCCTGCAAAAAAACAGGATGCGCCTGTCCCCGAAAATTAGACCCAGAGGCGCGTGCTTGTACTCTGGATGAGGGCATGTTACGGCTGCTCGTTCAGAAACTTTTAACAGAACTGAATATTCACGAGCAAAATTGCAAATTGTCAGAATCTGGTGGCATCCTCCGTAAATGACTGGCGAAGGCAAAATAGAGCAGGGGAGGCGGCATTACGAACAGGCCTGCCTGCCGGCGATAGGTTCAGTGCCAGCTGCATGTTGCTGCTGGTGTTGTATTTGCTCTCCGTGTGTGTGTTGTCCTCCCTCCTCCCCTGGGGCCGTGGTTGCACGGCTGCTGCCTCTTCTCGCGGTTTCCATTTTTAGGTTTCGACCTGGCCGTAGCACTGCAAAGCAGTGCTCCGCCCAGGGCGAAATCTTATGTCCTACAGTATGGGGCTTCGTCCCGCCTCTGTCTTCCATTGGCTAGCTCCATAAATGGAGGCTAGCCATTGGAAGAGATTGGCTGTCAGTCACTATTTCCCCGTCGGAACGCGATTCGGGGGCGTTTCCGTGTCTTCTTTTAAGTCCCGCCCTCTCCTCTTCCCATTAGCTGGAATTTTACCTTCCAGCCAATGGGAAGGGGAGACCACGAAAAACACGCCCCCGAATCCCTACAGGGCGCGCTGTGCTTTCAGTCGACAACTCGTTTTCGGGAGGCGGTAGACTCCCGAATTTGAAGCCCAAAAAGGCTTCCTTTTATCGATCTCTCGCCTAGAACTGTATCTGCTTTAATTATCAGTGACTATATTACCGCCGCCGGGAGAAGTCCAGGTGAGTGCTTTGTTTAATATTCTTGCCTTCCTGCCCCCCCTCCTGTCCGTTCCCCCCCCCCGCGCTGTGTCCCGCCTTCACAATACGCACTAATTGGCAGCCCATTGTTGCGGGCAGTCCCTGGAGGTTGGCAGAGAGCGGAATGGCACAAAGTCTGCACTAAACCTCGCCCATGAAGTAGCTTGCCGCTAATCAGGCCTGGAGGTGCACAAACAGAGCACTGTGCTATGGCTCCCATCTCGCCCTCCCCCTGCCAGTTCTCCAGCCATATAGAGAAGGCCTTCCCTTCTTGTGCTTTTAATGCGACTCCTTTCATGGGCACGGAATACACTTACAGTCAATACCCGGCTCTGATAACACGCGTGAAAACCTGTCTAAAAACATGCAAAGTCTTTCTTATTCATGTGCTTGACATTCACAGATCGAACAGCCGTAATAAAGGGGAGAATAATTATCACCTAATGTGAACCTTGCTAGGTGCGCAGAACTATGTTGGGAAATAACAAAAAAACTCGACAATGAGGCACATTGAGTGGAAGAGGCTTCTAGTCTGCACAAACGCGAAGCATTCAATCACAGCATGCCAGCAGCAGCATGAAAACCATGGAGACGGACAGAGATCCATATCATTTCAATCATTTGACGAGCAATAAATCCAGGTGTTTTAGACACTAGAATCCGTGGCTACAATTTCACCCTGTCCCTCCAGGCAAAAAAACATAAACTAATAACTTGCTCATTCTAGAACATCTTTCATCTTTATTTCTGCGACTCTGATTCGCTTTTGCGGTTTGTGTATGCTAAGTGCAACATCTTTGCACATATTTGACATCCGCCGGGCATGAACGTGCCAATTTACACATATGACCAACCCTGAAGAGAAATGTGGCATCTAAACCGAGCGCTCAATGCCCAGAGCACATTGTGTCTTTACAGAATTGCTGATTTTGAAGGTGATATCATCTGCAGAAGTGTCTAGCTCGAAATGAGCATTTTAATACAGCTGGTCACATATTGAATGAAGTAAATACAACTGCTAAACTACCACTTCTGGAGCCTCCATTTTGAAAAGGTGACGTAAACACGTCAAGTTGAATTCAGTCACATTTATAAATTTGCTTGACAGGCTGCTCCGTAGCCCGCATTTTATTTAATGAAATATGCTCCGGCAGACAAAGGCCTCCTCTGTGTTTCCGCTTGTGAGAGGACTTGAAAAGAATATTGCCCACCCTCCACTCCGCTCCCCTCTCTGGTGATGAGGCCTATACGACGGCCTGACAGGAAGGTTTACCAAAGCCCCTCAAAGAGAAGGCCTTGTGAGCTCAACCCCACACAGGCGAGGTGCCAGCCAGTCAAAAGGGCAGGTCACGCAGGTTGCAAAAGACAATCGGGTTCCCAAAAAACTGCAGAGAAACGGCATGACCGGGCACGCTGACTACCTTCCCGGGGTGAAAGCTCATTTCACCGAGCGGCCCTGGGCACTTCACCAGCACAGACACAAAAATCCCCAAAACACTTAGGAATCTGTTTCCGTTCGTGTCCACAGAGTAAAGTCGCAAAGTCTATCTCAATCGGCTGATCTGTTTGTGAAGACGAAGAGGAAATTGCGGAGGGGATGGGGGAACGGTGGGAGACGACGGATAGCCATGGGAAGGAACTTAACAGAGCCGCACTTTATTCTTTTTCAGAAGTATCAATTTTCAGGTGTTAAGTGGTGAGTTAACTATACACCTTGTTATGGCATATGGTGAAATCGGATTATTGCAGTCATCTGTCACTGTCAGGGAGTTCAAATAAAGCTCCTCGTTTGAAAGCCTGCTGTCATTTTTCCGCTGACCCGCGTCAGAAAGTTCATTGCCACTTTTACTTTAAAAAATAGGAGATGAAGGCAAGAGGTCAGGAACCAACAACCCACCTGGGCTCATTGCTTACATGAAGTCATTATTAGGTGGACCGATACAGCTTATTACACCAGCAGCCCGCGGGCTTGTGTAAACTTAGAGGCCTTCTGCAAAATTCTGTGTATTGACATAAGCAGAAGACATCTGTGCTAATTTCTGAAATACAACTTTAGTGTTCATAATCTCGCCTTGTCGCAAAAAATTAAGCAGTGTGTGTGTCTGTGTGTCTGTGTGTGTGTCTCTGTGTGTGTGTGTGTGTGTGTGTGTGTGTGGGTGGCTCTGGGTGTGTGTGTGTGTGTGTGTGTGTGGGGCTCTGGGTGTGTGTGTGTGTGACTCTGGGTGTGTGTGTGTGTGTGTGTGTGTGTGTGGTAGTAATTGCTGTCTGCTGAGCTCGTCCGTAGGGTACAATAGGTCTCACGTTTGCGAGAGATTAAGCTATTGGCAATGTAAATGACAATGCCATTTATTTACCTGTTTTCAAAACCAACACATAAATACAATTTTTGTCATTTACAATGCCAATAGCTCTAACTTTTCCAAAGGCGAAACCGTTGCATTGTAAATGCTTGTTAAAAGTGGCATACATTTAGAGACTGGTGGGAGTCTGTAATGGTATTTTTTCTAAATATTTTATTACAGCAAGCAGTCAACAACAGTAAACGATTTGTACAGTTTTAGGCCTTGCCTATAGAACGCTTATAGCTGTGTGTTGTCGGAGAACTATTATGGACAGTAACCATACTTAGTGGGCGTGGGTGAGCCCCTTGCTTGCTATTTGTTGGCTTTCTTCTCATTCTCATTCTCATTCTTATTTAATTATTTTCTTTCCTCCTGTGTTTGTCTCCGGCAGCATAGTAGGTTTACCATCCTTTTATTGGATGACTTGTATCCCTTCAGGGCTCCACATCAGGAAACTATTTAATCTTTTATTTTTAGTATCTTACAGGAGTACTTGTGTTTTTTTGCTTTCTCCTCCATGAGAAGCGTTCCCCCTCTTGATGTCTGTGTTGCTCCCCTCCTTAATTTGTTGTTTTTCTTGCCCTGTGTTTCTTTGCTGTTGATATTAACTATTTAAAAAAACATTTTTTAATTCCAACCTCCCTCCTCCAAACATCGCTGTTCCTCCTGCTGTGACTTTGACTTTCACACCCTGCTCCTCTGTTGTTCCTTTTGCATTCTTTCTTTTTGTTTAAAATGAAAAAAATATGTTTTCTTCTTTTTGGACCGTCCAGCAAACTGCAGTTTGCAATAGTTTGCAATAGTTCTGGATCGCACACAATCTTCTTTTTATTCCAAAGTGTCTGGTAAATCCATAGACGGCGAGACCTACTACCTTTGCATGTTTAATGATGGTCAGTTGGTATTAAGTGACCACATTTTTAACAGGCGGCACACCTGAAGTGGGAGGAGGTGGTGATTTTCTCAGGAATGCCTATGTGTTTAAGTGTGTAAGTTTGAACCTAGGTCTCCTGGCTCCATAGATGACTATTTAACTACTAGACCACTTCTTCTGACTTGTGTCCTCGTATATGAGCAATTGTGGTAACCTCTAGAGCTAGAGGGTGATGCCAGTAACATAATTTGTATCTTTTCAATGTATTTTGTTCTGCAGTGTATTTACTGTTTTAAACTGGTTTGAAGGAGTGTTTACACCAGAAAGTCCATAACATAGGGGGGGCTCAAGTTGTTATATTACTAATAGGAGTAGGTGAAGGGTTTAGAGCTGAACAATAGTGTGCTCCGAGAAACTATTTGTTCATGTATTCTTTACCTTAAGTAGCAGAGTATCTAAGTAGTATGTGTGTGAATCGGAGGAGAAGTGTTAATGAGGGATGAGTGGTAACGAGGTCTGAATGCCACCAGTCAAACTTTTGTGTTTCTGATGCCGGATATTTGCTTTGGTACAGTGTAGTAGGTTTTAAAAAAAACATTTTTTATAGTTGTAGTAGTTTCTTTATTCGATCAATTAATGATCAGTCACATGCAATATACACAACATCCATAAAAATATATTCTACACGAATATAAAATAGACATCCTAAATACAGCATAGTTCTAAAAAATTTTTTTTAAAAAAAAGACGTAGTATAAAAACACCATACTCGTTAATACAAAATACCTATAAAAGCAAACTCATTTAGTCCTGGGTCAAAAAATTGCTTATAACCCATGACCTAAACATCCACTTGTATTGAGCTCAATTTATAGTATATATAGCATTCCATAAAGAGCACTCCTGTTGTTACCATACTACACAATAGTAGATAAGATCTCAGTCCCAATATGCCAAGCGTAAAGCAAGTATCATGTTAATGTAAAAGCTAGCCATTTAGTGGTGTCCGATCTGAACACTCGCAGAGCTTCTGCTGGCTGTGTGAATGATTTAAAAAAAATATATTTCTGCTACCAGAGAATAGGTGTGAACAAGGAGGGTTCTCTGACATTGCAATAGGAGAATTAAGGCGTTTTACCACATGAACGTAGATTTTTCTTTCTCTACTGAGTATGACACTGGGGAGTGGGAGTTGTCTTGATATCACTAAGGCTTATGTCTCGGGCTCATCTCCCTACATGCACTCTTAGCATCTTGCTTAGCAGTTTAATATGACTTCATTTTCTAAAATCCTCTCTTTTATGAATTTGTGAATATGTACAGGGGCTTAGTTCTTTCTAAATACCATCCTGTGGCTAATGGAAACAGTCATCCTATGGTCGAAATGAAGTTAGTTCTCAAGTAAAGTATGGTTGAGTGAAGCAGAGTGGAACAGTCAGCAAATCAAATTCCTGTTAGTGTTCGTTTGGAAGTTCACTTACAATCTATGTTGACTAACGTTTGAATTTATGCCGATGTTGTGGGACCTTCTGCAAGATTTACGCAGGATTAAAGCCATGTATGTGCAGAGCTCTCAGGTTTTCCTGGTCAGTGCACGAGTATTGCTTTTAGTGCAGGTTTAGTCTGGTATTTGGAGTCCTGTGTGTCATCTTTTAAAATCAGGACTACCAAGATCCGGAATGCAAAGTATATTTCTGTTTGGGATGAGCTACTCGTGCATGGAAATGGAAAACTTCAGAGCTGTAGTGGGCATATTCCACAGTTGTGTTGGCTTTGCATGTTTCATTGCCACTAGCTGGTTTTACATGTTTTCCACACATGCAGTGACTGTAATGAACCTCGTTCCTGAGTGAGTTGTGCTTTTTAATGATTTTATGTACTGCAAGTTTTGTTAAGATGTAGTTTTAAAGTCCCAACATGGTTCTAAGAGGCCTTTTTACCCATCCTTTCCCAGTCCACTGTTTGCCCTGGCCCTCTTGTTGAATTGGACTTACTAACACTGAAGTCATTGGTTTTGTTGCTGTGCCAGTGTGTTTAAACACAGTTGATTCATGTTAACTAGTTGCTAATCTCTCAGCACTTTAACCGGATTTTGGACGTCAAGGAACACTCATCCTGTTTTCACCAACCGGCAGCGAACGATCTGACCCGCCCCTTTGTACTTGGCCCTAGGGAGTTGATGCCCACACAGAGTTTAGCTTATGCAATCATACAGGGCACAATTCCAGATAAAGTCTTGCCCAAATGCAGCTGTGCAGTCTTGAGTACACACTTCCTTGTGGCGTCCTTCCTAGTGATCTAGGCTAGGCTTCTCCAAAGTCAGTCCTGGAGGGCCCGTTGTATGCCAGATTTTTAGCCTATCCCCATTTAGATAAATGTTGTTATCTTAAAAATATGGCTTGGATCCGGCCCTCCAGGACCGACTTTGGAGAACACTAAAGATTCTAGGCCATGGCCTCTCTCTGGTAGATATATGCGTCTCTCACAACGTGTGGCTCGGACGTTGTTTGCTTTTGTTGTATCTTTAATTGAAAACTTTATTCAACCCTCTCAGCTTTCTGCTTGCGCTTACCCAAAATTACAAGAAACATGGAAAAAAATATGAAAATAAAAACGTATGCAGTCAATTCTGGGAAATGAAAGACCTTTTATGCTATTATGTGTGCGAGTATGGGCTGTACTGCTGCTGACCTTGCTGTACTTGTCCTTGGGTGAAAAACAAGCGCTGTTGTTTCCTTTGCCGCTTCTGCACTGAGAGCCCCTTGTACTCCTGCTGCTTGGTGCGCGTGAGAGATATGGTCATTCAACCCTATCAAATGTCTGCTCCGCGTTCCAGTGGGAGTATGGACTCCTTTTCGTTTTCTCTATGCGCATTTACACATTAGGTGATGTTCATAAGACTGCTTAGTTTAGACTGAAAGTAGTAGAATGCCGGAAATAAAAGGCCAACCCACTAATCCGCAGGAAACCTGGTTCACACCTACGTGCATTGAAGACAGTGGAGTAAAGTCAGGGCAAGTAATGGCTGCTACTGGCCTTCTGACACAGCATTCCAGTTTTTCTGATTCTCCTGTTAATTTAGAACATACCACCCCCAGAGGGTGGAAGGTTCTAATGACCGAATAGCTTTTATGCCTCTGGATGCACTGGTTGTTCTAGGTTTTCCCCTGCAGCACGGGCTTATAACGCTGGTTCAGCCCTGTCTGTAGCTCATACTTTCCTGTCCTGCAGATGGGCACATTCAGTGAATTGCCTCCCTCCTCACCTGGGTAGCACCTAAATTACCACCTGTGACTGACTGTTTTGTTGCTTAAAGGTGGATTCAGCGCCACCGTATTCGAGATCAGGATAGTTCTGAAGAACAGATGTCTGATTCAACTGCAGTGACTTGCCCTTGATCGAGAAAATCTGACGTGTTAACTAATGCTGATGTAACCCAATACTTCTGTTGGCCTAATAGATATGCTTGCTTGCACAAATCTGAGCATGTCTCTGACCCTCAGTATGGCACCCACACATAGGCATAGTGCCTCTTCTGTAATGGTGCACACTTGCACCCTTCGTATCTTGACCACCTCCTTGAGCTTAGGCGCATATTCTGCTTGCTACACCGCAATATCTAACCTACCTTTCATCCCCTATCTATAGCACTGCACCCGCATATTCTGCTTGCTACACCGCAATATCTAACCTACCTTTCATCCCCTATCTATAGCACTGCACCCACCTCCGTAACCTGCACTCACCTCCGTAACCTGCACTCGCGTGCTATTGGCCTCCACTGAGCAGACCCATTGCTATGCTAAAAATACCGACACATTATCCCAATACAAAATTTCCATCTCATGCATCTACTGTCTCGATAATCCATCAGGGGCTTGTATAGCACAGCTACTTACCCCGGAGGGTCTCAAGGCGCTGTCATTATTTCCGCAAATTAGCTGGAGCATCTCTCATGTGGTCACCCCAACTAAAAGCTCTGATCTTACCAGTACGCTTCTCATTAACACATACGTGCTGCCGCGTGCCTCCTCAGGAGATATATTGGCACTAGATGAAGCAGAGCGCTATATTAACAGGAAACGGTTACAAATTGAAGGCCTGAATTGGAGTTGGGTGGCTGGGATTATCCATTACAAACGTGCTGGATATCCTGTCTGCTGTATTATAAGTGCCGTAGGCTACAATGTACTTGTAATACAGCGAACGGCTATCTGCTGTGTTTGTGGCGGAGTAACGCACCGGCCAAACTCTAAACCTTAACTAAGATGCTATACAACTTGGCTAAAAATATTGACAAAGCCAATACCTTGCGAATGCAGTGGCGTAGGAAGTGGGGGTGCGGTGGGTGCGGGCCGCCCCGGCTGTCATCACGGAGGGGGTGACAAAATGGCAAAAATCTGTGTTTTAAACACACATTTTTGCCATTTTGTCAAGCCGGGGGTGACCAGAAATGTTCCGCACCAGGTACCACCTGACCTTGCTACTCCACTGTGCGTACGCGATATCTTTTGGTTTTGCCAATGCTTTTTCTGAATAGTGTACACTTCTCAGCCTGTATGCATCCAATATTTACTGTAAACACCGTAAATGCTGGCAGGAAAGGTTTGTGTTTTTATTAAAACTGAACTGGGGGTGCGTCTCGTTTCTCTTTATTCCCAGGCCTGTGAGCTTCAGACCATGGCTGTTGCTCTGACCAGGACCATGGAGTTTAGGAAGTCCGCAGTGAGCGGGATTTAGCGTGAGACACACTGGTCGTGCCCTGCTCGTGGGGAACGGCTGCGTTTACATTGCTAGGGTGTGCAGTCACGTGCACAGAATTTTCCAAGCAGGATGTAATCCTCTCATAATTGCACCCAGCAGAAAAACAATCCTGAAACGGTCAATTAAAACTATATTTATATTGCTGACATGCATGGATCAGCTGGTGCAATAAGCCTCTCCTGTTTCGAGGGCTTTTTTATTTCTCTGGTTTACAAAGGAGCGGTCAGTTTACCAAGGTGTTTAGGCCTTTCTGGTAGTTTCAATCGGTTTATGTACTAATCCGGCAAGGGGGCCAAAACCAAATCCGGATTGTTTCATCGGCTTTTAACTCCGAATGAGGAAGTACAAGTTAGTTTGTCAGTGTAATGAAAATAATTTGTGCTGCTATTTTCATTGGTCCATTGGTGTAAGTGATCGGTGTCTCCCCATATTGGTCCGGCATCATTCTCATTGAATGAAATATCGCGACCCGCTAAAGTTTCTATGCTCTCAGAAATTGGTATTTTGTCCCTTGTTTGGATTTTGTGTTTGCAAACGGGCGGCGAGCCCGGTGATGGAGAGGATTTAGGATAAAGTTTTTAGTCTCTATTGCCATGTGCGTGGGGAATGGACATTTCTTCAGGAAAGCTGGTCAAGCTATTCTTCAAGAAGCATCGGATGCACAGTCCAGAATAGAGATTACCTTACTGGATCACCAGTCCGAATTTATCCTCCGAGAAACACAAAGTTGTCTCTTCAGGACATGGGTTCTTCTTTGAGAAACATGGGAACAATGGCAGACACAGGTTCTCCTTCGGTATACATGGGAACAGTGAGAAGCTGGCCTGGTATATAATGTCCACCCATGTAAGTGGGCACCTTGCATTAATCGAGGCAACCCTTAAGGTGATTTTAGCGGTCTTAGACAATAGAAAGCTCTCTAACTGGTAGCTGTGGAGAGCAGCCTTCAGGCTTAGTTTAGGAGTGTAAAGCAGCTTGTTTTACCAGACTGCAATCTTCTATGTATAGATTAAGTGAAAAAGAACCGCACAAGGCATTTATAAAAATATGTATTTATTATATAATACTCTCTAACACATACAAATATCTCCTACCCGGAGATATGCACAATGCACACAATACTTTGTAAAGAAATCAGGTAAATAGCACAGAATACACAGTTGACCTGGGGGTGGGGGGGGGGGGGTGTGAACCAACCATATACTAAGAAAGTGGTATAAGAACCATGACTTGGGTCAAGACAATGTCGAAAGGATGTAGAAGTGCTGGGGACCCAAGGAACCACCCAAGGTCAGTGACTAGGAACCCCACGGGGAGCGTGTGCAGTGTGTGAACATGACTGTGGGCTCTGTTCAAATCAACGTGTAAGTCGCGGTTGGAATTTTAAAGATTCCCAGTGGACCCTGAAGAAACCCCATGGTAGGTAGAAGGTTGGAGAGCCACCCCACCCATGGATACCCTAGTACCCATGTTACCTACATCAGGGAAGCTGGGTGCATAGGTGTAAAGTGGTGTCAGAAACCTCTGCCGAACCCAGTAGAGTACTTCAGCAAAGTGCCGCTGGAATCCGAAGGTGGATTCTAGTTGAGAAGTACCTGCAAGCAGAGGGGATAGTCTGTCACTTAGGAGTGATCAGCGAATCTGGAAGACGAATGCCCACCAATGTCGGGAGTTGCAGGAGAGTTGACAATGACCATGACTCTGCAGCTGTGAGGACCAGGCGGTGCTGAGGAAGACCCGGAGCTGTGCACGAGCTGTCCTACGATGGATGTCAAGTGCTGAGGGGTCGTTGTCCAGCGGGAGCACCAACATGCTTTGGCAAATGCAACCAGTGCAGTAGTCGAAGAAGGTGCAATGTCGGACCAGGAAGGTCCAGGGGACACGCCACGAGTAGGAGAGTCTGGCAGACCCTGAGCAATCAGGGAAGCCCAAAAGAAGCAAAGATGACACTCAACAGCACCCACAGGCCAAAGGCACTGGAGTCACAAGAGGACCTCGAGCAGCTCACCAAAAGATGCAGGCCACCGTGCAAACGATGTTATGTGAACGAAGACTTTGGTCACTGGAGGTGCGTGAGGAGGGGGCTACTTGGAGCCCCAAGATCTTGGTGGAAGGAAGCCTTTCCAACTGCAAGTCGGCACAGTGCACAGGGGTTTGGTGTCTGCGGCTCTCATGTGGGATACTAGCCTCAAACTTGGTGAGAGGGCAGAGCAGGCCTCAAGAGCTGTGGAGAACCACCACCTGTGTTCCAGAACCTTTCGTAGTCCGGAGGAGCTCAGGATTAGCAGACTTGTCATCTTAGTTGCAGTGCCTGTGAATGCAGGGAAGTGACTCCTTCACTTCAAGGGAGATTTCTTCAGGTGTCTTTGATGCCCACAGGCCTTGGAAGATTCCTGTATGGTGCACAGACGATGCAGCAGAATGGATGGGAGACTATGGCAAGCCTAAACGAAGTCCAGAGTGCCCAGGCGGTAGAAGTTGAAGTGGTGCCTGACTTGAATCTTGTCCTACAACGAATCTAAGGACCCACCCTCAGGTAAGCCCTTAAGTACCCTAAAGAAAGGGTTGGGGCGTTTCAGGGGAACCTCCCAGGGGAGGGTCTGGACAGGGGGGGAGTTGCCCCCATGTCCTTTGTGCGGGTTCGCGCAGGAGCGGGAACCATCGGCTCCCAGAGCTGGTTTGAACTGAACTGTGCACGGGGACATCAAATGTGCCCCTTATGCAGACTTAGCAACTTTGGCAAGCCCACCCACTCGGTCCCAATACACTAAATCCTGCCTGGGAGGTGCCTTCCCCTGCTCGACCTTGGCTCCGCAGCAGGAGGGCAGAATCGTGTCTCTGGTTGGCAGCAACCATTTTGTGCTGTCTGGGTCTAGAAGGCTGGCACCAAGAACACAGAGCTTAACGGAGGCCTCTTCCAGTGCTTGGAATCATACCTCCCACACAGTTTGTGGTGTGGGGGTATGATTCCAACATGTTTGATACCAAACATAAGATTTGTTTCAGCCAATTTTGAAATGGTCATTGCGTAATTACGCGGTGCCCCTCTATATAGTATATGGATGTTTCACTTCCAACCCGGGAGAATGGACGTAGTAGGGGTGTCTTCATGCAGGGGCACCCTCACACTTAGAACCAAGCACCTTGCCTTCAGGATTGCAAGGGCCTGCTATAGGGGTGACTTATAGGTCTTAAGTGCAGGGACCCTGGATATCGGAAACATATCTTTAGTAAGTGGTGCTAGCACTAGCTTACACGGGCTGCAATGGCAGGCCTGTAGTTCCATTTGGAATGGTCTCCCATGGGTGGCATAATGTATGCTTCAGCCCATGGGGGACCTCTGGGGAACCTATGCCCTGGGTACCTTAGTGCCGTATATTAGGGTCTTATAAGGGTACTCCAGTATCCAATCTGGGCTGTACATAAGTACTTTACAAAAATATTTAAGGGAGAAAGCAGATAGACAGGGGTCCTGATTACAAGGATCCCATTCAGACTAGTCAGTAACAGCTTAGCACCAGGCTAAAAGTGGAAGAACCCATAAAAGCATATCCTACTTTCCTAAGGGAACAATGGACGCCACTGGTTCTCCTTAGTCATACCTTGGAACAATGGCAGAAACTGGTTGTCCTTTGAGAAACATAGGAACAATGGCAGACACTATTTCTCCTTCAAGAAACATTGGAACAATGGCAGACAAAGGTTCTCCTTGGGCATACACGGGAACAATGGCAGACACTGATTCTCCTCGGGCATACATGGGAACAATGGCAGACACTGATTCTCCTCGGGCATACATGGGAACAAAGGCAGACACAGGTTCTCCTTGAAGAGGCACAGGATTAATGGCAGACATTGGTTCCTATTTAGGAAACATGAAAACAGTGGCAGACACTTGTTCTCCTTGGAGAAACATGTGAACAATGGCAGACACTTGTTCTCCTTGGAGAAACATGTGAACAATGGCAGACACTGGTTCTCCTTGGAGAAACATGTGAACAATGGCAGACACTGGTTCTTATTTAAGAAACATGGGAAGAATGGCAGACAATGGTTCTTATCTAAGAAACATGGGAACAATGGCAGACACTTGTTCTTATTTGAGAAATATGGGAACAGTGGCAGACACCGGTTCCTATTTGGGAAACATGGAAACAATGGCAGACGCTGGTTCTTATTTAATAAACATGGGAACAATGGCAGACACTGGTTCTCCCTCAAGAAACATGGGAACAGTGGCAGACTCTGGATCTTATTTGAGAAACATAGGAACAATGGCAGACACCGGTTCCTATTTGAGACACATGGGAACAATGGTAGGAACTAGATGTTCTTTGAGAAACATGGGACAGATGAGGCTATTCCATTGAATAACGGGAGATTGATGGTCTGATGGCATGCATGTACCATTTAGTAATAATGTAAATTTATATTTCTGCACAGTCATTTAAAACCTTAATTCCCTAATATAGATTTGAGTAGTATGAAATAACTTTTTTTTAGTTACAAAAAGGGGACTTGCTCATGAATTCTGTTTATTTAATTTTAGCTGCTTTTTTACACTCTTGTCCTGTGGAAAAGAGGTTTAGTAGACTAAAGAGAAGAGCGACTTGACACGTGACTAATTCACTCATAAAGAAGTGTCAGGAGTAAAGGCACAATAATGCTTTCATGACAAGGCCTGACCGGAGAGCACTAAAGATGAAGTACAGAATCTCGAGGCTCATAATTATTCAGTAATGACACACAAGGGCTTTTACGGTGCATGAGGTAAGCTGGAAGACCTTTAATGATCAGTTTGTGAAAGAGAGGCAAAACAAGGGGGTAATTATAGCTGCTGGATTGGTGGCATTTACACTGTTGATGTAGGGGTGGATCATGATCTTTAGTGCTTTAATTTGTGAGCCCTCAGTTTCGAAAGTGTTAGATATGAGGTTACCCGTCCTAATCACGTATATGCATGGGTGTCTCTTTTGCCAGAAAATCTAGGGTTGTCCCCATTGTTTTAGGATGCATCAGTGTCCGTGATCCGCTGCGTTGCTACTCGCAGGTTTTGCACTGTTTAAATTATCTGGAGTACTGATTGCCCAATCACAATGAGATATTCCCACCCTATTCACATTGGCAACATGTATCTACCGACGTTGTAGGAATGCGGTTTAGATGAAGCTGTAAACCACCAGATTCCATCTCCCCTTGTGCTATTTCACTAACTTTCGCTACCAGGCTCATTGTGGTGCTCCGGTTCCAGCTCCCTGACTAGCGGCTGGGCTTGGCTCCGCCCCCCCATTGCTCCAAACGACCGGCCGGGCTTGGCTCCGCCGGTCCGACGGTGGAGCCTACAATCCCCAGGATCCCACGGGGGAAATCGACGACGCCACCACACAGCGCGCCAGGAGGCGCATAAAACAACGCCAGGTCCCTCGTCCCGCGAGGACGAAGCCCGGACGAAGCCCGGACGAAGCCCGAGACAGTCTTAGACAGGCTGTGACTGGACTGGGCTGAGACCTCTGCCCGATAAATATTGTGAGTCTCTCTACTCTTCACCCTCTTAGATCTTGTTGGTTGTCACAATATTGTGGTAAATTGCAACTTTCATTTATATTCACATTTGGACTGTAATTTATTCTTGGGTCCTAATCATTACGCCATAAGTAGACTAACATACTTGCAAAGGCCGTTATGTCTAAACAAAAATCTCTTACTGTACCTAATAATACCATGGACAACTACCTAGTTCAGGTTGTTGCAAAAATTAATAGTGAGAGAAGGTCTTCATTGGGCCTTAGCACTTCCCCTATTACTACCTTGTCGGTATCCACTCCAGCAGACTTAGTGGACCCAGATACTAGTAATGATGCTCCAGTCTTTGATGTGATTAATAATGACATCTCTACACAGAACGGTTCGTTATTGGCTGTGTCAGAAAAGGTAACTGAGGACGATTTGGACATAGTAGAGGATATGTCCTCGCCCCCCGTGCCTGCACCTAGAGCCACTAGAGGGTGTAATAAGGGACTACCCAAACGTGGTGGGCTACGTTCGGGTAGAAAAAGACCTGCTTCCCCGCCAAAAAAATGTGACATAGACGAGGGAAGGGGAGATAATGGGGGGAGTATATCTCTAAATGATACTCAGCTTAAGATATTAGCAAGCATGTTTGACTCAAAGATAAAGGGCATCATCAAACCACTGGTAACAAAAATCGAACAACTAACAGAAGAGGTTCATAGATTAGGGGGACTCTTAAAGAAAACTATAGAGGAGGTAGGTGACATACTGAATCAATTGGCATGTAGAATTGAGCCAAAATGAGTATCTGTGGGGCCCTTGACGGAGGGTGGGGAGACTACAGCATCTAAGCCTTCCACTATTTATCACCAAGAGGTAGGGAATCATGTACTATCTGAAGATTGTCCTTCAGTAAGGTTAGAGGGACAAACAGCATCCTGCCCAGAGAAAGGCCCAGTAGAGCTCATTGTAGAGGCCTCTCCTCTTGTCTTGGTTTTGGCTAATGTACCACCAGCCTGGCCAGATGGAATCTTCATCGACTTTATTAAGTAAAGCACTACACTGGCTATCCAATAACATGGCAATTTCTCCATGGGGTAAACAACAACTAGCGGGGGAATTAGTCATGGCAAGAAGAGTTGATTGGATAGGGAACAGCCCTAAAAAAGTTGGGGTTGACTGTGTGGTGTTGAATTTCTCAGGGCCTGATGTACTCCCTAATGTTCTGCCAAATGTATTCCCCCCTCAACGTAGAACAGCAGACATAATCCCCCTCACTCTGGATGTCTTCTATTCTAGAAAGGGAACTGTTCTGAATACAAGCACATTGAGGACGAAGTGGAATTTGGTGACTAAGAGAAGGGCTAAGGGTGGTCAAAATAGTGACTGGGGTCTGAGCCTTGAAAATAGATTTTCAGCACTGTCTAATCTTAACGAATGTGATTGACTTGGCTGGGGTGGTAGTACTGAATGTAATGTTCCAATAGTCTTCGATAATTCTGGTACTACTGCTGAGAAGGATAATGAGCCTGTTGTGCACTTAGTAAGTGAGAGGGGACTATCTTATTTAATTGAAAGAGGGCTAGAGAAAGATGTCCCTGCTCAGTCAACTGCGAGCAATTTGGAGAGAAACATTGGCCTTGGATCTGTACTTTCTTCTTTTGAACCACTAGATCTCCCCTCTGGCAATACAGATTCTGAACCTGTTTTGATGCTTGATAGGCTGACACCACTAGACCAAGCATGTTCATCCATAGATAAAACAAGGCTGACTTTCCTCTCTAGGAATCTTGCTGGAATAGTAAATAAACTGACCTCGCCGGAATGGTGTGACTTCATTGACCAACATGATATTATTTTATTGCAAGAAACATGGTCCTTGAATCCAGTCCATCGCCTTGGGTTTCTTAATATCTATATACCAGCTATAAAGAAGCCAAAAGGGCGCCCATCTGGTGGTTTGATAATCTGGGTACGCCAATCACTACAATGTAAAATCCAGCAAAGGACCCTTTTATCAAGGGACATATTGCCAATCAACATTATGTGGGCAAATGGCCGGGGGATGGCTATCTTTAATATCTATGCCAGGGGGGTTGGGGGGGGGGGGGGGGGGGAATACTTCGGAAGTAATATCTGTCCTTGACCAAGAGCTCGAGTTGTTGCCGACTCAGCTATCTATTATAGTTGGGGGTGACGTTAACATCACCTTTGAATCTCTAGGACATGAGGACCAGATCTTGGCCTCAGAGGAGGACAGCAAATGGGGAGTTCCCCAGCTTGATCTGCCTGTAGTCAAGAGATGGTCAGCTGTGGCCATACAAATCAAGAGTCTATGCCTAGCAAGGGGCCTTAGAGCTGCAAATGGACGTATCCCATCAGATAGCCAGGGGAGTAACACATTTGATAACGGGAGGTCAACTAGCCGAATAGATTATTTCCTGGTGGATATTAGGGATTGGCACAGGCTGCTAGATATGATCGTAAAAACTAGAATTGAAAGCGATCACAATCCACTCTGCATGGACTTTCAAATTAACACAGGGACGAGAGAACCTAGCTCCGGGGTTAACAAGGTGACATTAGATATAGTTTCCTCAAACAACCAGCGACATGTTAAATGGGAAAGATTGGTAGAAGATCCTAGCAAGTTTGAGGATCTTAGGAGAGTAGTGACCGAGGAAGTACATAACCTTGGAACTACATAGCAATAAACCAAACTTCTCGGAAATTATGACAGAGGCTCACACAAATTTTTTTATTAGGCTCCAAGGATTCTTTTTGAAAACAATAAAACAAAGTAATATCATGAAAAAGATACGTAAGCTGGGGTGGTACATCCAATCTTGTAGGATAGCCCGCCAGAACCTTAGTACCGAACTTAGGTCTAGGGATATAACAAGAGTAAGAAAGGCCAGGGATCTATATAGAAAAGCCCAAAAAAAAGCCAAGAAACAGTGAGATGAGGATCATTGGCGCGATTTAAAAACTGCTTGTGCTGCTAAAGATCAAAAGCAATTTTGGGCAATTGTTAAGTGGGATAGAGGAGGGACAGCAGAATCGCCACAAAAGAATGTTGCTAAAGACCGGTGGGTAGATTTTTTTTAAGCTGCAGTATGCCTGCAATTTAGCATCAGATTGCTATACCCTACCCACCACGGTCTTCTTTAAACACCAAGTGTTCACTATAAAAGACGTTAATATCGCATTAGACTGTGTCACAGGGGGGAGAGCGCCAGGCATTGATGGCATTCCAGCCGATGTGTTTTTAAGTAACCGGGAATCATGGTGCAAGTATTTCACATGGCTAGCCAATTCTCTGGCCCAGGGTGCTCCTATACCTAGTTCTTGGAAGGGTGCGGAAATTATTCCAGTTTTCAAAAAGGGGGACAAATCGCTACCCAGCAACTACAGACCCATCAGTCTTATAGACTGCACAAAAACTGATGGGTCGATTAGTGCAGAATAAGCTTCAATCCTGGATAGTTGAGAAAGATATTTTGTCTCCATATCAAGCCGGATTCCGGCCCCTAACAAGTTCAATTGATCAGGTTTTCTTTTTTATAGCCCTCTATTGGAGGAATGTGACCCTGACTAATGGTCCTTTGTATGCTGTATTCGTTGACTTAAAATCAGCCTTTGATTTAGTTCCACGGCCAAAACTCTGGAGTGTGCTTGCTGAAGCTGGTATAAGTTCAGAACTGCTGACGCTGCTTGTCCGTTTGCATGAAAATAACTACGCTAGAATTAGGTGGGGGGCACAGGGTGAAGTGACCAACTCTTTCCCAGTGGAACGTGGGGTTAGACAGGGGTGTGTCCTGGCCCCCACATTGTTCTCCATATATATTAATGGTATTGTGGATCATTTAAGAAGGTCCCCCACCGATGCACCAGTTCTAGCAGGGGCTTGCGTGCCAGTCCTCATGTTTGCGGACGATACGCTGATAGTATCACGCACTCCTAGTGGGCTTCAGAAGGCAGTTAATGCATTTGGAGAGTTTTGTTGCATCCGTGGCCTAGAGCTGAATACTTCTAAAACCAAATTTATGTGCACGAATCAACGGAAGCCATTCAAAGGCTCAATTACTTTTAATGGCACCCCATTGGAGCAGGTAGAGGCCTTTACATATTTAGGAATAACCCTCCAAGGCAATATGAGATGGAAAAACCATATCGACATGGCAGTTTTAAAATTTCACCAACTAGCAGGCGTAGTAGCGTTAAAACACAGAGCCTCATTGACCAAACCAATTACCCCTGCACTTAAAATCTACAATATGAAGGTGATAAGTGCTTCATTGTATGGATCTGAACTTTGGGGATTTTCTAATTTGAAGGAACTGTCATTGGCTGAGAATAGGTTTTTGCGACGCCTAGTTGGGGCATCCACAAAGTACCCCCACTATTCCCTTGTTGCTGGATCTCGGCAGGAAAAGTATAGAGGACCTAGCACGTCTACGCCCTCTGTTATATTGGAGACGGATAATGGTAACCCCGGAACTAGCTCATTATGCTGCCGCACTAGCGGATATTATCAATGCTGATCGTTTTCATACCATCGTGTGGCTTAAAGAAATCCGGGGTTTGTTAATCAAGTTGGATTTAGACCATCTGTGGGCCAATACTAATGCATCATGTTTCCCATCAAAGTCTACTTTGAAGAAAATGTATTGGGACATGGTTCGGTCATCTGCTCTTTGTACTGGTCACAACTCCAAATTAACCTGTCGTTTTCTTGATATCAAATCAGTACCACTTTGTGAACACTATTGGGATATTATTGAAAAGCCGTTCGACAGGAAATTGTACTTTCAATTTAGACTTCGTACTCTTCCTGTAAACGCTTTTACACAAAATTGGTCTGTGATTGGGGATGGAAAATGCCACTTTTGTAAAGATCTAATTGAGAACGTCTCCCACCTACTATTTGTTTGCCCTTTATATGTCTGCCCACGTCGTAAATGGATAAAACCAGTGTGTGTCAATTTAGGGACACGCAGACTCCTAGAGGCGCTTAGAATATTGGAAACAGACTGTTCACCGCACTTTGCGATTGCCGTTGCTAAATTTTTAGGCTGGGCCTGGACTATTAGAACTCGCACTTTAGTGCCATCTGATGCAGTATAATGAATTATTGTCACCATGACTTTTATGTTTGACTAGCTTTTAATAATTTTTGTATGGACAATCCTATATTGTGTATTGAAAGTGACAGCATAAAGTGTTTAATGTGTTTTTTAAAAGATATAAGAATTTTAGATTTAGTATTTATTGTGTAGTGATAGGGTGTAAACTGCTTTTATGACTTGCTGTCGAATAAAGCTTTGAAATTTGATTTGATTTTGCTATTTTACAGTGCAAGTATGAAGTGCAAAGGTAGTGTGTTTCATCCCATCAAATCTCTGTTCATAAGCCATGTCCTGCTTTCATTTTTTTTCACCCTTTCCTTTCTTGCCGTTTGCCCTTCTTTTAATCAAAAGAGGAGACCCTAACATCCGAAGTAAATAAGCTCTCACGTCCATCTGCTCACCTGTAAACCAGTTAAATGTGGATGTTACATGAATTCTTGTTGTTCACCCATTCATACCTGTGCCGGTTTTATTCTGTCAGGTGGTGCCAGGGTAACATAAACTGAACTTGCCTCATTATGTGTTGCATTAATTGCAGGTTAATTGGTTTTACGTGTGAAGTAGGTATCCAGACAATGCATTGTATGTGCTTTGTTTCTGCTTTGATTTCTTCTTTGAAGCAGTGGCTCGGGTCTCTGATTACAGAGTTTCCTTTCCAGTGGACTCTACAGCTTACCAGGTCTGTTTGATGGCATTACTCAGTGGCTTACAGGTGTAAGTGTTTTGTCTACGAATTTTAAAATTGGATTATCCTTGTGTTTGCACTTGCAGTTGGCCGTAGGAGCAGCACCCCGGTGTTGCAATATTCAACAGTTGTAATGCGAAGCTGGTGCCTTAGAAACATACATTTACTGCTGTCTAGCTATGAGGCGTTTGGTGTCCAAAATTCCATTAAAGTGGTCATTCAATGGATGATGTAACAGTAAAGCCAAGACCCCCTTATGACATCAACAAACCTTCTAGAATGCCTATTATTGGTGAAGTTTAGCGGTGCAGGACTGCACAAAGATCTCACTAAAAACTTTGCTTGCAAGAGATTTAGTTTACTAAAAGAGACTTTGAGCCTGCCCATTGCTTACAATTTGTTTGCTTCATTGTCTCTCCAAGGCGCTGTCTCATAATTGGCCAGTGTGTCCTAGTTTCACTTCTTCTTTTGTTCCCTCCAGTTGTCCGTGTTGCCCAACCCCAATTGCCATAACAAAAACAAAAAAAGTAAGTAAGTGCTGGCCATGTCATAGCACTTTCTTTCTAACTTTTAGCCATGCTGCACCACAGCCGCACTTGGCTAAACGTCTTTGGCCAAAACCAATAGCCCTCCCACAGGGGCAACCTATTGGCTTTGCCAGTGCTCGTTTTTCTCTCTCTCTACTCTGATGGCCTGTTTACATTTGCTAGTCTGGTGGAGGGTTAATAAGGAGGAGCTCTGACCTCTTGTCATGAGTACAGACTGTCCCTAGGGGTAGGCTTATTCCTGGTGACTGGTCCAAGATAGGTTTCGGTTTACTCCAGGTCTGTGTGATACGTTGGACTCGGGGCGTCCGCAGAAAGACAACCTTGTTATTAAGAATGATATTATGAATGCATCAAGTTGGGCCAGGGACACTGTCTGGTGGGTATGTGTGGCAATTGGAGGAGGCTCTGGTGCCGTGCTTCGGTCTGACTGCTATTTGAGCGAGTGTGGACCAAGAGGCTGTTACCTCTATGAATATGGCATTTCTATATCTCAAACCTAGTGGAGCCTTCTTTGTGGTGTTGATCACTATGGCGCTAGCTCTGGCATCCCCATGGCATTCAGCGCTTTAGACGCCTCTGGGCATTCGTGCTCTACATAAATGCACAAATCAAATCAAGCATTAGATCTCTCTTGATAAGGACTTTCCAAGGGGAGGATTCATTTTATTGAACCCATGATTCTCCAATGGGGTAGAAACTATTTTCATCTAAAAACCACAAAAACATATTTACTTTGGTTTCTAATGGCCTGAAACCAGTCGGGCCGCTTCTGTGTCTCCAAACTGGGCAGCAGTCCTTGTGTGATTGCTTCGTCAGACCTGTCCCTACGGCAAATTCCCCGAGCGCCTCGCATGATTTCTAACCTGTCATCTGTGTAAAGGAAATCCCTGCCCGCCTCCCCTCACTGAGTTTACTTTCAGTAACACAATCGGAGAATAAACAATCATTGCATTTGCACCAAAGATGAAACTGAACTGTTGCCGGCCAGGCGCCACCCTCGGGCTATTGTGTGGAGGATAAAGAGCCGCACCATGGGGCTGAAGTGATTACCGTGTACCTGGTTCATTTATCTGTGAAGAGAAGAAGTGCTTGGACGAACTGAGCAGTTTTTGAAGCGCTAGGTAACAAACATGGTGGGTGGTGGGGCTTTTCATCCGTCGCTCATTATTAGTTTTCTCCCCACCCCCTCCATCTGTTCTGACCTCTGCAAAGTGCACGTGTTTGGGAATAACAAGCCTGCACCTTTTCAGTTTTCATGCTTCCTCGGTGGATACATTCTTACTCTCTGTCAGCACGGTGGATGTAGACAGAGTCACACTTGTTTTCTCAGAGTCAAGTTTGCAGGCGTTCATTGCAGAATAGAAGCTGTAACGGCATCTGACAATCTGCTGAAACCCTAAAATAGTTTCACCGAGAGACGACGCCGGACTATAAAGCAAGGTGTGGGCCACTGTTTAGGGCTGGGTCAGAGCGACGCCCGGCCGCCAGACCTGCTGGACGCGACGGGCGCGATGCGATCACTCACTGCTTATGTTTTGGGATCTGTGGGGGGCTCCAGGGATCTCTGCTCACAAGGGTGGGGACCTGTGGATAAGAAGTGAACAAGAAGCAGAGCAGACGGGTTGTAGCGCAGCCTCAGTTTAAGATGTTACTGTGTCTTCACGGGTCTGCGGCAATAAACTGTGTGCCATTTACATGCCACAGGTTACAATCTATAAATCGGGGTGGCCTAACGGCCTCAGGTGCTGACTTTCGAACGGGGTAACCAGGTTCGAGTCCCGGAGTCAGTTCAAAATCATGTGATCCTGGGCAAATCACTTAAACTCCCCGTGCCTATCAAAAAACACCTGACCTTGTGTAATGTAATCTGGTACTTCGCTCTGATGCCCTTGGACCAAAATCGTGATATATAAAACCTCCAAAAAAGGGCCAACTCAGCCTTTCCTGCGTTAGTGTTATTGAGCGTAACGGCTGTTACCTACAGATGTACATAGCCGCCAGCCACTGGTACCAAGCGCCGTATAAAAAAGTATTCGTTTATGTTTTGGCCTTCTTCTGTCTAGAGATGTTGCAGGCTCTGCTGTTTGTGGGCCTCTCTCTCTCCAGTCCCTTCCTGTGATGGCGGGTCAGATTCCTTGCATCTTTCGTGTCACTTTCTTCTCCATGGTTTTAGTTTTAATGATTAGATTGTGTTGCCGCAGCCTTGCCTGCCCCGTGCCGCGGCTGTAATCCGCTCCCTGCTGCAGTTCCCAGCCAGGGCGTGGCACTGGATATACAGTTTCCCAGCAGATTCTTTATCAGGTGTGCCCGACTGCTTTCAGGACTTCGGGCATTCCAGCTCGATTAAACATTTACTCCCCCCTGAGTCATCGCCTCCGTCTGCAGCCTTCGCTGCTTCCAGTGTTTGCAAAACCAGAAGTTGTAGAGCTGGAACTTCGTCCGCAGGCGTGGTGCCCCAACCACTCTCTCCTTTCAGAGTTTCTAGTTGACAGGACCTGTGACTATAAGACTCTCTTGTGTTTTCATGAAAAAAAAATCCCATTGAAGAATAACTCCATGTGTTTTCACTGAACGAGACGTGGTGAGTGGATGAAGCTGCTTCTGATACAGGTGGCTGGACTGTGGACTTTGCGCTTGGTTAATATAGTGGGTACGAGTGCATAAAGGCAAGGCGTATTTAGCTTAATTTTTCAACCACTAAACGACTTTATTTGTGAACTGTATACGGCACCCACTTTGGAAACAGGACTTCAAGCAAGAAGATTGCAGCCTCGGATTGGTCAGTTCTTTCAAGTTTCACCTCCTACTGCTTACGCTTTTGGAGTTACTTTTTTCTTTGCGTGGAAGCACTCCATAAGAGTGCATGTGTTTGCTTGATCTGTTGTGTTGCTCTCTCTGTCCCTCCACCCACTGTCTTGTCGCTTACCGCATCTCGCTGCCTGTCGTGTTGCTCGCCCTCGCCTGCCTTTCTCTCGCTGTCTGCTGTTGATGAAACCACATCAGAATCCTACGTTTATAAAATCTGTTCTAAGAATCTGAGATAACCTGTGCAAAGCCTTTTTTCAGATCCCTCTAACTAATGTCCACCTTTTAAGTTGCCTGATTCCCTTAGTACACTACCCTCCGCTCCTCTGCATTCCACTGAGAACTGTATTCTACATACCTCCTCTGTTGAAGATTCAGTGAAGCTAAACACGGTTGTGTAGATCCTTAAGGTGTCTGGCTCTTGCACTTATTTTACTGCTCTCCATGCGTTGCGAACATTTACCATCATTTGGTTTTGACAGATGATTTGGTGAAAATTGTTGTATCTCATCTACATGGTGCCATTCTAAGTAGTCTTTACTTTTCTTTTTTAATTTATACCACACTCTGTTGTCATGTAACAAACTAAATCCTAGGTGTGAGTCAGCAAAGAATAGAGAAGCCTGTATGCATCGTAATAGAGGACATCCCGTTGAGCTTTTCTGAGAGACCGAATGGTTGTGTGAGCAGTTATTTAGAAGGAAGTTTATTCTTATTTTGGATAACTGAATTGCAAAGCATCTCTGGAAATGACTGATATTCTTTATAGACCAGAGGTTTCTGCAAGGTACCTAGGCAGAAAAATGTATGCTCCGGTTGTGCAGCTATTTCTGGTTGTAGAGAACCATAAACAATATCACGATGTATCTCTCATTAGGGACACCACATTCAAGTGTGTGTTTTTATTCTGCAAATTTTTTTATCCTAGAACTTTAGTTGATTTAGTTCACTTTGGGTGAATCATAACTTGAATGGGTCCTTGTGTAACGCAACTGGTGATCATGTAAAGCGCTGATACCTTCGGGTCAAGGTCAGCGCTATACAAAACTTCGGGGGAAAAAACCCCAAAAAACTTCTAGTCCCTAAATGCATTTGGTTAGCAAATGGGAGCCAGGACTGGAACATTGTTGGTTTGCAAATGGGAGCCAGGACTGGAACATTGTGGGTTAGCAAATGGGAGCCAGGACTGGAACATTGTGGGTTAGCAAATGGGAGCCAGGACTGGAACATTGTGAGTTAGCAAATGGGAGCCAGGACTGGAACATTGTGGGTTTGCAAATGGGAGCCAGGACTGGAACATTGTGGGTTAGCAAATGGGAGCCAGGACTGGAACATTGTGGGTTTGCAAATGGGAGCCAGGACTGGAACATTGTGGGTTTGCAAATGGGAGCCAGGACTGGAACATTGTGGGTTTGCAAATGGGAGCCAGGACTGGAACATTGTGGGTTTGCAAATGGGAGCCAGGACTGGAACATTGTGGGTTTGCAAATGGGAGCCAGGACTGGAACATTGTGGGTTTGCAAATGGGAGCCAGGACTGGAACATTGTGGGTTAGCAAATGGGAGCCAGGACTGGAACATTGTGTTGTGTGAACCAGAAGCCACTTTGTATTAGTTGTGGGATCACTTTGGAAGCCTGTGATGATCATTGGCCTGGCTCAGCCTTGGATTTGCAAGGGTTCTTGCAACAGTTGAGTGTGAGGTACGGGAGAATGCACCGGAGATTCCTTCATTTGAAGGAAGGTCCTTTGTAGCCCCCTCTGAACCTTGCTTCAAGAAGTTGCTAAAGACTTGGCTCTTCACTCAACCCCGCTAAAACTCCCTCTCTTCTTTCCTCTAGGTCAACTGTGTTCTTCTAGCGCCGGGACACCTCCTAGTGAGGTAGCTGTTCGCGCTTTACAAAATGCTGTATTATTATTATTATTATTATTGTTCATTACACAAGCTTGTTTCTTTGTATTGCGGTTAACTGAGCTAACATGTTAAATTGTTTGCAGGTCTGGACTGCCAGTTCTCGCTGGTGTGACAAATTCATGTTCTTTGAGAATTTGACAGGTTAATGGAGTCATCTGCAAATTTAAATAAAAGCACTTGAACCTGAGCCTCTTGCATGGCATATGACATTGCTGTTGTTCAATCGACATAGAGGACAAAAACATTGTACACCAAGCATTACATGCCTTTCCCAAATGACGTGCCGTTGGAAATGAATTTTCCAGTCATTGACCTAACCCCACCTCTATTTTTCCAAATTTGTGGATGGAGTATTTAAAGAAACCTAAGATTAGTAGGTAAAGTTTATATTTTGCCTGGATACGTACTGGCTAGAGTCAGTCTGTGCTTTTTTCTCTAACCGAACTCCCTAGAGGTATGCCAGGAGGTACAAGATAATTGCTTCCTCTTAAACTTGAATATTTGCTTTTTAGAATAAATGAAAGTCCCAGCTCCCCATGGCAGACAATCTCAGCTGCCGAAGATAAGGGACCTTTTCCCTACAGAAGTAAAGTAGATCGGGTTGCTCAAAAGGCTTTTCACTGTTTAGGAGGTAACAAAAGACGTTTCATTAAGAGAGTAATCAGCCTGTGCTTTGTAAGCAAAGCAACTTGTGCAGAAAATGAGATCAGAAGTTTCTGGCAGATGTTTGTCCCAGCTTCGCCAAGGCTCCACCCTTGTATTGAAACATAGACAAGACCTTTGTGAATGGTTTTACAGAGAAAAAGCAAATTTTGTAAACATACATTTGTAACAAAACATTAACTACCAAGAAAGTACATACTTGGGTCTCGAAACCTCTTAAAACGAACACATTATTCTATTCTTGCATTTTTTTATAGCACCTTGTACCTCCGAGATGGTTGTTAATCATTCAGATTTGCATCGGGTTCTTTAGCTTCCTTTCAAATTGCATGGTTGAAAGGATTTTAATTGTAGTTTGACCTCTATGCCTGGTGTCGAGTGAAGTGCTTGATTTTTGGATACTTGCTCTAAACAAGTTATGGTGATGCTGTGGTGCTTCAAGATTAAAGTATTACGGAGAAATGGCATGCAGTGGGTGTTACCCACCTTTAGGGTCACCTGTATTATGAGGCCAAAGCCACTGTTTATATGTATGAGTGGGGTCCAAACTTAATATGGTATATGGGTCAAATTAGGAGAGGGAGAAAGCCTCAACTGTTGAAACTGGTAAGTTGTCAGCGCAATGTTTACGGAGTCCACACGGAACAACAAAAGCTAAAGTCTTGAGGGCAAGAATACTTCACTGAATCCCACACACGTGCGAAGCAGGAGCCGCACTTAAACAACCAGCCCTCGCTTAAGTCCTGAAATATTGATCAGGAGCAGCTGGAATCGGCTGACTGGTTTATCATTACAGACCGAGCCCTGACATATAGTCAGGGCAGTCTAATCTGGAAAGCTGATCAGCCCAACCCCTCCTTGTGTGTGGCTTAAAGGAAATGGAGGTGTTAAGGTACATGTATTGTTTTTGTTGAAGGAATGTAATTAAGTTATTGCAAATTAAAACATAGGTTATTGAACAAGATGAGGTCTTGGCCAAGGGTAGGGTGTGTGTAAGGTTGTAAAATACCACAGGGTTTGGGGCTCAAGCTCTAGGCCTATGCTCTACTTGAATGTGAGGGAAGATGCCATAGGATGACGCCCATCACCTCTCGATCTGATCGAATTCTAGTCCCAGATTACTTACCTTAGAATTAAACCCAGGCGTCCCATTGGATCCAGAAACATTTTGAGCAGTACCTCTGGGTGCCGGTCTATGCTAAGGAGTCTACGGCTAGATAGTCTCTAACAGATTAAGCGTTACCGAAGGTAAGCAACTTGTTTGTCCTTCACCTTTACTTTCTTTGTTAACTAGATGTAAAGGATATCGAGAAATGGTAAGTAAGTGTAAAGGTCCCATCAGCGTAGCCACTCTGAGGAGTCAAGATCAGACGGTGCTTTGTAATTCCCCGGGAGGTAGTGAAGGGTTGGTGAGGGAAGCTTACAAGCAAGCCAAGGCCCTGTAATGAACAGAAAATATTATATAAACCTTCAACCCCGATTCAGTGCCTAAACTGGTGTCTAATGCTTACGCCTAAAACTGTCTCCTCAAAATTACATATCTTCATGTTAAAATTATTGTGCATTCAAATCATTCCCTCCTCTTGTTTGTAAAATAGATACAATAAGGTATGTTCCAAGAGCCGGTTACATTTGTCCCTTGCATTGACTTCGAGCTAGGTTTTAAGGAGCCCAGGGAAATAGAGTAAAGGCCCTTGAACATTTCTTGCATGGTTCGCCTCACCAGTGGAAGTTTTGGATGCAAGTGAGAGATCCTGGCCTGTAGAGGTATGAGAGTCTGATTAGAGTGTCTAAATATGGTAAACAGGAGCCCGGGAGGGCAAAGAGCCCAGACCCTACAATCTGTTTGGGATGTTGAGGGGGAAGCCAGCAAGCATGCAAAAGAATACCAAAATAGTCATACCCAATATGTTTATTGTTCTTTGTCAGTTGTAGTTAAAATGTGTTTCTGGTTTAATATTAGGATTTTAAAATTTGAGAACAAGAAGTTGTTATATCACTTTGTCTGAGTGACAGTGACTCCGATTATGTTCAAGAAATTACCGTTTGTTGCCCCTTTTCAATGCTTATTCAGTCTATTATGTCTTGCCTACAGGAAAGCTGTCTGTTGTTAAAGCCCTCTAGTGGACAACACTCCTAATATCATTGAGCTTTGGCTGAACCTGCTGCTTATCATTGGTTTTCCCTTATGTCAAACTATGTTCCTTGCTTCTTTTTCAACTGCTTTTGTTCTTCTCCTGGTTTGTCCATTCCCTTTGTACATAATTTATTTACCATAGATTTGATTGAATGAAATGCATACTTCCACTTCTTACATTGTGGGAATTTCTTTTTCGTTAGCTCTCTAGGTGATTGCATGAGTTTTCTGTCTTCTCCCTTGTCTGCTGCTCCCCCAATGAAATCCCTATCCCTGTGCGCTCGGTGTTGGTGTCATACGCCAGCTTGCTATCCAGTGTGTTTTTTTTTAATCAATTTATTTTTTAACATTTACACTCTCCAGCTAGCTCTTCTGTTGCCCCCAAACTCTTGCTGCACATCAGCATTTACAATCCCCCTCCCTTCCACTGTTGCTTCCCCTGTATTACTTGTTCTTTAAAAAAATATTTATTTATTATAATACATTTTTTTGGGTGGCTGCCTAGCTGCAGTTTGCTTCTGGGCTGTACTTATCTCTAAACATAAAGTGTTTTTTTTTATTTACAGATTTTTCTAAAATGGCAGCTATTCTGTGTTTTTTTTATTTTAATTAAAAAAAAATAATAATAAAGCCCCTCACATTTTTATGTACTCGCGTTCATCTATGGCAACAGTGTCTGCTGTAGTATCTTGAAGTGTACACAGGCAGTCGTGATTGTACAGGCACATGAATGCCTCATTGCGCTTTTTTTTTAACCTTTAACTTAAAACATTTTTTTTGTTTTAATTGCCATAGGTTGTGTATAGCTAATAGAAGGCATAGTTTATTTCCCACTTGTGTGTGACTAGTGGGGAATGGAGGAAGGAAGGATGGCCTTGTTGGCCCTATATAATGGATATATCACCGTAACGCAATGGCTGATACCCCGGTAAAAATTTCATATAAAACAATAGGTGACTTGTTCCCACCGATCAGCAATATCCATTGAATAGCTGGTTTCTGTGTGAGCGGTTATTTCGGGTGAATATGGCCAACACTGGGGATCTGTTTGTGTATACGAGCGCAGAAATAAATGGGTGTGTCTCGTTTTCTTTTTGCAGAATGTTTTCTGCTAAACACATGTAGCTGTGGGTGCATACATCACATGGAAGTTGAAAAAAGCGCACCACAAAGCATTGACAGACTCCTGGCTCACAACCTCTTGCCTCTCATTTGGAAGTATTAACACAGCATTTCCCCACCAGTACCTTGCAGCAGCGGTTTCTGCTGCAAGGTTCCGATCAACATCTTAGACCTGATCTGAAAATATTTAAGCACACTATTCCATAGACTCTTTCCGTATGGCAACAAAATGTCCATGCAATGCACTTGCCTGATCTCCCCATGCCTGGTACCCTTACTTCTTTGGGAATATCTCGGTCCATCTAGGAGAGGTAGAGAGAGAATGGTTTTATGCAGGATCATGAGAACGTAGGACGACAAGAGTTGGTAGAATCCAGGTATTTTTTGTTATTTTATGGATTGAACACACACACACATCTTAGTTTTAACTTGTGTGTCTGTTGAGCTTGGAAGAGCAATCTCTTGTATTTGAGACTTAAGGATGTTTTTTGAACTTCTATCCTCTTACCGCACATTTACTTTAAAAATGGAAGTACAAAGTTTGTCTTGTTTTTATTAAGACAGCTCAACTGAATAGGCATCAGCTGGTAGTACAAAGAAACAACTTGCGGGGTTTGAATAACTCCTTACATAAAACAGCAAGTAACCAACGAAGGCCCAAAGTCGAAAGGATAATGACAACAGTTCAAGCCAGTCACTGTCAGTGGATACTGAGAACACAGAATAAAGGAAGAACATTTCTGCTAACTGTAGTAAGGAAGCCATATGAGAGAAAGGAAGGAGTGTTTAGGATAGCCGGCCTTAAGGGAGAACTTGAGGGATTATGGTTTAGGAAGTAAGAGGAGTGGGAAACCCTGAGGTGGAGTGACCACAGGGACAAAATAGCCAAGAGTGATGTAAAGAGTTGTGTTAGAGGTTAGGTCCATACGAGGATAGGGAGCGATGTAAGCTCCAGAGGTGGGGCAGTGGATTTCAAGGGGAGGCTGTGGAAGGTTAAGTCAGACAGAGGTAGAAAATATTGAAGACTGACGTTTTCTGCTTACCGCAGTCCGTTGCAGCTAAAGCCCCTTCCTCCTAATGTGGCCACTTTAACAGATCTCTTCCCTGCTCCCGTTGCTTAGCTCAAACCGTTTCTTTCTTTGCAAGCCCTGTGTTTCTGTTTGCTTAGAGGGTGTGCTTCCTACAATAGAACCGTACCCTTTTTTTCAAACTTAATTTACTCACCTTTTTCACTTCTTTTCTGTTTATAAATTCCTAACTATTGGTCAGTAGGAGGCGGCCTACCACTTGACCCCACCAGTCCAATTTTGTCCCAATACCATGGAAGGCTCCGGCAAATGTTATTTCAATTATTTATAAATCCTCACAACCTCCTATTATCACTGGTCGCCTTCAAGTTGCTTCTAAGTGATTGTAAACCTCAGTAACTCTAGTTACGAATGCCTCTTTCTTGGACTGGATCCCTCCATTTCTGGCACTGTTGACTACTTATTGCTTACTTGAATATTGTGGACAGATGGACTATTAAATTAATGGAGGTTGTCAAAACTTTCTTTTCAATACATTCAGGTTTTGTATGTAGTTTTCAGAGTTTTGGCGTGTTTAAGCTAAAACAGTCAATTTTAAGCCTGAGTGGATTTTGTTTCAATATTTAAAAAGGTGCCTCTTTTGGTGATATTAGGCTGAAAACAAAACAGCTTAATTACCGGCACGCAGCTCAACAGGGGTTAGACTCCGTGGCTTTAAATCTTTTTTTGTTTCCACCAATCAGGATTGGATTTGAGGCGCGTTTTTTTTTTTTCTTGAACTGTTTTTGTGGCACTCGTTTTTTATTTATTTTATATTGTGCTAGCTTTCGACCTCTATATAACATACAGTAATCTTACCTTCCACAACCTGTTGAGTTTCATTGATTCATGTGCGGTGGGCACGTGTGGAGGTGACTACGTGGTTACTTTTTCTGGTCTTCATGTAGTAGTGTTGTGGAGGTGTGCATGCGATCTAAGGGGTGTCTATTGTCGTTTTAGAGGTGAGCATTCACGCTGCAAGAGTATGGTATTTTACCAATCCAAAGCTGAAATACTGTGCCTAGAGTGGTAAAAGGCTTTTGTAATTTACGGCTTGGCGTGGATAACACTGTGCTAATCCTATGCTTAAAAACTTTGATAGAAACGCAGACATTTGAGGTGAGCAGATTCAGTGTGCCCCTGGGGTTGTAGGATGCTCTATACAGGAGCTGCTCTCCCGCAAAATTTGGGAACTATCTTGAGTTCTCTGCTTCTTTTTTACCCTGCAAGTGTAGACCACTTTTTGAAGCGTTGTATCCAAAGAAAGTGCAGTCATTGCGCTTTTAAGTGCCATTGACCGAACTTAAATATTATTGGTTCATGCAGATGCTACAGTATGAATCCTATTCATGGGTACCGTCGACAGTGGTGATCAAGTAGCCCAGGTGCACCTGTTTGGGAGGCCGTGCCCTCCAAATATAAAGGAATAGGAAAGTGGCGAGCCTGCTTGTAGGTTTTGTAAATTGAATAACACGAGCTGCTAGTACTCGGCTCGAGGGAGGCACTCTCTCCCAGCAGTAGATCACTGATTCCATGTGTGTGTTTTCTATCTCGGAATGATCCCCGCATATTTCTGCCATGACTGCAAAACTGGGTTATGCAGGCCACATTCGTCTTCCCCACTGGAAAGTGAAAGGCAGTAAGTCACGGTGCGTACCCAGCTGTTTTTGGCAGCCTTGATTTTTCCATACCTGCCTAGTTTCTCCCTTTTCCTGGTTTCTTTGAAGCGGTCCCTGGG
Source organism: Lissotriton helveticus (assembly GCF_964261635.1). Classification (NCBI taxonomy): domain Eukaryota; kingdom Metazoa; phylum Chordata; class Amphibia; order Caudata; family Salamandridae; genus Lissotriton; species Lissotriton helveticus. The sequence goes on from NC_136073.1 coordinate 821,391,053, forward strand.
GAATTTCTGAGGTTATAATGTTATCTGCCGGCCGGGGCAGCTGGGAGCCGATAAAAAGTCCTGGAGCCTCGCCGCAGCTGTCTGCTCGCCCAGATAAAGGAGGGTCTTTGTGGATTCACTACAAGCGCCGCGGCTTTTTCCATTTTCATTTCTGTGCTTTTTTGAGTGCGTCGAGCGATTGCCAGAGCGAAAGGCTCGACAGCGGCAGGCAGGCAGCCAAGGAGCATGCTTTACTAAATGTTTTGTAAAATTGGACACAAGCGAAGCATCCATGCGGAAATCCGGGTGCCACTTTGTGCATATCCGGAACCCGAGCCTGAGGCTCACCTTTGTATCAAAACCTAAAGGGGCATTTAGTTTATTTGACAAGGTGGCCTTGTCCAACCTTGCGATACAGCAATCACACATCTCAGTGCTCGGTCCAAATGAGTGCTGGCCTCTGTTTTGTTCTCCTGCGTTTCCTAATTACCAGTGTTTTAATCATTCCCCACTTGAATCTGAAGTGGAAAATAAATGCCACTCGCGATGATCGGGCAGCCCTCCAGGTTTAAGCTGTGTGGCTGCCCACCTTATTGTGATGGCAGTGAAAGCTCAGAATGTATAGACTATTTTAATGGCTGCCGATCAATAATGGGGTTGTTGTCCTTGAGCTATTCTGAGTGATGTAGATGAGAGGGAAACTTAAGTCTGTGGTTACATGTGTTACTTGAAGGTGGCAATCTTCCCTTTTATTGATAGGTTTGCAATTCACAATGTTGTCCTGACCAACTGGAGGTCAACGTAAAAAAATAAAAATAAAAAATCTTAGTGCCATGAGTAGTGTGTATTATTGTGGGAGCTGCCACAATAGTATCACCCCAGTGGTGCTGCGGTACCGTGTAACCTTCAACGGGGGAAGCTTACACAGCACTGCTTCACCATGGGAGTAAAGCTAGTGCAGCTGATCCTGTGGGGAGTGTTATGGGAACTGCGAAAAAATTGTTTAAAAAAAGTGTATATGTGTGTGTGTGTATATATGTATATATAATATGTGTGTGTATGGATATATGTTAATATGTATATTATAAAAAAGCACAATGTGGGTTTGGAGCAGACATGGTGGTGTCCGCATATTATTAAAAAGCTAAAATAAGAGGCTGGGGAATAAATAAAAGTGAAGCTGGGTTGTGAGGAGTGAAAGAGCTGCACACACAAGAGAAGGCAACACAGGTTCTGGGAGAACCACACACGAGAGAGAGCAACTCGGTCGAGAAGAGAAGCGCACAAGGGATAGAGTACCTAGAATAGAAGGGGAGTAGCACGGGAGAGAGACAAAGCCGTACACCAGGGAGAACAACTTGTAGTACAGGCTGGGTGGAAGAAACACAGGGGCTAAAGAGCTGGAAAACCATGTTTAACCAGAAAGAAAAAGTGAATGGACACAATTGAAAGGACGGTAAAGAGGATCTTTTCCAGGAAAGGGTCAAACACCATATGAGGAAGCTGGCAAGCCAGCTACTATATGAGAGTGACAACATAGCCAAAAGTAAAAGCGTTACGATACAGGAAGGGAGCGCTCCAAGCCGTATGCAAGTCCATGGTAAGGCCACACAGCAAGGCTTTCGAGGCCAGACAGCTTCCATCGTCGGGTAGGCGAGACCTAGAAAGCCTCCAGACTTTGGGTGAACATATCAGGAGGGGGGTGTTGGCTTGAAGTGAAATCCAGCTTTACCCTTTCATTACAATTGCCCCCCTTTAAAACCTGGCCCTGCCTGCAGCATTCTGACCAAGGTCTCGTTTTAGCTACAGTGCTGTTGGCTTATAGTGCTGTTGGCTTTGTTTGCTTTTGTCCCTTTTTCTCGACTTTGCCCTTGAGCCTTCCTGTTCAGGGCTCGATATCCTGCTGGCAGTGAGTTGCTATCTGCTTTGGTTGCTGATCTGTAGGCCATTTTGACTTTTGTCCTTGAGCGTCGGAACAGGCTGTCAGCTGCCCTCTGCTCTCGGTCGCCCCACCCTCTCCCAGCTTCCACAGGTATTTCAGGACGTTGGGCTTTGCAGATGTTTTGAGAGAACACTGTGTGTGCACTTGATACTCGCTCTAGGTCTGGGTTGAGCCATGAGGCACAGTAGATTCATGTTTACTGCTGGCCCAGGTGAACATTTGGATGATGGCGCGGGTTTTCCTTATTGTGCTCAAGTGGGGGCTGTGATTTTCAATAGTTCACCCCCCCTTAAAGTATTCTGCTCAAAGGCTACAGCTGTGTGATTGATCATGGTGGAGGGGCCATTAACCATGGTTCATGCGACTGCAGAATATATATAGTAAATGTATTTTAGATAACATTGCATGTTAATTTATGTTTTACGTCACGGTCGTGTGATTCATTGCCTTGGACAAGTGCAAAACCTTTGAATTAGAACCAGCATTGCATACATTTGACGTCAGTCGTGTGCATTTAATTTTTTACTACCTACGTCGGGGAATTGAAGTGTTTTGTCATTGCATACCAGAATACATCAGCTATGTTTTATTTTATTTTAAAATGTTATGTCCTGTATGGGCTAAGTGGGTTCATCGCCCCAGGTAGGTTGCTTTCGTGGCCCTTCAGGGTGTACCGTCTACAGCTCAGAGGTATGTAGGGAGGTGGGCCTAGGCCTTAGGCAAAGGGTTTGGCCTCGTACCCTAGGGTCCTCTTCCAGGAAGGGTGCTTGAAAGTAGTAAGTGTGTAAGCGCACTCATGACAATTGATGATAATTGAGAGAATCCGTACTACTCGATAGAGGAACCATCTACTCCGGCCCGCTATTAGGACTACAAATTCATTCTGCTTTCTGGTAGACAAGCAGGGATGAGAGTGTACATTCATACAGAGAAATTACCAGCGGAGTAGAGGAAGTTAATTGTGTAAGCACAAAAAAGGAATTTGACCATAGAAAAATGGAATGCAGGTATTAAGATGGGAGCATTGACTTTAACCACGGGCTACAGGAATTTTGAAGAGGATTTGTAAGAAACTTTTCCTGTAGATTGCAGTTTTTGACAGTGTCTTTTCCTCTTCTAGTTCAGCGCAAACATGATTTTTTCCTTGTTCTGAAGTTAACAATCACTAACAGTCGGCACTCAAGAATATTGCTTAGTTTGATGTCAGCTGAGGTTGTGGGATCTACTGTGACATCATTCAACAGAGACCCTACCACCACAGTACAAGATTAAATACCACCCAGATGTTTCCGCATGAATGCATAGCCACTGGTTGTTTGCCACAGCTCCTCGCTAAGTCCCGGTGCTATGCAGTCTTTGTTTCTTGCACAGAGGTCTCCTGAACCTCCAGGCACTGCCATCTGAATCCTTTAGTCATGGAAAACCACCTTTTATGTGTCCAACCATTAGTTTTTGTGACCGTTAGAACACTTTTTGTTTGTGTTTATAGTTACTCCTGAGGAAATGGGACTGTGAGAGTATGATTACATGGCCCTCAATCCTTTTTCTACTTCAGTATTGTGTTGAGTGTATCTTCTTGTTCTAATACACATCTTCCTCAGTGTATGTTGACATTTCATGGATTATGCTACAATGAGGTGAACCAGTGCCCGTAGCCTGTATCCGCCGACATACAAATCAAAACCCCCTTTCCTGTGGCATTGCTTTCAGCCTCCATGTTTTAGCTGAACAACACTTTGCTTGGGATTAAAGGACTGTAATCATTTTAATGTTTCCCACCTGAAATGTTAAATTCAGACCGTGGATGGTGATAATTGACAATAAACACACTATTGTTAGGAGTTCCCCCCCAAAGCAGGCATGCTAGTATTATGGGATCTAAGCGAGTTGGAGAGGTCAAGATCACCATTCCCCAAATAGGTAAAGGGGGGGGGGGTATCATGCTAACATCAATGTTTATTAGATGGAACCTCACCTCAACCCATCCACATTGCTGCATCAACTTCCTACATAAGGTGGCATGTGCCTTTCCATAGGATACTCCTATGGGTGCAGTTCTTTTACTACCACCCTCCCGCGGTTGCATCCAGATTATGCCATTTCTAATCATAAACTGTTCTAATGATGGGGTTTGGATTTAATTGGGTGGTCACCCACCATGAAAGGAGATGCCACGTTTGCTTTTGTGCAGATAAACTGTGCTTGGGGGTTAAAGTGGGGGGCTGGGGCGATTAACCTAGGGCTGAAATTCCTGGTCTTTGAGGCAGCATGGTGTGTGACGAGCTCCCGGCTTTAAAGAGGTGAACTACACAGTAAGGAGACAAAGTTTTGAGCTGGTGAAGGGTTCTGCTCTTGAATTAGCAGATTATTTGATGCTACATGACAATTAGAAAGGGCATGCTGGGTAAAGTATGGTGAGTGGCCTACTGAGGGTAGGCTTTTGTTGAGAACACCCTGACTAGAAACATTTCTTTCAGACAAACCCCACCCTGAGGGTAGAATTGAATGAAAATGTTCGTTTTAATAAAGGTGGCCAAGACAGTAAAAGATCCACTGAAACAAATGTATTCATTTGATTGCTTAATTAATTAAAACCATTGCAATGCATATACACCATGCAACGTGCGTAATAAATAAACAAAAAAAACCAAATACAATTAATAAAATGAGAGTAGAAACAACATAAGCGAGGTCTATATGCCCCAATAAGCAAAGTTGCTCCAAGAACATAATATCGAGAAAGTGTAAAGGTAACTAGAAGCTTCCTAATGCAGACTATTCGTATTGGGAATTATCCTTTGATGGCTACCGAGTTAAGCAGGCAGTCACTTTTTCAAACATGGCAATTAAATGCAGAGGTCAAACAGTGGGGTAAAGGTCCCAAAAGTTAAGTGCAATTGTTCTGCGCCCGCCTATTGCTTTTCTTTAAGATTGTCCCCAAGCTACCATGTACTGTACAGTTTACTAGCTGTTTAAAGTGCCTGTGCCTTAGCTAGTGAAGTGCTAGTGCCCCTGATGCCCTGTCGGATTCTGTACTCTGGTAAAATTCCCAATTGGTAATTAGTCCTCCACACCTAACTTACCAAACCCCTCATAGTCCAGACTGGTGATCCCGAACAATTCCATGTGAAACGGGTAGTGTTTAGCAGTACACTCTTCTGGTGCCACTTTTACACACAGCCAGGGACTTTGAGAGTCCTCTATGGTGCCACCGCATAATGCGCTCATTGCCCCTAGAAGCATCGACAGTGGTGACAGCCCCCTCCACTATAAAATATTTGCTCTCTAGAATATAAGTGACATGTTAGATCTACACACTTTTTGTGTTTCCCTCTTCCTTTTCTAGGTTGCTTCTTATATAGTGCTTTTGCATCTGGTTAGTTTCATGCATTATTTTATGTGAAACTGAACTCCACACCATTTACTCAGTATTATAATAATATATTTTAGGCTCACAAAAAAGGGAGTAATTACATAATCACATTTGATAAAATAATTACGCCTGAGAAATGCCTTTACAATTACTACCCTGTAGGAGCATGAAGTCCACTGCCATCCAGCACGTAAGACTTTAAAGCTTGACTTAAGATTTGCTTTCTCTGTAAAACTGCAGTGCCTGCCCATGGTCCTGAATGTTACATTATTTGATATTTCTCCCCGCGGATCACGCGTTTACATGGACCCTGACAAGCGACAGCACAACTTGCAGTATTCAACATTGGAATTAAGCAGTATTTAAAATTGGTTCGTTTCTGACTCGGTTGTCCGCTTCACAATAAAGAATAGAGCATATATATATTTTGTAATCAATGATGTGAAAATCAAGGGAGTGGGGGATTTATTTATTACAGACTTTAAATGGTGTCATCCAGGGGTAAGGCATTTATTGATCGCTCTAAATAAGACAAACCTGGCATAATATGTAAGGTGGAAACTTGCTTTATTTTTCACAGCTATAATTCCAAACCCTCCTTCTACCCTTGTATTTGCATGGGGCAGAATTTATCCTCTTACTTGTAATCCTTTCCTTTTTCTCCAGTATAATCTTTCTTATAATCACAACCTTCAGATATCTTCACTTACATTGAAAATAACCACTGCATGGTTCTATCTATTTATCTGTCTAAATCCACCTGTCTGTCTCATCTATTTAAGAGGTAAAAATAGAAAACATTGCATTGATTTCCTTTGTCTTTACAGTTCAGATTTTAGTATCGTCTGCTGGAGCCATTTTGTTCGCCGTGTTTTGTTCCCCATGAGAAGATCCCTGGACACTTGAAGGTTTGGTAGAAGCTTGACATCCCACTGATGTCCCTCTCAGCCTAACCCATGGTTCCCAGATCTCATTTAAAGGTCGGGGAAATTGCCAGGTTTTCAGTGGTGGAGCCTCATGCCGCTCATCTGTTACAATATAGAATTGTATTTTTCCTGCCTGGGTCAGCCATGCAAGGAATAACGTCCCGGTGAAAAAAAGTTACTAATGATTTGCGCACCCCCCCCTTAAAAAAAAAACGTGTTTTTTCGTGTACATAAATCCACACCCTGGGGTTTGTTACTGTAAAGCACAAAGAAATGCTGGCCTGACCCTCTGATAAAGTTTTTTTCTGAAATATGCCTTCCATGTCAGCAGGAATACTTTAGTTGAAAGATATCAAGTCAAAAGGGATCTCTTCTCATGATGGGCAGCTCTCTGCTGGGGTGGCAGAGGCAGGACCTTCATGGCGCTGACTGATTTACAAACTGCCAGATCTAAATGACACACAAGTTCCTAAGCTTTTACCCTCTGCTTAACTTTTTTATTTCTGGTTTTTCTTACCCTCCGAGTTGCATTTCAAGTATTCCCTGGGTGTAGTCTGTGGGGTGGGATAGGGAGGAGGATGGAGGAGGGCGAGTACAAGAACAGGACAAGATTGCTGCCGTCAGGCCTTCTAAATGAAGGTGCTGTCCGCTTTGTGTCACTGCACTGACAAGTAAAGGAAAGAGTCATCAAGATGAGAGGGCATTGCTGCCTGGTCACTTAATAATTTAGTAACAGAATCGTGCTGATGTAATTGGAAACACAGGAAGAAGTGCTACTCGGCACGCGCCTCACCATCTTTGGCATTTCAGATCTTAAAGCAGGAATATGTCTCAGTATTAGTTTTTTGAAAATTTGAGAATTTTGTAAAACCGAACCTAAGCCCCTGGAAAGACCAATGGATTGTTAGTAGTGGTAAATATGTGACTAGGAGATTTGGGAAATACATTACCACCTGGCTTCTAAGATCATGAAATTCTAGCAATAGAGTGATTCCTACATACTCAATGAAATGTATGGAAGGGCAAAGCTCCTGTGCGATGGAATTCCTTTTCTGATCCTCTATGTCATGAAAATAATTTCATACGGTTTGGGAAACATTGCAAAAGTTGGTTGTTCAAGCAGGTATATCACTGCTGATTGTTTTCTTTCCTGTGCTCTCATTAATTCTCTGACTACTCCACGCCAAGATATTGCTGGTGAACGTGCGCCTAATCAAGTTATCTTAAAACAACGTAACTTAACCAGTTGAGAGTTGAAGGTGGGTAATTATGGCGGAATTGATAGAAATGAAAGATTCGAGCATTGGAAGCATTGCCAGATGAAATTAATAGATAATAGTCCCATAAAGGTAATTAAAGCTCACTCTGTCTTTCCTTGCCATTTGAAATCTTGTGTTGCTCAGTTGCTCCACACCGCGAAAAGTGCCCTTTGCACATGCAAATCTTCTAAGGCTATTAGAGAGGCATTCAGCTCGGAGAGATAAGCTGCTTTTTTATAAAATGCCAGTTATTTAGATAGCCTTCTGTAGCTGCAAGTATATGTACACATTATTTTTACAATAGTCACTCCACTGACCTAGTGACACTTGGCAATGACTTTTCTTTTCTCTTTTGTTTTAGGATAAGCTTGGCATATCCCAGAATATATTGAATGGAAAGGCACATTAATGGCGAGATGGCCGACAAGCTGAACCCTGTGGACTATGGGGTGCAAATCCGGTTCATTGATGACCTAAAGGAGCCAGCAAAGTCACAGAAGACCAGGAGTAGAACCCCAAAAGCAAACTCTTATGGCGTGGCCGTACGAGTTCAGGGAATCGATGGGCAGCCATTTGTGGTTCTTAACAGCGGAGAGAAGAGGGAGTCGTCCTATGGCGTTCAAATTAGGACAGATAACACTTACAGAGAGACTGCCTCACATAACCCACCTGTGTCCAATTTGCCCCCTGACTCATATGAACGGGTTTCAAACACCAGCAAGGTAGCGGGCTCCATCAGTTCAGATTCTGACCTTCCAGAGAATCCTTATGCTGTTAGAAGGGCCCCCCAAAGAATATCGCAGACTGGCTCCCAATATAGCAGTACGTCCGATGAAGAGCAGGGTTCAAAGTATTACACAAAGGCACAGCAGTCACGGAGCTTTCAGTCCGGCACTGGGAGTAGACCACCCTCCAGGGATCAGGTACCTTCACCACCACAGAGAGGGTATACGTCACAGTTGTCCAAGAACTCTTCTGTGGAGGACCTAAGAAGATCCCGATCCCAGGACTCCGTACTTTCCACTGACAAGGGGGACTCCTATGGAGAACGACCCTACAGCGAACGTTCATCTCCAATTAATGCACGTCCATCCCAACCTACAGGTGGAAACAGCGGGAGCAGTAGAACTGCTGATGTCAGTAAAAGTAAAAGGATTGACGTTAGGGAAGAAAGGGATAACATCTCAGGGCTAAGACCAATGGTGAGACAGCAGTCTGTGTCTCCTGAGGTTCCAAAACACCCTCTGCCAAAAGCCCCTGTACCCCCTGCATCCCGGGTTGCCGGCAAGAACACTGAAAGCACTGACATTGACACCAAGCCTCTCTCGTCTGTGGATTCGTTGATAAGTAAATTTGATGTGAAAGGCCAGCCGAGAGGCCGATCAACGGGGCGGAGGAGCCGCATCTCGCTGGATGAGCGCAAGAGGTCTCAGAGCTTGGATCGCTTGGACCAAGTGACCCATTATGATATGGCTGACTTCAGGGAGCTGCAAGGGAGGGAAGTGTCCAGAGTGCAGAATGGGGGCCAGCCAGGCACAGACGGAACTTCCTTCAACAGCAACAGCCTGAGTAGATTGCAGCGAAGAGGGTCTCAGGAGGTCGAGGTGAGCCGGTCCGAGCTCACCAGGGAATGGCTGAACAAGAGTGTGGAGGAGCCCGTGATAGAGCGACAGCAGCAAAAGAAAGTTCAAGCAGCGCTGCAGGTAACCTTTTGTTTTCTGTGCCCTTTTGTAGTGGCATAAATAAAGCATTTAAAGTGATCGTGTAAGTGCATTGGTGCAAAATTCATTGGAAATGCTTTATATCACTAGTCTGTGTTTAATTAATTGTTAGTGATTGTGTCACTATATGTATGAATTCTGCCTTTAGGCTATGCACACACTTGTAGCAGCATTAATGTGAAAATAACGGGGACGGTACATTTGTAGACTAATATTTGCATGATGCCTGAAGTAATCCTGTGCTCTACGAGTAAGAGAAACAACATTGTGCTTAGAACTCTATTAGAAAACTAAGCAAATGAAATAAATGTTGTCCTTGGTACCAGTTCGCCGTGTTCAGCAAAGGCAAGCAAAACGAAATAGATTTTTCGCTACTTAACTCTTCTTAAGAAAGGAATAATTCTACAAGATATGCAGCAAGCCTTCATTTCTGTTACTTTTCAGGATATTTGATGTGAATACTACTGGTGTTTGCAGTTCTCTTTTCTTAAAATTCCTGGGGTGTCCTGAGGGCAGAGTAGCGGGTTTGGTGCATCTATTAAACATTTGAATTGGAATAGTGGGCATATTGGTGGCAGTTCTTTCTAAAGTGTTCTGTGGTTGTTCATGCTTCAGGTAATCTTCTTTCCCTATTAGAGATTGGTCATTTTTGAACAGCGTTCAGTTTCTTCGGTCCCTCCGGTAGCTGGACCTCTGTCTTGCAAAAGGCAAAAATACAGCTATGCCTCTTGTAACTGACTTCAGTCATGCTATGCGTTTTCAGTTTTCCCAATCTGATTGTTCTGACTTTTTCTTTAATTTTCTTAGCATTTTTTTACATGCTTCCATGCCCCCCCCCCTTTGGATTTGTCACAGTACTAACACTTCTAGAGTTTCCCCATATAGAAGGATTTGAGGCCATCCAGATTCAAGAGAAAGTCCCTTTATTTTCACAGGCCTAGGATAATTGTACTTTCCAGTCAGTTTGCTCCTATAAAAGGGCTCTACAACCAGTGAGATGTACAGTACCACTTATTCCTCTAACGTGATGAACTGAAATGTCACACTGAGCTTGCAAAGAAGTGCCATCCCGGCTTAACTTCAATGAAGAGGGTTTATATGTAACATATACTTTTTCACTGAAAACAAATAGATAGGTCATCTCCATCACCTTATTGTAGTCATTAGCATCACATGGAATGTTCGTCCTATATATAATTCCTTCAGTTTTTCCGTGTTATAATGTTATCTGCCTAGTCCTTTGTCCCATTTTTTTACTCCTAGATTCTGCAACATATTGTACTGTTCTGTTCTACACATAGTCCAGGTTGTGCGTCTCACACCATTTCCCCCAAATCTTCCTATAGTTATCTCAACAACCCCAACTCTTATATATTTCTCTCTGCTACCCTACACCAATCCATAACCATGAGGCAATTATTGTAAGTCTGTATCCTTTTTCCAACCCCTAGCAGTACTATATTCTGTCTGGTCACTGCCTTCACATATTACATAAATGCTCGTATTTATGTTGTGATAATGCCCACTCTTGCATACCCCCAAAACAAGATTTTAACATTTAATTCAGTTTTCAAGTCTGTCATGTTGGTTTATAATTTGCTGATTCACTCCTAGTACTTAGTAATCTTTGGGCATTTCACCAAAAATGGTCTCATTGTGTATATCCTTTTCCCCCTAAGGATTAGCATCAAACTTGACATTCCACTAGAAAACCAATCCTTCGAAGTTTCTGGCAAATTTTATGTGTTTGTCACAGAGTGCCAATCTTATTAACAAAATCATTTTTCTTCCCCCATGTTGAACAGCTCCCCCACTTGATCAATAAGCACAAATGTCAAACTACCAAGAGTAGGCTAAATGTGTAAAGGCTCTTGCAAATTTCATGCAGAGACGTCAAATTGTGCCCTTTTTAAAATTAATAAATAAAAAAAGATGTGACTTATAGCTTGGTTCTCTACATGTTGCACTTAGGGCGAGAACTGCAACAACAAGGTGATGGATGATGGAATACTTGAAATAATCTCAGCCACAGTTAATCGTTTGGGCTGCATCCTAGTCCATAATTTTCCACCCCCCATGCCTCCTCAGTTTGGTACTAGCCATAGGTGGTGTTTCCTTCTGCCTACCTTGTGGTGCCCTGAGCGTTCCTCTTCCCTATACCTGGTTCCTGTGCTGGCACTGACTGGAGAGTCCCCCCCCCCCCTGCCGCTCTTTGTCATCTGCGGCCGCCGAGCGGGGGACTCCATTACCCAGGATCCTTTGCTGGGGTGCCGCTGATGACCGCATCCCTGCGCCCGGAGGACAGTTAAAACCCCTGCAGTCCCCGCGTCGCGGGATCGCGCGCGGGTCTGCGCCGGGCTAAGCCCGGGCAAAGGGCGGGCCCTCTGTGGGACTCGGAAGCCAGAGAAGGCTGGGCTGGGCCACCCCCTGAATCCACGGACTTCGCAAACTTCATAGACCAGGTGACAACGACTTTTATTGTAAACAACCACATAAGTTTGCACTAACTGTTGGACATTACTGGACATTGCTGTTTAAGCTAGCTTCTTATATTTTCACTTAACAGATCATGGCCCTCACCAATGATAACGGGGGGTCCCTTCTGTCAAAACCTAGCGGGGTAAGCTTCTCTGGTACACTAGATGGTTACTTCACCAGGGCGGTAGCCGTCCTGGAACGTGAAATTGCGTTCACGGAGGAAAGATTATCATCAGAATTTCTCAGTGGCAAAAGATCATCCCTGGGCAGTATCCTGAACAGTGTAACTCCTGAGAGGCGAATTAGCCAACGCCTTACCGACCTAGGATTACCAGAAACCAGCATCGTCTCGGAAGAGCATAGTATTATTACTTTGGGAAATAGTACACAGGATAGCATAACTGATACCCTGTTTTTTTATCAGCTTTAACACCCCCCCATAAAGATCAAAGTATGCCCCATAGTGGATACAACGTCAACCCGCAGTAAACAACTAGGGAAAAGAAAATGGTGCGGGGGTGTACAAAGAGGCAGACGGGCTAAAATCCCCAAGTTTGTGACCAAGAATATTAATTCCCTGGGAACTAATTGCAAAAACCAAGTTCCTATTCAGCATCCTACCCCTCTAGCTCCGCCTAACACCAGGGAACATCTCCAGCCAAAAAGCCCATCACCGTTCATTCAGGGGGGGGATAGTTTGATCGCACAGGTAGAACACCTGGTAAGTCCATTTACACTCCCACTCCTAGAGAGACTTAGAGTGGTTAGCGCAGGATTAGATAAGTTACAGCAAACCACCACAGATAACAATCACTTGTTACAAGAGTTGGTGGGTAGTAAGAGGTTGTTAGGCGAAGTACATCATCAAAGGTTGGGGAATGGTACCAATAAACTAACTAGACCACCTACCAGCCAATCGCCAACAGCACCACCATCCGGAATCCTGGACACGAGGGACACTAGTCTAGCCGAAAATAAAGGGAGCCCTGAAACCCTTGGTGGCTGGAGCAAAGTATTTGAGGGTTCCAGATCAGCACAAGTAGAGGTCAAACACTTAGCCACACATGGCCCTCACAAAGGGGACAAGGCATAGAAATCCTACCCCTGGGGTTCTTGTATAGACCAGGGGAAGTACGAGCCGACAACATCAGAACCAGGAGGTACGTTACTAAGTGTAGTAATGGGACAGATGGATGGAACACAATCCCGGTCAGGTCGTTTAGGGGGAAAACGCGGGGCGGATCGGAAACCCTATCACATCTGGAGGTCACAAACAGATTCAACATCCTCTCAGGTCTAAGTGACTGTGACTGACCGAGTGAGTCCACCGCCACCCCCAACCCCCCTCGATGGCCCTGACCCTCAGTTGGACTGTCCCACATTATCCAGTAGCAGTGGGGCGTTCCGCCCCGGCGTTGCCCTGGATGGTGTGGGCTCAACCGGTATTCTAGAAATAGATAGGGATCGTGAGGAACTCACCACTAGAACAGCACGGCCTGGTATATCTGCTAAAAACACTGGGGTGAACACAGAGGGTAATCTAGAATATAACATCCACTCTTGGAATATAGCGGGGCTAGCAAGTAAGATCTCAGACCCTTTATGGATTGAGTTTGTAAAACACTTCTCCATTATCTGTCTCCAGGAGACCTGGGTAACTGACTGTAACCTCGCTATTGAGGGCTATAAATCCTTCTTTGTACCGGCAACAAGCTCCAGAAGCGGACGGGCCTCTGGGGGCCTAGTCATCTTTTTTTCCCTGGCATTAAGATGTAGTGTTAAGGTCCTTCCCTCAGGCAACAAAAATTTCCAGGCGATCTTGCTGGGGAAAGATGAGAATAGCATGTGTGTGACCAACTTTTATAATGCTACTTGTCAGGGAGAGGGCTGTAGGACCACCGAACTACACAATTTTATCACTCAGTGCCGGGGACCTGCCAGAAGGAATTTGATGCTAGTCGGGGACTTTAATGTCCATCTATGTGGTGATCCCATGTTGTACACTGTATCAGATATTGGATGTCCCCTGTCATCGGGACTTAATTTCGAACATACTCCAGAGGGTTCTACTCTGAACCACCTACTAGAGGAGCAAGACCTTCTGTTCGCTATGAACATCGCACCACCAAGTGCCACCCAAAAAGAACCTACATTTAAAGGAGGAAGCCATGGCACTTTCATTGATTTTATTATAGTAGATAGAAATCTATTGACACTTTTATCTGGCTTTCAAATAGTTCCAAGCGTTTTTAGTGACCATAACCCGCTCTGTGTTCTGTTAGGAGGAAACCTCATGAAAAAATTAAAAAACAACACCACACCGCGAGATAACATGTTGCAACCTATTAACGGTGGGAGACTTATAAAATGGAATAAGGTGGTACCGTCCGATTTCCTCAAAACTAAAAAAGGCTTGTGAAAATGACTTCCTTGTTTGTATTAACCCCAATCCCGAGAGTAAAGGAGTCCTCATAGCCTTCGAGAACATTGCCCAAAACGTGGGAAAGATGTTGGAGGCACGGGGGGGGAACCCACCTTGGACAAACCCAAGTGGTTTTGCAAAAACTGCTCTAAAGCTGCAAGAGATCTGAAAAAAGCACTCAAAACACTTCCCTGAGACAAAGTCTTGATCAGCTCGCTCCGGCTAACCTACAAAAAGGTGTTAACCAAAAGAATGTCCGATTTGAAAAACGCATTATGGGAGGAACTGCTAAACCCCTTGACCCTTTCAAACAGCTCCAGGTTCTGGAACACAATCAACCAATCACCTCTAGAACCGGCTGGGGCCAGTGTAGTAGGGTCAAACATTACGGAGGGCGAATGGGTGGATCATTTTGTTGCTATCTTCCAGGATAACAACGCACAACCAGCCCCCCCTTATAAGAGGCACGGGCAGGAGGTAATGGCTTTTTCAGTAGACGAATTATTGGAGAGAATAAGTAACCTCTCCAACAAAAAGGCGCCAGGTCCAGATGGTATCCCCCCAGACCTTTTTAAATCCGATCCCACATTCTGGGCCCCAATCCTTACAGCTGTGGGAAACGCTGCAGCAATAAAGGCTTGTCCAGCCTCATGGGGTCTCAACAATAGTCCCTGTATTTAAAAAGGGAGACCGAAACTGCACACTAAACTATAGGCCTATCTCCCTGATAGACTCCATTGTAAAGGTCCTAGGGGGAATTATCCTGAAGAGGTTGTCCACTTGGGCTGAAGAGAATAAGATCATTTCTGATATACAATATGGGTTCCGTAGAGGGCATTCCACTTTGGCTCAGTGTCTCAACCTCTACCTACTCCTGGGAAAATACACCATTGCACGACCAGGAACAGTTTACATGGCCTTCATGGACCTTTCCTCGGCTTTTGACTGTGTCAACCGGGGAAAGTTGTGGCAGTCCATGGAGGCCATGGGGGTAGAGCAACACCTAGTGAACTTTTTAATGGACTTACACAGCGACACAAAGGCTAACGTCAGATACACCAGGGATCTCAAGGTCACACAAAGTTTTAGCACTAGCCGGGGGGTAAGGCAAGGGTGCATCCTTGCCCCATTTCTATTTAATTTATATATCAACGACCTAGAAGATCACCTGGTTAAGACGGGGGCCGATTACCCGTATGTGGGTCGTCGGGGCCTACCAGTTTTATTATACGCCGACGACGCCGTCCTGATAGCCCGTACCCCCAAAGGGCTTCAAACACTATTGGACGCCTTTTATGGATTTATGTTAAAACGAGATCTGCACATAAATAACACCAAATCCTATGTATTGCAGGTAGGGAAGGCAGCTAGAAAACAGCATGTATTTAAGGTCAACGGTACCAGGGTGCCTATTTGTACTTCCTTTTCCTACCTAGGGGTACTTCTAGACCAACAATTAAACTGGGTCGCTTGCATGAATAGAAAAAGGGGAGAAGTAGTTAGGGCCAACGCTGCGCTTTTCGACTTCGCAACTAGAATGGGTAACAGACCGGTGGCAGCCATGCTGAAAGTTTATCGCTCTAAGAGTCTAGCTATAGCCACATACGGGAGTGAACTCTGGGGTTACTGTAATCATGCATGCCTACAGATTGTCGAAATTTTTTTTTTTTTTAAAACTCTTATGTGTCCCACAGGGAACTCTTAACCTATCAGTACATGAAGAAACTGGCATGCCTTTTTTAAGCGACACTTTGCAGCCAGAACAGAAGGGGACGCAGTGACAATGTTGGCTCAATAAACACCTAGGGCTAACACATAGCTTGTTAAAAGAAACCCTTAGCCTAGACAATATGTCCAAAATTCCTTGGCTGAGTTATCTTAAAGACACCTTCCGCAAAGAAGGGCGACCAGATCTTTTTTTTAAACCCGGCTGGTATAACAAATAAAGATCCTATACTCATAAAACATTCCTTTATTGCCCGCAAAAAGCTGGACAGAGAGGGTAGGGAATTATTGAAGCCTAGTGTGCGCCTCCACCTTCTGATAAAAACCTCACTTGTGGAGGAGCAATATTTACTCTGGCCCATACCAGCATATGACCGTTTCCTTTTAATCAGGTTCAGGCTTTACATGTTTCATCTTTTATTGGCAGTCCCCAGGGGCTGCTATAAGGGGATGGTGTTAGCACCCTGTGGCTGCGACTCTCAGTCTCCTCAGGATGTGCTTCACTTTGTTTTTTTGTAAATATTATGAATTCCCTAGGATCTTGTATCTTAAACCCATTTTAAAAAGGATGAACATTGTACAAACTCGGCCTGCACTATTTTATTTACAAATGTTAAATCTAGAAATTATACCCCATGTGGCGGGTTTTTTAAAATGTACTATGAAGTATAGGAAATGCTTGGACATGTAAGAGCCATTAAGTGCTAAACCTTTTAACATTCTGTTTCTCTTTTAAAGTGCAACAGCAGAACAACCACTATCATGAATTATGGGCTCACCATATGCTGTATTTTGTTTCATAAGCTTCTTTAAATGTAGCTTGGAATGCTATTTTTTATTGTAATATGAACTTTTATGGTTTTGTACACAAAAAAAACCGAATAAAGTACTTTTTGAATTGAATTTTACTAGCCATATGCAAATCAGTCTTGACCCTGCCCAATGGAAACAGTCCAGCCCGAACTGCCAGGCCAACAAAACATGTTTTATGAGTGAAGTAACGCTTTTCAGTGGTTTTGGCTGTAGGTACAAGCAACATTTCCTCTGAGTGGGAAAACACTTTTTAACCCACTCCCCGTAACTTTGTTTACCCTTCAGATCTGTATGAAATATGGCAAGCTGGACCTTAGCTTACTGTGGCTGTCCGTGGCAAATTTGGTGCAGATCCGTCCGCGGGGACCAAAATTATAGGCAAATCAAAAAATGCCCTTTCAATGTAAATTGTGGCTGAACCATAGCTACACAGTGGCGACTGCCATTTCATATCTCCTTTCTCTTTCTTGCTCTCCTTTCCTAACACCTTCCGTGCTCATGACGAGCTCAGCTCGTCATGAGGCACGGTTGTGCTGTGCTCATGACGAGCTGAGCTCGTCATAACCGCTGCAACGCTCGCACGCGGAGATAATTTCCCTGCTGTGCTGAACGTTCGAAAACGGGTATGGTCATGACGAGCACTGCGCCACCGTGCAGCGTGACGAGCGCGGCATTTTTTCAATTAAATTCAATTCTTTATTTCGGCAAAATTTGCCACAAAAGATTGCACAAAATACATACATAAATAAGTAAAAACATACCAATCTTACTGGTACACAATCATTTAAACACGATATAAAAATAATAAAAAACAAACACATGCCTGCATGGTTAAGTGTACTACCACTAAATCTTATAAAATTCATGTTGCTACCTTTATCGTTACAGTTTTAGACCTTTTTTCCTACGGGCAATGTAGACAGAATGTAGGAATCTACTAGCACTAAAGACAATAATTTGGGAAGTGTCAGATTTTTTTTTTTTTTTTTTTTTTTTTTTTTTAAAAACCTTTATTTGAGCAAGCAAGAAGGTACAAGGATGGGCCTACAACCACACGGGCCAGCCGCTAAAACGGAGTAGACACATATCATATATGCCCGCAGAGGCAACCGTCAATCAACAATGCAATACTCCACATTATATACAGGACAAAAACAGGTTTTATATATATGAAAGAACAAACATACAAAAAGGCGAGAGTGTATCACTGAAGGTCAGCCCAAGGGACGCAAGGGGGGACAGCAACGGAAGTGCAGTAGCAATATTCTAAGCACTAAGGAGTTCGGACGGGGGGGGGGGGGAGGGGCACAGAGATCAGGAAGAAGAAGGGGGGAGAGCCGGAGATACCAGCTCAGTCCCTATATGAAGATTCCGGGAACGCTAGCCTAAGGAGACAGGGTAATCTCGACAGTGTCCACAAGGGGAGGAGTACAAATGTCTCCACGGTATTCGTTCCATTGACCCCACACCTTCACCCATGCCCTGGGTCTGCCCCATGCCACATAGACAGTTTTCTCACGGAACATGGACCAATCCATGTTATCCTCCCATTGCGAGAGGGCAGGGGGCCTGGAGGCCCCCCAGAGTTGCGCAATATCTCGCTTCGCAATCATATAGCCCAGGGTGGCCCATCTAGTCTGTGCCACCGAACAGTCCGTGGGCTCCCAAACATTCAAAAGACAGCGACGAGGTTCCGGACGCAAGGATATCCCTGTCACCACAGTCATCAGATCAAGCACAGCCACCCAATAAGCAGCCACCATCGGGCACTCCCAAAGAATATGCAGGAAAGTAGCACGCAAACCACATCCACGCTTACACAGTCCATCGGAGGAAAAGCCCATCACCATCAGTCGCGGTCCCGTCACGTACACCCGATGAAGGATCTTCAATTGGACCAGACGGAGTCGAGCCGGTATAGCCACCTCCTTCGGAGAGGAGAGGGCCGATTGCCAATCCTCATCATCAAGTTCCAACCCATCTCCCATCCACTGTTCCCGAAGTCGGGCCAATAAGTCAGTCCGATTGTTAATCAACTTTTTATAGATCAGGGAGATAGTGCTATCAGGAAGATGTTCGTCAAGGATACGGTCTTCAAGTGGGGAAGAGTCAGGCGGAATCTCACCAGGAGCAAACACCGAAACCAAAGCGTGCCTGATCTGTAAATAACGAAAGAATTCCCGACTACTCAGGCCGTAGTCAGCCTGGAGGGCCTGAAACGGGCGCACAGAACCCTTAGAGTATACATCCCCCACCTTAGAGATCCCAATCAAGTCCCAACGGTCAAAACCCTTGGAAGACCAAAGACCGCCCAGACGTTCTGAAGCATAAAGCGGCGTCGCCAACGTCAAGCGATCCTCCCAGCCCAGGCTCACATTCGCAGCACGCCACACCGTCAAAGCAGTCAAAGTAGGTCCCACAAGATGGCGCCCAGCAGAGCGAGAATAGAGCACTCTGTTAAAGTCACCTCCCGGAAGCTGAAGTTTATCCATCTCAAACGCCGGATTACGACCCGGCGAGAACATAGCGTGATTAATAGCGGACAGATGGGAAGCCCAGTAGTATCTCTTAATATCGGGGAGCGCCATGCCCCCATCGTACCATGGGATGGAAAGTTTCGCGAGAGCAATGCGCGGTCGCCCATCCCAAATAAGTTGCCTCTGAAGGCTCTCAATCTCCCGAAAATAGGTCTTAGGGATAGGATCATAATAATTCTGGAGAGCGTAGAGAAACCGCCGTAGTGACATCATCTTAAACAGGGCCGCCCGACCCAGTGGAGACAGGGGAAGCTTGCGCCAACGGGCAACGTCCAAACGGAGCCTAAGCAACGGGGGAAGGAGATTACGATCAAAACGAAGGGACGGGTCCAAGGTAACAAAAACCCCCAAGTATTTGAAACCATCCCGGACCACCTGAAGAGGAAGTCTACTCGGCAACGGAGGCAAGATACCAGATAAAACGTATACACAGGACTTAGACCAGTTGATGACGAGGCCTGAGTTAGCGCCAAAGGACGCAAGAACGTCAAATAAAACAGATAAAGACTTGCGAGGAGAAGTAAGATACAAGAGGATGTCGTCCGCATAAAGCGAGACGCGGTCTTCGAAATCCGGGGCCCAACGAATACCTTTAAGGGACGGTTCCCAACGGAGCCAGGCCGCCAACGGTTCAAGAGCGAGCGCGAACAACAGAGGGGACAAGGGGCAACCCTGACGGGTACCCCTGCCCAAGGAGAAGGGGGCCGACACTCTACCGTTCACTACAACTTGCGCCAGAGGTTCCGCGTACAACAGTCTAACCCAGCTAATAAACTCGCACCCGAATCCAAATTTCTCAAGTGTCGCCCACAAATAGGGCCACTCCACAGTGTCAAAGGCCATGGAGGCATCCAGGGATGCCAAAATGGCCGGTTCAGTCAAAAGCCCCGCCCTCGCCAGCGCGCCGTGGAGGCGACGTAAATTCAGAGCAGTGTTGCGATGCGGGATAAAGCCAGATTGATCCGGATGGACCAACTCCCCGAGAACCGAAAGGAGACGGGTCGCCAAAAGTTTAGCCAACACCTTAGGTTCAACATTTAATAGGGATATGGGCCTATACGAGGAACAGAGGTCACGCGGTTTACCCTCTTTGGGAATGACGACGATTGTCGCCAGACGCTGATCATAAGGAAGTATGTTCCGCTCACGAGATTCTAGAAACATGGCGCGGAGATACGGCGCCACCTTATCGGGGCGTAACTTGTACAACTCAAAAGGCAAACCGTTCGGGCCCAATGCTTTGCCCGAACGGAGCGATCGAACTGCATTGGCTATCTCATCATTCGTAAAAGGGGAGTCCAAAGCAATACGGTCCAAGTCGGTGACACAGGGCAAAGTGATATCACGCAGAAGAAGGCGGGAGTCGGCAACATCCCTCACAGACACGGGAGCATATACCACACGGAAATATTCCGCAAAACGATCAACAATGGCGGTCGGATCAATCACATTCTCACCACTCGCAGACTGAATCACGGGCACCACACGATTAACTCTTTCTTTCTTGTCCAACCACGCTAGGAGTTTGCCCGCCTTGTCACCCACATCGTACAATCTGCCCTGCTGCTCACGAAACATCACCTTTGCAGCGTCAGTGACCAGAGATTTATATGCAAACTGTTTTAGACCCAGGACATGGAGTTTCTCAGGCGTGACACCAGATTCCAACTCGTCCTCCAAAGCAGAGATCTCCCCCTCAAGGTCCACCACCTCCCTCCTCCCAGCCCTCTTAGCTTCAACAATCAAGGAAAGGGCCTGTCCACGAATCACAGTTTTAAAGGCTTCCCACAGGGACACAGCCGAAGAGACCGACCCCTCGTTTTCCAGGAAATACGCATCCATTGACTTGAGCAAGAGGGTACGAGTCTCAGGGGAGGAAAGATACCAAGGGTTAATGGGAGCCACTCGGCTCGCCGCCTCTACTCCAACCTCGAAACGAAGCCAGAGCGGCGAGTGATCAGAAATACCCCTCGGCAAATGTAAAATCTCACGAACCGCCGACGATTGGGCTGCGGGCATCAGGAAATAATCCAGCCGAGACAGACTGCCATGAGCCCCAGAATGGAAGGTGTATTGGAGCTGAGTAGGATGCAACAGTCGCCAGCAGTCCACAAGGCCAAAGGTATCTAAAAACCCACCCAACCACTGCTGAGCCTGCGGGGTATCTCTAGGGGGATGGCGATCGTGAAGGCCGGAAAGCACCGAATTAAAATCACCGGCCAGAAAGAGAGTACTATCAGGGAGATCTAACAAAACACGGCCCAAGTCAGTAAAAGTAGAGGCCTGCAAACCCGGGGGAACATAAACATTGAAGAGAGATAGGGTGCGGCCTTCATACCTACCCACCAGGACAGTATATCTCCCACGGTCATCATGAATCACCTCATCGATCGCCAGGGGGAGGGAGGTTCGAACAAGAATACCCACACCCCTAGATCCGGAGGTAAACCCCGAGTGCGCCACAAGGCGGTAGCCCCATCTATTCATTGCATAACAAACATTACCAATCAAATGGGTTTCTTGCATGAAAACAATGTCCGGTGACAAACGTCGTATACATTTTAAGACCACACTGCGCTTAATACGATCTCCCAGGCCATTAACGTTCCAGGAAAGAAATTTCAACCCTCTACCCCCCATCCCAGCCGCCCGAGCCAAGACCCCTCGTCCATGAGCTAGACATCAGAAACAGCAGCAAACACAGGAGCAACTCGCCTTGAAAACAACACACAGAAAAGAAAAAACTTCCCAACCCCCCTCCCCCAAACTGAAGAGAAACACCCCCCACCCTGCACCCCTGCAAAAAGCTAAAGAGCCACCCCAACCTGCAGTGTGCCTGTCGCCCAAGAACCCCTATTCTACACAAAGACCCCGGAGGAGGAAAGGTCTCCGTTCCACCCTCCCCCCGACCTCAGCAAGAACAAAAATAACAAACGAAAGACAGAATGATCACAATGTAGAGGGACGCCGGCCAACACTCCTGAGAATGTATTCAAAATAAGACATAAGAGCCGAACAGTTAGATCTCCACACCACCTTCGGCACCACCAGGGTGAGCGGCGGAGTCAGTCTCAGGAGGACGGTCAGGCAATGAGTCCAGCCAGTCATTTACAGCATCTGGCCGATCAAAGAAAAGGGTACGCTCATTGTATTCGACCCGAAGTCTGGTGGGAAAGAGCATGGCGTAACGTAGGCCCCGATCCCGAAGACGTTTCTTGGCACCACGAAACTCCATACGTTATCTCTGAACCTGTTGGGAAAAGTCCGGGTAAAAGTTCACCGTAGCATTCTCAAAGGCCACCGGGCCTTTCACCCGCGAGGCCTGCAGGATAGCGTCCCGGTCTCTATAATGAAAAAGCTTCGCTACAATGGGTCTCGGCGGGGCTCCCGGCTTGACTTTGCCCCCTGGAACACGATGTGCGCGTTCCACCGTGAAAAATTTTGTGAGACCAGAAGGGGCCAGATGGTTCAAGACCAGATCCTCAACCAGGAGATCCACCGAGTGGGGTTCAGGGTTCTCCGGTACACCAACCAGGCGAACATTGCAGCGACGCGCCCTATTTTCAAAGTCCTCCAGGCGACGGGTCATGAAGTCGTTCCCCCGACGGAGATTTCCAATCTCTGTTTGGAGCTCCGAGACGTCATTCGTAAGGCTAGAAGATTTAATATCCAGTGATTGTACCCTCTCATTCGTCTTGCCGAGATCAGCACGAATCAGATTCACCTCAATAGCCACGGTGTCAAGTTTATGGGCCAAGGCCTCGTACTGTAGGCCGATGGATTCCCTCACACCCGAGATGGCGCCCATGATATCCTGTAGGGAGGGCTCCGCCGACTCTTCCAAAACTCGTTCGGACGCTATACTGGAACCAGGCAGGGCAGCTCCGGGGGACCCCTTAGAATGGGTATAACGGTCCATGACATTTGATTGAACTGGAGCTCCGCGCAGAGGTGTTTTCGTCTTGCGCGTCTCTCTGTCCCCTCTGCCCGCCATTTTGAAGATGCGTCACAGGACAAGCCACCAGGTTCGACGGGCCCGAAACTCAAAGTACAGGATCAAAAGTACATGAAAAAGGGGGGCACAACTCGGGTAGAGGTCGCCAAGCCAGCAAATAGGTCACATGAAAGCCCAACAGCCGATCCGCCTCCAAGTCTCAGTCGCAACACGACATCCACACCCGTGGCCCAAGTCGGAACGGAATCGAAACCGAAACTTAGGAAGGGGGGACCCACAAGGCCAGATCTCCTGCCGTTGTTGTTCAATTGCAGGACGGCTACAGAACCGCACCCCGTCCCGGGCGCACCTCAAGGGCGGAGCCCAAAAGTTCAGAGCACCATATCTCAGGAATACGAGATCCAAATCGATTTCTGAAAAGTGCCAGGGTAATCAGCCAAACGTCCCCCACACGAATTCTTGCAAGAAATCAGGATTCAGCCAGGATAAAATGCCGGGAGCGGCGAGGGTCCGGAGAGCGCTGTGCTCAAGCGGCCATCTCGGATGCCCGCCAAGCTCCTCCTCCGGGAAGTGTCAGATTTAATTATTCTATATGCCAAATTGCATGACCTAATACCCAAATGGTTACACAAGGGTTTGATCCACTTTTTTCTGGCTTGGGAGTATGCTTGGCAGAAAAACAAGATGTGAACCTCATCCTCTTTGTAGTTTCCCTCACACATTATACAGTTTTCACTTGCCACATGGGTTTCATCTTTATTTTTCCTAGACCAATATGCCATTGTAGAATTAGTCATGAGGTTACCATATCTAAACTTCATAAATAAGGTCTTTGCAAGTGGGGGTTCTACTTCATCAAGGAACACCTCGAAAAGAGGTTCATCCTTAAAAGTTACAACATTTTTCACTAGAGTCCCACATCTAGTCCTATTGATTAGTTGATTATTTATGAAAGGCCAGAAAACCTTTTTCACCGTGATTTTTGAATTATAAGGTAGCCTTTCGGGATACTCCCAAAACTGTGGAAGGCCTAATTTGGAAAACCATGTTTTAATATGTTTAAGCCAAATAATGGAATTCAGTAAATCTAAGCCCATTATTTCTTGTAGACCCTTCCTATAATCAGCCAGTTTTGGTGTCAGCCAAAGTCTTACCCAGAACATTAAGGGCCTAAGGATGGAGTAGTGGTCTGTCCTCTTAAAGTTCAAGTCCAATTGGAGAGGCACTAAAGGAGTACTTGTAGGGGCCCTTACGATACTTCGCATGAATTTATTATCCATGATGACAAAGGTATCCTTAGCCGATGGCCCCCAAATCTCAGCTCCGTAGAGTGCTGCCAATTGGACTTTGAACTTAAAGAGCTCCACGACAGGTGTCACTGCTTTACTTGTACTTGTGTTTTGCTTACTAAGGATCGGTTTAATATTTTGGGCAAAAATCACCTTACTTTTTTCGATTTGGGGTTTCCATGTAAATTTAGAGTCTATAGCAACCCCCAGGTAAGAAAAGTGATCAACTGTTTCCAATTTTTGGCCATCTAGCACTAAGCACCCTTTATCCGGTCTACAGGGGTTTAAGGCCATGCACTTTGTTTTATTTACATTGATTTCCAACCCCTTCTTATCACAATATTCACTAAAGGAGTTAAGTAGTGCCTGGAGACCTTTTTTGGTTTGCGAAATTAAGATCGTATCATCCGCGAAAAGTAACGCAGGCACCCTTTCTCCATTAAGTTTGGGAGAATCATTCATACAGCCCTCCAGATGTGCAGGAATATCGTTCACGAAAAGGGAAAATAACGTGGGAGCCAGGACGCAGCCTTGGCGGACGCCACGTTCAATTGGTATATTATGGGTCAATTCGCCATTGGGACCCCATCTCACATTGGCGAAATTCCTGGCGTGCAACTCGATTATTTGAGCCAAAATGCATACTGGCATCCCAGCCTCTTCGAGGGACCTCCAAAGGAGGTCTCGTGGCACTAAATCAAATGCCGCTCTCAGGTCTACGAAAGCGACATATTAGTGCCCTTTTCTGATGTGAACGTATTTCCAGTAAAGGCAGCAGAACCTAAAAACCTGATCAATAGTGCTGACCTTACTCCTGAACCCAGCTTGGAATTTTGTAAGTACCGTCTTCTCTTCCAACCAATCATTTATACGGGTTAGTATATGCCTTGAGTATAATTTCTGCAGGATGTCCATTAAACTGATCGGTCGGTAATTTGAGGGTTCAGACCGATTACCCTTTTTAAAAATTAAAACAATCTCGGCTCGCCGCCAACTATCTGGGAAGTCGCAGTTACTAGACAAAATGTTAAATAAATAGTTTATATAGGGTGCCCAGACCTTTGTATCGTGCTTATACAAATCCCCGGGAATTTTGTCCAGACCTGGCGCTTTGCCACTTTTCAATGCACTAATTGCCATCTCTGTTTCTTCAATAGCCTAGACACTCAATCGGGGGTGGGGCCCATGGTGCTTTTTCACTACACTTGTCTATGACACTGTCAAATTTTTGATAAAGAGTCGTGAAGTGGTTCACCCACGTGGATTCATCGAGGTATATGTCTTTCACAACTCTCCCTACATGGCTCCCATTGGCAACCAACCTCCAGAACCCTACAGTATCCTTCGCTTTGGCGGCTGCCAATATTTCTGCCCAGCTCGCCTCCTCCCACACCTTCCTTGAGGTCATCTGTATGTGCTTATACGCTTCCCTAGCTAATCTGACGTCAGCTTGGCTTTTATTTTTTATTGCCATCATAAGCTCCCCCTTAGCTATCCTACAAGACTTGCCATACCATGCTTTGCTATGTGACAGATTCCTTACATTTTTTTTGCATCCTTGGCATTTTTGTCAGTAATGTTTTCAATGCCATGAAAAACTCCTTATGCAATGCAATAAATTGTTCTGAAGTGTTGGGTAAAGCATGATACCCAAATAAGGGTGCAATGGTTAACTCAAATTGTGAGTAAATTGCCGAGAGAATGTTACCATGTTCTAACACATGTGACCACTTTAAGGCTCGCCTATTGTTACTGACCAGTATTTCGTCACATGAGACAGTTTTATATGCCTCTAGTGATGGTGCATCCCTATTCTCCAAAAACAGGAGTGGATCTAATGATAGTTCCATAGGATAGTGGTCACTCTCTAATCTATCCTTCACCTCAAGATCAACCATATACTGCCAGATGGATAATGAGACAACTACAAAGTCTAGATTACTTTTGGTGTGGGCTCTTGAAAAGGTAGTTTTTTTTAAAACATCTGAGGGAAGGCGGCCATTGCACGCCCTAAGGCCATGTTCAGCCGTCAACTTTACTATTCGTACTGCCAAGGCGGAACATTTCACAAATTTAGTATTATCCAACCGAGGGATGTTATTGGCTTGATCTTCTTCCTCAAAAACATCAATTAGCCCTGGGACAGGTTCGAAGTTGCAGTTTAAGTCACCAGCTAATATAACTGCTTCTTTACCAACCGTCCTCCCCAGGAAGGAATCTAGTTTAGCTAGAGTTGCCGATTCTTTAGTATGGCATAATGGCCTGTTATAAACATTAATTAGATAACACACTTTCCCCTCAAAAGTTGTAATTTTTAGGGCCAGGATGTCCAGTGAGCTAGTATCCATGACTTCAATCCTAATCTTCAGGGTTACTTTGACCCAGATAATTAGGCCCCCTGAGGGCCTACCCCTGGTTGATGGAACTGCTCCAATGCCAAACGATTTATAGCCAACCCTGTGCGGTGTATCGATTGCCCATGATTCCTGTAATAGGCAGAGGTCACTAGAATCAATGTACTCTGCCCACTCAGGATCCCTTAGATTCTTAGTTACTCCCGCTATATTCCACGAGACTAATAACAGTGGCGAGTTGTTGCCGATACTAGTCAGTCCTACGTTTGGAGTAACTGGTTCCAGTGGATGAGGCCCTGGGTGAGTCAGCACATCTTGGGGCATTCTGTCTGCTTCATCATACACCTCCACTTGCGAGGCATAATCCCTCACTCCCTGGACGGCTAATGCCGCCAACCCTCTCATCTTGCGGATCCTTAGGGGCAGCATCGGTACCAAGACAATGACTAGTTCCCACCCCCCCCCTCCACCCCGGTAATCATTTCTATACTCTCTTCTAAATTACATATAATAGTCGTGGGCACAGTGCACAGTATAAAAGATGAACCGTTGGAGCTGATTGTGCAGTCTATCCTTGGTGCAAGTCAATCTACTCCTTCTAGACAGCTGAACCTGTTGTAAGTTGGAACCCCATTCCACCAACTGGGGTTACCCTGTCTACCATCTCTTAACCCACCCCGAGCATAGTGTCTGGCCATTGTCCAACTTCCTTCTTGATCAAGGCACATCTGCGGAGGATAGAAGAAGGTGAGTGGTCTGGCTTCAATAGTTGAATTCCCACCAAAAGTGTTCCATGTGCATATGTGGTGTACAGTGTGTGACGCTTCAAATGTAACAACAATGCAATCACCTGGGATAGATTTATATGAAGGGCCTATCCATGGCACCCTTTGCGCCATTAAAATTGTATTTTTCATATGGTTAGATAAAGGCCTATTTTCATTCACCAATGAATTATTTTATTCCTCAGTGACCAAAAGGTTTCCTCATGATGGTTGCCTATTTCCGGGACACCTGTTAGCACTACTACATATGGCCTGGCATCAGGTGGAAGGTCTATATAACCCCCCCGCTGTTTCTCTCTTGACATAGCATTTTAACTGTTGCAGACGCTTTGATTCAGTGTTTGCAGCCTCTAAAATGCCTTTTGCTATGTATTAATCCCAGGAGAAGGTTTTGCGACTCCTTAAATGGGATTTCAAATTGATACTTATTCGGTACCTGGAAAGGGCATGCTGTAGGGCATGTCCAAATACCGAATTAGTATTGTATGTATCTATGTTTTGTGACTGAAATTCGGTTGCAAAACAGTAATTTTACTGACCCAACCACCCCAAGTTAGGGTGGTAACCCATTCACAAAACAGAAGAGAGTCCCTTCAGGACATCTTCCCCTTTTTGAATAAAAAAAAAAGGTTGTTGGGAAAATTGGCAGTGGTCCATAGGACGCAGCAAATTCTAAACCAATAAAAAAAGGAAAATTTTCTTTCTGAACGCAGCCCATTTCCTTTGAGAAAAATGAGCTACGTCTTAATATTTTGTTTTTCAAAAGTTACATTTATTGAAAGGGTCTCACTGACATGGTCTGCTGATGCCACCATCATAGTGAAGGCCTACAATCAGAGTAGTTGCAATTTGCTACTTACTTTTTTAATATTAATGAGGAAGATGGATTGCAACCCTTTCCGAATGTGTGGAAAATTATATACTGGCCAAATGTTGAGGCCAGTATTTTGCTAGCAGGAATTAGTACAGGGCCACATGCAGGCCCTGGAAGACTTTCTTCACTTCCACAGTTGGTTTAATTTAATTGATGTTGACATCCGGTAAGTAAGCAGAGGATGAATCCGCAGTAATACCAGACGAGTCACAGAAGGGTTGGTTTCTAGTTTGTTAATGGTATAGCTTGTTTGGCTCATAGAGGCAGGACGGACCTGTTCTCAGTAGGTTTATGGGCAGGGTGTATTTTAGTGGATTCACTGTTGGACCAGTTTTCACTATTGTTGAACAGACGGTAGCGAGTTTATATTAAGGATCTTCCAATTCTTGCTATAGATAATGTCCGCTAGTTAAGTGGCTGCAAGTTCCTTATGAGGTTCCTGCAGTTATTTGTTAGTACTATATAATATATAGGTAAATTGACCATTTCCAAATCTTTCACTAAGGTCCTCCATCTAGGTGAAGGAGTAGAAGTTAATCTTGGACAGATTGTGGAGTTTCTTTAAAATAATATAGTATCCTATACTTAATTGCGTTTAGAAAGAAGTCATCTAGGAGAATTCCAATCATTCTTCACCACTCCATGATCAAGTAATTAATTTTTGACTTGTATCTACACTTGTTGTGCTCTAGCGCATCCGTACTAAGCATTGACTTTTGTATAGCAAGTAAGTTAGTCAATGGCTAACCTTCTAGAAAAGTCAATCCGTAAAGGGATCATCAAATTAGTCTGGCAGGATCCATCATCTTGATAGTCGAGGGGAGGTCCCAAAGGATGTGGAGGTAGGCATTCCTGTCCACTGGAAAACTTTGATCAGTAGGGACCTTTCAACGGTTTTGGAAGAGTCTCAGAGAAATCCTCTATTCAATGAAGCTGCATATAAGTTTGGAGGGAGAAAGATTTGATGATTTGGAGGATAAAGAATCCAGTTGATTTGCTTCTGGTTTGAGGTTTTCCATGAGTTTTGGTGGTTCCTCTTTCGATACAGGAGAGCATTTTCTTGATTCATATTTGAATTTAGGAGGATTTGTACCCACATTTTGAGGTTTGCTCAACATCAAAATTGTATTTGGAAGACTTTGCTTTTGTTGTTAAAGAAACGTAAGCATTTTGGCGTTGCCCCACAAGAGTATTATTGACACAACCTCTGATTATTTTGAATAAAGCACTCTGCCTCTTAGAAGTGTCATGACTGCATTTTTTTTAAATTGCTTTAGTAAGATGCGGTCTTATTTTTTTTCCATCCAGATCATAACTAGGTTATGAATAGGATTTAGTATGTCACTGACCTATTTTCTTAGGTTGCCCCTTATTTCCAAAGTTGATGTTAAGATTTCTAAGGACATTTTTTTCAGAGGAATGCAACTGTCTTTCATTGAGTTTATTAAAAATGATAAAATAAATCAGATCTTCATACAGAAAGATGATGGATTGTATGAAATATATGGCTTATGGTGGGAGGTTTGGAGCAAACGTTTGTCGGTGTCCCGCCATGGTTGAATGCATTATTAATAAGCTATAACATGGCTCCATTAATTTTTTGAGAGGCTTCAATCTTTTATAACTTTCCTGTGATAATGAAGGCAATGCCACTGGACTCATAGATAGCAGTCTTACTGTTATAGCATAGGGCTTCAATTTGCTATATTTTAGAAGGTAATATTAGACACAACTAGTCAGCTAAGGCTGTGTATAGCAATGCTATTGTACAGTCAAATTCAAATCAATCTTTTTTTGGGGTATATAGTATATAACCATAAAAGCATTCTACACAAAAACAGTTCTCCATAGTAAAACTGATTACAAAATTATTTGATACATGTTAACGTTCCATACTGGGATTTCCCACAAACAATTTCTAGAAAAACATTTAAAATATAGTCAATGCACTATAATTTCTCAGCCCAAAGAGACAATGATTATATAAATATAAGCTCACAAAGACACTGGAGTTCATTGTACATTGAATCGCAAGATACTACTTATTATGATTCTATCTCCGTCATGACAAGTGTATTGGAGTGACGAAAGGACAGTATACTAATCAACAGAGGTAAGGACCTATTCAATTTCATATGATAATATTTCCAAATGTGAAAGATCCTTTCTTTTCTTGATTGCCATTTGGATAAAGAGAATAACTACATTACATGTTTTTACATTTTCCAAATTACAAATATGATAAAACGCAGATTTATAGGTATACAATCTATTATCAATAAATAAGGATCATAACATTGATTTCCTGCTGTCCCTGTAAAAATTACAAAAAAGTATAAAATGTAATGTAGTCTGGGGGGATTTTCCATCACATGGGCAGTTAGGTAGATTAACACTCCACTTGCCCATGCTAGGGAATGCAATCTGGTAATGCTGGGTGTCCATCCTTTACCTTGTTAAATAGAATCGGTGTTGCATATTTCTTGTAAAAACAAGGTACTGCTGGACACCCAGTGAGAGTGAGCCTTCGCAAAATGATCTAACACTCGATGTTGTGCTCAACTCAGCATCTCTTATAGAATCCCTAGAGTTGATTAGTCTTGTTTTTAAGTCCCTTTTATTGTAAGCCTGCATAGACTCCGGATCATAAAAGTCAATTGCCACATTGCACTCAGTTAAAAGACTATAAATATACTGTAGCCAAGGTATTTTTCTGCAATGGTCAAGTGTGAGGCAATCCATTATTATATCTTTGGTGAATTGTGTCTCATCTTTAGTCCAGATTCTATGCCAAAGTGTAATGGCAGCCATGCTAATGAAATCGCTGATATAGGGTGCATCTGTCTCCTTATGGGCAATATAGAAGGCAGTTGTATTTGGGACTGCTAGCACTCTCCATAAGAATTTATTGAACAGTCCTATTCATCGCCCTATTTTCTGTTGACCGTATTCAGGACAAACCTTTAAGTATAATTATCTTTACGTTTTTAAAATAATTTTGCCTCAAGGCCACATTTGCTTGGATCCTAATTTGGATGATAGGACAAATCCCACACATGGTTTATATTTTCTATTTGCCAAAACGATTCAAAATTTGGCAACAGTTTTGTTTTCCTCTACCGTTTTGTTTTCCTCATTATAGATGAGTAGAGGAAATTGTTTAGTTGATTGAACTATTCATTAAAATAGAACATGTCGAAAACTCTGCCATTTGTATAGTCTGACTGGGTCATATCTTCAAGTATCATCAATCGCCTGCAATTCGAGAGCGCTTTGACGCTGACATAGCGCCTGGTATCGTTGCCTTCTATCGCTGCCTTGTAATTGTATTTGAGCCCAGTTGCGCTGCATTGCTGTGACATATATTTAGCCTCATTATTGTTTTTCGTGATATTGTGCCCCAGTTTCGCTTTCTGTACTGCCATTTTGTTATTCTGTTGACTCGTGGCCCGTGTCTCCTCCCCGATCCCGCCTCCCAGCTGCCCCTCCCACGCTCCGCCCCCCACTATCCACTTATGTCAGATGCACTTACGTGCAGCGTTCACGCGCAGCGGTCGCGCCCCATGCGCGTCGAAGGCGCGCCAAAGGTAAGCCCGTCTACGCCCGTCCGCGCCTGGACTGCGCCCAGCGCCAGACCCCCTGGCCCCCGCAATACCCCCCCCACCCGCATCACGTACGACGCCGCTACCCTCTCCGCCCTTAACACCGGCCGCCCACCTAACTGCTACCAAGCCGCACCTGGACTCATCCATGGACCCTTTTCCTGCCAATCCTGCAAATTCGACTGCACCAAGACCCACACCAAACCCACAAACTCCAAACAGAGATCCGACACAAACCATCTGAAGTGCATCCTGCTCAACACCCGCTCGGTCCACTGCCACGCTATAGACCTCTGGAACCTACTCGACACCACTTCGCCGGACGTCGCCTTCCTTACAGAAACCTGGATGAACGCTTCGTCAGCTCCCGACATCGCCATAGCCATCCCAGAAGGCTACAAGATCATCCGAAAAGACCGCATCAACCAAACAGGAGGAGGCATCGCCATCGTCCATAAGAACACCATCCGCATCACAACCAACTCTGAGGACACCCTCACAGCCGCCGAACACCTTCACTTCCAAATCCACATCTAGCCCAAGACCACACTTAGAGGCACCCTCATCTACAGGCCACCAGGACCTCGCACCCAATTCAGCGAAGACATCACTGACTTCATCAGCCCCCACGCCCTCCCCTCTGAGGACTACATTCTACTGGGAGACCTCAACTTCCACCTTGAAAAGAACAACGATAGCCACACCACCACCCTTCTGGACAACCTCGCCAACCTCGGACTCAAACAACTTGTCGACACCCCCACCCACTTGGCCAGGCACACACGCTCGACCCAATCTTCACCTCCAGCAAGCACATCTCCTTCAATCACACCACAACTCTCCACTGGACGGACCACAGCTGCGTTCACTTCAACTACAAAAAGACCACTACCCACAACCACCCACAACCATTACCCCGCAGAAACTGGAACAAAATCACCACCGACCAGCTCTTCACATCGCTCCACCAAAACCCCCCCGAAAAACCACTGGACCCAAACCAAGCAGCCACCGACCTCACACAATGGATCAACCACTGCGCTGACGAATTAGCACCCTTGAAAAACATTCATATCAAGCAAGGTAGCAAAAAAGCCCCATGGTTCAACGAAGACCTTAAGAAATCCAAGATGACCTGTCGCACCCTAGAGAAAGCCTGGCGAAAAAACCCAACCACTGACAACCTAGCCACCTTCAAGAACGCCACCCGCAAACACCACCAACTGATCCGATCCACAAAGAAATCAGCATTCAAGGATCGACTCGACAACAACAGCCACAACAGCAAGGAACTATTCAACATCGTCAAAGAGTTTACCAACCCCACCGCCGACACCAACGACATCACCCCCTCTCAAGACCTCTGTGACTCTCTAGCCTCATTCTTCCACAACAAAATCGCTGACATTCATAACAGCTTTGGAAACCAATCCACACCCCCCTCCTCCGAAATAAAACCTCCTTCCAACAACATTTACGCCTGGAACCCAATCACCACTGAAGACACCATCCGCTTGATGAACTCCATCCACTCAGGATCGCCAACCGACCCATGCCCCCACCACATTTTCAACAAAGCAGACTCCACCATCGCACCCCACCTCAAAGACATCATCAACTGCTCCCTCGATTCCGCCACATTCCCGGAAAGCTGGAAACATGCCGAACTCAGCGCCCTTCTGAAGAAACCCACAGCAGACCCCACTGAACTTAAGAACTACCGCCCCATCTCGCTCCTCCCATTCCCTGCCAAAGTCATTGAGAAAGCAGTTAACAATCAACTCGCCGCCTTCCTCGAATCCAACAAATCCTTCGACCCTTCACAGTCCGGGTTCCGAGCCAAACACAGCACTGAGACCGCCCTCATCGCAGCAACAGACGACATTCGAACTCTTCTGGACAACGGAGAAACAGCTGCCCTCATACTACTAGACCTATCTGCAGCCTTCGACACAGTATGTCATAGCACCCTTATACAACGCCTCAGCAACATCGGAATACAAGGAAAAGCACTGGACTGGATCACCTCGTTCCTTACCGGAAGAACCCAGAGAGTCCGCCTCCTCCCTTTTAGATCAGAAGCCACCCCAGTTATCTGCGGCGTACCACAAGGATCATCTCTCAGCCCCACCCTCTTCAACGTATACATGAGTCCCCTGGCAACCATAGCACGCCACCACAACCTCAACATCATTTCTTACGCAGATGACACCCAACTGATCCTCTCCCTCACCAAAGACCCAAACACCGCCAAAACAAACTTACACGAAGGAATGAAAGAAGTAGCTGAATGGATGAAGAACAGCCGTCTAAAACTAAATTCGGACAAAACTGAAGTCCTCATCTTAGGCTCATCTCCCTCCGCCTGGGACAACTCATGGTGGCCTCCGGCCTTGGGAACAGCTCCCATCCCCACGGACCACGCTCGGAACCTGGGTTTCATCCTAGACTCCTCCCTCTCGATGACAAGACAAGTCAACGCCGTCACGTCATCCTGCTTCAACTTCCTACGCATGCTCAAAAAAATCTTCCGCTGGATCCCCTCCGAAACTAGAAAGACGGTCACGCACGCACTGGTCACTAGCCGACTGGACTATGGAAACACCCTTTACGCCGGAACCACAGCCAAACTACAGAAAAAAACTCCAACGCATCCAAAACGCCTCAGCCAGACTCATACTTGACATCCCCCGCCAAGCTCACATTTCCGGCCACCTTAAAGACCTACACTGGCTCCCCGTCAACAAGAGAATAACGTTCCGCCTCCTCACCCACGCACACAAAGCCCTCTACAACTTAGGACCCGATTGCCTCAACACACGCCTGTCCTTTTACACCCCCTCCCGCCAACTACGATCGTCCAATCAAGCCCTCGCCACAATCCCACGCATCCAAAGATCCACCATGGGAGGGAGATCCTTCTCATACTTAGCGGCCAAAACCTGGAACTCTCTCCCCACCCACCTCCGCCTCACTCAGAACCACCCCGCCTTCAGAAAACAACTAAAGACTTGGATATTCGATAAGTAAAATACACACCTCCCTCAAGCGCCTTGAGACCCTCTGGGTGAGTAGTGGGCTATACAAATTTCGAACTTGAATTAAAAGAATGCCTTGAGATGCATTTTAATGGCTATCTTTTTTCCTGATCCTCCAAGTTACCACAGTTTCCTTGCCCCACACTTTCTGTCGAGTTTTTACTCTGCTCTTTGAGAACGCATCATCAGATATATCTAAATCTGATAATAACTGAGATATGGATCTCAGTATGAATGTCTCCATTACCATGTAAGAAGGCACATTTATCAATGAAGCATGTCATCCAAGACCAGCAGACTTCGCTTAAAGATCATGCATACGGTATCTAAGATTTACTACATGATGGTCTCGACTACAGCCTACAGTCACTTGTCCAATATGCAGGCATCTCAAAGCTAATATAATGCATTTAAATCTCGTTATTTCCACAATGAATGGATACATCTAATGTGCAATATTAATCTCATGAAAACTTTAGCTCATATAATATTCATATGGCATTTGCGTAGCTAAAGCGGTACTCATTTTCTGAGGTTTGCTAAAGCATTCCTTATTAATCTCATTGATATTGCTCAACTTCTTGCATTAGGATGGGTGGATCAAAATTCCCCCATCTGATGCTTACTGGTTAGCTCCATTACTAAATGCTTCCCGATTGAATAGGCCATATCAACAACAAGAAATTCCCTACCTTCTATTTAGTAAATGTGACAACCTTTTATTGGACAGATGGCAAAAGAGATCTAGTATGTGATCAGTGTTAACTATACCTCTTCCATTATTTCAGCTTTGCTGTATAGTTGTCTACTATTTGTCTTGTATTTATTGTGACTCTTAGTCTACAGATTACATTGAAATTAGAGATAATGGCTTGGCCAACTCTCGCACAAAGCTGTAAAAATACGTTTAATATGGGGAAAATGATATAGGGTCTCACATTTTCTTAATAATATTCCCTGGCGCTTTACGATCACTAGGAATAAGTATTTAATAAAGGAGCAACTGAGAGCCTGCTGACATGCCACAATTTCACACTGATGCTCATGAGTGTTCACTTCTTAGAGATTATCACGAAGGCCATGCTGCATGTCCAGTGCACCACTAGGCAGGATTGACATCTATGCTGAGGGTCCGAGTGCTAGGTGGCAAGACCATTGCCCACAAGCTGCAACCAGGGGTTGCAATGCATCACTTTCACTGTTGAAGGCAATGGATTGTGTTTGGGTAATAGAAGAAAGCTGTGTCTCATGTATTAGCCATATGTCTAGCCCCCACTTTAGTTGGCCAAAGCAAGTAGAGGTGGGTGGGGTGTGCAGGGACCAAGATGTAACATTAAAACAAAACAGAATAAAACTTTGAAACCACTGGAAAAAAAACATCTCGAAAAGTTAAGATGATGTTCAATGTATTCATGTTTTGGATGCAAAGAAAAACTGGTGTCATGAAGGATTGTATGTGCAGCAAAACCTTTAAATCCTTGAAATTGGCAATTTATGGTAGCTACGTATCCCTAAATCCACACATTACAATATTTCGATCTCCTATCAATAGAATGCCTGTAATGTATTATTTACGTGCTCACAATTGTTAATTAATGAGGGTCTTGTTCATGAGTTTGGTTATCAATGTCATTGTTGATGTCATTAGTGATGTGTGCGAGAGAACTTAAGCTGCATGGGAGAGGTGATTATATTGTTGGGTTGCTCACCATAACTATCAGAAATCTAGTGCTTATTAGTTATTGTTATCATAATGGCAACATCCATGTACCCAAGGGATTTCGATTTTTAGCTGACATTATTTGGATTCTGAGTTCTGAACTATACACACCCTTTAATGCATTTTCAGTGAATGTGTATGGCCTTTGCTATTAATGGCTTTATCCATTTCCCAAAGTGAGACATATGGCCTTTAGTTATGCACATCAGACTGGTCAGTTGGTGTAGGGAGTGAGCTTTGGACATGTGCACCCGAAGTCTTTGAGAAGCCCCCAGGCTTCTGGGTCTGCACCCACCACCTTTGATCACAGAACCTACTGTACCTGGTTTATGGCTGTACACAGTTATCAGGCTCACTGACTACCTACCAAGCAGGGTGTACATGACTTTGGCCAGAGCAGCAGACTTCTGGTGTTCACATTTCCTTTAAACCAAGCTCTGCACCTAGCTCCCTTGTCCACAGAATCCAATCTGCATGACCTTAGTTTGTGCTAATTTGGGGATGGGCACAGGCATCGTAGTCCTTGGCCTGCTTCCATATCATTGAAGCAGCAGTGCATGTTTTTGGCCATGCACAGGAGATTGCAAATGTTCACCATCCTTCAAGGCTGTGGTACCCCTGGTAGTCCCCGGGGGCCCTTTCGCAACTCCTGTGAGCGACTAGGTAATACCCTAAGCCACCTTGATCCTCTTTTGGTCATGCTGTTATTATTTTGCTTTGCAACAAGAGTAAGGCAAAATATCATTTTTCCTCCTACCCTTAACACTGATGTTTTGTTTTTCCTGCTTAGAGGCCAGGTCTCACGGAGCACTGTTTCTTTTAATATTTGATGGTGTTGAGTTTTTCCTTTGTCATGTTCATGTTTTTGTAACACGCTTTTCAAAAAGGCCATACTTTGCAGTGTTGTTCCTACCAAGGACTAGACTGACACCATGAATTGGCAGCATGCTTGGGTCAGGCAATATTTACATAATTTTTCCAGATCGTATCGATCCTGACAGTAATGAACATCAGTGACTACATATATTAACAAATAACAATGGTTCAACCCAGTAACCAACACCAGTGGACCCAGGCACTAACAAACCTCAATAACACCAGGCAGTGCTCAGCATTGGTGAACTCTGACGGTTTTCAATGCTCCTCCGGTTGCTTTGATTATTTTTTCAGAACTTTTAAACTATCAGTATATTCTTACCATTATTCACCTGAAGCCTGTCCAACACCTTTCTATTATGTACATTTCTCAAAAGGTCCTGAATGGATTTACACCTGGGAGACACAGATGCTACTGCTTAAGGTGGCCTCGTTGTAGGGATCTGTACAAATCTTGACGCAGCGAGACTAACCAGAACACAGTAATTGTTTACCAAATATCACAGAGATTCGTCAAATGCCACAAAGATATTTGTCAATGAAAAGCCTTTCTAGTGGAAAGTGCAACCTAACCACAAGTACAGATTTGTTCTCACCGACCCAGATATATTTTCAGTATTTTATTTCTTCTCACCAGTTGAAGTCCACACCTGACCTTTTAAGGGATCAGCAGGCTGGCAGCACAGAGCAGACTAAGGAATTGATCTACAACATTCTGAGAGATGGGTAAGTATACTCTTGACGCAACTGTTGCTGAATACACATAAACCTATATTTTCCCTGTATGAAACTTGTATACACCACACTACTTGCTCTAGTTAAGCCGTATTCACAGGTAATGCAAAAACGCAGACCATTCAGTTTTTGCATAATTTTGTCCTTTCTGATTTCGATTTCAAAACATGTGAGATTTTGCTATATGCTTGTTGCTAAATGTTGCAGTTTCTTATTTAGCAGTATGATCTTTTGAGCTCTATATCCCTTGTTTTGATTGTGCTTGATTCTTCTCCTCTACTTGGAGTATAGCCACAACAATGACCTCATTGACGACCATGTCTTCTTGGTGACGGTTTATGAACGCATCTGCTTGCATTTGATTAACATTTGCAGCTTTTATTCCATGTGCTAGGGCCACATGACAATTAATGTGCCCCCAAACATAAATTCAAATGTGTGGCACAGCAAGGGAAATAAAGAACCAGGTGGAGTTACAAGAGCTTTTATTTGAGGAGCTCGCTTTTGTGGAACGAAAGAGGAGTGTTGGAATTTCCTCATCCGGGCATGTGCCGCACTCTTGTACTCGACATGAATGCCAGAGTCTTTTGCTACGGAATCTTCAGATTCGCAGTACTGGAAGTGATGGAGCTGTAAATGTTCTCACACCTCCCTGTGTTGTTACACACTCAGTTTCCTTTGAAAGGAACACATCCTGCCCAGCTCCCCATACCTGTTGGCTCCTTCAAATGCATAAGTTCCCAGTTGATCACCTGATGTTATTGGCACCAATTTTCCTGTCGATGTAAAGAATTGCGTTGTAATGGCATAGCATGGTAACTTCGCAGTCATTGTACCGACCGCGATGTAACGGCACGCGTTGTACTAACTCGCATTGTACCGTCATACATCCCAATTTTCCACCCCTCTCAACATAGTAACTCTGGAGGTAAGCAAAGAAAATAGCAAGCATTGTCAAAGCTAATGGGTCGTTCCTTTTGAGACCTATTGGCTTTGTCAATGTTTTTTAGCTATGCTGTACAGCAGTCTTGATGCATTGCAACACGGTTAAATGGAGAAAAAAACCTATGACATGGCTTGCCATGCCATGTGGTAAGCACATGAACCACACGTGCATGCCTACAAAATGATGCGGATGCTCTTTTTTGTTTTTATTTGCTGATCCAAATTGGATCAACAAATAAAAAGAAAACAAACATGTGAAATCAGTATTTTGAAGCACGTTTGGAGAAACCAACTAGGAGGGCCTTGGAGGGGGAGGGGGGACACAGAGGGCTTGGCGGGGCAACAGAGGCCTTGGCGGGGCAACACCGAGGCCGTAGGCAGGGGAAGCAGTGCAGGGGGGCAGAGAAGAAACTGGCGACAAAAGGAGGGCACGGGTGGGGTGATGCAAAAAAGGTGGTGGGTGTCGGAAGGGCAAAGGAATAGGGAGAAGTAAAGTGTTACAGAAGAGGGCACGGCTCGGCACAAATAACACAAATAGCGGGGAACGGAAGCAACATGGAGGGTGGGGAGGAGATGAAAAGCAATGGGCTCAAGAGCAACGTTGAACAGGCGAGGGAAAAGCACATTGGTGAGAAAGCAACGGAGGAGTACACGAGAGCGAGCGTAATATGGAGGGAGAAGGACATGGGCAACTGTGAACAATACGGAGTGCAGGGGGAGAGAAATGCTCGAGGCAGACAGCTGGAAACCCCATGCACTCTTGTGGAGTATTGCTTGAAAATCAAGCCGTGAAAGCGTAAAAGCCAGACAGTTATAGGAGATGCTATAGATGTTGTGTACCTTGGAAGGGACAACACAAGACTGGCAAGCTGGGGCATGATTAAGAAGCAGGCAAATTAGTGATGGAAGCCAACCAATGGTAAGCAATTGGCGGGCTCCAAGCCCTTGTATGTTCTTGTATGTTCTTTGTAAGTCAACAATATGTCTTTTGCAACCAGGCAGTTCTGCTGCCCGGTAGTCTCAACCAAAATTGTCCAGCAGCAGACTCCCACACCTCATTTACCAGTTCCTTGTGAATGGTGGCTGCCACGGCATTCTTTGTGTAGTAGAACATTGCCAAGAATAGGGTCTTGTTATTTTGGAATTGAAAACCGGTGAGGGTTTAAACTGCAGAGCCATAGCAACCTTAAGACCAGGAAGTAGGAGGAAGGACAGGTTGGGCACTAGAGTAGGAGCAGGGACCAAAGGCACTCCGCAAGTAAACAAAGCTCGAAATGCTGTCTAGGAGGAAGATGAAACACTGATCCAAGACCTATGATGCAGAAAACCGAAAAACGTACTCTTCTACCACTGTTGGTGAGAACATCAGATCCTTGAGGAAGCAAATCTCCAAGGTACTGGAACAGCACTGGTTGAGAGTGAAGTCATGAATGTTTGGCCTAGCACTGGATTTAATGAGGCCATACTAACACATAGGGAAGCTAATAACTTATTACATTTTCACTCAACTCTTTTTGTCCCATTTGGGAAAAACTATTGAAAAACCTTCCCTGGTTGTTACATTTTCTTTGCATCTGCTTTATTCTTAAAATTTCAAATGCCCTGAAAGCAAATTCTGTTTTACGGTATTCACTAATGTGTGGAAAGAAAATGGTCTGTATGCTCCAGGTAAATAGACTGAGGAATAGGAAAGTAAACCTGCAGAATACAAGGAGAAATAGATCTAAAGTAGAATAGGAAAACAAAATTAATGTGGCTTGGGAAACTAAGCTTACTGGAGGAATATGTGTTTTCGAGCAGTAAAAGCATTTAAAATACATTCCTTGTAATCCAGCCTGCTTTACAGGGGTAATCTGTGACCACAATTGAGCCTGCGTGTACTCTGGCAACTGTGGCACAATTGTCTAAATTAAGAAACTCCTTTGCTTCTCTTATTCTAGAAAGACCTGAATACCTGTGCACTATAAAGCGCAACCTTTTGAAAAATAAATCTGCATAAGGTTATTTATCAGATGACCACGCGTTCAGATTTGCTTAGTTCTCAAATGTGAGTTTTTTGTATTTCAAAGGCATTGTGCTCCACTTAGATGCCACTATTCGCTAAAACCCGAATATGTCTGCTCAAGGCCCTTTGAAATGGGAAGGTGTTGGTCTTGTGAGCTTTGAACAGGAACGTTCATAAGTATAAAATAAAAAATATATACATTTTAAAACTTTTTATTTTAATTGACGACCATATACTATTGTTTTTCCCATTAACTCAAATGAAATTCATTTATCAGCTGTAACCACTCTATTGTCAGTGGCTTCAGCTGATATTTCAGATACTGAAAAGTGTTTGGATGCCTTCACTAAGAAGGTGGAAACATTCCAGGCAGACAACACACGCATGCAGTCTACCCACAATCAGATGGTGATTCAGATGTTGAACATAGAAAACTAGAGGAGGGTTTCTGCTGCAGCCTCCACCATGAAAAGAACTTGCATGGAATTCAATTTTTATGGTCCAGATATATTAAGAATTGATTAGTAAAAAGTGTTTGCCATTTGTTCTTTATCGTTTTGTGCAAATAATTTCAGATTTTGCAAATCGACCTATGTACTAGTAGGTCAGTTTTGAAAATCACCTTTCAGATAGCTCATAATTCAACCTACGTCATCAGTATTAATGAGGTAGGAAGCAAACTGCAACTCGCTCTGATAGAATGCGCTCACAGGGACCGTGACCTGTTTGGGTCAGCAGACCATTTTGTCTGAGACTGCATTTTAATAAAGTACATATTTTTGTAATGCAGTCTGTTTTCCTTAAAGGAAATGAGCTGCATGTAAGAAAACAATCCACGTTTTGAAAAAGTGAGAGTTCACACTGGTCCCTTGGTTCACCCCCTACTCCCAAACAAACTTTTTTTCTCATTCAGAAGGGGGAAGATGTTACATGGGGACCCCTTCCACTTTCCCAATGGGTTGCCACTTCCTTTAAGCAGTTGGTAACAGATTCGTGGTTTCCAACCGAAATTGCTGTCTCAAACCATTGATACATAGTATGAATCACAGTTTGTAAGGGACACCCTAAACACTCCCATTCCAAATTTCGATTATGAAAGCTTATATAAACCCGTTTGGCAAAACTGTAACCTATTAACAAATTGCAAGATGTGTTTAATACATAGTAAAAAATAATTTAGCAGTCGCAAACCCTGTGATGTACTGAATCACAAACTTTGTGACTGCTAAATGACTTTGTACATCTGCCCCATAGTTAACAATATGTGATGCATTAACTTTTTTTCTGTTCTACTCTCTGACGCACCTTGTGCATATTTGGAAACATCTATCAGTATGTACAAACCGAATGTGTAGAAGAAGGAATGCCGCAGCCAAGAATATTATATAGACTTTTCCGTAAGATGATCAAAAGTTAGAAGAAGATGGATGCAGTGGTTATGGCTGTAGTGAGCACATATTACAAGACCAGTCATTTGCAAAAGCAGAGAAATATACCTGCTCAATAAACTTACATGTTTTTGTATATCAGTTTATCTTGGATTTGAAGTAACTGATCAAGTAGTGCAACTTCTTGAGGAAGGGTGATGATGGGGATAGGTGTTTGAAAGTGGCTGATATTGGGGAGAGTGGACATTTTCAGAGATGGTCACTGGTGCTGACTGGTTGCATTCTTTTGCAACATTGTGGCTGGGTTGTCCTGGCTTTTACCATTTATTTTAATGGCTGTACTTCTTTGTCCTTTGTAGCACCACTGAAAGTGAAATCTCACTAAAGAGGAAAACCAATCTTGTATTTGAGAAGATTCAAGTCTATACTGTAAGTGTTCACTCGTGGATCTCCACGCTTTTCTTTGTAAAAATGGAGTAGTAATGGGACTAACACAGTCTCTTGGTTTTCGGTACCTGTTCTTATTTCTCATTAGAGACATGTCTTCGTTACTGCTCCTTGAATGAAGATTTATTACATGTAGCAAAAATATTGAATGCTCTCAATATCACAATTTTCACATATTAAAATGGGGCCACAGTTGCAGGGCATAAACATAAATTCAATCAACTAACAGGCAGTGAAAAATTAGTATTTTTGAACTCTTGTTGGAAATGTTCATGCTGGATACTGTGCTGTTACAGATTACATCATCCTACTATTGACATTAGCTACATTACCAAAGCACTCCATTCCTCAAAAAAGAGTTCTGTCGAGCACAGCACAGATTATTAGTTTCATCATGCATTATTAAGTACTATTGTTCGCTAGCCTAACCTTGAGCTTCCCTGCAGCAATGTTTTGTTACAGCTTTGTGACATCTCGGAGTGTACTATTTCTACCATGCATGCCAATTGTGTAAGATCAGAGTTCTGATTTAGCCCCTTTTCTCACTTTTACAATATAAAGAATGTTAAGCTAATAATATCTTAATCAAATAAAGAAGTTGGAGGTTTTGGGTTACTTGATATATAAGTAAAAGTGGTGAACAAAGGGTCAGCAATGAGGAAACTTCTCACAGCCGGATTATGGGATTGAGAAACAGATATACAAGCTCACTGTTTGTTTTTCGAAAAGAATGAAAAAGGGGGTGACATGGTGACCTGTCGATGGAGGTGTGGGTGTCTGTAGGATTGGAGATAGTCAGCTTTTCAACCACATGTCTGCTGTGAGCAATCTGCAGGACCTTACACCCATCCCCAGTGCAACACTGAGACTGTTCACTAGGCAATCAATAATTCACAGTCACAATGTCTCATCTTTACAAATATGTATATGAGGCATGGAATAGACACAGCTGGATTTGAAAGGGGGTACCAGTTATGGAGCTGTACAGTCTGTCTGCTGCTATGCAGTATTCAACATATGGTTGGTCAATAAGAATTTGAGCATTTGTACTGGACATTCTT
The DNA here is from genome assembly GCF_964261635.1 of Lissotriton helveticus. Classification (NCBI taxonomy): domain Eukaryota; kingdom Metazoa; phylum Chordata; class Amphibia; order Caudata; family Salamandridae; genus Lissotriton; species Lissotriton helveticus. Next base: position 821,435,302 of record NC_136073.1, read on the forward strand.
ATTGGTGCATAGAAATCATTCTAAAAATATGTATATATATTGTGGTAGCATGCTGTAGAAGGCAAAAGCAATTCAGAAATTGTTCAATGGTATCACTGTGGTTTTGACTTTGAATATTTGAAATGCATTCTTAATGGTACTAGCAGAGTCATCGCTTTAAATTTAGTGACAAACTCAGTTGATGTAATACTGGATTTATTTTGCACATTATTTACTTACAAGTGAAAGCAAAACTCTAAATTCATCCTTTGTAAGTGAAAGTAAAAAGTTTGTCCAAACTCTGATGAGGAAGATCATTTTAAAATGGTATTTGCTTACATTCTTAGTTTTGAAAACTTGCTTATGTAAGGCCCTTTAAAGAATCTGCTCTCCAAAGAGAACATTCAATTCTGCAGCTGTAATTGTTTTAGTATTATTAGAGTTTTATTAATTATGCAAAAACATTCCCAGATTTTCCAATTTTCTTTTGGGAAATATAAGAATAGTTGCAACAGACCATTGTTCTTTATTGCCTCATAATCACTCTAAGCCTGATTGTGATGCAGTGTGGTGAACAGGAGAGTGAGTTCTTTCCCATTAAAGTCTAAACCTTACGCAATTTTGTGATGATGGATATTTCCCTTTGCCGGAGGTTAATTACCGATAGATATTGGGAGCACTTTAAATGTTCTGAATACTAGCATTAATGACAGTATAAAAAAGAATGTGGAAGTTTTAATTAAATTACATTTGTAATAATCACTAAAGCCACAAATTGCATAACAATCGTATTCTTTGCTTTTTGCTATCTGGTCACTTAAAATTACCTTTTTCTATTTTGCTTATTTTGTTGTGTTCTTGATGTTATGTAACCATCTTTATTACTTATTATTTAAAATGTTTGTTCAATCTCCATCAGCAAGCTTCATCTCCGGATGGCACCCAGACCCTAATATCTCAGAAGAATGACCTTCAGAGAAAGATGGGCGAACTGCAGCGTCAACTGGATGAAGAGACGAAGGTAAAGAGAATTTCACACTTTTAGCTCTTTCAGCTTCAGCTCTGATGTATTTTGCCTGTCATCACATTGAGAGAGGCCATTAATTTCTTTCTACCCTGGTCACCCTCTTGTGAGCTTCAGACACATGGCATACCAGTAGATTTGATTGCCTCACCAGCCTTTGGATATTTGCTGGTGGACATTGGAAAAAGATGAAGACAATGGGATGATTCGTTCTGTTGGCCAATTTCGTCGGCACAATGTAAGCCAAAAGGTCCACTGTAGTGTCTCTCTCCTGTTGGTTTCTTGGGAAAGTTACCTATAGCTGACTTACGTGGCATTGCCCAATGTGCTGTAGCAATTATGTTGGGTCTCTGCAGTTGGTTCCAGCACATGTACGGAGGGCTTTTGGATTCTTGTTGACATTGGTTCCTCAATTAGATTTTCAAATACTTGTCTTAATTATTCTTTGAGCATATGGTCTTAACCGCAATATATATATGAAAGACGCTTTGATGCCTTCTACTTTTTGTTATATTCTTGGATATATTGCATTCAAGAAGAAAAAATATGTTTTTGGCCTTTAGCCTTTAAGAAAGCAAGACACACTATTCATGGGGTTTTCTTATGCTGCTTGGAGGTAACTCTCACTACTCCAGTGCATAATTTAAACCTGTGGTCAACACTGGTAGTTGTCAACACTGGTATTTATGACAGTCTTCCCCATGGTGGCACAGTTTGGCTAATTAAACACAACAACAATTGTTTATTAATTCAATATATTTTAAAAATGACTGTCTGCCGCCTAAGCCATTCTTATTACTTTAGGACCTGGAATAGTCGACATTTTCACATTTGGAGGAGTGTGATGGTTAGTTGTTGAGTTGGTACTGTCATTGGTAACCACCGGGTGGTGCAGGCGGCATTGGCCTCCTGAGGAGGGCCCAGGAACCACTTCTACTGTGTCTTTCCACAAATTAAGTACTGCACTACTCTCACTCACCCTCAACCTCGCAGAGGGATTGCATTTTGTGCTAGCAACCTCGGTCAAAACAGAGTTGCACTGCCATTTTCCACAGGTACTGGACTACATTTTCTGGCTGTATGTCCTGAGAATGGTGTTAAGTGCCTGGGAAACGAGAGCCCTTTGTGTTTAAAACTTTCTGCTGCTCCTGCCTGGCTTCTCATCTCAGCATGGTGTTTCTTGTTGTATTGCATTGTATTACAGCACTTAAATAGCGCATACTAGTGGGTGGTACTTAAGCGCTTGACAACATGGGCAGCACACTATGCAGTGTGAGGTGTTTGGTTGGAAGGATGTTGTCTTTGTTTGTTTGATCCTTTATGGGAAGTATTTCCACGTTGTGTATGATGATACCAAAGTGCGTTTTATCGTGTTATGAGAAGCAACTCAAAGGAGTGTTGTGGATAATGAAATTGAGAGACAGAGACTCACGTGGTTTATGGTTTTCTGTAGGCTGACAGCTTTGAGCAGCTGTGTAGGTCCCTTTATTGCATTTATTATCATAGTCTACTTAGCTGTTTACTGCACTGGGGTGGCTATTCCGATATATGGTGTTCACAGTTTTTGTTCCTGAGCAGGCATGGTTGGAGAGAGAAATAGAGAGGATATCACTGTGGATATACTTTGTTACTGTCATCCCACGAGGGCTAGTTTGTGAGGATGCCACCCAAGAGGAAGTAATCCGGAATGAACAGAAATAGACTCTATGCAATAAAATGGCAATATTGAATAAAAAGAAAATCTACAGCTTTGAGTGGGAGTGCACCAGCTCATTTGATATGATTGTATATCCTGTCCCATAGAACTTGGAGCCACAGACTACACCCTATATCTTTTACCAGTAAATCCGTACAGGCAAAATGTGGGTAAAGAATATGAGAACCTAATTACCAATAAGCTTCAAGCTCCACCTGCACTGTGTATTGACCACTAAAGTTGGGCCCTGAGGAAGGTTGTATTCTAAATGAAGTATTTACCGAAACATGATCCACCCCATGCTAGCCAACAGTGCAGAAATAGATCACATATACATGCACTGAAAAAATGGATTATGTTAAAAGTCTGGAATTAATTGTTTTTAATGTAACGTCGGGATCAATTGTTTTTAATGTGATGTTCGTTATGAGTCGGAATGTATGAATCTGTGAAATTAGGGGGAAAAGGGCTAGTCATCTTCTGAATGCATTATAAAGTGTATTTTCTTTAGTTCAACTTTGGAACTGTGCACAATCTAGTGTGTTTTACACTTGTTTGTTATAAATCTCTTGTGATTAATTAGTAATACACTTTGAAGTTGTCACTACATGTTTTATATCAAAGTAGAAAGTGAATAATTGGTATAATTTTTGTTGGACCATAGACGGTAGTTGTAGATAAAAATGCAATTTATAAGCAATACGGGTACAGTGGGGGTGAGCAGAGGAGGATGGGTCTCTGTTCATATTGTTTCACACATACCCTGTCCTCCAGACCTAAAGGGAAGCCAGGGTTCATCTCATATGTATATAGGTTGATTTTTTTCCAAATAGTCTATTTAAGGGGCCTGCGGTCAGGCAGTCTTAATCCGATTGAAGATGGTAAGCCATTGAAAATGCAGTGTAGCAAGACGCGAACCCTGAATTACTGTGGGTGCCTGGTTCTTCCAATCTGTTATGTCTGGATGAGGGTAGGCCTAGATTTGCATTAGGCTTCCACCAAAGAGGAGGTGAGTGGGCTGTAAATGGATGCTGTGGGCATATTTAAGTTCTTAACTTTGGCAATGGCCTGTTCAGTGCATCTGGCGATGCCAACACAGTAATGGTATCCCGGTTTGTGGACTGTGGTATTGGTGTGTGATTTTTGCCTCCACTATTAATTTGCTACTGTAAATGATCACGTTATTGCCATTACCTGGTTCTGTGATGAAGCAGCCACCATCCGGCATATCATGTGCATCCAATGTTATTGGTTCCTTGTGCCATTGGTGGGATTGCTGAGGCATTCCCTTCTGTGTGTGATGCGGTGTCTATACTTAGTAGGCTACACAGGTCACACAACAATGCACCTAAGGGTATGTCTGGGCATGATTAGGTGCCACCTGATCATATGGTCGATGTTCTTTGCCATTCTGTTCGTCTCTTGTGGATTTAAGTCTTTTCCTGGTCATACAAGACTACATTTGTAAACCTGGTGGCTGTGTCTTGTACCTTATGACTATCTGATGCCTATGCTGGTGTCCTAGGATTGCTGTGTTCTGAAATGTCTTGGCTCTCACACTTAAGATCATTTCTCCCTAATGTCACTTCATTTTATGTCTTTGTAGGTAAATGTCTCTTGAGATCCCTTCCTGTAAGGTTATCGGGTGGTCCATAGGGTGTGTGATGTCACCTTAATTTCTCTGGCATTTTGGTGAACTGGTTTCAATGTATCCGGCTCCATTCCCTAACACACGAACCTTCTTTTATTGTTTTTATTGATGCTGTTGTACAACATCACCAAATTTTAGTCCACATCGACAGGTAGCTTTACAGGCCCTGAAAAGATTCTTATGTTAAAACAACCAACTTTATCATTCGAACTTTCAGTGCAGTGTTTTTTATTTTACAAAAATGTCCTCGACAAGTGGTATGATGGCTTTTGTCTTGTACATGAACGAGAATTTCTATCTACGTTTCTCTGAAGGTGGAGCTCCACCCATCTCACTCCTGGGAAATGATCCACATGTTTGCGGCTCAGCTGCTGCACAGCTTGTTTGTGTAGTTAGCAAGTGTGTCCAGAGGCTAAAGTGTTTCCAGGTATTGGCAAAGTGTGATGTTTGGCTGTTCACCTTGAAAGGTTAACTGCGCCATGCAAACGGAAAATAATGCCCAGCATGTTTATTGACAGACATTTTGTACTTTTAAACCAGAAAGCACTCTCTTTTGATGTGGGCTTCGGAATTATTTATTTTAGGGCTATTGCAGCCACCATACGAATCTACTTTACAAATCATTGTCTGACATAGGAAAAGTGGTGAAGCTACAAGCACCCATTAAAAAAGTATATTTTAGCAGTTTGAACTTGAAAACTTATTAGTTTATCTGCATTTCATGTTTGTTGTAATCAGTTAGTCAATGTGCCCATGGTAGTAGTTTATTCTGGTGTGTTATGTCCCATTAGCAACGTATGAAGTTAGAAGTGTCGCGAGAACGTCCTCGAGCCGGTTTGCAGAATCTGGAGATCAAGCTGGAAGAGAAAACGGAGGAATGTAACCGGTTAAAGGAAATTTTTGAGAAGAAGAAAAATGAACTCCATGGAACCTCGCAAGAGTAAGTAGCGGTCTGATGGCTCCGTGAGTTCAACGCTTACTGCTGATATATATGTTGATCTGCAGATCAAAAGCTCTGATTTCATCAAGGAAACTCAGCTTTTCATTATTACGAGGTCACTCAGTTGACTGCTATAAATGGGGAAATTGTACATAGCAGATAATACAGATGGCTAAATAGCATATGAAGTGCTCCTCACAAAACATTGTTATTCTCTTTATGATAATGATTATTATTTTCTGCAGAACACGTTTTTGGGCCTGTTTAGAGGGCTGCAGGGATTCTTAGGCCAGAGTCTGCCAAGTTTAAACTTGCATTCTTGCTTAAGGTTCCCCTTGGAGCACAAAAGACTAAAAAAATGCCTAGTTGCAACCAGACAGTTTATGGTTTAACCCCTTTGGTGCTTGGGACGGCCCCCGGCTATCGTACGTCACGGTGGGCGTGTGCGGAGGACGGCCGGGGCCCGTCCAAACCCCGCCTGCTCATTAATTCTCCCGCACAGCTAGAGAATTATTGCAGCGCGCAAGGGGTTAATCATGTCTGCTCAACAACTGGGAAATAAATGCTCCCTTTCCAGCTAAGCTTCTCACTGATGTCGCTGCATGAGCTAAGATTGTCATAGCTGGTTTTGTGTTAACTTTGTTTTATTGAGTTTCAGCCAATAAATAATGCACAGTACGAGCGTCAGACAATGCTGTATATGTTTAAGGGCCTCCCTCCCATCTCTGCCCAAACACCTGGCATCTTCATGCAGGAAAGCCAAAGTCTGTCTGTGCAGCCAATGTCCAATGCTCCCTGACAGGGCGAAGGCCCTAGCTAGGAACCCCCCAAAATAAACTCAGTTTTACAAAAGGAACTTGATCCCAACACCCCCCCCCCTCACCCCCCCGGAACAGGTGTGTCTAAGTGATTACAAGCATAGGCGGAGCATCCTACAAGGTTGAAACGCTCAATTCCCAGAAGTATCTGTAGAAGAAGAAGGACCCAGGAGTCTCAGGAGGTGTAAATATTTTGGGCATGTGACTTCATTAAATTCCGCCGCCAGTATTGCCAGCAGCGGTTGCCAAATATTAGAAAAGGAGGGAAGGGATTGGGTGAGGGACGCCTGAATGTGCTCCATGCCCACTATATACCATAATTTGTGGAGCCACCCCGTCTGTGTCGGGCGAGTACGTGTACCCCAGAGCGACAAAATGTGTTGCACAGCTGCCCCCATGGCCAATCCCATCTGCTTTCCCCGAGCTGATTTCAGAGGGAATGTAAGTTTATTGGGAAGTCCTAAAAGTGTGTAAGCTGGGAATCTAGGGATTTCCGTGTCAAAATGAGCGTCCATGTCATTAAGCACCTCTGTCCAGAACCCCTCCACTTCCGAGCACCTCCATAGCAGATGAGTCAGTGTCCCTTCCTCACCCCATCCCCTCCAGCAGGCTGAACTGCGCTCCGAATTACCCCTATGCAGCCGGACCGGGGTTAAATACCAATAAGTTGTTACCTGTCCAGTCCAGGTTCAAAGTCCGGGTTACCAAACAGTGGCATCAGCGGGGAAGGGAACGAGGTGAGCCCTCTCTTACACTTAACCGCACCCCAAACTCTCATAGTTGTAAGGGTGATAGGGGATCTATTAAGATATTTCGACCTGTTTGTTTGCTTCAGGAAGGGTATCTTCCACAGAGCAGTCTGAGCCATCGCCCTGTCCTGGAAGAGCCATCTCTTCTCTGATTCAGGCCCCTTCCATTCCACTAAATACCGAAGTTGGGTTGCCTGATAGTAGTGTAAGATATGAGGGATCCCCAGCCCCCGTCTCATCTGGTGGCCGTTGAGACAAGTCCATGCACATCCGTGGCCTCTTCCCTGCCCATATGAAGGGTTGAATGGCGTCTTGTAGCTTTCGGAGAGTTCCTAGGGGAGGTCCAACCGGTATAGTTTGAAAAACATATAATATTTTAGGTAATGCGGACATATTTTCTTACCGCAATCCGTCCCAAAAGTGATAGTGAGTGTTGTTGCCAACGTCTCCGGTCTCCCTGAATTTGAGAGGTGAGCTTCGCATAATTCAAGGAGATTGTCTACTCAGTGAACGGAGCTAGGGTAATTCCCAGATTTGGGATCCTATTGTACGCCCGAAGATTCCCAAATTCCAGGGGTAAAGCTACTGACATCTGGTCATTGCTCCCCAGGGGGAGAAGCATTGATTTCCCAGTATTTATTTATTTAGATTTTAAAGCCCGACACCGCTCTGAAGGCCTCCAATTCGCATAGGAATGCGGGCACTGACTTTTTAGGCGTATCTAATGCCACCAGAATATCATCCGATTACAGGCTGATAGTGGGAGTCTCCTTTGGGGGGAAGAGACATCATATGTCGGGTGGTCCCGAATCCTCTGGGCGAGGGGTTCAATGTAGAGCGCGAAGAGGATGGGCGATAGGGGGCACCCCTGCCTCGTGCCCCTCTGGACGTCGAAGGGGCAGAAGTGGTACCATTCACCCGGATGGATGCCTTTGGCTTGTCGTAACAGCTCGCGACCCAGGCCCTGAAGCGTTCCCCGATACCAATAGCTGGTTTTAATGTTCATCCGCTCCCACCAATGTGCCATCCTAGACATATACTAGTACTCCAGCCAGCCAGTATCCTGGCCACAATACTCCCCTGTCTTCAAATCCTCACCCATCTACAGTAACAGCAACGTCTTTGTTTGCTTTGATTTAAAATAAATAAATAAAAATAATTCTCGGGCTAAGGACTCGCTTTTATAGCGTGTTTCAAACAGTCTTTAGTAGAACCTCAAAATGCTGTGCCTCAGGGTGGCATGAATGTTTTGCTCATTCATATTAACCAACACAGAAAACAAGAGGGGCTCAAACCATGTACCGTTAATAATAAACAAAAGATGTGGTGGAAAAACCTCAGAGAAATAACATTTATTAATGGAGTGATCTGGGCTCAGTCGCGTGTCTACCGATTGAAATTACTCATAACCAGGGCCGGACTGGCTGTAGTGGGCACCGGGCAATCCCCCGGTGCGCCGCACGGGTGGGGGCGGTTTTTGTTACAGGGCCGTTTTTGCAGCATAGCTGCAAAATCGGACCTGTAACAAAATCGGCCGAAAACCAGCCCTGGCAAAGAGCTTGGCCGCACACCCAACCCACGGGGGGAGGGGGGCAGCCGAGCACTTTGTCAGGACCGGTTTTTGTTCCCAGTCCGGATCTGCTCATAATCATCAGTGAAAATGAGTTAGCCATTTAGGCAGTGTTAACGAAGGTGAAAGAAAGGGCACTTGGGGAGCTTTAGACAAAACCGTGGATGGGTGGAAGATAGTTAACATTTGGTGACAAGTCACAAACATTTTTCCTGGCATGTCTTAGTGACACTGCTAATACCTATCATGATTTGCATACTGGACACAGGGGAAATAGAATACATTTGAACTACAGCCTGTCAGACTTGAACAAAACAGTGACAGTTTTGTATTTGAATGGGGGGCAAGGTGGTCTTGGGAGGAGTAACTGAGTTGAAGATATAAGGAAATGAAAAGCAGCACAAAGTCAAAAAGTGGGACTCCATTTTAAGTCCAAAATCAGGATGGATAGCTAACATGTTGTCGTAGAGAAGCAGTCCCAAGAATATGACCTTTCAAAGATTTGTACAGGCAAATGTAAATTGGAAGATCCTGAGAATAATGCAAAGTCAGTACAGAAATCCATGTTGGACATAATCTTAAAAAAATGTTTAGCACAGTAGTTTACTTTGCTCTGATTTGAAGTATTTTATCGGTTGAACTCATATATTTTATGTTTGGAATATCCTTTTAAAATATCCTTTACGGGAAATGCTGCATTTCTTCAGGTATAATGAGGGCACACATTTATTTATTTTATGTGTTCTATTGTACTTGAACGTTACTGTGTGACAATTTGGCTCAGTGGAGTGGAGAGAGTATAGATTTAAGTTGTCTGAGCAGGGTGCAGTTAATCGGGTGTGAACAGCCTATAAAAATGCTCCATGCATTTGGTAATAATCTGTGATAAAGGATAGATTGATTCAACTATGAACTTCTTACAGGGCTTAGGCATATGTCCTTCCTTTCCTCAACGAGCGAAGTATTGATTTGGAGTAAACAGATGGGTTGAAGTTATAGCCTATCAAACTGAAACATTTTAATCCTCTCTGAATAGCAAATCCTAGCTCCCTGCTGAAAGTATATCTATTCCTTATGCTTTGGCGTATCCCATTTTCTGATGCTCGTGTTGGGTAAAATGTGGCCAATGTGAGAACACTTGAACTAAAGCTTAAAGGGTCTTCAGTGAACAGTTACTCTCCAGGAGCCTGGTTGGTAGCTCATCCACATACCATGCTCATATTTCACGTTTGTGATATAGTTTGCCTTTCTGGCAAGAAATACCACAGAAAGGTAGCTTTCATATAATTGATTATTCCAATTGTTTCTTCAGCTATTTATTAGTTTGACACATAGTTTGCACGGTCTAGTACTAGACTTACTACTTTTTTGATCCTATAGGCCATGGAAAGCCATATTTTTTAAAGACAATTAACCAAGCATTATCCACTTTTTAGGTTGCTGGAAGTGCGCATGGAGAAAGAACAGGTGGAAAGCAAGATGAGGGACCTGGAGGACAGACTACTGGATATACAAGAGGAAACCAGTCAGCTCCGATCCTCCTCAAGAAGCTCTGAAGACAAGGATGCCCTTATGAAAGTATGTGGCCTTCCCATCAATAGAAATTCAGATAAAGATTACAAATCGAACTCCGTTGTCAATCCGATTGAGAGCATTTTTGCTCGTGTCTGGTTGGATCTCATTCTGGACCCATTCTTTTTCCTGTCATGACTATACATAATATTAATCTACTAATAACATTTCTTTTAATCCTAATGTAATCTGATATGGTGCTCTACGATTATCACATGAATTTGTGTACTTCGTTTAAATAATATTTGTTGAATGTGTTTACCTAATTTAATTGGGTTTAATTGAATTGGCTGTAAAACGTAGTTGAATCCTCTGACTGTTTTTAAATGCCTCGATTATGCTCTTTTGATAAATGAAGTAATATGAAAGAAGGGTAAGGAATGCTAACTTTTAATGAAATTGAACATTTGAAAAGAATAATCTGCATGTACAGTGGTGATTAACTGTAGCTTGGTTTCCGATAGATACATCTGCCGTGTGGATTCCTCACCTTGTGAATATCCCCCTTGCGTCCGCAACGTTCGGAAATTTTCTTCGTAGTACGCCGACGTGGGCGACGTCACAGGAGCACGGCATCGCGCGCGACTCCGTCTGACGTCACTGACCCCATATCGGGCCCACGCCGGCGTGATGACGTCAGTTCCCTTTTTTCCGCGTCTTCGACGCTAACGGTTTTCGGGATCTTCTGCGATACTTAGTATCTAGCTGTTATTTAATTGTCACTGTTTCTCTTTTACGACTTAATTCTTCACCGAAGATGTCGTCGAGGAAAACAGGCTTTAAGCAATGTAGGTCTTGTGCCCGCATGATGTCTATCACTGACCCACATAAGTATTGTTTGTGGTGTCTTGGTTCGGATCACAACGTTAAAAACTGCAGTTCCTGTTTTAAAATGAACCCAAAGGCGCTTCGGGAGCGTGAAGCTAAACTACTTTTAGCGAAGGTAAAACAGGATACTGGAAGATATTCGAGATCGACGTCGAGACGATCGAAGTCGAAGCAAAGGTCTCGATCGAAGTCGAGATCGGCGTCGAGATCCAGAGCGGGTTCGAAATCTGGAGAGGAGTCGAGATCTAAACCGAAGTCAAGATCCAGAGAAAGATCTAGGTCTAGATCTAAGTCGGCTTCAGGTCACGCTTCGAGCTCCTCGAGGAGAAAGCATAAGAGGAGGAAGCACAGTTCAAGGCATCATTCAGGGAAGGAATCCTCTGACTCGAAGAAAAAGTCTCACAAACACCGTAAGGACTTTGTCTCTCCTTTGCCTGCCTTGTCAATCGAAGGTTCTCCGACTCCGGAACCAGAACCGGATCCGGTATCCTCGCATCCTTCGGAACATGAAGAGGAAGAAGAGGTGATTCCTCAGGCTCCGGCTCCAATGGAGACTCCTGTAGACCCAGAAGGTCAGGGTGAGAATGTGTCGGAACGACCTCCGTTGGAACATCCGGTAGGTCCGTACCCTCCCTTTCCTGGTCCTGGTCAGGATCCCTCGCATTTTCTCCATGCGATGTTTGGAGTATATTCCAGGGCGATGTACCCCGCTGGAGCGCCTGTTGGTCCCATGGGTCCATTATCGTACAATCTGGGCATTCCTCAGTCGTACGCCCCAGCTCCATTTATGCCTTTTATGCCGGCGCCTCTTCCACCTTGGCTCGGTACGGCTCCGCCGAGGTCTTCGACTCCGCATGCGGCTTCGCCGACTCCGGATCGACCTCGTAGTCGAGATCGAGGTACCACACCTGTCCATGATTCTCGTCCTACTGCTCCGGCTCCTCGATCGACGTCGGAACCGGCTCCGTCAGAGTCGTTACCGGATCCGTCGACTTCGATTCGATTGGAGTGGTCGAGACGAAGAGCTCAGCGTCTTCTCGAACAAAGGGATGATGAAAGTTCTGATGTGGAAGAAGGCGAACTTCCTGATCATGATGATGATTTCGATGAACTTCGGGATGCTAGTGGTCTGGAACTCTCTCCTGAGTGGGGTCTACCTTCGACTTCTGATGCTCCGTCTAGGGATGTGGCACCCTATCACGTGGTTATTAGGAAGGCTGCTGATCTTCTCAACTTGAAGCTGCCCACAGTTGAGTACAAGCCCAACATCCTCACTGAAGTCTTGCACTCTCCCTCTTCAATTGTTGAACCTACACTGCCATTTACTGATGCCTTGACGGATCCAATAAAAGAGATTTGGAAGAGGCCATTATCTGCTCCTGCAGTTTCGAGAGCTATTGCAAGGCGCTATAGGGTGGCTCCTGATGACCCTGCATTCCTTTCTTCACATCCATCTCCAGAAAGTCTTGTGGTACAGGCGGCTTGCTCTAATAGGGCTGCAGGCTCTTTCCCTCAAGTGCCAGCTGACAAAGAATCAAAGAAATTAGATCAGTCTGCGAAGAAGACTTTCTCTTCTGGGAGCATGGCTCTTAAGTCAACAAATGCTACTTGCCTTTTAGGAAGGTATGTGTGTAGGAGAGTAGGGTCTGCAATCCTATGATCACCCAGATTTTTGCTTTTTGCTTCACTGGTTTACGACTTTCCCTGGCTGTGGGCCTGCTAATCAGACCCACAGCCTAGCTGTTCTCTCTAATCCAAATTGTACCCAGGTACTGAATTGGCACTGGGCCCTTTCCAAGTCCCTGTACCCAGGGCTGAGGTGTACCCAGAAGTCTCCCAGGGGCTGCAGCATGTATTATGCCACCCCTGGACTGACTAACCAAACAGACACAACTGGCTGCTTGACAGCTGGGGGCAAGGTGGTGTACTCACCCTTTGCTTTAGATATAGTATCCCTATATCTAAACCTAAATGGACACACAGATCTCCTATCAGTCACTCCTATGGCAGGCCTTAACAATCCTGAAGGCAGAGTGCTTGGAATCGTGTGAGATGGTGCTCTGGCATGAGCTGGGCTGTCTGCGGCTTTCGGGATCCATCCCTTAGCCGTTTCCATGATATCGCATACCATATACTCTTAAGTGCATTATAATCCTCGCGGTTATATGCCAACTCTGGTATCGCTTTATCAAAACATGTCGAGTAAGGTGTCATACGAATTAGAATACTAACCCCTCGCCAATTCTGGCGACGGGGTTAGCATTCCACCCTTCTAGAGGGACACGACATGTATGTAACCTGTAACCCCGGTTAAAGTCAGACATAGCCTTAGCTCCACAAAATGGATGCTGCCACCGAGACACAAGTCTGCCCTCCTGCTGCTGGGAGTCCTCCCAGAGCAGGAGGCAAGGACAAAGGGTTTCCTGTCAGGGGCGGTGCCAGCACCGTCCCAGACAGGATTTTGTGTATCCTAGGTAGGCAGGGCTTTAGAGGAAGGTGACTGCAAGTGGCACCCCGGTGCTCACTGTGCATAGGCCGGCTGAAACCAGTTCCAGGGGCACTCCAGCCCCTGGCCTGGGGAAAGCCCGCCAAAGGAGAGGGGTGTAACCACCCCCCTCCTAGTCCCACCCATAGGGCAGGACTTAGTTGCGTGCCAGCCCCTTTTTGCAGGATAAAGGTAGGAACTGGCCCCCTTCCAAATCAGATCATCTTTGAATCCTGAACCAACTTTCCACGAAAGGAACTCAAGACTCTTCTCAAGATTTCTCCCTTGTGACTAAGGAGTAGTCACCCTGCAGCAGCAGGCACCAACCAAGCATCGCGGTTTGTTGCCAGTCTCTCCTTCGGATCAAGACTGCTCCAGCACGACGAGAACCGGCTTCCCTGGCACCTCTGACCTCAACCTACATCATCAGCCCAGCTGTGATTGGATTGGATGTGCATTTGTAAAGCGCGAATTGCTGCCCGGAGGCGTCCAAGCGCTAAGAATACCGTAAGACCAGACTGAGGCACCCGTGGGGAGAAGGGGGGGTAGGTTAGATTGGGTGAAATAAAAAGGTTTTCAACTGTTTGCGGAAGGCTAGAAGGTTAGGGTTGGCTCTAAGATGCAGCGGTAGGGCGTTCCAGGCCCTCGCGGCGTTATGTGAGAAAGATCTGCCTCCGGATCTGGATCTCTTTATCCTGGGAACTATTGCCAGGAAGTTCTGACTCGAGCGTAGACTTCTGTTGGGTGTGTAGTGGGTTATTAGATCTTGAGTGATACTGGGGCCAGTGTTCCAGAAGGACTGATGAGCTATGCACATGGCCTTGAACATAATTCTCTGGCGCACTGGAAGCCAGTGAAGGGTTATCAGTCCGGCCCTGGCTGACTGTCTGCGGGGAATGTTGAGTAGGATGCGGGCTGCGCAGTTCTGGGCCGTCTGAAGCCTGTTCAGAGTGTATTCCGGGGCCCCGAGGTAAAGTACATTGTTAAAATCGAGGCGCGACTGGATTAGACCTTGGACAGCTGTTTGTCTGGCCTCCATAGGAAGGAGAGGGAGGATTCTCCTCAGCATCCTCATGATGCTGAAGCAAGTTGCTGAGAGTTTTGTGGCCTGCGTACTAAAGGACAGAGATCTGTCAAGCCAGACTCCGAGGCTCTTGATGCTGTTTTTAGGGGTAGGTGGAGGGCCCAGACTAGGTGGCCACATGGAGGTGGGGAGACTGAGGTCTGGGGGCCCGAGGAGCATCAGCTCGGTTTTGTCTCCATTCAATTTTAAAGATGAACGGGACATCCAGGTTTTCACTTCCTCCAGGCACTCTCTAAGCCCGCCCTGTGTTGAAGGGTTGGCAACCTGCGTCAGGGAGACCACTAGCTGTGTGTCGTCCGCATAGGAGATGATCTTAATCCCAAAAGGACGGACGACATCCGCCAGTGGTCTCATGTACAGGTTAAAGAGTGCGGGGCTTAGAGAGGAACCCTGGGGGACTCCACATTTCAGGGGCCTGCTAGTGGAGACAGACTCGCCGTCAAACACGCGGAAGGACCTATCCTCTAAGAATGACTGGAACCAGGACCAGGCTTTGTCCTTAATGCCGACCTGGGACATACGGTGCAGCAGGGTGTTATGGCTGACCGTATCAAAGGCCGCGCTGAGGTCAAGGAGGATCACTGCCACTGATCCTCCCTGATCCAGAATATGTCTAGCTTCCTCGGTGACCATGAGGAGAGCGGTCTCGGTCCCGTGTTTCGGTCTAAAGCCTGTTTGAGTTGGGTCCAGTAGATGATGAACTTCTAGGAAGTTTATTAGTTGTTGGTTTATATGTTTCTCTAGGATCTTGCTTAGCCATGGTAGCAGTGATATGGGGCGATAATTGCTCAGGTCGGCGGAGTCCAAGTTAGGCTTTTTCAGCAGGGCTCTAACCATAGCCTGCTTCCACGCTATTGGGACCGTACCGGAGGAGATGGAGGTATTTAAGACCTCCCTTATGATGGGAAGGGTCGTGTGTGCGGCAGCCATTATGTCTGGAGGGGCTGGGTCATTCGGGGACCCGGATTTTACTTTCCGTGCTAAGGGTTCGAGAGATGCTAAGTCCAGAAGAGGGAAGTGGCTTAGCATAGGTAGGTGTGGGCTGGCGGGGAGGCTGTGGGGAGAGTGGGAGTGACTGAGAAGGTGGAATTTTCCGGGGGGAAAGCAGAATAGATGGAGCTGATTTTCTGATGAAAGAATTCGGCAATATTGTTACAATGGGAGGATGTCTTATCCGCCTGCAGACATGGCGATTGTTTGGATAGTTGTTTAATGATCTGGAAGATTTCTTTAGGTCTAGATTTGGCATGCAGGATTTTCTCTGAGAAATATGTGGCCTGGGCTGCTTTTATCAGTGATTTATATTCACTGATGCTTTCGCGGTATAGGTTTTTTTTGTCTGCGGAGTAGTCAGAGCGCCAGTGCCTTTCTGATTTCCTGCAGAGACGCTTCTTCTCTCTGAGAACATCTGTATACCATGGAGCTGTTTTGTGCGAGCGTTTGAACGTAATTACCTTTTTAGGGAGAACGACGTCAAGCAAATTGGTGATCCTGTTGGTATAGGCTTGGTTTGCTATGCCAGGTTTATCTTCAATCAGGGGTGGATTCTCTGTGAGTTTACTAGTCCAGTTGTCGACTGCTAAGCAAGACCAGGCTCTCATGATTCTTGTAGTGGGTAGGGGTTCAGGGGGTTTGGGCGCGGACCAACTAATGGGAATAAGGAAGTGATCCGTCCAGGGCAAGGGAATAGGAGAGCTGGTTAGAAGGTCATGACAGTTGCTGAAGACCGGGTCCAGCAAATGGCCTTTTACATGAGTGGGGGATATGACTCGTTGAGTGAGTCGTAGGGCCGCAAGGTCATCTATTAAGGTTGCCGCTGTGTGATCTGCTGTTGACTCGAAATGAAAATTAAAGTCTCCTAGCAGGATAAAGTTGGACGTGGCATATAAGTGCTCAGCCACGCTTGAAGGGAGGCTGACGTGAAACTGCTTAGGGGGGCCTGGGGGGCGGTAAATAAGGGAGCCAGAAAGGCACTTGTTAGGTGTCAGTTCAATATTAAAAGAGAGACTTTCACAGTCAAGAATGGTTTCAGGAACCATTCGACAGTGGAATTGCTGTTTGTGGATTATCGCTAGGCCTCCTCCTCTACCTTCTGGGCGGTCTAGCCGTGAGATTAGGAAACCTGGTGGGAGGGCGTCTATAACCGCTGGCTCCGCGTCAGGGGATAGCCAGGTTTCTGTTAAGAATAATATATCTGGCGTATGTTCTTCGAGAAGAAGCGCAATTTCCTCTTTGTGTTTTGGGAGGGAGCGGCAGTTCAGTAGGAACCTGCGGAAGTCATATAGCAATTCAGATGACACTTTCGGTTTAAGGCGTGAGTGGCATTTGGGGCAGACAGATGGTAAATTGTCTGCTTGGTAGCTATGCTGACACAATCTGTTAGTGGTGCCCCTGAGGCTATGGAGGGTGTCTGCGCTGAAGAAAATGGGGGCCGAGGGCCGCAAGGCAGGGGGGCTGGCCCTGGGCACGGACTCGGCGCGGACGAGCGCAGACGAGCTTGCCTTATGCGCGCCTTCGGCGCGCAATCGGCGCGCCCGCTGCGCTCGTCCGCTGCGCTTCCGGTAAATGCACATTGTTATGGGGAGGCAAGGGGGCGTGGCCTCGGGGGGGTGTGTCCTTCGCCTCCGCGTGGTTAATGGCGCCTGGCAAGCCTCCTGCTCGCTCTCCCTCTCAGCGCTGAACAGCTACTGGGGAAGCTTTCAGGCAGGGGTTAGTCAGGTAGGTGCAAGTTTGGTTAAAAACAATTACAACAGTTTTAAAAATTCAATCAGTGTGCAAATGAGCAAGAAATCTATCTCCCGGCTGAGCCTCAGGAGGGTGGCGGTATTCTAGTGCGCTCGTGGATCAGCGCTCTATATATACACAAGAAGGGGGCGTGGCCTCGGGGGGGGGGCGTGTCCTTCGCCTCCGCGTGGTTATTGGCGCCTGGCAAGCCTCCTGCTCGCTCTCCCTCTCAGCGCTGAACAGCTACTGGGGAAGCTTTCAGGCAGGGGTTAGTCAGGTAGGTGCAAGTTTGGTTAAAAACAATTACAACAGTTTTAAAAATTCAATCAGTGTGCAAATGAGCAAGAAATCTATCTCCCGGCTGAGCCTCAGGAGGGTGGCGGTATTCTAGTGCGCTCGTGGATCAGCGCTCTATATATACACAAGAAGGGGGCGTGGCCTCGGGGGGGGCGTGTCCTTCGCCTCCGTGTGGTTAATGGCGCCTGGCAAGCCTCCTGCTCGCTCTCCCTCTCAGCGCTGAACAGCTACTGGGGAAGCTTTCAGGCAGGGGTTAGTCAGGTAGGTGCAAGTTTGGTTAAAAACAATTACAACAGTTTTAAAAATTCAATCCGTGTGCAAATGAGCAAGAAATCTATCTCCCGGCTGAGCCTCAGGAGGGTGTGATCCGTGGGTGTGACGAGACCTCGAGGGACCGGCCATCTTCAGAACTGCACGACGCTTGTCCAGCACGACGCCTGAGTGACCCTCGACTGAGTGCCTTGGGGTAAGAGAAGCCCCGACCCTGAGCAGCTCCAGCACCGAAGTCTAGCCCCCCTGCATCCACGAGATCGGCGTGGGGCCCTTCTGCTTTTTGCTGCTCACCGCGTTGTCCAGGTCGCTTGCCCGTTGGCTAGTGGCCCCCTCACGACGCTCCACGACAACTAACACTGCTGGTCTGGTTGCTCCAGACTAGCTCGTGCTCCCCTCCAACAGAGGAGTACCCTGGACCCTCCTGGTCCACTCAAGACGCCATTTTAGGTCCACCGCGTGGGCCTTGCATTTGCCAAGACTTGTTGCCCCAATCCTGGGTCCAGCGACGTCGACAGCAAGAACCTTCGTGGGACAGCTCGCACCTCCATCCTGGTCGCCGACAACGCCTCCTGGTCCGAGAGACTGCAGAGCCCAGCAGCGCCCACTCACCTGACTGCGGTGACTTCGCCCGGTGCCATCCTGGTGCCCACTTAATCACTGGCTAGTGATTCAGAACTTGGTCCCCTCTGCTTACAGGTTTTCTTCTTCCCTGATCCAGGCTTGGATCACCACGAACTTTCTTCACTGGCCGCCTGCCAGCAACTCTTTCTTCAGGCTCCTGGATCTTCAACGTGGGTTTCCGACGCAACTTCAACCCTATGCAGCCGCAGCCCCTGGGCTAGGTAACCTGAGTACTCCGGTGCTCCAGCATAGTCCAACACCCTAAGTGTTCGGATCCACTCCCGTTTTCGACCCACCTAGTCGGGTTCGCCCGAGAACAGTAACTTTGTCTTTACTAGCTTCCATAGACTTTTTCCCGCCTTACGTGTGAGAGTTCCCACTCTGCACACGACGTCCACAGGCCTCCTGCAACTAATCTAAGTGTTTAGCATTGTAGGACTAGCGTTTCTAAAGTCTATGAGAATAGTTACTTACCTGCTAGTAATTCGCATTCCACTTTTGTAATATATGGTTTTTCGTGCCCCTCGGGCATTTGTGTAAATTGTGCGACTTAAAGTATTTTCTTAAGAGTTTTGTATTGTGCTTAGCTCCCTGACTCATAAAGAGTTCAGGGTAGACTTGTTAGAAATAAATATACATTTATTTTCATAACAACTTGTGTGGTGTCCTTTCACTTGGTGTTCAAGGGGTAATGTGATGGTAAAACAGCTGGCTTAACACGCCCTCTAGAGTCTTAGCCTTAGACTGCTCGTATCCATGCTACTAGGATAGCTGGTCTATAAGGTTGACTTACAACCAATCATCAATAAGGGTTGTTTGGAGTGATACAAAGTGCTCACTAGAATAGTGAACATTATATATCAGGCCAACTTCTCACATTGGTGAGCAGCGGTTGGGATTTGAGCTTGCTGTTTGTTTTACCACACATATCCTAAGAATATCTTGTGAAAGATCACATAAGTACTAAAGGTACATATAACTTAGCTTAGAATACTCTGAGTTCTACTGAACCAGCTGTTGTAGCTCCTAGGGCCTAGCACACCCTAAACTACAACTCTAGCAAGGGATCAGTAGGTAAACATATAGTGTAGGTAAGTGCACCACTTACACCTCACTAGAAAAGCATGTCAACCCAGGGAGAGTCCTCAGGGACCCCTCTTGTGGTGATTGACCCTCCACAGGTCAGCTCAAGATATGCAGCTCTCAATTTCCAGGAGTTGAGACACTTGTGTACCTCCAGGAAACTGAAACAGGGGGCTAACCCCACCACTCCCTTTCTGTTGGATCTCTTAGAGACCTATGATGCTAGGAAAGCATCTCAGGGAGATGGGAATATGCCAGCCTTAGAAGGGCACCTTGGTGATCCAGACCTCCACAACACTGTAAATTCAGCTGAGGAGGAGGAGCCTGAGGAACCCTCTGGGGATGAGGCAGACAAAGGTCTTGAGGTAGTCAGAAGGCTAACTAGGGCCAACATAGACTTGCTTGGGCTAGGATCTGGGGGACCCCCAGTACTGACCCTAAGTAGGCCTAACCTTGGAGTTAGGAGAGATAGATCTCTTTCTAGGTCACAGGCCAGAAAAATGCCCCACTGAACAGGTGCTGGATCCTGGAAGGAAGGACCAGACACCTTCCAAGAAGAAGAGCAGTAAGGGTAAGGATTTGCCTTCCCCCTTGCCCCAGGTTGAGGATCAAGTCTCTGAGGAGGCTGATCTGAGAGAGCTGAGGGAAACTGAGCCTAAAGAGCTTGAACTTGATCAAGTTGAGTTTCTGGGCTCAGGGGGACCCTCCAGAGAAGACCTGGGGAAGGCACAGTTAGACTGCCCTTCCCTTGAACCCCTCAGACAGCAGGCTGCTGCTGAGGCTGCAGGGAATGCCACAGGTGCCCACAGGGTATACTGGGAAGATGGACTCCTGTACTCTGAGTCAAGAGACCCCAAGCCTGGTGCAACCAGGAGGCTGGTCATCCCCTTGTCTCTGAGAGGTTTCCTTCTCACCTTGGCCCATGAGATTCCCCTTGCAGGTCACTTAGGTCAGACAAAGACTTGGGACAGGCTTGTCTCACACTTTCACTGGCCCCACATGAATGAGAATACCAAGGAGTTTTGTCGCTCCTGTGTCACTTGCCAAGCCAGTGGTAAGTCAGGTGGCACAACAAAGGCCCCCCTCATACCACTACCTGTGGTGGGGGTTCCCTTTGAAAGAGTGGGGATTGACATTGTTGGTCCAATGGAACCCCAGACAGCATCAGGGCACAAGTTTATACTGGTGGTGGTGGACCATGCCACCAGGTATCCTGAAGCTATTCCACTTAGGACCACTACAGCACCTGTAGTGGCAAGGGCCCTAGTTGGAGTGTTCTCCAGAGTGGGCTTCCCTAAGGAGGTTGTTTCTGACAGAGGTGCAAACTTCATGTCAGGATATCTGACTGCAATGTGGAAGGAGTGTGGTGTGAACTACAAGTTCACCACACCCTATCACCCACAATGCAATGGGCTTGTTGAGAGATTCAACAGGACCCTCAAAGGGATGATTCATGGACTACCTGAAACTCTTAGGAGAAGATGGGATGTCCTGATCCCCTGCCTCTTGTTTGCTTACAGAGAGGTCCCACAGAAGGGGGTTGGCTACAGCCCTTTTGAACTTCTGTATGGGCATCCTGTAAGGGGACCCCTGTGTTTGGTGAAGGAAGGATGGGAGAGACCTCTCAAAAAGCCTGCAACCAACATAGTGGACTATGTACTTGGTCTCCGCTCCAGGATGGCTGAATACATGGAGAAGGCATCTAAAAACCTAGAGGCCAGCCAAGAACTCCAAAAAGCTTGGCATGACCAAAAGGCTGTCCTGACTGTATACCAGCCTGGACAGAAGGTGTGGGTACTGGAGCCAGTGGCTCCAGCAGCCCTCAAAGACAAATGGTCTGGGCCCCACACCATCATTGAGCAAAAGGGAGAGGTCACCTACCTGGTGGACCTTGGAACCCCCAGGAGCCCCCTCAGGGTGCTCCATGTGAACAGGCTCAAGGCATATGTCGACAGGAAGGACATGAGCTTGCTCACGGCCACAGATGAGGGACAGGAGGAAGAGAGTGACCCTCTCCCAGACCTGCTCACTCAGAATCCTGATGATGGATCAGTAGATGGTGTTGTCTTTTGTGGCAGCCTCTCTGAACATCAGCAACAGGATTGCAGGCAAGTTCTGCAATCCTTCAGACATATGTTCTCTCTGACACCCAGCCAAACTGATTGGTGTACCCATGAGGTTGACACTGGAGACAGTCTGCCTGTCAAGAGTAAAATCTACAGGCAGCCTGATCATGTCAGAGACTGCATCAAAACAGAAGTGCAGAAAATGTTGGAGTTGGGAGTCATTGAGCCCTCAGATAGCCCTTGGGCTAGCCCAGTAGTTCTAGTGCCAAAGCCTCACACCCAGGGTGGTAAGAGAGAGATGAGGTTTTGCGTAGACTACAGAGGCCTCAATGCAGTCACTAAGACTGATGCCCATCCAATACCAAGGGCAGATGAACTTATAGATAGATTGGCTTCTGCCAACTACTTAAGCACATTTGACCTGACAGCTGGGTATTGGCAAATCAGGTTAGCTGAGGAAGCCAGGCCCAAGACAGCATTTTCTACCCCTGGTGGTCATTATCAGTTTGTGGTAATGCCCTTTGGGTTGAAGAATGCCCCTGCCACCTTCCAAAGGTTGGTGAATCAAGTTCTCACTGGGATGGATGACTTCTGTGCAGCATATCTGGACCATATTGCTGTCTTTAGCTCCACCTGGGAGGATCACCTGGTCCACCTGAGGAAAGTGTTAGAGGCCCTGCAAAAGGCAGGCCTCACTATCAAGGCCACTAAGTGCCAGATAGGGCAGACACAGGTTGTATACCTGGGCCACCTTGTAGGTGGAGGCCAGGTTCAACCCTTGGAGAGTAAGATACAGGCCATCAAGGACTGGGCTCCTCCAATCACCCAGACTCAGGTTCGAGCTTTCTTGGGCCTGACTGGGTACTATAGGAAGTTTGTCAGAAATTATGGGTCCATAGTGACCCCCCTTAATGACCTGACAAGCAAGAAGATGCCAAAGAAAGTTCAGTGGACAGAAAGCTGTCAGAAAGCATTCGATGACCTAAAGCAGGCCATGTGCACAGCACCTATCCTAAAGAGTCCAGACTTCTCCAAACCATTCATTGTCCAAACAGATGCTTCTGAGTTGGGTGTGGGAGCTGTTCTATCTCAGCTGAATTTTGATGGCAACGACCAGCCAATTGCTTTCATTAGCAGAAGGCTGACCCCCAGAGAGAAAAATTGGTCAGCTATTGAGAGGGAGGTCTTTGCTGTGGTATGGGCCCTGAAGAAGTTGAGGTCCTACTTGTTTGGAACTCACTTCACAGTTCAGACCGACCATAAGCCCCTCTTATGGCTAAGTCAGATGAAGGGTGAAAACCCCAAACTACTTAGGTGGTCCATTTCCCTACAGGGGATGGATTTTACAGTGGAGCACAGACCTGGTACTGATCATGGCAATGCTGATGGGCTCTCCAGGTATTTCCACTTAGAGCAAGAAGACTCACCTGGTCAAGGTTAGTTTATTGTCCCAAAGTTTGGGGGGGGGGTCATGTAGGAGAGTAGGGTCTGCAATCCTATGATCACCCAGATTTTTGCTTTTTGCTCCACTGGTTTACGACTTTCCCTGGCTGTGGGCCTGCTAATCAGACCCACAGCCTAGCTGTTCTCTCTAATCCAAATTGTACCCAGGTACTGAATTGGCACTGGGCCCTTTCCAAGTCCCTGTACCCAGGGCTAAGGTGTACCCAGAAGTCTCCCAGGGGCTGCAGCATGTATTATGCCACCCCTGGACTGACTAACCAAACAGACACAACTGGCTGCTTGACAGCTGGGGGCAAGGTGGTGTACTCACCCTTTGCTTTAGATATTGTATCCCTATATCTAAACCTAAATGGACACACAGATCTCCTATCAGTCACTCCTATGGCAGGCCTTAACAATCCTGAAGGCAGAGTGCTTGGAATCGTGTGAGATGGTGCTCTGGCATGAGCTGGGCCTGTCTGCGGCTTTCGGGATCCATCCCTTAGCCGTTTCCATGATATCGCATACCATATACTCTTAAGTGCATTATAATCCTCGCGGTTATATGCCAACTCTGGTATCGCTTTATCAAAACATGTCGAGTAAGGTGTCATACGAATTGGAATACTAACCCCTCGCCAATTCTGGCGACGGGGTTAGCATTCCACCCTTCTAGAGGGACACGACATGTATGTAACCTGTAACCCCGGTTAAAGTCAGACATAGCCTTAGCTCCACAAAATGGATGCTGCCACCGAGACACAAGTCTGCCCTCCTGCTGCTGGGAGTCCTCCCAGAGCAGGAGGCAAGGACAAAGGGTTTCCTGTCAGGGGCGGTGCCAGCACCGTCCCAGACAGGATTTTGTGTATCCTAGGTAGGCAGGGCTTTAGGGGAAGGTGACTGCAAGTGGCACCCCGGTGCTCACTGTGCATAGGCCGGCTGAAACCAGTTCCAGGGGCACTCCAGCCCCTGGCCTGGGGAAAGCCCGCCAAAGGAGAGGGGTGTAACCACCCCCCTCCTAGTCCCACCCATAGGGCAGGACTTAGTCGCGTGCCAGCCCCTTTTTGCAGGATAAAGGTAGGAACTGGCCCCCTTCCAAATCAGATCATCTTTGAATCCTGAACCAACTTTCCACGAAAGGAACTCAAGACTCTTCTCAAGATTTCTCCCTTGTGACTAAGGAGTAGTCACCCTGCAGCAGCAGGCACCAACCAAGCATCGCGGTTTGTTGCCAGTCTCTCCTTCGGATCAAGACTGCTCCAGCACGACGAGAACCGGCTTCCCTGGCACCTCTGACCTCAACCTACATCATCAGCCCAGCTGTGATCCGTGGGTGTGACGAGTCCTCGAGGGACCGGCCATCTTCAGAACTGCACGACGCTTGTCCAGCACGACGCCTGAGTGACCCTCGACTGAGTGCCTTGGGGTAAGAGAAGCCCCGACCCTGAGCAGCTCCAGCACCGAAGTCCAGCCCCCCTGCATCCACGAGATCGGCGTGGGGCCCTTCTGCTTTTTGCTGCTCACCGCGTTGTCCAGGTCGCTTTCCCGTTGGCTAGTGGCCCCCTCACGACGCTCCACGACAACTAACACTGCTGGTCTGGTTGCTCCAGACTAGCTCGTGCTCCCCTCCAACAGAGGAGTACCCTGGACCCTCCTGGTCCACTCAAGACGCCATTTTAGGTCCGCCGCGTGGGCCTTGCATTTGCCAAGACTTGTTGCCCCAATCCTGGGTCCTGCGACGTCGACAGCAAGAACCTTCGTGGGACAGCTCACACCTCCATCCTGGTCGCCGACAACGCCTCCTGGTCCGAGAGACTGCAGAGCCCAGCAGCGCCCACTCACCTGACTGCGGTGACTTCGCCCGGTGTCATCCTGGTGCCCACTTAATCACTGGCTAGTGATTCAGAACTTGGTCCCCTCTGCTTTCAGGTTTTCTTCTTCCCTGATCCAGGCTTGGATCACCACGAACTTTCTTCACTGGCCGTCTGCCAGCAACTCTTTCTTCAGGCTCCTGGATCTTCAACGTGGGTTTCCGACGCAACTTCAACCCTATGCAGCCGCAGCCCCTGGGCTAGGTAACCTGAGTACTCCGGTGCTCCAGCATAGTCCAACACCCTAAGTGTTCGGATCCACTCCCGTTTTCGACCCACCTAGTCGGGTTCGCCCGAGAACAGTAACTTTGTCTTTATTAGCTTCCATAGACTTTTTCCCGCCTTACGCGTGAGAGTTCCCACTCTGCACACGACGTCCACAGGCCTCCTGCAACTAATCTAAGTGTTTAGCATTGTAGGACTAGCGTTTCTAAAGTCTATGAGAATAGTTACTTACCTGCTAGTAATTCGCATTCCACTTTTGTAATATATGGTTTTTCGTGCCCCTCGGGCATTTGTGTAAATTGTGCGACTTAAAGTATTTTCTTAAGAGTTTTGTATTGTGCTTAGCTCCCTGACTCATAAAGTGTTCAGGGTAGACTTGTTAGAAATAAATATACATTTATTTTCATAACAACTTGTGTGGTGTCCTTTCACTTGGTGTTCAAGGGGTAATGTGATGGTAAAACAGCTGGCTTAACACGCCCTCTAGAGTCTTAGCCTTAGACTGCTCGTATCCATGCTACTAGGATAGCTGGTCTATAAGGTTGACTTACAACCAATCATCAATAAGGGTTGTTTGGACTGATACAAAGTGCTCACTAGAATAGTGAACATTATATATCAGGCCAACTTCTCACAATGTGCATGCACTAATGGACTCAGTGAAGCAATTGTCACCTAAGCTTCCTGAGGAGGATAGGAAGAACTTTAATGAGGTGATCTCTGACACTCAAGCTGCTGCGCGCATGGTCATTCAGAGCGGCATGGACACTGTGGATTCTGTTGCCAGAATTATGGGTTCCTCTATTGCGACCAGGAGGGCAGCATGGTTAAAGTCCTCGGATTTCTCTGCGGATGTGCAGTCTACATTGCTGGACTTACCTTTTGAAGGAACTGGCCTTTTTGGTAAAGGTTGGAAAGGTTTAAGGACAGCCGTGCCACTGCAAGATCTTTGGGTCTCCAGATGAGAGGGTCGACGACTAGAAAATTCAGAGGATTTGGTAGATCTTCTTTTCGTCCCTTCAAGCAAGGTCAACAACAACAGCAGCAGCAGCAGAACCCTCTATATAAGTCCTATAGAGGTAGACAGAAGGGTCGTGGACGTGGACGTCAAGTCTCCTCTTCCTCCACTTCCTCCAATAATGCCCAACCCCCACCCGCATCAGCAAAGCAGCCCTAGATCCACCATTCTGGATCATGTAGGGCCAGTAGGGGGTCGGCTTACTCATTTTCTACGAGATTGGGAATCGGTTACATCAGATCTTTGGGTTCTCAATCTCGTAGAGAATGGGTATGCACTTCCTTTTCAGGAGTTCCCTCCCAATTATCCTCCTTGCCAAGGTTATTGTTCGGAGGACCACCTGCTTCTCCTGCAGGAGGAAGTCCTGGCACTGTTTCGAAAGGGTGCAAAAGAGGTGGTTCCAGAGCAGGAGAGGGGTCAAGGGTGCTACTCCCGGTATTTCTTGATTCCCAAGAAGGATGGCAGGCTTCGGCCGATCCTGGATCTCAGGATTTTGAACCTCTATCTCAAACAGGAGAAGTTCAAAATGCTCACCCTTGCTCAGGTTCTTCTGGCGCTGATGGAAGAAGACTGGATGGTGTCGATCGACTTGCAGGATGCGTATTTTCACATCCCAATCCTGAAGTCGCACAGGAAGTATCTCCGTTTTACGGTGGGATCGCAGCACTACCAGTTTGCGGTCCTTCCCTTTGGACTTACTACTGCGCCTCGAGTTTTCACCAAGGTGATGGCAGTGCTGGCTGCGCATCTCAGAAGGTCAGGGATTCCTGTATTCCCTTATCTAGACGACTGGCTGATCAAAGCAGAGTCGCCGGAGAAGGTGCTCCATCATCTGCAAGAGACAACTCAGTTGTTACACAGGTTGGGTTTTTCGATAAATGTACCCAAATCTCACCTGGTGCCCTCCCAGCGCAACCTGTTCATAGGTGCGGTACTGGACACTACTGTATGTCGTGCATTCCCTCCACCTCAAAGGATTCACGACATTCAGGAGATGATTCCTTTATTCTACAATGGAGCGGTTGTTCCGGTCCTGAAGGTCCTTCGTCTGCTCGGTCTGATGGCTTCTTGCATTCTGTTGGTCAGTCATGCACGCTGGCACATGAGGGCACTCCAGTGGTTCCTCCGCAGGCAGTGGTATCAGCACAACGGAGATCTCAGGGAGTCAGTGAAGATCTCCAGAGAAGCTGCAGCGGATCTGTCTTGGTGGGGCGTGGAAGGCAATCTGTCGCAAGGAAAGCCTTTTCAACTGCCTCCATCAGTGGCCACAGTGATAACGGATGCATCCACTCTCGGGTGGGGTGCTCATCTGGGAGACCTGGAGGTCAAAGGTCTTTGGTCTCCGGAAGAAAGGTTGTTTCACATCAACCTTCTGGAATTGAGGGCGATACGTTTGGCGCTCAAGGCCTTCCTCCCTTCCCTTCGCGGTCGTTCGGTTGAACTCCTGACGGACAACACGACTGCGATGTGGTACATCAACAAGCAGGGAGGAGTAGGGTCGCAGTGTCTCTGCAGAGAGGCTCTGCGTCTCTGGTCCTGGGTTCAGGACCATCAGATTTGTCTGGTTGCAAATCATCTGGCCGGAGTTCTGAACGTTCGTGCAGACAGTCTGTCGGCAGTTCTCTGCCGACCACGAGTGGAGGCTTCACCCGGAGGTTGTTCACGACATCTTTGAGATGTGGGGGACTCCTCGGGTGGATCTATTCGCCACTCGCGAGAATGCGCACTGCCTTTCATTCTGCAGTCTCCAGTATCCGATGCAAGGAGCATTGGGGGACGCGTTTCAGTTGAGTTGGGGAGATCAACTCCTTTACGCGTTTCCTCCCATACCTTTGATTCCTCGGGTTCTGAGGAAGATTCGTCAAGACCGGGCCCAAGTCATATTGGTCGCTCCGGATTGGCCAAGAAGGGTGTGGTATTCGGACCTACTCCACCTCTCCTCTCACCCGCCGCTCCGTCTCCCTCACAGGGCAGACCTCCTCTCTCAGATGGAGGGGCAGGTTTTACACCCCCACCTCCAGACATTACACCTTCATGCCTGGAGATTGAACGGGGCAACTTGAGTTCTTTTTCTCTCCCTCACGAGGTAGTGGATGTCATTCTCTCTGCCAGGCGTGACACCACTAAGTCCATTTACTCCTATAGGTGGTCAAAATTTGTTTCTTGGTGCAGGGAGAGAGATGTTGACCCTTTGAAGGCTCATTTGTCTAATATTTTACAATTTGCCCTTTATCTGGCGCAGCAAGGTTTGGCTGTGGCCACGGTCAAGGGGTATCTTTCAGCCTTATCGGCGTTTCTATGTTTGCCGGATCAGCCATCTCTCTTTAAATCTCCGGTGGTTTTGAGATTCTTGAGGGGTCTCATAAATATGTTCCCTCCTACTCCTTTTGTTGTTCCTCATTGGGATTTGAATCTTGTGCTGACCTTCTTAATGGGTTCTCCCTTCGAACCCTTGCACAAGTGTCCATTGAGGCTTCTCTCTTTTAAAACTATCTTCCTCGTTGCAATCACCTCGGCAAGGAGGGTAAGTGAGCTTCAAGCTCTAAGTTCCAAACCCCCATTCCTGACCATTCATGCTGAAAGGATGGTTCTTAGGACCAGGGCTGCTTTTCTGCCTAAGGTGGTGACTCCTTTCCATCTTGGGCAGTCCATTACCCTTCCTACCTTCTATCCTCCCCCCTCACCCGTCTAAGGAGGAAGAGAGACTGCATAGCCTGGACCCTAAGAGGGCGGTGTCTTTCTATCTGGACAGGACTAAGGACTTCCGGATGGACGACCAGCTGTTTGTTGGCTTTGCTGGCTGCAAGAAGGGCAGAGCGGTGCACAAGCGCACTCTTTCCAGGTGGATAATCCTGTGCATCAAAATCTGCTACTCACTTGCGGGTAAGGACCCTCCTGAGGGTATTAGAGCTCATTCAACTAGAGCAAAGTCTGCAACATCTGCTTTGTCTAGGGGTGTACCTGTTGAGGATATTTGCAGGGCCGCGACTTGGGCCTCCCTCCACACTTTCGCGAAGCATTACTGCTTGGATACCGAGGTGAGGAGGGATGGCCACTTCGCGCGCTCTGTCCTCCAAGATTTCCTGGTGTAGCAGAGTGGACACCCTCCTCGGGGAGTGGGGACTGCTGTGGGAATCTACTCACAAGGTGAGGAATCCACACGGCAGATGTATCTATCAGAAGAACAAGTTACTTACCTTTGGTAACGCTTTTTCTGGTAGATACTATATCTGCCTGTGGATTCCTCACTGACCCACCCGCCCCCCGTTGTCCACTCTGCTATACCTGGTCTTTCTGTATATATGGTTTATACTATTGTATTGATTTTGTTCTATATGTACTGTGTACATTGTATATTTGCATATTTGCTATCGTTGGTCCGTCCGTGTGCCTCGAAGGCACGGAAAAAAGGGCGGAACTGACGTCATCACGCCGGCGTGGGCCTGATATGGGGTCGGTGACGTCAGACGGAGTCGCGCGCGATGCCGTGCTCCTGTGACGTCGCCCACGTCGGCGTACTACGAAGAAAATTTCCGAAAGTTGCTGACGCAAGGGGGATATTCACAAGGTGAGGAATCCACAGGCAGATATAGTATCTACCAGAAAAAGCGTTACCGAATGTAAGTAACTTGTTCGTTGGGGGTGTTAATTGATTTGCGGATATTTCCCTGTGGGGTAAATGCTAACATACTTTTGATTTCAATGTTTGCCCCGGGCTTAATTCAGTTTTTTTCATCATTTATTTTTTACGGGGTGCCCCCTGAGCCCCTGCTCTCCTCCTGACCCTTCCAATTTGCATTTTGCCACCTTCAACTACAGGGCTGTTTAATTAGGCACTGCAGTGCATTCTGCAAAATGTCGGTCCAAAAAGCGCAACACAAAGTCTGCATACATTAAAATGGGTATTTGTGCTGATCGTCACTCCAATTTTTTAAGGCAATAACTTGTACTGAAAACATCACAATTCTGATATGTTTCTGTATTTGTGTGTGTGTATACACACACACACACACACACACACACATATATATATATATATATATATATATATATATATATATATATATATATATGTGTGTGTGTGTGTACATACATACACATATATATAACCCTAAACCCATTAATCTACACATTTCCCTGCGGATAGCGATCCCAGACACTCTTATGTTTAGTCTTAATGAAGACATCTGGGCCCATGCAAGATGCCCATTTCTAAGCCGGTAAGTGCAACCAGGCTATTACAGTATGCCCAGTTTTCTTTTGACAGTTAAGCCCAGACTAATGCAGTTTACCTATCCCTGCAAAAAATCCCCTCCAACAAATCCATCCTGCACATATTCCTGCTTATGTATGACAGACTAACCTACGTATGGAACTTGATTTGTTCTTACTTTATATTGCTGTGATTATGGTATGGTATCCAATCTACTCCACTTATCAAGCTTTATTTAGGGATATGGGTTCCACCTTTCTGTCTTTGAAAATTACAAAATTCTTTATAGATGCCTATCCAGTAAATGATTCTTCTGATAGATACATCTGCCGTGTGGATTCCTCACCTTGTGAATACCCCTTGCGTCAGCAACATTCGGAAATTCTTTTTTCGTAGCCTCGCGCCGACGTGGACTCCTGACGTCATAGAGACACGACCTCGCTCGCGACTCCGCTGACGTCACCGACGCCTATAATAGGCCCACGCAGGCGTGATGACATCAGTTCCCTTTTTTCCGCGTCGTCGACGCTAACGGTTTCGGGATACTCTGTAGCCTTAGTACATTGTTACTTCGTTTCTTCGATTCTCCATTCTCAGATATTTCTATTCTAACTGTCATGTCGACAAAGAAGACCGGTTTTAAGCCTTACAGAGAATGCGGGAAGATGATGTCCGTTACGGACCCTCACCAAGACTGTATATGGTGTTTAAGCTCGGATCATGACGTCGATGGTTGTTCATCATGTCAAAAGATGAATCCGAAGGCTCTTCGTGAGAGGGAATCTAAACTTCTTGTTGCCAAACTTAAAGCAAGTAAGGTTAAAAGATCCTCGAAGCATCCGAAGAAGTCGAGGTCGAGATCCAGGTCAAGGTCTCGAGAGGCGTAGGCCTCGAAGTCATCATCCGGTCATGCTTCCGGTTCCCACAAGAAGCATAAGAAGAGGAGACACGGATCCCGTCATCATTCCAGATCGAAGTCTCCCAAAAGGATGAAGTCGAAAGTGATTCCTCCTCATGAGTCGGAAGGTGAGGCTTCGCCTTCGGAGTCGATGGTACATTCTACGACTCCAGTTCCGGATCCGACTCCGACTCCGGCTCCGTCTCCGGCTCCATCTCCGGCTCCATCTCCGGCTCCATCTCCGGCTCCGGAAGACACCGATGGAGTTCCTGTTGAGGAAGGGGCTTCGAATCCTGTTGAGGAAACAGATTCTAATGTGCCTCGAGGTCAGCCTGAGCATCCACCATTCCCGACTCCAGGTCAGGACCCTTCTGCGTTTTTAAACGCGATGTATGGTGTTTTCTCGAGGTCGTGGTACCCCTCTGGAGCGCCTTCGGGTCCCATGGGTCCTATGGCTTTCAATTTGGGTGTTCCTCACTCTTATGCTCCAGCACCCTTCATGCCATATATGCCGGCTCCGACTCCGCTGTGGCAATATCAGGTTCCACCAAGATCGACGCCGATATCGACGCCGGCTCGGCCGAAGTCGACGACCCCGGTTCCGGCGTCACCGACTCCCTTGGATTCTATGGGGCAGCCTTACAAGCCCTCGGATTCGATTCCGAAGTCGGCTCCGACGCCGTCGAATTCGGCGTTGGATTCGTCTGCACTTTGAGTCAAAATGAGATCTCGTAGAGAAGCTCAACGACTTCTGGAGGAGCAGAGAGTTAATGATTCATCTTCTGAGGTGGAGGAAGGTGAACTGGAAGGGGATTGTTTCGAAGACCTGGCGGATGCTAGTGGTCTTGAGTTTTCTCCGGAGTGGTCTTTACCTTCTAGACCTGATGCTCCCTCCAGGGATGTTCAACCTTATCATGTTGTCATGAAGAAGGCAGTAGGACTTTTAGGTCTGACTTTGCCCTCTGTCGAGTTTAAATCGAATTTGTTGACAGAGGTCCTCCATTCTCCTAGTTCGTCAGTAGAACCTTTGCTCCCATTTAACGATGCCTTAAAGGATCCTATAATGGAAGTTTGGAAAAAGCCTTTTTCTGTTCCTGCAGTTGCAAAAAGTGTGGCTAGGAGGTATAGAGTGGCTCCTGAGGATCCTGCTTTCTTATCTTCGCATCCTTCCCCTGAAAGTTTGGTAATTCAGGCCGCTTGCTCTAAGAAGTGGGTTGGGGCTTTTCCGCAGGTGCCTGGCGACAAAGAGGCCAAGAAACAAGATCAGGTCGCGAAGAAGATTTTTTCTTCGTCTAGCATGGCTTTGAAGTCTTCTAACGCCACTTGCCTCATGGGAAGATACATCCATGCTCTTATGGATTCTATAAGTTCTTTGGTCCCTAAGGTTCCTGAGGCTAGTAGAAAGGACTTTGAAGAGGCTTTATCTGACACTCAGGCAGTGGCTCGTCAGGTCATCCAAAGTGGACTTGATACAACAGATTCTGTGGCAAGGATCATGGGCACGGCGGTTGCCACGAGGCGTTCAGCCTGGTTGAAGTCATCTGACTTTTCAGCGGATGTGCAGTCTGCATTATTGGATTTGCCTTTCGATGGCGAGGGGCTTTTTGGGAAGAAGGCAGACGCGGCCTTGGAGAGGTTCAAGGATAGCAGGGCAACTGCTAGATCTCTTGGCCTTCAGGTCAGGGGTTCTACGACCAGAAAGTTTAGAGGGTTTGGTCGCTCTTCCTTTCGGTCGTATAGACCTGCTCAGCAGCAGCAGCAGCAGCAACAACAGCAGCAGCAGAATACCTTGTATAGGTGTTACAGAGGGAAGCAGAGAACACGTCCTCGAGGTCGTCAGGTCTCTTCCTCCTCCACATCCTCCAACCCCCCAGCCACAGAAAAGCAGCCCTAGATCCGCCATTCAGGATCATGTGGGTCCAGTGGGGGGTCGGCTTACCTACTTTCTACGAGATTGGGAATCGGTTACATCAGATCTTTGGGTTCTCAATCTCGTAGAAAATGGGTATGCCCTTCCCTTTCGGGAATTCCCTCCCAATTACCCTCCTTGCCAGGGATATTGCTCAGAGGAACATCTGTTACTCCTACAGGAGGAAGTCCAAACACTTTTGGGAAAAGGTGCGATAGAGGTGGTTCCAGAGCAGGAAAGGGGTCAGGGATGCTACTCCCGGTATTTCCTGATTCCCAAGAAGGATGGCAGGCTTCGTCCGATCCTGGATCTCAGGATCTTGAATTTTTATCTGAAGCAGGAGAAATTCAAGATGCTCACCCTTGCTCAGGTTCTTCAGGCTCTGCTGGAAGAAGACTGGATGGTGTCACTCGACTTGCAGGATGCGTACTTTCATATCCCAATCCTCAAGTCGCACAGGAGGTATCTCCGTTTTACGGTTGGGTCACAACACTACCAGTTTGCGGTCCTTCCGTTTGGACTTACTACTGCACCTCGGGTCTTCACCAAGGTGATGGCAGTGGTGGCGGCGCATCTCAGAAGATCGGGGATTCCGGTATTCCCGTATCTAGACGATTGGCTGATCAAAGCGGAGTCGTCAGAGATTGTGCTTCATCATCTGCAGGAGACAACCCAGTTGTTGTACAGGTTGGGTTTTTCAATAAATGTACCCAAGTCTCACCTGGTGCCCTCCCAGCGCAACCTGTTCATAGGTGCAGTACTGGACACAACCGTATGTCGTGCATTCCCTCCCCCTCAAAGGATTCGCGACATACGGGAGATGATTCCTTTATTTTACAATGGAGCGGTCGTTCCAGTCCTGAAGGTCCTTCGCCTGCTCGGTCTGATGGCTTCATGCATTCTGTTGGTCAACCATGCACGCTGGCGCATGAGGGCGCTCCAGTGGTGCCTCCGCAAGCAGTGGTATCAGCACAACGGAGATCTCAGGGAGTCAGTGAGGATCTCCAGAGAAGCTGCAGCGGATCTGTCTTGGTGGGGCGTGGAAGGCAATCTGTCCCAAGGAAAGCCTTTTCAACTTCCCCCATCGGTGGCCACGGTGATATCGGATGCATCCACTCTCGGGTGGGGTGCTCATCTGGGGGATCTGGAGGTCAAGGGCCTTTGGTCTCCAGAGGAAAGGTTGCTTCACATCAACCTTCTAGAATTGCGGGCGATACGTTTGGCGCTCAAGGCCTTCCTCCCTTCCCTTCGCGGTCAGTCTGTTCAGGTCCTAACGGACAACACGACCGCGATGTGGTACATCAACAAGCAGGGAGGAGTGGGGTCGCAGTGTCTCTGCAGAGAGGCTCTGCGTCTCTGGTCCTGGGTTCAGGACCATCAGATTTGTCTGATGGCAAATCATCTGGCCGGGGTTCTGAACGTTCGTGCAGACAGTCTCAGTCGGCAGTTCTCTGCCGACCACGAGTGGAGGCTTCACCCGGAGGTGGTTCACGACATCTTTCGGATGTGGGGGACTCCTCGGGTGGACCTGTTCGCCACTCACGAGAATGCGCACTGCCTGTCTTTCTGCAGTCTCCAGTATCCGATGCAAGGAGCCTTGGGGGACGCGTTTCAGTTGAGTTGGAGAGGTCAACTCCTTTACGCGTTTCCCCCCATACCCTTGATTCCTCGGGTTCTGAGGAAGATTCGCCTAGACCGGGCCCAAGTCATATTGGTCGCCCTGGATTGGCCAAGAAGGGTGTGGTATACGGATCTTCTCCACCTCTCCTCTCACCCGCCGCTCCGTCTCCCTCTTAGGGCAGACCTCCTCTCTCAGATGGAGGGGCAGGTTCTACACCCCCACCTCCAGACATTACACCTTCATGCCTGGAGATTGAACGGGGCAACCTGATTTCCTTTTCCCTTTCGCCTGACGTTGTGGATGTCATCTTGTCAGCCAGGCGTGACTCCACTAAGTCCATCTATTCTTATAGATGGGCGAAATTTGTCTCGTGGTGTGGGGAAAGGTCTATTGATCCTTTGAAGGCCCATTTGTCTCACGTTCTCCAGTTTGCCCTTTCTCTGGCTCAGCAGGGTCTTGCTGTTGCCACGGTGAAAGGTTATCTTTCTGCGCTGTCAGCTTTTCTCTGTTTGCCTGACCAGCCTTCTCTTTTTAAGTCACCTGTGGTTTTAAGGTTTTTAAAGGGCCTTATAAATAAATTTCCTCCTGTCCCTTTTATTGTGCCTCAGTGGGACTTGAATCTGGTCTTGACCTTTTTGATGGGTGCTCCTTTCGAGCCTCTCCACAAATGTCCCTTGAGGCTTCCTACCATTAAAACAGTCTTCCTCGTTGCAATAACCTCGGCAAGGAGGGTAAGTGAGCTTCAAGCTCTTTGTCACAAGCCCCCTTTCTTGTCCATACATGCTGATCGATTGGTTCTCAGGACCAGGGCTGCTTTTCTGCCTAAGGTGGTGACTCCCTTCCACCTAGGGCAGTCCATTACTTTACCTTCCTTCTATCCTCCCCCTCACCCTTCTAAGGAGGAAGAGAGACTGCACCGTCTGGACCCTAGGAGGGCGGTGTCCTTTTACTTGGACAGATCCAAGGACTTTCGTTTGGAAGACCAGCTCTTCGTTGGGTTTGCTGGCTGCAAGAAAGGAAGAGCGGTCCATAAAAGAACCTTGTCAAGATGGATCGTCCTCTGCATAAAGATCTGCTACTCTTTGGCCGGTAAGGAACCACCAGAGGGTATAAGGGCTCATTCTACAAGGGCTAAGTCATCAACCTCTGCGTTGGCTAGAGGTGTGCCTGTAGAAGATATTTGTAGAGCGGCAACTTGGTCTTCCCTCCACACTTTCGCGAAGCATTACTGCTTGGATTCCGAAGTGAGGAGGTAGGGTCACTTTGCGCGCTCTGTCCTTCAGGATTTCCTGGTTTAGAAGAGTGGACACCCTCCTCCGGGAGTGGGGACTGCTGTGGGACTCTATTCACAAGGTGAGGAATCCACACGGCAGATGTATCTATCAGAAGAACAAGTTACTTACCTTCGGTAACGCTTTTTCTGGTAGATACTATATCTGCCTGTGGATTCCTCACTGACCCACCCGCCTCCCCGTTGTCCACTCTTCTATGCCAGAGTTACTGTGATGTAATGTATATATATTTTGTTGTCAAGGAAATGTTCCAATTGCTTTCCTGTTTTTGCTTAACACGGTGTGTTTTGCCTTGATTATTGTGTACTATGTATACTTGTATATTTCTACTGTCATTGGTCCGTCCGTGTGCCTCGATGGCACAGAAAAAAGGGCGGAACTGATGTCATCACGCCGGCGTGGGCCTATTATAGGCGTCGGTGACGTCAGCGGAGTCGCGAGCGAGGTCGTGTCTCTATGACGTCAGGAGTCCACGTCGGCGCGAAGCTACGAAAAAAGAATTTCCGAATGTTGCTGACGCAAGGGGTATTCACAAGGTGAGGAATCCACAGGCAGATATAGTATCTACCAGAAAAAGCGTTACCGAAGGTAAGTAACTTGTTCTTTCGGCTACTGCTTTTGTGAGACTGGCTGTGGGCTGTTTTGGCTATGACCAGATGATGCAGCTTTGTGTGTTTGTGTTGCTTATTTTGTGTTACAGTTCATTATTTACAGGGCCTCTTGGCACTGCTAAAGGTAAATGTTAGGAATGCTGCCCGTTTTGCACTGTTTGTGGTTTTATCTAACGAGTCGAACCCTGTAGGTGAGAGCTGGTTTTGTAAGTCTCAGCAACTGTGTGTGTGTGTGTGTGTGGTGTGTGTGGTGTGTGTGTGGTGTGTGTGGTGTGTGTGGTGTGTGTGTGTGTTGTGTCGTGTGTCGTGCGTGTGTGTGTCTGTGTCCCTGTTTGTATCTTTGTCTTTAAGAGTCCACCAATCTCGTAAGTGTTAGTGTATTTCCTTGTCTGAGGATCTCGGCTCATGACATGCCCTGCAAGTGTCATTCTTTTACTGATCTAATTGTTGCTGTATTTCCTGCTTCTGTGTCAGTGTAGTCTTTGTCCAAGGGGTTGCCC
Source organism: Lissotriton helveticus (assembly GCF_964261635.1). Lineage (NCBI taxonomy): Eukaryota > Metazoa > Chordata > Amphibia > Caudata > Salamandridae > Lissotriton > Lissotriton helveticus. The sequence continues at coordinate 821,472,363 of NC_136073.1, forward strand.
ATTATATTCTTCAGCTTGTCTTCATTTTCCCTGCATGTCGGTTTTCCTTGTCCCGGTGTCTGTCTTTTCCCTGTTATAGTGTTTGTGTATTCTCTGTCCCTATGTATTTCCTGTCCATCTGTTTGTGTTTTCCCTGTCTCAGTAGCTTTGTTTTCCCTGTTCCACTGGCTTTCTTTTCCAAGTGTAAGTGGCTGTCTTTCCCATGTTTCAGTGTCTGCGTCTTTCCTGTCTGCGTCTTCCTTGTCCGTGTCTCCTCTCTCTGTTGGCGTCTTCCCTGTCTGTGTGCGTTTCTTCCTGTCCTAGTTGACTTTCCCAATGTTATTGTGTCTGCTTATGTACTTTTTCTGTCCAAACATAACTGTTTTTCTATTTCCCAGTGAGCATGTCGGTTTCCCTTTTCCAGTATTGCCATGTTTCTTGTCCTGGTACTTTGTGCCTCGTGTATGAGTCTCTGTCTCAGTGTGTGTGTCTTTTTCTTATATTCAGTCACATCACCTGATGTTAGTATTCTCTATTGACTCTCCCATTTTGTCAATCACTTCTCTAGCCTAATTGTTAGTGCATTTTATATCCTAGTTTGTGTAATAGTTATGTTTCTACTCTTTTTCCATTATACTGGACTCTCCACATTCAAAAGCTGTGATACTTTGTCAAGACATAGACTTTTACCCTTCCTTATGACTATTGTGTGTTTTCTCCTCAGGAGCTATTGGAAACCCGAGAGGAGCTTGAGGAAGTGTTACTTTTACGACAAAAGCAAGATGAGTTGTTGCGCCAGCGTGAGAGGGAACTGACTGCACTGAAGGGTGCACTGAAGGAAGAGGTGGCCAACCATGACAAGGAGATGGACCGAGTGCGGCAGCAGTACCAGAAGGACATGGATCAGCTGAGGAAAAACATGGAAGGTGTATCACAGGTATGAAAGGAACATGGCAGGGTCTGGGGATGTATATGTGGTTGAAGCATAAGGTTGGGAGGCACCATCAATGCCATAGTCCAGGGTAAGGGATGTGTAACGGGTTCAAGAGAATGGGACACTGGCACATTTATTAGAAGTACACGGAAAGAGGCTCTTTCTAGTACTGGTAGAAGGGGTAATGCAGAAACATGATAAGCCTGAAGAAAAGAAGGCAAACTTTCAGTTGATCAGTGAAGGTACGCTCGATCCTGTATTTTGTATGGTGTCCTCTGACTGATTTCAGTCTACATCGTCCCTTGAGGGAGAATATGACACTCCTGCCATCTTTTCTACATAGGACCAGCAGAGTTTGGAGTCTGAGCGACAAAAAATAAACTCTGTGGTAAGGAGCCTCCAGAGGGAGTTGGATGAAAGCAGTGAGGAAATTAACCACTGGAAAGACATGTTCCTGAAGAACAAAGAGGAGCTGCGCAGCACAAAGCAAGAGTACGTGTTTTCTCTCTCTATCTCTTTCTCTGATGTGTTTCTCTTTTCTCCTGTGCTGCTTAGTAAGAGAATGTGAATATTATTCTCTGCTCATTTCTCATCCCCTACCCTTGTCTGTGACTCATTTTTCCTCTTATTTCCTTTTGCCTTGGTGTCCTTTTGTGCCACTCTTCTCCATGGCAGGTTTCTTGCTATGTTTGATATGCCATTAGCAACTATGTGCCTGTTAATTTTCTCTACCTTCCACCTGCTCTCAGTCTCTCATTCGACTGTGCCTTTTGCTGCCTGATGTCTCTTTCCCATTTTTGGATCTCTAGCGTAGTCCCCTGTGATCTGTATTATTTGCTTTATGCCTTCATTTTCCTTGTTTTATCATTTATTGTCTGAAACCTGCTAAAAGACTGCTCTTGTATCCTTACTTATTGTAACATCTTACTCTAGTGATCTTTGTTTTTTCCACAGATTTAAGACATTGTGTGAGAAAACTCTAGCCTGTTAGAGTTATCAGTTGTCGTTGTATTATACCCTGTGTAAATATCTTTTCCCTTCACTCTCCATGCATCCCCTTAGAATTGGTCTCCGGTCTGATGTGTTTTTGTGAGGTACAATCCCAGGGCTTATTTGTCTTTATTTAAAATCCTATTACATTAGTCTTATATGTCCTTTGACAAATGGTAAGTGCACATCTACAATAGTTTCTACAGTTGGATCTGCTGACACTTTGGATCTTGGGAAGTTGCTTTGTCTGCTTTATTGGATGCCAGGAGGTCTTTAGTTGCAATGTACCTTAAGTTTTTCCTCTTGTGGGGGCCATTGTGAGAGATTGTGGTGGGCCATCCAGATGCTAAAATACGTAATCGCTGGCCGCTGTGCTATATACCATTTTATAAAAAGAAATATTGATGGACCGAATGCTGAACAATGTCAAACATTCACCCTCGGTATGGAGATCTGGGCCTAAATCCATCGTTATTTTGCTCACTATGCCATTCCATTTTGGACCTAGCCATATGCAAATGAGTTTTGACCCTGCTCCCCATGAGAACAGTACAGCCCGAACTGCCAGGCCGGGTCCTCGCCTGATTGTAAACCAGCATCCAGGGACCTGTTTCAGGGTATCACCACTCATCAGCTAGGCTAGCTTGACTCCAGTGGCACAGCAAGCAAGGGACCCACGTCTGTCCCACTTGGGGTAACAAATGCAAAAAGAGCAATTGATGGACGGAATGGTAAATAATGTCAAACATTCACCCCAGTACAGAGATCTGGGCCTAAATCCATTGTTTTTTGCTCACCTTGCTATTCCAGTTTGGACCCAGCCATATACAAATCAGTATTGACCCAGCTGTCCATGGGAACAGTCCAGCCCGAACTGCCAGGCCATTTCCTCATCGGATTGGAAACAAGCGCCCGTCTCTGATACTCTCAAAGCCCTAACTGCATCGACCATGGTTATAGATGTTAAAACTAATACAGTGCCTACCATCTCTTATCAACACCAGTCACTCGTCCTTCATCACTTTCCCAAAGGGTAGGTAATGAAAAAACATAGGGCAAAGGCAAAGGAGAAAACGACCAGACAGGTTGCACTGAGACATGGCACAAACAGTCTGTGCACCTTTGTGCATGCCTGTGTTTTGCCAGTGTTTGTTTGCTTGGAAAGTCCTCCCCATCAGACTTGTCCAGCCATCATTAACACATTATGCAAGTGCACTCTTTCAAACCATCCTAAATAACGTTCCAAGTGTATTTTTTGGCTTGGATGGCCCGAGCCTACCACTGTATTATGGATGTTAGTCATATAGTTGCACTTAATTTATGGACTATTAAGCCAAGGACTACGAGTAATCGTGAATAAAAATAACTGCAAAATATATAACTGCAAGGAAACCTCTAGAGCAAGCAGGCTGTAGGCAGTACCACTCCACAATTAACCACTGGTCCAGAATCCACAAGATTCAGTAAGGCAGTCAGGGGTGTGGAATTTAATAAAATATCTACTTGTCCATGGGGCAGGTTGCTTCATAAATCTACTTGTCCTGTAACAAAATCTACTTGTCCCTTTTGTGCCATGTAATGCGGGGACAAATTATGGCAGCAATCTCATTATATAAGAGTTCTGATATAGTATCTCTAATTATGCCAGGGCTCGTACATAGTAGGGTTTGAATACTAGAAAGACCCCTTATGTTGCTATGTTTCTGCAGGTCTACGTACTGGGGCTGAAGGTAGTGGTTAGCAAAAGTTCAAGGGTCGGAATGCCCTTATGAGTCTGTGCAAACCTACTAACTTGCATGTTTTAAGGGTTTTTACCAACTCTTGTCTAATCTTTTCCCATACTGAAAAAGGTTGGAAATGTACTCCTGACAGTGGCAGACGTAAAACTTCTTCCAGGGTTGGGGAAAAAGTGGTTGGAGGAAAAGTTAAGTTGAAACATTCTGATTTTCACATGAGCTAATCTACGCATGCACATTTGCTCATGCTAAAACGCAGTACACAAATATTTACTGGGGGTACTATTTCTAGGCCTACTTCTGTAGATTCTTGAGAATTCAGGGAAACTGTATATATGCACTTAATGCACGGATATATACCATGGATACACTTTTGATACTTTCTTTAATAATTGGGCCTCTGTTTAGGTCTGGCGTTAACCATGACCGTTTGTGTTTAATAAATTTCAGTCTCTCTCTCTCTCTCTCTCTCTCTCTCTCTGTCGCTCTTTCTCTCGGTCTATCAGCTGGCTTCATTGTGAGTGACCGTATTCTGCTCTTTTACAAGGAGCATATTAGCACACAAAGTAGTTTTGTTCAGTGCCTGGAACTGCTGTGGCAATGTGTGCTTTTTGAGACCAAAAACTATTTTGTTTTTGCCAATGCTTGTTAGAATGGTGGGGGCCCAGCAGCTCCCACACAGATAATGTTTTACAAAAACCATACCTAAACAAGTCACGCATTTACAAAACCAAAAGGCTGACCAACAATTTCAGACCTACTGCCTTTGCCAATGCTTGTTTATTTTTGTTTCCCATAATCGTATTTCAACTGGTTACACTGATTTTCCATTATGAACATTTTTGGGAAATACAAGCATACATCAACATGTTACTAAATGACGCTGCAAAGACATTGTACCCAAAATCTTACAGTAGTTTAGCAAAATGTTTTTTTCCTACTTGCATTTTTTTGGTGAACATTTTATTTTGAAAGCAAAGAATCCTCAATCTTGCTGTCAAGCTTCTGACTATATTTGCATGTAATCAGAGAGCATTCTGGAAACATTATACATAGCCTCATTTTACCAAACTTTGAAAACTTGTGTACACATTTATACTGGAACCACCGTCAATAGTGCAGGCCGAGCTTACAACAGTTACTTTTAGTGCTCACCTGAATAATAAAGGCTTTGCATTAATAAACCATAAATACAAGTTTGAACAGCATGAACACATATTACCTTAACTGTAGACATTGCCCTTCCCTGATCCATAATGTGGTTCTGGCAGACAAAGGGTTTGTGCTGCAGGGGGTTGGGCCTACTTGTCCCAAGGACAAAATACACATGAAAACGTGTTGCCCATGGCCCCAAACAATATGTCCTGGCCGTCGGGCTATAGGAATTCCACACCCCTGAAGGCAGCATTATAATGCTGGTTTGTGGCCTTCATGGCAGCATTTGATGAGGTGGACATGGGGATCATCTGGTCCAGCTTGAAACCTGGGGCTTCGACGCCACCATTATGCATCTGCTTCTTATCATAACATGGGGAATTTTCTCCGCAGTGACCTTGACCAAGGCTATGTAGTAGACCATTCACAGTTTTGTCTCTTCTTGGCTGATCCTGATTTGGTTTTGGCCGGAGTAAGTTGTTTCCTTTGATGTAGAGCGCCTCCTTCAGGTCAGTCGAACTCTGTGTGGACAATGCAGTAAACCTTCATCACATCCCTTAGGACTTTGTTGATAATAGACCCAGTTGAGCTACTACTACCAACAAATTCACCTGGAGATAAATTACTCTAAAGTAATGGTATTGTTATTGAGTGATATACCCGTAGCATAAATTACCTTCCGGTCGATGGAAACTTGAGCCGGTATGTATTGCTAGCTTGGTATTTTGTAGTATCTCTGGCTAGACTAAATCTGCGCAGGCAGGGTATACTAAGTATGGGCGAGACTATTTTTATGGAAGTGCAACATGCGTATGCTGCTTAAAGATTGCCAGTGCTTCTCTTTTGGACAGCCTGGTGGCATGTGTCTATTAAATTGATGCTGGAGCTTGTTTAGGGTACGTTCCTCAGCTGCGCACTTGATGTTTGGCAGGGAAACGTAGTGTCGCTGTGCTGTTGAGTTGGGAGTGCAAACATTCCAAATATGAAAAAAAAAAGATAATTTTTCAAAGCAAATCTTATTTAACTTTTTGGAGCGATGCAAGAGAGTCCATGCTACGTTTGATCTGAATTAATTTTTGTAGCTTACAGAGATTCTTTAAATCTTCATTTAGTTATTCAAATAAATGTTGTAAGAATGCAAAGCATGTACAAGCAGCCTAACAGTTTCGCATTAACATTATTTAGCTCCAACCTATGTACCGGACGCTACTGAGAGCTACTTTTTACATTTCATGTTAACACAGGAGAAAGGTCCACAAGGATCCATTATCCAATTTTTCATTTATACACTACAATGTGAGCTTTCAGAGTTAAACATATTGGAGGAATTTTGTAGTGCATTTGAAAAACGTGGTAGGCCTGGAATGTACAATTTCAAGCTAAGGATACAAGCAAATGTAAGCCTGCATTTGCGCTTGACATTAGTGGTTCCCATTTGAGGCTTTCACTTTTAAGACTGTTCGCAAACTATAGCGAGCTCCATCCCAAAAAAATGGAATAGGAGGAATGACCCTCTAAATGGCGTCCTATATGTTAATGTCGGGGAAGAGTTGGAACGTTTAATGTGGACTTGCCAAGTAGATACAGATTTTTTATTTTTTTTTTTAAATATATTTTTATTGCAGAATCAGAAATAAAACCATTCAATAGGCCAACCCACACACTTATGGCCTCCCGACAGTTAATATGACAGTATTGCAATACACAGCCATTTAGCCCACATCCCGGAGGCTGGGCGGCGCTTCAAAGTATCATTCTTCGGGAAATGCCTCAGTGTGTGCCCTGTCCGGGCTGTAGGTCAGTTATGTCGTGTAATATCTGCTTTTACCCCACAACACCCCTCCCCCCCCCGCACCGCCAATCCCCAGGCTGCCCCTATGGTCGCTCCCTGCAGATCCAATCTATTTCCTCACTGGGCCATCCGGGTCTGATATACTGCTTCGCGGTGCTAAACTACCTACTCCACGAACACCCCCTCTCCTCCCTCCTCCCCCCACAACTGCTGCTAATGCGGGCACCCAGAATCTCTCACAGCCCTGAGGCACGTCATCCATCAGGATATTCAGACAAACATGCATATCACATGGAATTTCAGCCAAACTCTAGTCTTCCTCCGCATAGTCTGTTACGTAGTCCCGTAACGCCTGTACTACCAACTCCCAGGACCGCGCCAGTTCCAGACATTTCTCGTTGCCAGTTCTAGTTGCCTGACGCATCTTAAGCACACTCTCGCAGCCTGACCACCTCAACAGCTCATTCCTCCATCTCCTCACTGACGGGCCTCCCTTAGACTTCCAATGCCAGGTTATTTCACGCTGTGCCAGCATGATCCCCAAATCAATGAATTTGCTCGTTACTTTAGTCTTCCTGGTATGCGGGAACCAGAGGAGCAGGCACGCAGCCATATCAAAGTCTATCTCCCTGTCCGTAACAGCATTCAGGAGTTCACCGACTTCCGGCCAGTACTCCCCTAACTTCGGGCATCCCCACAGCATGTGATCCAGATCTACCTCTGGCTCCAAACATCTCGGGCACATGGCGTCAAGCACCTGGAAGTGCCGTCGTAACCTCTCCGGAGTCAAGTACGCCCTATGGACAATGAAAAAATGCACCTGCTGAAACCGTGCATTCCTCGTCCCTTTCCAGGTCCTATGCAACACTTGGCCCCATACGGTGTCTGGTATTTGTTTACCTATGCTGACCTCCCATCGCGACTTTAGTGCCAACAAGGGCGCCAGTCCCTCATTCAGCATTCTGGTATGAAGGCAAGTCACAGCCTTGACGGCGCCCGCGGCCATTACCACATATTGGCATGCCATGGTCACCTCCGGCTCCGCCAGCCCTCCCCCCCCCAATATCGTTGCATCGCTGTCACTACCGCCACATGTAGTAAGAAGGTTCCATCCGGTAAGCCAAATTGCTCCTGTAAAGTCTGGTACGGAACTAGCGCTCCGTCCATATAGAGGTCACCTACCATCTGCAAGCCCAGCTCTTCCCACGTCAATAATCTGGACCATTCGCCCCCGTGCGGTAGCGCGGTCAACATTCCCAGCGGTATCTCCGGTGCATACGGCCGGTTTTTCTTTGCTCTTTTCAGGCTCCTATTCCAACACAATTTGAGCGTCTTTTCCTCTATCGCAAGATCCCTCATGTCCAGGTTCTGTTGCATTACGATAGACGACAAGACATGTCTCTGGATGCCAATCCCCCGGTCACGATCCGGACCCCTGAATTCCCTGGCCACGTTCTGCGTCAAAACCTGGAGTTGCGCCGCCAGATAATATAACTCAAAGTCGGGAACGGCCATCCCCCCCTCGCTCTTGGGCCCTGTCAGAGTAGTCAGTGCCACCCTCCGTCGTCCGTGGCCCCATAGGAAGCCGGTCACCAATGTCTTCAACTCTCTAAAGATTCTCTGCGGGATCCACACCGGCAGTGTCCGGAAGTAATAAAGTAGCCGCAGGAGTGCCACCATCTTCAGCAGTGCCACCCGACCCAACACGGATAGTGGGAGAGACGCCCAGAAATCCATGCAGCCCTTCAGCGCTCGAATACAGCGCTCCACGTTCCCCTCTAAGAGGTCCTCTGCATCGTGGTAGATGCGCACCCCCAGGTAGATGAAACAGGAGGGTTCCCATACCACCGTTCTCGTGAGCTGTGGGCAGAGCGTAGCCTTCCGCAAAGGGAACACACATGTCTTGGTCCAATTCACCCTGAGACCTGACAGCCTCCCGAACCTGCCCAGCATGTCTACCGCGCCTTCCAGAGCTCTCCCAGGATCCGCCAGGTACAATAACAGATCATCAGCGTATAGTGATATGTAGTGCGAGTCAGGTCCCTGCGCTATCCCGTCATATTCAGTGCCTGACCGTGCCTGCGCCGCCAGTGGCTCCATCGCCAAGGCAAATAGCAGAGGAGACAGCGAACAGCCCTGCCGCGTGCCCCTACAAACCGAATAAGCTGGAGATACTATGGGCCCTAGCCGTACTCGCGCCTTCGCTGAGGAATAGAGCACTCTCGTCCAACTCCGAAACCCCTCCCCAATTCCAAACTTCTGCAGCACACCATCCAGGTACTCCCATTCTAAGCTATCGAATGCCTTTTCGATATCCACTGCTAATACCACAGGATCCCACTCCGTTGTAGCGGCAACGTCAATGACCCGGACCAGTCGACGGATATTCATCGAGGTGCTCCTGGTCGGGATGAATCCCGCTTGATCCCTATGCACTAAGGTGGTCATCTGTGGTAGGAGCCTGGAAGCTAAAATGCGACTCAAGATCTTATAATCCACCGTTAACATAGACAATGGGCGGTAAGAGGTCACGTCTAACGCGTCCCTGCCTGGTTTCAACAGCGGCACCACCAGCGCCTCCCTCATGGAGTCTGGTAACCGCCCCACCCGTTTCGCCTCCGCGTACACTATCAGCAGTCTGGGCGCCAAGATATCCACGGATTTGGCGTAGAATGCAATCGGTAACCCATCCACCCCTGGCTTTTTGTTCCGTGCCATGTGTTTAATTGCCCCTCGTATCTCTGCTAAAGTGATGGGGCCCCCCAGGTCCTTCGCCTCCTCCGTATCCATCAACGGTAAAGGGATCGGGTCCAGGTATTCACCTATCTCCGAAGCCTCCGCCTCCAGGTGGCTCGCGTACAGTCCCATATAGTAGGACTTGAACCACTCCAAGACCGCCGATTGAGAATAAATCACTTCCCCATCTTCGCGTCGTATACTCATGATCGGACATCCTCTAGGTACCGGATCGGCCAGCTTGGCAAGGAGTGTGCCCACTTTATCCCGTTCATCATGCACTTTAACAACATACAACTTATAGTCATAACACCGCAGTCTTTCCGTCTCAGTCGCCACCACCTCTTTAGCTTGCATCAGTTGGTCCTGCAACTCTGGCCTCTCGGGTCTTCGCTGTTCCAGCCCTCTCAGCGCCTCCTCCGCTTTCGCAAGGTCATTCAGCACCGTCCCTCTCACATTCAGAAACCTACCCATGCATACCCCTCTCACCACAACTTTCATTGCATCCCATTCAATCGACCTCGTTGCTGCTGAACCTGCATTGTCTGTAAAGTAACTGTCAAGGCCCTGACGGACCGTGTCGCTGAACACCGGGTCTTCCAGTGTGTCTGGACGCAGTCGCCATGATGGAACTGCCGATCTCGTCAGCTGCCACTGCATGGAGATCAACAGGGGATTATGGTCCGAAATGGTCCTGGACAGATATTCAGAATGAGTCACTACACTCGCCAATGAGCTGCCACACAGCACTGAGTCCAGTCTAACATGTAGGTCGTGCAGCATGGAAAAATAAGAGTAATCCCTGATCTCAGGATGTTGTGCCCTCCACACATCCACCAATCCCCATCTGTCCTGCCATTCCCGCCTGTGAGTTGCTAGCCGGCGTACCGGGGAGTCTACTAGTGGTGGGTGCGACCTATCCAACCGCACATCAGAGATGGAGTTAAAATCCCCCGCCAGTAAAATAGGGCCCGCTAAATAATACGCCAGTGAGCGCGATAAATCCTCAAAAAAACGAGCTTGATCAGAGTTGGGGGCATGTATGTTACACAGCACCACCTCCCTACCATAGAGACGCCCCTCAACCGCCACATATCTACCCTCTGGATCTATTCTCTGGCTCGTGACTTGAAATGGCGTACCCGCCCGTATCCATATCAATACCCCTCTGGCGAATGCCGAGTATGTCGTGCCAAATACCTGACCTCGCCACCTCTTCTGTAATGCCCCGCACTCCTTCTTAGTCAGGTGAGTTTCCTGAAGCATTGCGATCTGAACGCCCCTTCTTACCAAGTAGGCATGCACCTTGTGGCGTTTCACCATCGTACGAATACCACGGACATTCCATGTGACACATTTCAAGTTAGGTAACGTCCCCATAAAGTATCGTTCTACACAGTGGCGCTAGCCAATAAATGATTCCCGCATTGCAGCAATTGTACAGCCCCTTCAAAACAATTCCCAAAACTCCCTCTACCCCCCCTCCCCAGGACAGGACCTAATAACCCAGCTTCAGCCCCGTTCCAAACCTTAAACACCCCACACATCACACTAACCTGTGGTCGTCACCACAGAAGACCTTAAGGGTCTGAGGAGGTCAATGGAGCCCCGAACCAGAACGGCAGAGCTACCACCCCGCGCCCGCTGTCCCAAACTGCTTACGCAGCCCCATACCTGGCAGTCCAATATAAGTCTGGAGAGTCCATACCGACAGGCATTCCTGAATCGTTCATTAGCCACAATCCTCACTCGTTAAACATGCCATCCGAAGTTTGTGGGGTGACCTCCGGTCCCCGTGCGCCCCCTACATCCGAATCGTCGTCTCCGGTCTTCCCCTCTTCCTCCTCCGATGCCGAGCCTCCAGACGTTTTCTCCTGCTGTGATCCCGTGATGATCGCTGTGGCCGCCAACGCACTCTTCCTATCGGCCAGCATTTGTGCATCTCGCTCGGCCCGCTGGCGCTTATTCCGGGAGCGGATGCGCTGGGATTTCCTGAGCTTGACTGGTTGCTGCCGATCCTTGTTGGTTCTGTGTGCACGATCCGTCCCCGCACGATATAGTTCAAGCCAGGACCATGCCTCGTCGGGTGTTTGGAAAAAGTGGGTTCTGTCATCAACGACCACTCTCAGCTTGGCGGGAAAAAGCAAGGAGTATTGGATCCCCTCCTCTCGCAGCTCCTTCTTCACTGATAAGAAGGATGCTCTGCCCCGCTGCACTTCCTGCGTGTAATCTGGGAAGATCGTGACCCTGCTATTATCCACCTGGAAGGGACCTTGGGATCTCGCTCTCTGTATTAACAGATCCCGATCTTTATAGTGCAACAATTTGACCACCATCGGCCGAGGTGGTCGGCCCTCTAGGGGCGGCTTGGCAGGCACCCTATGCGCCCTTTCCAGGGAGAAGAAGGGGGACAGACCCTCCGGCGCCACCACCGTGCGGAACCAGTCCTCCATATAGGCCACTGCATCATCTTTCTCAATTTTCTCCGGAAGCCCCACCACCCTCACGTTGTTCCTCCGGTTACGACCTTCCGCGTCCTCCGTTCGTCGTTCCAGGAGCGCCAGTTGGCTAATAATGTCTGTCAGTTTATGTTCCACGGTGACCACCGCCGGTTTCAGCTCCTGAAGCAGTTGTTCGTTCGATTTCACTCTATCAGAGAGCTTGGCGTGGTCTGCTCTTAGCAGGCCCAGCCCCGTCGCCACCTGCGCAATGTCCTGGTGCAGCGCGTCTTTTGTAGCAGTGATCGCGTCCAGAATAGCGTCAAGGCGTTTGTTCAGCCTCTGTTCCTGGTGCGAGGTCTCCACTGGGGCTGGGGCGCCGCCATCTTGGATCAAGGCATTCCCGTCCCCCTGCGCTGGCGGCGCAGCGAGGCCAGCACCCAGCGCGGCCATCTTGGTTGCGAGAGATGCGCCACTCGAGCCGCTTCCACCGATCACAGCTCACTGTGGCAATCCCACTGGCCGCACCGTGCCCGGCCCCTCCCAACACCGCCCAATGGCAGATAATGAAACGTTCAGCACCCTCTGCCCCAGATCCAGCTTGTCTATTCAAGACCAATAGGCCCCCTGCTGCGTGCAACCGCCTGCCACCGAATTATAGGTGCGCACTGCACAGTTCCATCCACACGCGCACAGCGCCTCTGGTATCCACAATGGTTAGGGCAGCGAGCCTAGTGCGCTCCTCCAGGAAGAACCGACGGATGTGGTTCCGGGCAAACTGAGCTCGCCGCTCATATCAGCATCCCAACACGCGGGCTCTAGCGTGCACCAGCTTCCAGCTACTGTTCCATCAGCCCAGTGCCCCTCACCGTGCCGACCCCGCCTCCGGTGGCAGGCCCACCGTCCACTTCCAGGTCCGTCCGCTCCCCTGGGCACACAGGAACCGTGGGGGGCCGGGCCTCGGCCCAACCCCAGGGGTAGTCCACTGCACGCCGCTACTCCGCAGCGGTCCTCAGCCGAGCGCCCGGGCCCCCAAGCAGTGCTGACCCCGTCTGCCTGACCCCATCAGCAGCAGTCTTATCGGTGGGCGACCTTCACAGGCCAACAGCGTCGTCACCTGTCCAAGTCGAGGCCAAGCCCTCCAGCCAGGGACCGGAGAGCAGGAAGGGGGAGGGGCACCGCTCCCACCGGGTCTCCGCCGCGGACCGCTTTGCCGCTCAGGATCAGCTCCAACGATCCGCTCCCCAGCTTTCTGCACCACTAGCGCCGCCCAGCAGTCGCCAGTGCGCTCGTTTCTCTGCGGTGCAGGGCCTCTAGCGCTCCCGATCCGGCCGCGCCGCCATCTTGCCTTTGTTCGTCAGTCCGGCCGGCCGGGCTCCCAGATCCGGTCGCGTGTGTCTGCCAGGGTCCCTATAGGGTCCAGACTCTCCTCTCTAGGTCAGCGACCCCTCCGGATCACGATTTATGCCGCCAGGGGTACCAAGGGCAGGTCGAGCAGGATAATAGCGGGACTCGGCGCGGAGCAACTCGCTCACGCAGCCATCCCGTTCGGCGCTTAAGCCACGCCCCCCTAGATACAGATTTGTAAGCCTTTTTTTGACTCCTATTCATTTAGGCTGAATGCTAACTCTCTTTTGAAAAATGAACATTGTTAGTGTTTGCATAGTTGTACAAGGCAGTATTTACTCTTTGCACCAAGGTACGTACTGGAGAAGATTTCATATTTATGAAATATTGAGGCAGGATTCTTCTATGTGTGTGCATTTTTAAAAGCTTTACATTTGTTGTCAATTATCTTATTGTAGGAGTAAAGTGGTGTGTTATCTTAGTATTAAGGTAATTTGCTAAACCTTAAATAATGTTAAAAGAGCATTGCACTTTGCACTGCATAGTACTATTCCGGATAGTTGTTACTGTCCCTATTATCATTATTATTCTTAATTTTAAGTGCAAGTAGTGATTTCATGATCTTCACAGATAGTTTGTGATGGCAGTTGCTGTGTTAAACCATTTCTAAAGCACCACTTTAATCAAGTGTTGAGACCCCAGTCGTCCAAAGGTACAATGCAAATCAATTCTTCTCCCTTTCAAGCAGCCAGGAAGTCTGAATTTAGCCGACACGGTCGCAGTAATAGAGCTCATATCAATGGCATGAACCAACACACACCAGAGCGAAATCAATAGAGTAAAGCGTCAGAGGAAAGAGTTATGCTGATATTTAAAGCTGTTATTAACCTACGAAATTCTGTTAATTCATCAGAATCCAAGGACTAGATGGCATTTCAACTTCTATAATGCAACAAATTTAGGATATGCATTGCTGACTCTGATCTGTGGCACTTGTGTACTATATAGGGCCGATCAAGGCTCCTTCCTGAAAGGGTAGTGCAATGTGGACGTGTAGATTAAAGTAGCACACAAAGGTGCCATTCCAGTTATTGCGTGGTTTCGCTTTTAGAGACTGCTGAAAAATGTGTTTGCAAACTAGTTTTTCCTGAGTGTCTAGTTTAGGTGCACAATATTCAGCTTAACCACACATGAATTTTAGGCAAAATAACTTGATGCAAATGTCTTTTTACACAGAATTATGGCGATGTAAAATGGATAGCTTAACACACCTGTATATATTGTTTTATATGGATTTATCCATAGATTTTGACAGACAAAAACACTCAATTTTAGCAAAAACTGTGACGGAGTGGCTTAGTCTGAGATCTGTTAAATACTTTGAGATGCACAATGGTACATGAATGAGAATTCAAATGGCACATGTAGATTCTCTCTATATAAAAAAAAGTTTAAAAACAATTCTCCTAAATCACTTTGTTCTTGTTCATTTTCGTTCTTCCGGCATGTTCCTGGTGTGCTCCACTTCCAGATGAGAGCCTATCTGTGTGCACTCTGTGCCTGTCACTGCTTAATGCTGTGCTGATTACTCCTCTGTATTCAATCAAACTCCCAATGGAGCAATTTGTCATTAATGCTGGTCTACTGAAGGTGCTCCTGCGGTTGTGAAAATTATTGTCAAATTAATCTTCCTATAGCAAAAGTTAGCATTGAATCAAAGTAAACTGGAAAATTCAGTAGGACACTTTGGAAGCTCAGACACTGAAAATTTACAAATACAGTTTAGGAGCTCAGATGATCAAACTGTGCCCTTCTGTATAACTTTTCTCTCTCTCCTATGGGTTGCACAATATTAGTGCCATGAAAGGGGTACCTGAGATCAAAATTCCACCGCTGGTCATAAACCAAGCAAAGCATACAGGTTTTTTTGTCTACAATAGCGCATAACTGATGAGGATGGAAAGTCTGGCCCAGTGCTTGTCTGCGGGTGCACTTCTAGTACAACAAATAAGAGGTTTGAACAGGTCCCCAATAAACATTTGAATTCAAAATTATGTTGACATTTAAAACTTGGATGTTTTATATTCCTTCGAAAACCCAGCATACATAAAAAAAATGTATATCCAAATCATTAAAACAGACAACCTGGTTTCTTTTTCCAGGCAGTGAAGAAGCTGACGAGCTTGAAAACAAGCATAGTATTCAGAGTTGGGCAGAACATCTCATTGTAAAACCTGTGATATGGCAAAAGCAAATACATTGTATTCTGCAGCATGTAGACTGATTAGTAATCCAAAATTACTCAGATGTGGTTGGGCCCCAGTCCTGATTTCTAGTTCCCGGTGAGTGAGAGCTCATCAAACCAGTGGGAGCAATCCGCTACCTGAAAAATACCAGATGTGAGAGGCGTGTTTGATTCATGGTCCCCTAAACTATGATACCCCTAGGGAACTTCCGTGATGTCGTTAGCCCACAACTGCATTTTTCCCACCCCTGAAAAAGTTTAAGCCCCATTATGTTTTTAACCAGTCTCGCATTAAATTAAGATGTTACCCATACCATACAATTAAATTTGCCATTTAGCTCACCGATCATTTGAAGAACTTGAAGAATTTCACTAGTGTTGATTATTGAGCCCTCCTGACCTTGGGATTGTTTATTCTGCATGCTTAGCTGCAGGGTCTCCAAACTACCCCTACTTGTATCCTTGGCTCTGCTGTGAAGACACAAAAGTAGAGGTCATACATCTTCTGTCAACCCTGATAAATTCCATACCGGAGTCTGTTACCTGTATTTCATTGACTAGTTGGAAGTATACAACCCAGAAGTAAGGCTTGGTGACCTCTTCGCCGTCGGAGAGCTCCAAGTGCATCTTAATATAATAACGTTTTCCATCTTACTTTAAATGAGCGCCTACATCTGCTATGTAAATGCTATAAATGTGGTAGGAATGGTAGTGCCCTTTTTTTTGTACCATATTTCCTATTTACCTAGAACACCCACATGTAAACAAAGTTGCATTCTTAGAAGTTACAGTATTGACAGGACACTGAGTATATTCTGTTTTTTATTGGAAATGGATGCTGTTCTGCATCTTTTCAGAATCAACCTCTTTCCCTTGAAATCTGTTGCAGGAGAACAGAGGATTTAGATCCTCATAGTTCTGGCTTGTTTTTTATTTTTGCAATCTTAGTGTGTTAATATGAACCTTGGATTCTAAAGATATCTACCTTTGCATTTTTCTTATGCTCATTTCTTTTGCCTTCTGTTTTTCCCCCCATCACCTGCTCTCCCACCAACCCCTTGTAGGTTGATGCAAGCAAAGCTGGAGAAAGAAGAGTTTGAAGATGAGCTGCGGGAGGTCCGAGAGAGATATGCCAGTATGCAGGTAGAAGTGGATCACTTCAAGAGCGGCTCTGTTGATGCCAATGAGGCAGATGCACTGAAAAGGGTACGATATGCAGGATATCAATGGTGAACATTAATGGTGGGAGAGGCAGCATAAGTCACCTAGTGTTATGGCAATTGGCCTGGCAGGGAAGAAGGAACATCCATCATACTTGGTTTAGATGGAAACGTTTATGTGAGGAATGGAGAAATGGGTTGGAATAGAAGAGGCAATGGGTTGGAGAATGCTCCTCGGTGAGACAATTTGGGGAGTAGTGGATCACGGCCTTAATGTAGGAGTCCAGACATATAGCCCTTCTCTCGAGAGACCTGATCATCCACACATTTGGGCATTATTACAGGATTTAGAGAGCCAACTGCTTGCTAGGGCTGCATTACCAAATGCATTAGAGGCCTAGTACAGCTCTCTTAGAATCATCAATGCAAAAGAAAAAACTGGAAGTGGCAAGATATAGGTTTGTTACGGAAGAGCGGAAATAATGGAGCCCTGTGAGTCCAATTACCTTTTTGGTTCACCTACACTGTGCTATCTTCTCTTCTAGGAGGTGCAAAAGCTGCAAGAACAGCTGCAACAGATAGGCTTGGATAAGCAGAGACAAGAGGAGCTGCTACACCAGAGGGAGCGCGAGTTGGGGGCCCTAAAAGGCGCTCTAAAAGACGAAGTTGCCAGCCATGACGAAGAACTGGAGCAGCTGAGGCAGCAGTTCCAGAAAGACATGAAACAGCTCAAGAGAGACTTTGAAGAGACTTCAATGGTAAGCCCTTAAAGCTCCGGAGGTGGGGCAGAGGTCACACTTGGCGTTGCTGATCATGAACGAATTTCGGCCAGAAGATTACATTTTTTAGAATGCTGTCCAGACTCAAGACCATTGTGACTACTTTTCAAACCATAGGCTAAAAGTACACATTGGTTTGTCACAATGGATTTGTACGTTTCATTGTTTTCTGTTGAAGAGTGTGGTTTTATCTTGTCACTATTAAAGGTCTCTGCTTTAACTCTGATCATAGTTTAAACCGACTGTAGCAAATTACTTCAAACTTCTCAACCAATTGGTTTAGTTAAGGTGAATTGTTAAGAAATGCCATATCCTATATTTTTAAAACAAGAATTTGCCTGTAGTGGTGAGTGGGATATTAAGTTAAAACACCCACTGTAATTCACTTTCATCAGAAAATAAACAGTCTCTGTGATGGTCTACATACCAAACAGCCACCCCTGATCTCATTCATGGGGGATTTCCATAAATAGGGAGCTTTAGGAGTGAACAATTGAATTAGTCTAAGCAGTGCACGCTCATTAGCTCTAATCCTTGGGGACAAGTTCTCAAAGGACCATATTCTAAAAGTAGCATCACAACAAAGTTCTCAAATACCCCAAATTATTTCCTCACTGTTTGGGACTTGAATGCGTTTGATTCTGGGGCTAAGTCTGTTACTGCAAGGCTAATGAAGGATGTGAAGGGAGAATGGACAGTGGGAAACTTTTGTTTTATCCTACACTTTATTAGAAATCCATAGTTTCCAGACAATCTATTCTCTTAAAGAGCTGATGGGTTTTGAGTGTAGGGGGCTTTCTTGCATGCCGTTTCCAGCCCAGAATTGTATCTGATGTGCAAAGGCACCCAAAAATATCCCCTAGCATGCGCTCGGTATACATTGGAAAAACCAAGGCACAGAGGTCCAAGAGCTCTCAATATTAATTGGCAAAGCAGAGACGCACAATATTCATTTGCCCAAGAGACAAAGCGGAGTCGTGAAGTTACACCTATCCATTTCAGTCACACGTCATTGCCAGCACCCCTCCCAAGTTGGCAGTTTGTGAGTTGCCGTTTATGCGTTTGCGTACTGTTGCATAATATATGTACTCGGTTCCATACCCAATTCTCCCAAGGAATGATCTCATCTTATTAGCCACAGTGAACAGAAAATATATACTATGGGCTCTGTAAAACGATGTCAAAGTTACTCAATTCTCTAAGAAAACATGCAATGTGTACTGTTAGTTCTGTTACTTGTACACTGCAGCTACTTCTACTTAAATTACAAGTGTTCTGTTTTTGTATGTCAATCTTTATATTGCTCATCAAAGATAAAAACTATTATTTCATTTGCAAAGTAGAAAAAACATGTTCATTTTTCTCCATTTACCTTACCCCAGGAGCAGCCCGTACAGCTAAGATCGGTGTAGCGGGTGTGTGGGGGGGGGGGGGACTCGACAGACAATGAGGGAAATTCATTATTCATTTAATTTTCCCTCACCGTGCCCCATTTCTTTAGTTCCTTTCATCTCTAAAATCCTAAAACTGCCTGCCTTTAACAGACTCGCCACTTAGCTCTCAACTCAGCGCTTTCTTGGCATGCTTCAACATTTTTTCTCTTTCTCCACTCTGAGACTACACAAATCAAATCTGCTGCTTTATCACCTATGCTCATTACCGTCTCCACTTTTCTGTCTTCAGTCTACTTAATCTTTCATCAGCATTGATAAGGTTGCTCTCTTAACCCGGCTTGTATCTCCTGCCTCTCCGTGCATTATGGAAACGACATGTGTCTTGTTAACTGTTTCTCTTTGGTACAGCTTCTTTACAGGTCTTGATGCCTGTCTCATTACAAATCTAGCAGCCTTCCTAAAGAGCTTGGCTTAGATTTAATTCTCTTCACTCTCTAAACAACTAACTTTGATGACAAAAATCTCCTCTCAGCTTCTCCTGTCATATTGACAAACTCAAATCTTGTGCTTCACTTCCTTCTCTCCTTCTGCCTGTTATAGGTCATGGCCTCTCAATCAGCTTTCCACAGTGGTTCACCTTCACAGGACTCCTGCTTACCCAGTTGAGAACAAAAATAATGTCCATTCATGCAGCCTTGCCCTTACATTTCTAGTGGACCGCATTCTCATCTCTGCCAACCTATTGCTCACCTTCCCTTTCAGCTATAAACACCTATATTACCTTTGACAATAGATTGCGCTTCCAGTCACTTATTCCTTAGCAGCTGGATCGGGCTTCAACTACTCCGATTCAGCAACATCTTTCCACACCTACATTTCCACAGTACCAAAACTCTCAGTAACATGGTGCTGAATATGTTGGATTTGGGAAAACAGTCTCGTAGTCAAGCTCCTCGACTACTCTTTTGCTCCCATGCCACGATAAATTAATTAACTTGGCATACCTTATTCAGTCATCTTGCGTATCATTCCCACACATCTGATTTTACCCTCCACACCTGAGTATCAACCCCTCTACAGACCACTCACCGTAGGCTTTAAAGGATATTGTGCCCTCACCATACCTCTCGCAGTTGCAAACCATTCGGACCCTTTGTACAGATCTTTAATCGGTTTCTGACAATCTTGTTCCAGTCCCCAAACCACTGTGTGTGTCTTCAAGCATTTGCACAAATTAGTCTCACTACACTGGAATGTAATACCTTTGAGATGTGTGCTGCCCTTCGGCATTCAGATGCCCTCATGGCCCATCTCAGATTGAAATGTCTTCATTTCAGCCAGCCTCCTACTGCCTTCCTTCTAGAATGCAATCCGCTCTTCTGTGAACTGTAATTTGGCAGCAATCTACCCTACACGTCACTGATGGCTAGATAAGGTTTTTGAGAGTTGGGTACTTACGTTTTCCCCAAAGATGTGTGGGCTTTTTTTTCTGAAAGGTAGAAAGCCACCGTGTACCTGCTGCTAGTCCACATCTGGAAGTATTTTGTCACTTTGTGTCTATAAAGGCAAGAGATTTCTTAAACACTCTTGGCCAACATTTTTTTACTTTATTTGTTAGATGCACACTAGTTCTCAATCAGTTGGGCTACACATATCTGTGTTGATGGCTCACCTGAAAATCAAGGGGAGTCGTTCATTTGTCTTGGAGATAGATGTTCATGCTATAAAGAAGTAGTCAATATCATGAACTCCCCCAAAATTCACCCTTCCATCTGTTTGAAGCCTAACCAGCAAACTCATTAAATAGATGACTCATCCCTTTGATCCAGTGATTAACTTGCTTGACTTTGAAGGTGGCTTATTTCATTGTGATATTCTCACTACGTGGGGTCAGATTCAGACACTGACGGTGCAGCCTTCTTACCTGCAGATTTACAGGGACAGAGTTGTGCCTACTCACCCAAGGTTAACTCCAAAGATGGTCTGTATTTTTCATGGGCAATAAACTATAGGATTGTTTTTTTCACATGCATTAAAATTATAGCAAAAGGGATGACATGGGTATTTCAATAAATACTACTTTGATAGAGTAGAAGAATTAAGGACATGCCCCTTTTTGTGTCTCCTATGCCTCCCAAAGCATGTGCAGTCAGATTACCTAAACTACTACTGCAGACAGGCTGGATTGCAATACAGCTGTGCTGTTTACTGGTGAACAACACTTTACTCACTAGGCCATGATCACATTATACTGCAAAGAGTGTAGCCTTTCTGACACGTATTGCAGGCATATGAAAGGTTGCAACTTGGTCCCGAATGAATACATTCAATAAATGCAGCTATATAGGGGTGAGGCGATGGAGACCGTCTTTTTCTTTAAGAGAACCTTTTTGCTGCCACTCGCACCTCATGCTCACCGCCTTAGCTTGGAAAACACTCCTTTCCAACTGATTAGCACATATAAATCTAGAATAGGCTTGTGGCCCAAAAGGTAAATGCTACTTATTCGTAAGAAACTTTTAGTTCACATGAGATCCTCTCGCCTCCCCAGTGAAGAGCAGCTTCACAACACTACATTCTGACCTGCTTACAGAGGTGGCATGATAATGTGATAATTTATTTCTATCTGTCTCACACCATGCTGAGGTGGAAGGGCATCGCTTTTTCTCATCTGAATAACTGAATCCGACTTTAAAGTCGACTACGCTTTTTAAGACTGCTAACACAGCAGGGTGAAATGAGTCTTTCCTTAGCTTCTTGAATTGTAAGGTCAAGACTGGAAGTATTTAAAAGGAAAATGCCTACCCAGTACATCTTTCATTGTCTGATGTGGGTATACTCCTCCTAGTTAAACATGGTTGTTTTGTTTTTTAGCCTTTGTTCCTTGAAGACCTACATCTCTGATCAGCGTCTGCGTTCTTGCGTGGTTCATTCTTGGTGGGCTGCACCTTTATCAGTAAACCTTCTGTCTTATAAGCTGAGCTTTATAAACCTAATATTGTGTTGCACATGCCTTGTACACTCTTTCTCTTGTGGCATTGTGCAGTTCTCTATCGCCCTGATTTTAGAGGCATTTCATAATTTTCTTTCTGTTTATAGCAGGGAAGTAATTTTGACTGGTGTCTGAAAAGCAAAGACAGTACAACTTATGGAATGGGAGTTAATGAGTTAGGCCATCCCTAGTCTGTTTGGCAGTAATTGAACAGCCAATAGCAGATTTGACGACTTCTTAATGTTCCTAAAAGACAACAGAGTCTTATTTGCTTTACAGCAGGCCCATTGGCATTCGTCGTGGTTAATAAGTCAAGACCTGCCTGCTTTGCTTCAGGTGTCATATGGAAAAGAAACAATTTGTGTAGAAGTTGAAGATCAGCATTCTTGCTAATACATTTTCCAGGTGCAAGTGCCATTTTGGTCTTTTCCCTGGTTCCTTTTCTAAGGGCTTCCCTTCCTCCTTTGTTAAGGGATGTAATTTCGATTATTGCTATAATTATCAATAAAGATACTGTAATGGCGAAAGAAAAGTTGCTTACCTGTAATAACAGTTCTCCATCATGGGTATCTTCATTAAATTCATAAGCAACCCTCCCTCCTTACCCGACAGATAGGATGGATTGGGAGCCAACATACCTCTTATTAGATCTTGCATCCTTTAACACACCTTCGAAATGGCCTGAAAGACCAAAAGGACTGCGCTGGACGCTGGGGCTGTAACGCTCAGTGGCTCCTTATAGGGACAATAATGTTTCCTTATCTGTGAGGCTTGTATGCCTTTTTATTTTTTTTTCTTGTTTTATAACTGTCTTGTAAAAGCTGTTTAGTAAAGGTTCTGCTCTGTGACCTTTGAAAACTATTAATTGTCAAGTTGGTTTCTGATAGGCCCTTTTGTATGTTATGTATTTATTTATTTTTAAACCTGTTATTTCGCCATTATTTGATAATTGCAGTTTTTTTCTGCCAAATGTTTTCAGTGATCTATCACATAGACGGAATTATTTAGTGCTGATGAATGTAGTTAGGATACCTACAATTGAGAAGTAGTGTTACAGGTAAGTACCTCCCATTTGAGGCTGATGCTATTAAGTTATACAAATTAACCCAATATTCATCAGCACATACTAGTCATGATTTATTGTCTGTATTGATGTTTTCACTTGCTGCATCCATTGACAAAGGTAGCCTGTGAAACCAGCAGGTGAAAATATATAAATGTTGTTTTTGTTTCACACTTGGTGACTTGAACAGGACAAGGCGGCCATAAAGAGTGAGAGAGAAGCAGCGGATCAAATGAGGAAAGTTATTGAGTCCACCCTGCGGGAGACCCAGGAGGAGAACGATGACCTGCGGCGGAGGATTCTGGGCATGGAGGCGCAGCTCAAGGAGTACAGGAACTACTCTGATGATCTTCAGGTCTCTGAGCAGCGACTGAAGGAGAAGATCAGCAAACTGGAGGTAACTGGCAGCAAGACAGCTATATTCATATGAACATCCAAAAAGAGAAATCTCATGGAGGTTAAGTTTCAAAATTGTGACCCCTTTATGGTAACTTATTATATTAACAGGCTTGTGACAACACCTCCATACAAGGATCAGTGTTACAAGGAGGTGGATTTTTTTTGTGATGTTTGTATCATGCCGGCTGGGAGGAGGACTGTAGAGAACAACGTGTCTAGATATATCAGTCATGTTGTATTACCAAGATTCCTTTAGCTTTCTCTGCTTCTGAGAAAAGTTTGCTTCTTTCTCTCATAGAGCGAGCGGAAACAAATGGAGGAATCGCTGGGTGAAGCCACCGATCAAGAACAAGAGTTGGCCATCATGAAGAGGTCCCTCGAGAGTCGCCTTGAGGAAGCCCAGAGGAACCTCAACAAGGTTTCGCTAGAGTACAAGGAGCTGAAGGAGGCCTATCAGGAAGAGATGAAGCAAAAGGACCAGTTGAAACTAATGAAAACTGATCTTGAGGAGCAGAAACGCCTCCTGGATAAAACGATTGAGAAGCTCAATAGAGAGGTGAGCATAGTCTGCATTGGTGTAAGTCTGTCCTTTTCAAGTGTTCAGCTCTGCTTGCTTCTTCTCTGCTTTATTTATTCTTGGTATTCAGTTGTGACATGAAGAGCTCTTCAAATAAGCAGTATGCTTAATTGTTGTATTGAGTAATCTGCTCATTCCAAAGAGGAGGTGGTTTTGGAACTGCACCATTCAAAATACTTAACTTTAGTAGTAAGAGCCTGTTCGCTCCAGTGTTTTGATCAATGTTTGCAGAGAGGGATGGGATTTGTTTGTTGATAAACATTGTCTTTATTTGGAAAAAGTCCAGCTCTGACCACTAAATTGGATGCAGGCATTCCCTGACCTTGAGAGTCATGGGTCTGTCTGTCCTGGGTCTTCTATTTTTTTTATCTTTAGGAGATAACACTGCTTGTGTGAAAGTATGAAACAGGGAGTGGTTAGCTCCAAACCCAGGCAGAATGTAGTGAACCTGAACATCTAGTACTGCCCTTCCCTGGCTCGTCTCCTGTTGTTTCATGAGTTGACATGGCTCGTATCTTGGCCAAAGTATCCAAGTATTTCATCACCATCCGCAGTTGGGAACAGCTCAAGACATTCTAACCTTTTCCCATTGAAATCTCTCACCGGCATTAGCTGGACCAGATGGCCGATGAGTCCCGCAGTTCGCTCGCCGATCTGCAGGCGCAGCTGGAAGACTACAAGGAGAAGTCCCGCAAGGAGATCACGGAGTCCCAAAAGCATGCGAAGGAGAGGGCGGGCGAGGCGGAGAGGGTTCAGTTCAGTGTCACTCGACTGCAAGAGGAGGTAATGCACAGACGCACATATTCACTGTTCTTTTTAAAAGCATCCTTCCTTCTTAGGACCAGAGAACATCTTGTTTGATTTGGCCAGGGTGAACATGATGTCGATCTTAGAAATGGAGTTCAGCTTCTTAGCAGCGATGCACAGACTCCCAGCTTAGCCAAACGTCCTGCCCCTACCAACAAATGAGGGTGTCTGTTTGAAAAACATCTTTATCGTGCTGCTGGTGCTTTACTTACGTTGAAAGAAATAATTAAGTTGGCCTTTTTATTGTATTTGCATGTTTTTGATCAAATGATTGCTAATGTACATGAGGAAATATTCAGTCACAGTAGCCCTAGCAAGAGGGGGATCCAAATGTGAAGCTGTTTCATATTTTCAGAATTCGAAAGAAAGAGCAGGTTTCAGAGAGTCGGTCTACAGATACACTTCTAGAAATCTCGGTGTTGTATCCTGTAAAAGAGTACTGATTCAAATGGCCCTGTGCGCCAGTCTCCAAACTACGAGGGTGTACCGGAGGTTTGAGAGGCATAAACCATTTACAGTGGTTTTTGTGGTCGATAACCTGCATACTCCCTCACCCCCTCTATTTATTTGTGTAAAATAAACATTACAGGCACCTTTGTTTCACAATCTGGGACTTTCCAGGGTCTGTTGTTTGATGCGCGCTCTGTCCTGCGAGTCCAACTTGTGACAATGATGGGGCCTTTTTGGGAGGTGGGGGGAGGAGGGGGGGAACTAACCTTTCCCGATCAATTCCGGGCCCTTTCCAGGACCATAATCTTTGTTGCAGTAGAGCAAGGTGCCTCAAGGGGTCAAAACATGAAAGTGTTTTTGTAGCTCTGTCAGCGAGCAGGCAGTAGCGCCATCTTGACTACTTGGCTGAGGTACATTTTACATCACTGGCTATGAAATGCTGTTTAGGTTCTTTCCCAGTGTCTCTGACTGGTGCTCGATTCCAGCACCCCGAGAGAGTGTCTAAAGTGTGTGGATCATTGACCTCAAACTGCAAAAAGGGGGCACCAATGAGATACTCTGAAAATAATGTCACACTATTGTGATAAATAAACCCACCCAATTTCCTTCATTGTTAATGTCTGCTCTCTAGTGGTTAAGGTAGCTAATGGCCTTTTCAGGTCTGGGTTTGCCAGGGCCCTTTTGATTTTACTAAAATTATATGTATAAAATTCTTTTAGGAGCCTTCAGCCAGCCCTAATCGTCCATTGCTCTGTTATGTCATTCACATTTTGCTTTCACCTACTACAGCATAAGGGCAGTGGGTCAACCATAGGCTTCACTCTGAGTGACTGCATTCTGCCCTTTCACAAAGAGCACATCTAAACAAAAAGTACTTTCCTTCGGTGCCAAGGACCACTATTGTAATGTGTTTCTTTTGACACCAGAAATGTTTTATAAAAAAACATGAAAGAACAAGCCAAAATGCTGATAGTCCACGCCAGATGTAGTGACTTTGCCATTGATTGTTTGGGCTTGACCATGCACAGGTGCTCTCATGAGGGCACCGCACAGGCTTGAATGCTCACTTACCGGCTGAGAAGCACAGGCCAGTGTGTTCACCTGGTATGGGTTTTCCTGGGTGCAGCCCTTGACCAGATATAGCTATGATAATTATTATCTGTTTGGGTTGTTGAGTTCCATCTTCTAATCACCTTGACCACCACATTGCTTATGAAGGGACCCTGCGGCGTGGCCTTCACCACCAGCTGTTTTATCCTTTTTTCTACTTGGCCTCTTCCATGAATGTTATTCTTTTTCTTATTACATTTTCCTCTAAGGTTGCACAACAGTTCTCTCAGTGGAAATGTGCACATCCACCTAGAAAGAAGTAGTCCTCTACAAAGTGCCAGGACTGGTGGACCATCCTCTGCTTTTATATCGTGTTTTTTATTTATTTGTTTTTGTGTGACATTCACACCTTAACTTTATCTGCAAACATATACACGCCAAGTTTAGACGGCGGCGTTTTACTTATACTCGTTTGGGTGATACAAATGTTTGCAAAACAAGAAATAACAAAAAAATTGCAGGCTTAGTAAGACCAGACCTATTGGCGTTGGCAGTGCTTGTCTGGTATTGTGTTATGTTCTTTCTTAATGGTGCTGATTTGCTGTCTGTCCCCCACAGGTCCAGCGTTTGAAACAAGCTCTGCAGGAGAGCCAGGCTGAGAAGGAGACCGCCGAGCTGGACAAGGAGCTGCTCACGCAGCGCCTTCAGAACCTGAGCCAAGAGATAGACTCGAAGAAACGCTCCCAGGATGACCGCCTGCGGCAGGCTAAAGGATGGGAGGTGAGTACTGGCATCACTGGAGGGCTTCAGTGTTATCAAGGGGTTCCCTCTGCAGACGTATGGTTGACCTGGCCTACAGGGCAATCAAGCTGTACTGGTTGTGCTGGTCTTGCAGATCAGTGTGTGAGCTGTTTTTAGCAGTTTTGGGCCTATTTTTACTTTTTATTTCCCATATATTACCATTTTTTTTCTCTGTATGATCCGCTTATGTGAGTCACTTTTATTTTGGCGCCGGGGCATATTTTTTGTCCCAGTCTGACTCTGTGCACCCTGTGCGTAATGGCGGATGAGCGTTGTCCCACTCGTCGGAGTCAGTCAAATAAAAATAAGATGATAATGAATCAATATCATTTTATTTTCTATTAGTGACTGACATGCATGCCGGGCCGGGCCATGCCTGGCAGTTGGTGGGGACTTAGAAGTGCGCATGTATGTTTGGCCGGCCGTCCGAGGCTGGCCAAACATACATGCGCACTTCAATTTCTACAACCCTGCTGTGTTCACAACCGGGTTGGAGAAAGGCAGCAGGCTACACAGCAGTGTCTGAGCGGGAGAGCAGGCCCCTGAGACCAATCCTGGAGCTGCTGTACTAGCAGGAGAGCAGCACCAGGTTTCGCTGAGCCGCCTCTGCCTTCTCAGAGACTGCTGGGAGAGCTCGGAGGCGGCCATCGGCGTTGGAGGCTGCAGCGAAAGGTACGTTTCTAATCATTTGTACCCCCTTCCACCCCTTCGTGTTATGGTCCACTGGTGCACATGGGAGCCAAGCAATTGTGCTACAACTTTGAAAGCCTGTTGGTGCTGTTGTTGAAATGAGATAAAATTGCACTGAATTGTCCTTGAAATAGTCTGCTTGTTTTCCTCTTTAAATTAATAGTAATCTGTTTGAATGAAAACAGCTTTCTTCCATGCCGTGGTTGCTCGTATTGTGTGCAATGTAAAGTTGTGTGCCTAGGCGAGTGTGGGAGAATGTTCTTCAAAGAACAGTGCAGGAACAGTTGGATTTCTATTTGCAATATTAAAGAACAAAATATCTTTCAATGTGGTGGAGGGCGGGCAGAGAAAAATATCTGAGACGGCTCCCCCAACTGCCTTTTTCTGATAGATACATCTGCCGTGTGGATTCCTCACCTTGTGAATATCCCCTTGCGTCAGCAACATTCGGAAATTCTTTTCGTAGCCTCGCGCCGACGTGGACTAGGACGTCATAGAGACACGACCTCGCTCGCGACTCCGCTGACGTCACCCACGCCTACAATAGGCCCACGCCGGCGTGATGACATCAGTTCCCTTTTTTCCGCGTCGTCGACGCTAACTGTTTCGGGATACTCTGTAGCTTATAGTATGTTGTTACTTTATTTCCTCGATTCTCCATTCTCTGACCTTTTTGCTCTGTTGTCATGTCGACAAAGAAAACAGGGTTTAAACCTTGTAGAGAGTGTGGGAAGATGATGTCCGTTACGGACCCTCACCAAGACTGCATCTGGTGCTTGAGTTCGGATCACGACGTTGATGGGTGTTCATCATGTCAGAAGATGAATCCGAAGGCTCTTCGAGAAAGAGAATCAAAACTTCTTGTGGCTAAGCTAAAGGCGAGTAAAGTTAAAAGATCCTCGAAGCACTCGAAGAGATCGAAGTCGAGATCCAGGTCGAGATCTCGAGAGGCGTCGGCCTCGAAGTCTTCGTCTGATCACGCTTCCGGTTCTCGTAAGAAGCATAAGAAAAGGAGGCATGAATCTCGTCATCATTCAGGTGATAAGTCTGGTTCTAGATCGAAGTCTCCCAAGAGGATGAAATCGAAGGTAATTCCTCCGCAAGTGTCGGTTCAAGAAGGTGAGGCTTCGCCTTCGGAGTCGATGGTCCATTCTCCGACTCCAGTTCCGGATCCGACTCCGGCTTCGTCTCCGACTCCGGCTTCGTCTCCGACTCCATCTCCGGCTCCAGGTGACACCGATGGAGTTCCTATTGAGGAGGAAACTTCGAATCCTGTTGTGGAAACAGATTCTAACCTGCCTCGAGATCAGCCTGAGCATCCACCATTCCCGACTCCAGGTCAGGACCCCTCTGCGTTTTTGAACGCAATGTATGGTGTTTTCTCAAGATCGTGGTACCCCTCTGGAGCACCTTCAGGTCCCATGGGTCCTATGGCTTTTAATTTGGGTGTTCCTCACTCATATGCTCCGGCACCTTTCATGCCGTATATGCCAGCCCCGACCCCGCTGTGGCAGTACCAGGCTCCACCGAGGTCGACGCCGATGCCGATATCGACGCCGGCTCGGCCAAAGTCGACGACTCCGGCTCCGACGTCGCCGGCTCCTAGCAAATCTATGGAACAACCTTCCAAGCCCTCTGATTCGATTCCGAAGTCGGCTCCGGCGCCGTCGGATTCGGCGCTGGATTCGACTGCACTTCGAGTTAAAATGAGGTCTCGAAGAGAAGCTCAACGTCTTCTTGATGAACAGAGAATTGGTGAATCTTCTTCTGAAGTGGAGGAAGGTGAGCTGGAGGGGAGTTATTTTGAGGACCTAGCAGAGGCGAGTGGTCTCGAATTTTCCCCAGAGTGGTCTTTACCTTCAGGACCTGATGCACCCTCCAGGGATGTTCAACCATATCATGTTGTCATGAAGAAGGCAGCAGGACTTTTGGGTTTGACTTTGCCTACTGTCGAATTTAAGTCAAATTTACTGACTGAGGTCCTTCATTCTCCAAATTCGGCAGTGGAACCTTTACTGCCATTTAATGATGCTTTAAAGGAGCCCATTATGGAGGTATGGAAGAAACCTTTTTCTGCTCCTGCAGTTTCAAAAAGTGTGGCTAGGAGGTATAGAGTGGCTCCTGAGGATCCTGCTTTCTTGTCTTCTCATCCTTCTCCTGAGAGTTTGTTAATTCAGGCCGCTTGTTCTAAAAAGTCAGTTGGTGCTTTTCCGCAGGTGCCTGGCGACAAAGAGGCCAAGAAACAGGATCAAGTTGCAAAAAAGACTTTTTCTTCAGCTAGTATGGCATTGAAGTCTTCTAATGCCACTTGCCTTGTGGGTAGATATATTCATGCTCTTATGGACTCTATGCGTTCATTAATCCCTAAGGTTCCTGAGGATAACAGAAAAGACTTTGAGGAAGCTTTGTCTGATTCTCAAGCGGCAGCCTGTCAGGTCATTCAAAGTGGGCTTGATACTACGGATTCTGTGGCAAGGATCATGGGCACGGCGGTTGCCACGAGGCGTTCAGCCTGGTTGAAGTCGTCTGATTTTTCAGCTGATGTGCAGTCTGCTCTATTGGATTTACCTTTCGATGGTGAGGGGCTCTTTGGAAGGAAAGCAGACACTGCCTTGGAGAGATTCAAGGACAGCAGAGCAACTGCTAGATCTCTTGGCCTTCAGGTCAGAGGTTCTACGACCAGGAAATTTAGAGGGTTTGGCCGCTCTTCCTTTCGTTCATATAGACAAGGTCAGCAGCAGCAGCAACAACAACAGCAGCAGCAGAATACCTTGTATAGGTCATACAGGGGAAAACAGAGGGCACGTCCTCGAGGGCGTCAAGCCTCCTCCTCTTCTGCCTCTTCCAACCCCCCAGCCACAGAAAAGCAGCCCTAGATCCGCCATTCAGGATCATGTAGGCCCAGTGGGGGGTCAGCTTACCCACTTTCTACGAGATTGGGAATCGGTTACATCAGATCTTTGGGTTCTCAATCTCGTAGAAAATGGGTATGCCCTTCCCTTTCGGGAATTCCCTCCCAATTACCCTCCTTGCCAGGGGTATTGCTCAGAGGAACATCTGTTACTCCTTCAGGAGGAAGTCCAAACTCTATTGAGAAAAGGTGCGATAGAGGTGGTCCCAGAGCAGGAAAGGGGTCAGGGATGCTACTCCCGGTATTTCCTGATTCCCAAGAAGGATGGCAGACTTGGTCCAATCCTGGATCTCAGGATCTTGAATTTTTATCTGAAGCAGGAGAAATTCAAGATGCTCACCCTTGCTCAGGTTCTCCAGGCGCTGCTAGAAGAAGACTGGATGGTGTCACTCGACTTGCAGGATGCGTATTTTCATATTCCAATCCTGAAGTCGCACAGGAGGTATCTCCGTTTTACGGTGGGATCGCAGCATTACCAGTTTGCGGTCCTTCCGTTTGGACTTACTACTGCGCCTCGGGTCTTCACCAAGGTGATGGCAGTGGTGGTGGCGCATCTCAGAAGATCAGGGATTCCTGTATTCCCGTATCTGGACGACTGGCTGATCAAAGCACAGTCGTCAGAGACTGTGCTTCATCATCTGCGAGAGACAACCCAGTTGTTGTACAGGTTGGGTTTTTCGATAAACGTACCCAAATCTCACCTGGTGCCCTCCCAGCGCAACCTGTTCATAGGTGCTGTACTGGACACAACTGTATGTCGTGCATTCCCTCCCCCTCAAAGGATTCGCGACATACAGGAAATGATTCCTTTATTTTACAATGGAGCGGTCGTTCCAGTCCTGAAGGTCCTTCGCATGCTCGGTCTGATGGCTTCTTGCATTCTGTTGGTCAACCATGCACGCTGGCACATGAGGGCACTCCAGTGGTGCCTCCGCAGGCAGTGGTATCAGCACAACGGAGATCTCAGGGAGTCTGTGAGGATCTCCAGAGAAGCTGCGGCGGATCTGTCTTGGTGGAGCGTGGAAGGCAATCTGTCTCAAGGGAAGCCTTTTCAGCTGTCTCCATCGGTGGCCACAGTGATTACGGATGCATCCACTCTAGGGTGGGGTGCTCATCTGGGGGATCTGGAGGTCAAGGGCCTTTGGTCTCCAGAGGAAAGGTTGCTTCACATCAACCTTCTAGAGTTGCGGGCGATTCGTTTAGCGCTCAAGGCCTTCCTCCCTTCCCTTCGCGGTCGTTGGGTCCAAGTCCTGACGGACAACACGACCGCGATGTGGTACATCAACAAGCAGGGAGTAGTGGGGTCGCAGTGTCTCTGCAGAGAGGCTCTGCGTCTCTGGTCCTGGGTTCAGGACCATCAGATTTGTCTGATGGCAAATCATCTGGCCGGGGTTCTGAACGTTCGTGCAGACAGTCTCATTCGGCAGTTCTCTGCCGACCACGAGTGGAGGCTCCATCCGGAGGTGGTTCGCGACATCTTTCAGATGTGGGGGGGTCCTCGGGTGGACCTGTTCGCCACTCGCGAGAATGCTCATTGCCTGTCGTTCTGCAGTCTCCAGTTTCCGATGCAAGGAGCCTTGGGGGATGCGTTTCAGTTGAGTTGGGGAAATCAACTCCTTTACGCGTTTCCTCCCATACCTTTGATTCCTCGAGTTCTGAGGAAGATTCACCAAGACCGGGCCCAAGTGATATTGGTCGCCCCGGATTGGCCAAGAAGGGTGTGGTATACAGATCTTCTCCACCTCTCCTCTCACCCGCCGCTCCGTCTCCCTCTCAGGGCAGATCTCCTCTCTCAGATGGAGGGGCAGGTTCTACACCACCACCACCTCCAGACTTTACACCTTCATGCCTGGAGATTGAACGGGGCAACCTGATTTCCTTTTCTCTCCCGCCTGACGTTGTGGATGTCATCTTGTCAGCCAGGCGTAACTCCACTAAGTCCATTTATTCTTATAGATGGTCGAAATTTGTCACGTGGTGTGGGGAAAAGTCTATTGACCCTTTGAGAGCCCATTTGTCTGATGTTCTCCTGTTTGCCCTTTCTCTGGCTCAGCAGGGGCTTGCTGTTGCCACTGTGAAGGGTTATCTTTCTGCGCTGTCGGCTTTTATCTGTTTGCCTGACCAGCCTTCTCTTTTTAAATCTCCTATAGTTTTAAGGTTTTTGAAGTGCCTTACTAATAAGTTCCCTCCTACCCCTTTTATTGTGCCTCAGTGGGATTTGAATCTAGTTTTGACATTTTTAATGGGTGCTCCTTTTGAGCCTCTTCACAAGTGTCCCATGAGGCTTCTTACCCTTAAAACGGTCTTCCTCGTTGCAATAACCTCGGCAAGGAGGGTTAGTGAGCTTCAAGCTCTTAGTTACAAGCCCCCTTTCTTGACCATTCATGCTGATCGAATGGTTCTCAGGACCAGGGCTGCTTTTCTGCCTAAGGTGGTAACTCCCTTCCATCTAGGACAGTCTATTACCCTACCTGCCTTCTATCCTCCCCCTCACCCTTCTAAGGAGGAAGAGAGATTGCACCGTCTGGACCCTAAGAGGGCGGTGTCCTTTTACTTGGACAGATCCAAGGACTTTCGTTTGGAAGACCAGCTCTTCATTGGGTTTGCTGGCTGCAAGAAAGGAAGAGCGGTCCATAAAAGAACCTTGTGAAGATGGATAGTCCTCTGCATAAAGATCTGCTACTCTTTGGCCGGTAAGGAACCACCAGAGGGTATAAGGGCTCATTCTACAAGGGCTAAGTCATCAACCTCTGCGTTGGCTAGAGGTGTGCCTGTTGAGGATATTTGTAGAGCGGCAACTTGGTCTTCCCTCCACACTTTCGCGAAGCATTACTGCTTGGATTCCGAGGTGAGGAGGGACGGTCATTTTGCGCGTTCTGTCCTTCAGGATTTCCTGGTTTAGAAGAGTGGACACCCTCCTCCGCGAGTGGGGACTGCTGTGGGACTCTATTCACAAGGTGAGGAATCCACACGGCAGATGTATCTATCAGAAGAACAAGTTACTTACCTTCGGTAACGCTTTTTCTGGTAGATACTATATCTGCCTGTGGATTCCTCACTGACCCACCCGCCTCCCCGTTGTCCACTCTTCTATACCAGTGTTACTGTAATGTAATGTATTTATAGTTTATCAGGGAATGTTTCAATAGCTTTCCTGCTTTTGCTTCACACTGTGCGTTTTACCTTTACTATTGTGTACTGTGTATACTGTATGCATTTCTACTGTCATTGGTCCGTCCGTGTGCCTCGATGGCACGGAAAAAAGGGCGGAACTGATGTCATCACGCCGGTGTGGGCCTATTGTAGGCGTCGGTGACGTCAGCGGAGTCGCGAGCGAGGTCGTGTCTCTATGACATCCTAGTCCACGTCGGCGCGAGGCTACGAAAAGAATTTCCGAATGTTGCTGATGCAAGGGGATATTCACAAGGTGAGGGATCCACAGGCAGATATAGTATCTACCAGAAAAAGCGTTACCGAAGGTAAGTAACTTGTTCTTTGCTGCTTTTATTTCCGGCGACCTTTGTCACGTTGTGTCGGGGTTCCCAAGCCCCAGCAAGTCCCATAGTGAGACCTGGCGCTCCGAGGTAGCCATGGGAGCAACAACGTCATACAGAAGTAACCTGGTTATCTGACTGGAGCACATCAGCATCAGTGGTACCCAGGAGGAGACGAGCAGATACTGTCCGGTAACACGCGTGCTCCCCAGACCCCAAAGAAGGCGTCACTGCCCCCCTTTAAAGAAGGTCAGGATTTCATCTCCAACGTATTGTCCTCTACTAGGATTATTAATGGAGTCGTCCATCGCAGGCGAAAGGGACAACTGCATTCTACATGTAAAAAAAGCTGCAAGTTACTAGGCTAAAGAAAGAAAAAATATAAAATGGCATGGGTGGTAGAGCTAGAATGCTTGCAGGCTGCATCAAGTTCACTAACATAAAAGCGAAGAGGCCGCTGCCGGGGTGTATGACAGCACACTTCACAAGCGGAGGAGCCACCACAGCAGCGACCCTAGAAGACCCTCCATTGGCTGAGACGCGGAGACTTTCTATGGAGGTGATACACTCGACTCCCTCTGCTTGATGGCAGGGCCATTACCTAAGAGCAGAATGTTCTAAGTGAATTATTACATTCAAGATGGAATTTTTCTCTGCATTCCAAAAACCTACTGACTGCTACTACAAACCATGGGAGTCTGTAGAAGATCTTCTGTGGGTGGGTGTTTTCCTGACCCTAAACGCACCTATTGCTATCTTTTAGCCGCTCTGGTACCCTGCAAAGCTCGAAAGTGATTGGATGTACACGCTCGGAATCTGCTGTGGCTGTGGAAGGCGCTGTGGTGTCACAAGTGGAAGGGGCCATTAACCATGCGAAACGGCCTTAATGTAGGGCTTTGAAAAGGGAAGTCTTACACTAGTGCACATTAGCTTTTTTTATGGAGTGTTCTCAGGCTGCGTGGGGAGAATATCCAAGGCGTGCAGTCTATAAAATAGGCCAGTTCTGTGGGACGCCTTCACCAGCGAATAGCTTACTTGTATATGTCAATGCTCTTAGCTACTAGTAATACATCACGCACCCGTGGCGTAAACCTCACTCGCATTCCGCAAAAATGTATATCCTTTCCACTTCACTAACTGACTGAAATGTTGAACTAGGTGGTTAGATATTCTGGGGTCAAGGGTGACCTGTGCTAGACCGAGAGATAGAGAGCTTCCATCTCTGTTGTAACACAGCACCGGAGTAGTTCCCTCGCCTGCCACCAGGTGGCAGAAGTTCCCAAGAATTGCTACATTGCCTAACGGGCTGAGAATATAAGAGAATAACTTCGGTTTCTCTATTTAAATGACCACACTCTCTCTCGCACGGTGTAGTTTGAGACCCTGACAACATATATAAGTGTGTTACTTGAGCTGCTCGTCTCAGGGGTGTAGTCACTAGAATTACCACCCGACATATGCTCTGAATCATAGAATATAAGCAGTTGGGGGGATGGGGGGGGGATGACTGCTCACACGTTCTCTGAATCTGTTCTTGTGGGTGTGGTGTTGCGTTCAGATTTTGTCACTGATCTGCTTTTTATTAACATTGTTTTGGGAAGTTCGAGAATGCAGTTTGGAAAGTAATAGGTGCCTGTACCGAAGATGTGTTTGTCTGTAAAACGTCAGCTATTGTGTGTAACGAATACCTTTGCATGTGTGCTTCGTGTGCAGGACAAGGTAAAGCGCCTGGAGGTGGAGCTGGAAGAAGAGAAGAGCACGGTGGAGCTTTTAACCGACCGGATTAACAGGAGTAGAGACCAGGTAATGAACTCTTCATCCTCTCACTGAGCGGTGTTTGTCTCAGCATTGAGTGAGGATGCAGACACCTGCTCTGCCCCATAGAAAATCACTGCATAGGTTTATTGCCAGGATATTGCAACCGAGCTAGCTACTAATAGGAGTGACAGAATTACACAGTGACATGGGTAGTGATTGTGGTGAGCGGTTAATTGAAACACAACAGACCATGTATGTAGGCTCATATTAACCCATCTCTTAAGTGCTTATGGTTAGGTCTGGGCTGAGTTCACGGAGTTCTGCAGTAACAATAAAACTCTGCCACGCTCCACGGAGTTCTGCAAGCGGAGGAGTGAGGTAAGTCGCGCAACTTGCACTGATTTTTAGCACTGAGCATTTGTCCTGCGCAGTAAAATCAGCGCAGACGACACCACGTGCAGCTCAAGTGGGCGGAGCTTCATTTTACTGCTCAAGAAGGTGTTCTATTTGAGCAGCAGCTTCCTCAACGCAAGCGGCAGGTTTTCAATGTGAGCGGTAACTACCTGCCTCGACTGCCCGTGTTAAGAAATCTCGCCTGGAGGTGGTCTAGCATTGAATTTTCCCCACCCGCGCTTGCCTACTTAACAGTGGCCAGCCACGAGAGGGGGAAAAACTCTGTGCCGCAATGCAGAGTTTTTTGGAACTCCTTGCTCAGCGCAGAGTGAGAAGAACTCAACAAGCAGAGTTTGCTGTCCAGGCCTACTTATGGTATGAGGAGGAAGAGGAATACTACTGTCTTCTTCTTTTGAAACTCCTCTTCCCTAAGCAGAAGCAAAGCTTCTGGTATTTTTTCAGCCCCCCGGCTGATCTCTAAATTCAAACTTGGATCCGCACTGGCTTCTGCCTCATACCTTCACTGTGTTCACATTTTGGTGTACTGGGACTTAACCAGAATCCAGGCCCATTCCTGGGTCCAGCCTTTCATCGATGGCCCTTTGGTAACTTGTGTCCCTTCCTTGTGGCGTGCTGTGATTTGTGGGACTTGTTCACCTTTCCGAGTGCAGTGGTTGCTCTCTGGACTTATTTAACAACCTTCAAGATTTTCCCATTTTCGCAGCTGATGAACACAAATATCCCATTTATCTGGAACGATTCTCCTGTACTCTTCTAAAAATGCAAAGCTCCTTTACAGAAGCTGCTTGGGATAGTTACGCCCTTGCTTGATTTACGCCTGAAGAAGTGGAG
This sequence comes from Lissotriton helveticus, assembly GCF_964261635.1. Lineage (NCBI taxonomy): Eukaryota > Metazoa > Chordata > Amphibia > Caudata > Salamandridae > Lissotriton > Lissotriton helveticus. The sequence continues at coordinate 821,509,285 of NC_136073.1, forward strand.
TGGTTATGTAATTTCAGACCAGTTTAGTGAAATTTAATTTAACTCCGTCAGTTTGGAGGCAGAGCATGCTGAGTTTTACTAATGGTGGGAACTGTATCAGGCACAGCTTCATCAAGCTTTATTGGCAGCCTACACCGTCTCCGTAAAATGCTTCCAGCACTTCAGTCCCTGTAATTTTCTACAGCGTGACTTGCTCCTGTTCTCCGTAGATGACATGATGAGCACAATTATTGCTGACTTGTAATTGCTTTCATGCTTCAACTACTCATTTTAATGTTTGTTGTTTGACTACAGCTTCACAAGCTCCCTGGAGATCTCAAATTATGTATTAGTAGATACAATTATATAATAATAGTACAACATTTTTTGGAGACTCTTATTTCATTTGGTCCCAATTACGTTAGCGTTTAAGTGGCCTGGCTAGCCACACCTCCCCGTGACCATGTTAATATTCCTGCTGCGTATACAGCTCTACCAAATGGGTTATAATTTAAGACCTGCCGTGAATTTATTTATTTATTTATTTATTTATTTATTCAAAGTTTTATATAGCGCGAACAGGATCCTTACAGATATCAGAGCGCTTCACAAAGACAGGGTAGGGGCAGTAGAGATAATGGGAACAGTATAATAGTCAATAACATGGTAATAACATGGATAATAAAAACATACATAAAACCAATCCAAATACAATCAATTAAGGAAGTAATATAGGACAGCACAAGTCATTGATCCCACTACAGAGGTGTTTAGGAGGATCAGTAAACCAACGTGTATCCGGTCTTGGTCGGTAGTAAGAGAGTAGCGTAGTAATGCCCCCAACAAGTAGCGTATAGTGCCAAGGGATAGGGTGAGCAGTGACATGAACCAATGCAGAGTCTCTGAACCAACCTCTATGACGATCAGGAGATCTTGGCCAGAAGGATTGTTTTCACCTCTTTCTTGAAGAGTGCAGTGGAGGAGATCAGCCTTGTTTCAGGCGGGAGCGCATTCCAGATCCTGGGTGCCATTCCTGAGAAGGAGCGCTTGTAAGTTTTCACTTTCCGGAATCTACGAGGTTTCAGGAGTAGATTTTTTGTACTCCTATTGGATCTCGAACCTCCTGATATAGACAGCTTTTGGGCGAGGTAGTTGGGTGCCTTGTGGTGTACGGCCGCGTGTGTCATCACTGCAATTTTTAGCTGTATTCTGGCTTCAAAAGGCAGCCATTTTAGAGACTTTAAGTCTGGGGATATGTGCGAATGCTTTCTAGATCCAGTAATGAGTCTTGCGGCAGCGTTCAGGGAGGCTCTTAAGGGTGCTGTTGTGGATAGCGGGAGACCGCTGAGGGCCGCAATTCCATAGTCTATTCGAGGGATGACTAAAGCCTGTACAGCCGTTTGGAAGTCTTTGGCCGGGAGGAAAGGTTTAATTTTCCTCAGCGTGTTAATTTGGAAATTAGCTGCTTTTGTGGCATTGCTGACGTGCTGCTGCATGTTGAGCCTGGCGTCGAGTGTGATGCCTAGGGATTTCGCCGAGTCCACGATGGTAGGTTGGACATTGAGTGCTGTTAGGTTGTTGAGCCAGGTCTGGGTGGTGGAGATTTTCGCCGGAGGTGAGATGAGTAGGAACTCAGTTTTCAGGGCATTTAGTTTGAGGTGATTAACGGCCAGCCAGGATTGGGTGTTGATAAGCGTGGAGTTCAGATGTTTGATATCTTCCGGGGATTGTAACTTTAGATAGAGTTGTGTGTCATCAGCGTACATATGAAATTGAACATTGGATGCTTGAAGCAAGGTGGCGAGCGGTTCCATAACGAGGTTGAACAGTGTGGGGGAGAGGGAGGATCCTTGTGGGACACCTAGATCTGCAGGCACAGGTGTAGATAGCACATTGTCGATCTTGAACCTCTGAGACCGGTTGTGAAGGAAGGACGAAAACCACTTGAGAACAGTTCCCGATAGCCCCATTCTAGTACTTAGCAGCTCCAGCAAATTCTCATGCTTGACCGTGTCAAATGCTGAGGAGAGGTCAAGAAGGATGAGGAGGCAGGACTCATTGCGGTCCAGAATTTGGAGGGCATCATCAATTATGTGTGTCATTGCTGTTTCCGTGCTATGTTTCGCTCTGAAGCCTGATTGATGAGGGTTGAGGAGGTCAAATTGATCAATGTGTTTTGTTAGTTGGAGTTGGACACATTTCTCCAGCAGTTTGGCCAGGGTGGGGATATTGGTGATGGGCCGATAGTTGTTTAGGTCAGCCGGATCAGCTGTAGGTTTCTTGAGTATAGGCGTGACTTGCCCCACCTTAAGGGAGTCTGGAATGTGGCCTTGTTGCAGAGAGCTGTTGATGATCTTGGTCCAGAGAGGGAGGAGCAAGGGGATAAAGTCTTTTACAGCATTAGCAGGTAGAGGGTCTGAGAGGTGATTAGAGGGCTTCAAGGTGTAGAGCAGTTTGTGAATTGCTTCTTCCGAGTAGGTATCGAAGTGCTGCCAGGAGGCCTTGTTTTTAGGTTGAGTGTCTGCCATTCTGGTGTGGTTGGGGTATCTGCTTACATCCAAGATGAGGTCATTTCTTATGTTGTCAGTCTTTAGTTTAAAGAAAGCAGAGAAGGCTTCACAGTGTGGGGTGTCATTTGTTGTGCTGTTTGATTGAGTGGGTTGTGCCTTTGTTTGAGTCTTGATAAGCTCGAACAGCTTTCTTGGCCTGTTCTTCGCTTGGTCCAACTGGCGGCTGAAGAAATCCGACTTTGTGCGCTTTATTTTCCTAAAGTAGGCATTTCTCTTGTTCTTAAGCTTTCTGAGATGCAGTGCTGAGGGATCCGATCTCCAGGTGCGCTCTGCCATTCGCATATTACGCCTTTCGTCATTGAGACTATCATCATACCAGGGGTTAGACATTTTGGTGGAGACTCTCTTCAGTTGCAGAGGGGCGACTTCATTGACTATTGTATTCATAGAGTCAAGGTAGTGGTCAGTCAGTGATTGAACATCTGAGGCCCCTGAAGGGGGAAGGAGGAGGTTGCCGATGTGGGGAGGTAGGGTAGAGGGGTTGAGATTCTTCAAATCCCTTTTCCATGTTTTGGTTTTGATTGGTTGAGTAGGGTTAGGTTTAACTTTTTCGTTGATAAAGAAGGTGATAATGTGGTGATCTGACCAATCGCAGGGTAGAATCGCCTCTAGTTGAATAGCGTTCTCTTTGGCAATGATGAGATCGAGTATCGCGCCTTTGTCGTGTGTTGGTTTATCGCAAAGTTGGGTGAGGTCAAGCGAATTGAGGAAAGTTTTTAGACTATTCACCACGGTATCTTTCTGATCGTTCCAGTGGAGATTGAAGTCACCCAGGTAGACTTGAGTGGTCTGCCGACCGGCATTGGAGGTGATCAGGTCCATGAATTGTTGGGTGAATATGAGATTGTCACCAGGCGGGTGATAGATGAGATGTAAGGCACAGACTTGTTTGCCCTCACTGGTGATGTCGAGGCAGAGTAGTTCACAGGAGGAAAGGGGGGGGGAGGTGACTTGAGTAACGGAGAGATTGCTCCTAAAAATGCATGCAATTCCCCCGCCCATCTTGCCAGGAGACCTGTCCAGCCTATTGATGTGATAGTTGGGGGGGACTAGTATGTCCATAATCGGGGTAGAGGCTTCAGTGAGCCACGTTTCTGTTAGAATGGCTAAGTCCAGATCCCTTTCTGAGACGAGATCCGCGATGTCGGAGGAATGTCTCTGGGCCGATCTGCAGTTTAATAGGATGCATTTGAGTTTGGGAGAGAGAAGGGTGGACGAGCTTTCTAGTGTGAGGGGAACTTTTCTGAGGTTGTTAGGGACGGAGCCTCTGTTGTTGAGTGTTGGGAGCCTTAGAGGGTTTGTAAGAATTGTGGGTATGGGGATGTGTGAGTTGGAAAAGTCTTTTACCGGACCTGGGCCATAAGAGCGCAGGAGAGAGCATAGGTCGCGGTCCGACAAGGGGTTGAGAACACGACGGGGGCGGCGGGAATTATTGCGAACGGGGATAGTAGTCCATTGATGGTGTCGTCGGGGGCGAGGGTATGTAGGGAGGGTGCGTCGTTTGTAGGGTAGTGGGATGGTGGGAGGTAGACTGGGCTGTGAGGAGAGAAGGTCTTTGATTGTGTGGATGTCTTTTTTGATTTGTAAGATTTCCTCTTTGACTTGTTGGAGGGTGGATAAAGTTAGGTCAGGAGGGACATTGGGGAGGGCGTTGGTGGAGAGAGCCGTTGGTGAGTGGTTGAGTAGTGTGCTGGGGAGCAGGCAGGGTATCAGGGGGGGGGGTATACTAGCGTTGTTGCGGGGTTCCGCGGTGCTACTGAGTGGGATGGTATTCACGGTGTGACCGTGTTTGTGGGCGAGGGGTGTGGGTGATGTAGGTGAGACAGGCGGTGGGTGGGAATCATAGGTAGTGACTTCAGTGGGAGACGGTGCCGGTGAGTAGAAGAGTGAGTGAAGGCTGAGGACAGTGGGGGAGACCGGAGGGTAGTGAGGGCTGAGAATAGGAGGTGGGAGAGCGGGGGATGCTAAGGTAAGGGAGGAGGTATGTTCAGTATCTTTTGTTGGGAGGGGGATAGAGTTGTGAGTGGGAGTGGGGAGGGAGCAGGGAAGGGAGAGGTGTCTGCCGCGGGGGGGATGGGTGGATAAACTCCGAGTGATGGTGTGTGCAGATGTAGGCGTGTTGTGAGTGGGAGTTGTTGTGTCAGGTGTGAGAGACTCGTGGGTGGGAGTAGGGAGGGAGATGTGGAGGGGGAGGTGTCTGTCATGGGGGGGATGGGAGGGGGGGGTGGATAAACTTTGGGCGGTGGCTTGTCCAGATGGTGGTGTGTTGTGGGCGGGGGATGTTCTGTCCGGGGGGGGAGGGATGGAGGGGGAATGGGTGGGGATAAGAAGGGTCATGTTAGAGGGGCTGCTAGTATGTGCGGTGGCGTTATTTGTGACTGTCCAAGGGGAGTGGTGGGCGTTAGCAGCAGGTGGGCCATTTACTGGGGTGTTAGGGGTAGAGGTGTAGTAGGTGATGGCTGCGACGTCAGGGGTGGAAGTGCTGGCGGAGTTCTGAGTGGGGGTCCGCCGCTTGGAGAGGTGCTCTTTGAACTTGGGGAACAGGTTGTCTAGTAGTTCCAGATTCTTGTCCTTGGATTGGATTAGGACAATCCCGGTATTGTATATAGTAATGGTAGACCTGCCAGGGAAGAGGTGGGAAGGTGTGATGGTGAGAGTTAGGCCATGAGCTGTTTTCCTGGTGGTGGAGACTGTGAGTAGGGATAGGAAAGTTTTTCTCCATTGGGCTCTGCGTGAGGTGTGGAAGATAATGTCAGTGTTCAGGGCTCCATTGCCCGGTGAGAAGTAAGTGTCGGCAAAGGGTGTTTCAGGGTGCGCCCTCAAGAAGTTGTGTTTAAAACGTTTAGTGGCATTTTTGGAGAGCGGAATGGAGGGGTAGTTAATTCTAAACGTGTGCTTGCCGTTAAGCTCCATATTAGAGAGGTTGTGGTGTTAGGAGTAGGAGATAGGACGATAGTACAAGCTGTCAGCCGCTAGTTACAGGGCCAAGGAAGACACTAGTGAGTGTCGCTAGTGATAGCCTATAATATAAATAATATATTGGAATAAAAATAAAATACCTATGCAGGTAGTAAAATACCTGAATCGAAAGTGACAGTAGTGAGTAGTCAAAAATATGTGAGGTACATGTGTCAGTAACAAAATACAATTGCAAACAAAAGTCAAATGCAGAAAAGGTATTCACATTCTGTGCATTACAAGTGATCAAGATAAGATAAAGCTAGGAGTGTAATACTGCAATAATAGGCAGACAATCTTTCATATATGAGGTAGCAATCTGCGCGATACATATGTTCAAAATATAGGTAGACGTATAATACTACAATAATAGGCAGACATTCTTTCACACTAGTCTAAAATACTAAAGTCCAACAGACTAGTCTAAAATGGCCGCCACATAGTTCAGATCGAGACAGTAGTCCTCTGTTTGTTGCAGTGCCGGCAGGGGAGATAGAGATGCAGTCCTCTGTCTACTGCTGTTACTTTAGCACAGGGAAGAGATAGCATTTTCTGTTTAAGCAAGCAAAGCTCAAGGCTAGCTTAGAGGAATTCTTATCTCTGTGTGGGGGAGTTAAGCAGAGGGGCCACGTGGACAACAGAGGTACGGGGTACGGGGGATTTATTGCTACAGTTTTATGGTCCCAGCCATCTTGAACAAAGGAGTTAGATTTTTCTTAAAAAGAGAACAGGCGGGTGGGGGAAGTAAATACCTTAAGTTTCTGTGCGCCTGTAAATATTTCCAGTAGAGTTTTACAGAGACACTGCTTTAGTCCATGAGAAGTATGTACTGTATGTCCTTGTTCTCACATCGGGGCTCCCAGCCTGTATTATCCTGAAAAGCGGCTCAGCAGTTTGCCAGGTATCCACCGGTGTCGATGGGGGCAGGCTTCGGTCTTCTGTCCCCCCTGCAGCTCCTGCAAGACTCCCGGATCTCTTCACTCGTTTGCACTGCTAAAAGCTTCCGGGTATTGTTTTGCCACTTTCCCATTAAGAGTTCTGATTCTTCGAAACACCATATCGAGCTCCTTTATCATATCCACCAGGGTCCGATTAGATTCAAGAATCTCTCATTCATTTACTGGATTCTTCCATTGGAAAGGTTATTAAGATTCAGTAGCATCTCATTAGTCTTTTAAAACCTATCCAGCATGTGTTCCCGGGCCAATATTATGGCATTGACATCTTCAGAGTTCACCATGCTTAGCATTCTCCCGCAAAATACATCGTGTGACCAGGCATTTCCCCTCCACTAAACTTTAGTCATTTTGATCTCGCATCATTCTCCGGTGGGGGGGGGGGGGGCGGCGAGTACTCCGTAAACACACACAGCGACCGCCGTGACCGCCACACCGTCCTCCTGGTGCAGCGGTGTCGGGACTTCGGGACTTCCCGCCGCCTTCTGGGATCCCTGGGCAGGCAGCGGGACTCAGATGCCTGGGATGTAACGGCGACCGCGGGCATGCACCGGGCAGTCCACTGCAGACGGTGTTCGCAGGCTCAGCGGGACTCAGATGTCCTGTCAATCCATTAGTGTGGCGATGTCATGTCTTCCTCCCGCAGTCCCGTCTGGGGTCCCCGGACAGTCAGTGCAGGCGGTGAACGCAGGCAGACAGCGGGGATCAGACGTCCGGGATGTGCCGCCGCCACCGCAGGCAGGCACCGGGCAGTCCACTGCAGACGGAGCCCGCAGGCAGACAGCGGGTATCAGGAATCAGATGACCGGGCAGTTCACTGCAGGCGGCAATCGCAGGCACCTCCTGTGGCACCACCGCTTAGCTCCAGCCGTCCCTGTCTCCACCGTTGCTCCGCCGAGGCTGCAGGGGTCTCAGTCGTCCAGGTTGCAGGTATGCGATTTGCATCAAAATTACCAGTTACTTTTGACTCCAGTTACTCGTTAATCCAGTTACTTCTTTACGGCCATTTGCATGCTTTCCTCGCTGATGGTGGTGCGTGCTATCACATGGCATAAGTGCGTGTGGAATTTGTGAAGAGTTTTCATAAACATAATTTCATAATCAGACTGTTACTTCCTTGGTTTTTTGCCAGCTTCCAACAAATACCTATACTTCTTTTTCTATATGTGTGATGCTAGCAACACCTACCATGAATATTGGACTTGAAAAATGGCTTGACATGCACAAATGATGGATGCATGTACAATGTGCTTAATCGATAGGCAGCTTCAGACTATGAAGTGGGCTATATTATGATATCTAACACTCTTGGGAGGTAAAGCATAATGTTTAGTTGCTGAGAATAATGTGGTTCAATAGAGTTCTCAAGAAATTCAGTTCCACAGGACAAGGCTTTCTACCCTTTAATTGGTCCATCATCACTTTATTCACCTTGCCAATTTTGTGGATTTCTAAGTTTCTAACTTGGCGACCTCCAATCTTAGTCTCCAGTAGCGCAACCCTTTCTTTGAGTTTATCAAACCTTCAAGTTGTGCTGTTGTTACAATTCTAGTGGAATAATCATACAACAAAGTATTGTGCTGTTCTGTTGGAGGTGTAATACTTCATTGGTATTTCGAATCTAGTGAAAGGTCAGACAGAGGAAGCATCCTTATCGAATACACAAGCCCTCACCCAACGAAGTGGCATGCGTCATCATGGGGCCGTGTTCCTCCCTGGGCGGGCGCTGCAACGCCCAGCGGGCCCCAACAAGTGGGCTCTTTGCCGGAAATCTTTTTCCTTACCCACAACTGCTTTAGGAAAGCATTTGCCCTGCACCAAGCTTGAGAGAGGGATGGAAAAAAGAGTGGTAGATTGGGAATAGGTGACATTTAAATTGGCTATGGGTTATAAAAAATAAATTCTTCATTAATGCTGAGAACTTATGCCAAAATTAAAAACAAACATGGAACCCAAAAGGATATCCATGAATCCCTGGTTCACGAAAGCTCAACATGTTTCTTGTCTCAATCTGCTCACAAGGAGTCAATGGCAATTCACCAGGGCCAATTATCGGTACCCTAATCTATCTAGTTGGGAGTGCTGGTCCTATAAGTTCTGATTCCTATATTCCGATAATGGATGCTTCTTCGTGCAGCGTATATATAAGGACCCCCTGCTATTTATACCTATTCCTAGGGCAGGGAAAATACAATTGTAAACAACAATACCCAGTCAATAAATCTTCTAAATAACATTGTGACATAATTGTATCTTGATGCCAAAACAGGGGAAGTGATCACTACTGAATAGTATAAAAAGACTGTTCTTATTGCAAAATATTTAAAAAGAATTAAATTCTGATATGCTCGATTCTGTCTGAAAGATTACATGACAACGGTTAAAAACAAGAAGAAACTAGGTATTAGCTCCATCGAATGAAAGTCTCATACTGCTCAATTACAAACTGATATTAGGATCATGTCTATTACAGTATTAATGGAAAGGATGTCAAGATAATTCAGAATTCATAGAATTGGAAAATCATTTGTGCAATAAAGTTTTCATCAAACAATTATAAATGTTTCAGTCGTTAACACAAATAAACAATATACAAAATAATCAAAGAAAAAATATATTAGGGAAACCTATATGTTCAGAAAAGCAAGCGGATTTGATCATGGATGGATCCTGTTGTGTCGTTTCTATGCGCGTTTCGGCAACTACAGCGCCTTCATCAGGAAAGCCACAATTAATGCGTTCTAAAAACAAAAGTGAACACTTAGCCTAAAATGTCCTATTAAAAACAAAGCTCCCCAATGTGTTGAAAAAGAAGGAAATGGAAGTGAATAGCAGAGCCACATAACCTGGTCCATCACCAAGATGTAAATAAAAATTCAAAGAATGCATAAATAATTAATGCATTGTGACACTGCCTAGTTTGACAATGAAAATAGACTGATATTACCAGTTATTGCTGGGAATGTAGAACATAGTGTCTTTATTTTTGTTGGCAGGATGTTAATAGTATCAACTGGCAGGGAAAGTATTTGTGACTTTATTTGAACATGTCCCGCATGTTTTAATATGCCTTTTTTCATGGCAGATGGATCAGCTGCGAGCAGAACTCATGCAGGAGCGATCGGGGAAGCAGGATCTGGAGTTAGATAAAATCTCATTAGAGAGACAGGTAAGTGGGTCTGTCTACTGTATGAAATTAAATTCTTTTTTCATTTTTACTAACGTGCACTAGTTTATTTAAAAAAGGAGACATAAACACCTCTGCAGTGTTGATGTAGAGCAAGAACGGTGAATAGTATCCAAAATTAAGTTTACAGAAGAGAGCGTAACTTCTCCACACCTGTGTGAGTGGAGGGCAGGCTTTGCGAAGGGAAGAGGATACAGTGATAGCTTGTCAGTTGTTAGCTCACAATGTTCTTGAAAGTTTAGCTTACCTTGATTCAGTATCCAACGTTGAAAAATATTCCAGATTAGACTGGAACAATGCTAAATACATTGCAACATTGGTAATGTATGCTCTGACCTACTTCATTTCATTGTGTTACAGTGGGGACAGCATTCCTGCCTTGTGACTTGAGAAGTGCTATCTGAGAGCCACCCCAGGCCGCGCCCGCTACTCTTCTGCTCTGCGTAGGATGAGGGCTCCCATTTCCTTTCTTCTCCCTTCTGGGTCCCGTGGGCGGCCTGGCCTGTCTGTCTGCTCGTATTTTTTTATATTTAGTAAAATTTGCATATTTCAAATCCTTCCCTGTAGTTGCTTAATATAGTCAATGTACAATTACAAATTCAGTCTCTTTAGCCAATGACAATGCAGCCTATTATGCTTCACAGTGTCCGACAGCCGCACCACAAGCATTTTCCTCTCTTTTCGTGCTTGCCACCCATCCCGTTACCCATTTAGTTGCATTAGAGAGGCAGGATCCCACCATCTATGTATGTAAATGAGAACATTTGACAAATCGTCTTATTTTTTATAACTGATGAAAACATTGCACTTTAAGTATGCTTTTGCCTGTATTCCTTTCGGGACAGTTCGCTTTGACACTGGTGCAGGCTGCAGCCAGCCACGTAACATTTATAGCCTGTCCTGTTCTGGGCAGATCACTATTTTCTTTGACGTTCTGATGAAGTGTGCCATTAGTGGCTTGTTTAAAACCATATACCAGGATAAGGAAAAGCCTTGATTTTACTAACCTACAAATGAAAGACCAGTTCTAAGCCATCTGCTGTTGGTTCCTTTTGAATGCTGAGTCTATTTCATTGTCCTTATTACTCATAGTATCTTGGGCATCCCTACATGAATACAATACTAAACATTAATGTTTCACCAGAAATGAAAGACCCCAACTTTTTAAAAATAATTAAGATAATTGGTCTAGTTGTCTACCTGCTGCTTCACCATTTAATGTTCTATAGAAGGCACAAATTGAGGTGGAAGAGCTTGCTTAGCCCAGGTGATTTTGATGGATAAGTAATACCTTGGTTTGTTCTTTTTGAAACATTTGGCTTGAGAAACATGCTGAGATCGATCTTGAAATCCCATGACCGTTTCTACAGATGTCGGAAATGATTACTCTACTCTTTTACCATAAATGTTTCATGGTCTTGCGCACTATAGTAACTCTTCAATGGATGCCTAGTATTCCTACTCATGACTCTTCAAAACATTGAGCAGTCTAGGCTTATTTTCACCAAAGTATGGGACTCATCCTCAGTGTCAACCAAAATAATAACACTAAAATAACTGTCCAGTCCAAGCTATCTTTTCAAATGGTGTAGGTAGACTAATTAAAGTGAAGCTGTGAGTATGTGAAAATCAGTGTCCTGTTACCTTCTGAGGCCACAATTTACCCCAAAAGTGTGTGATATAACACAGGTCAAGTTGGTAATTATGTCGCTATTGGGCAATGGGAGAGCGTTGTGAATTGTGAGGACGTAGCAGTATACTTTGGGTCATACTGAGGTATCTTCAGCTGTAAACAGGTGCTGGGTTCTTTGCTTTGGACAACAAACTTGAAAGGGTACCATATAGTATGTCACAAAGTATATTTTTGTTCACTCTTTGCATTAGATTCCTAGCAGCACTGGATTCAAACTCAGTACATCCGACCTAAGGCAGCAGCGAAGTGATTAGGGATCCCCTAGCCATGCTGGAGAGGGCAGGTCAGGAAGCGAATGCTGGTTTGATCAGTGGAACCTGGGCGGTGTTTCTAATTACTAGGGTGTTCTGTGTACCAGGGTCTCAGGATTTCTTGATTTCAAGTGGAGGAGACCCATTTCAGTAGACTAGTTAATGTTAATAGTGCAGCTGGTATTTGGAAATGGGCTGGGTATCTTGTTCTTGGTGCCCAATGCAAACCATTGAACTTTATGGGCCACGATGCAAGAACTAAGGGTCCTGATTGAAATGCTTAGGTGGCGGGCGCACCCACAGGCCTTACTGGAATAGGTGGCAATTCTTAAACGCTAGTGCTGCCTGACCAGGGGATTTAATCTTCAGGTGGTGCTGGTTGCTGAACCATAAGTTGGAAGTGCTATAGTTAACTTGATTCCCCATTCAGAGCAGCCAGCTCTGGCCATCAGATGTCCTAGAAAAACTCGACGCGGCGGTGATGGAGATGGTGAAAGAAGGAGTTCCCATGAGGACCGCAGAGGCAGTGAAATAGACGGAGTGCTGGCGATAAGAAGCCCATGCTATTTCCCCTTTGAAATTGTCTTAGAGTGACCAGAGTGAGCCCCGCCCCCTGTGCACAGATCGTGCAAAAGAGACTCCCTGCTTCTCACCTGTGGGACCCTTTGCTGGATTGGACTTCATGCTGCCACGACCTCTTGCTCTCGGACTCCTGGTTCTGGGCTGCTGACCTGCTTCTACACCACTGCTCGCCGGACCCGCTTCGCGGGTCCCGCTTCGCAGGGGAAGCCGCCGGGGAATCAGTGGAGCTGCTGTGTGGACAGAGGAGTGTTGGGGCATCTGCTCAGGGCTGTGAGCGTTCTGCAGGTACTACATCTCCCAGTAGTCCCTGCCTGGCCAATTTAGATCACCCGGCCCGCTCTCCCTGTTAGCCCCGCCCCCTGTGCACAGATCGTGCAAAAGAGACTCCCTGCCTCTCACCTGTGGGACCCTTTGCTGGATTGGACTTCATGCTGCATGAGGAATCGGGTGAGCGAGGAAGACTGAGCTGGTTTGGAGATGCCACAGGGGGTTGTTGGGAAAGAGAGAATGGAGGTGCTGGATCCAGGGGATAATTCTGAAATACCTACAGGAGGAGTGATAGAAGGTGCAGGTGGGGTGGGGTTCGAGCAGGGGGACACCAGCAAGGTGGTAGTGGCTCGAGATGCGACTAGGGTGGAGAGTCATCAAGTGAGCTTAGTTGCGCCCATGGCAGTGGACCGGAGTGGGCCACGTAGCGTAACAACAATACAGGAAACACTCAAACTAGCCTCCTGGAATGTGGCAGGGATTAAGGGGCGGATGGATTCTGAGGATTGGTTAGAATATATTGATACATTTGATGTTTTATTATTTCAAGAAACCTGGGCACCGGATCCAATTTATAGGGCTGGGTTTTTAAACTTTTACAAACCAGCTATAAGGGGCAGCAAAGGTCGGGCATCAGGAGGGCTTGTGACATGGGTTAAGCAGGCTATAGGTTACCATCCAACTGAAATACATGCGAATCACCCAGATCTCTTGGGCATTAAATTAAGCAAGGATGGCTACCAGGACCTTATAGTCATCAACATCTATGCACGCGGCCAACCGGGTGGCCGTTGCCCTAGCATTGCAGACTTTGTGGACACATATCTTGAAGGGATAGGGAGAGACAAGATATTGGACATAGCTGGGGATTTCAACTGTACTTTTGAGCCCCTTTATGCTGTAGGGGATAATTTGGGGGTTAGCAGAATATGTGGTTTGGAAGATCCCAGAACTGTCTGTTGATAAAATCACAAAAGGGACCGAGGCAGCTCTACATTGGATGGGCTTGTGCCTGAATTGGTGGCTAAGAGCTACAAATGGCCGTACCGCCTCTGATCAAGTAGGCAATCCCACCTTTGACAATGGGCTAAGGAAAAGCCGTATAGATTATATCTTGTTGAAGATGGAATATTGACCACTTTTGATAGATATGGAGGTAGTACTCCGCCCTGAAAGCGATCATAATCCTTTGTCACTTAGTCTGAGACTTCCGGGTACATGTGGAAGGATTCCACCAGCTGTTTACCCGACAGGGGACACTATCCTGACCAACGATAGAAGAAGGCTCAAATGGACAAGGATTGTGGGGGACGAGTCTATTCTGGATAGCATTACGAATGTGGTTTCCAAGACTGCTAACGACATTTCGACCCTTGTCACCACTAGGGGTGATATTGATAATATTTGTGAACTTCATGAACAATGCTTTGCCCAGCTCAAGGTCCTTCTAACGCTGCCGCCAACCAAAGGCACCTCAAAGGTGCACACCTCCAGGCAGAAATGGTACAACAAGCAATGCAGGGAGGCCCACAGTAGATTAGTGAAAGCAGTTAAGTCCAGGATTTTGAGTGACATAAAGGAAACCAGGGCACAGTATAAAAAAATCCAGTGGAAAGCAAAAAGAGAGTGGGAAGATAATTATTGGTCTGATCTTCTGGATGCCTGCACTTCCAATAACCAGATTAAATTCTGGGAAACTGTAAAGTGGGGCAGAAACCCCGACTCCCAAATACCTACTAACCATGTATCCGCAGAAGCCTGGGTGGAGTTCTACTCCGGTCAATTCAAGGACTTGAACTTAGAACCCACTACAGGTTTACCAAGGTTACAAACCATGTTGGCCCATACAGAGGAGCTGATTTTTACAGAACAGGAGACTGAGATTGCACTCGGCTTGACCCAGCGGGGGAAAGCACCGAGATGGATCTAATTCCAGCTGATCTATATAAAAACAATCCCCAACTTTGGGTTCCCTATATAACCAGGATCACAAACACTATTGCTAAGGGGGCCAGGATCCCCGTCTCATGGAAGGGGGCTGAGATTCTCCCAATTTTCAAAAAAGGTGATCGTTCGAACCCAGGGAATTACCGTCCAATTAGCCTTATAGACTCATTCCAAAAGGTCATAGCAAGGATGGTCCTTGCAAGAGTTCAGGGCTGGATGGAGCTAGAGGGTATTTTGTCCCCAATGCAGGCCGGCTTCAGATCTGGTACAAGTACCATCGATCAGATTTTCAGATTTTGTCTGATCTACTGGAAGGTGGTGCTGCTGGGCGGTGGAACTATCTATGCCGCGTTTATCGATCTGAAGTCGGCCTTCGACTTGGTGCCAAGGGCCAAACTTTGGTCCGTTCTTATAGACCTGGGATTGCCAATTGAATTATTAGATCTGATTGTCAGATTACACGAGGGCAATTTTGCTAGGGTTAGATGGGGAGGCCAAGGACAGGTGACGGACTCTTTCCCCGTAACACGGGGCGTCCGTCAGGGGTGCGTACTGGCGCCCACGCTCTTTTTATTGTTCATCAATCAAGTGGTTAAGTTTTTTGCCAGTACCCCCACTGATGCACCCACCCTAGGGGGGGGACCAGGTCCCTATGCTCATCTTCGCTGATGACACATTACTCCTCTCCAAGACCCGTAGTGGTTTACAGTTAGCACTGGACCGGTTTGAGGAGTTCTGTCGCATCAACGATCTTAAGATTAATGTGAGCAAAACGAAATTTATGGTGCTTACTAAGAGTCATCCCCTAAGGAGTGTAGTGACTATGAAGGGAGAGAGTTTGGAACAAGTCGAGGTCATGACCTATTTGGGAGTAACCTTGGACTATCGTCTCCGTTGGAAAGTGCAGGTGGACACATTACAATTAAAATTTGCGCGTCTCACGGGTTGTCTCCTACAAGAGCAAAAAAGGTCCCTTACTAAACGAGTTAAACCTGCACTTCGGATTTATACCACCAAGGTTAATGCTGCAATTTTGTATGGGGCAGATCTCTGGGGACATATGGATCTCTCTGCTCTGGTGAAAACGCAGTGCAAGTTCATGCGGAAACTTGTAGGTCTACCCCAATCCTCTCCATCTAAACCACTTTGTCTGGATATGGGCTGTATCCCAATAAACGAAATGGTAAGGTACAGACTGGTGGCTTTTTGGAGACGCATTTGGACCTCTCCCGACCTTAGTCTCTTTGCTAATGAGCTTGCTGAAGTAAGATCAATCTGGGGGTCCGGTAGTATTCCTTGGCTGCGTACAGTAAAATCGATCCTGGTTGAAATGGGCCTTGAACAGTTGTGGATTTCCCCGGGATCTAATATTTTTCCATCAAAACAGGAGTACAAGGCACTTTATTTGGCCTCTGTTCGTCAAGTTTTGGTCACTGCTTCTGGTTCCGTTAGTTTAACAGGAAGGTTCCTGACTCATAAGTTGGATACCTTCCTAGAAAACTATTGGGACATTATCACTAGGCCACTTGACAAGAAACTTTACCACCAGTTTCGTGTGGGATCCTTGCCCTTGAATTCGTTCACTAAAAACTGGTTTAATGGAGTGAGCGAATATTGCTCTTGGTGCCCGGGACATAAGGAGAGTGTGGGACATCTTCTATTTGCCTGTCCGATTTATCAAGCCCCTCGAAGTAAATGGATAAAACCCCTTTGCAAGCGACTTAAATACAAAGGGTGTGCTGAGGCTATTTGGGCACTTAGAACTAACACCTCTGATGTAATTGTTGTGAGCGTAGCCAAATTCTTGGGGTGGGCATGGGTGATTAGAATGAGAAGTAAGCAGAAATGATTATGATCCTGTTTCCTTTTTAACTCCAATGTTTTTAATTCCAATCTTCTTCAATTTTTAGGTCAGGTTTGTCTTTGTATTGCTAGGCTGTTTAATCGTAATTTTAAAATAATGTTATACTTTATATGTATGAATTTCATGAAATTCGGATCTGTATACAGTAACTGAAGCTATAATCATGTTTTCTGTAATACCAACTTTTATAATAATCTGTATGTCCAAAAACTTCATGTTTAAAAAAATATATATGTCTTTTATGATTTTATTATCGAAATAAAGACTTTAAAACCTGAAACCTGATTAGGGATCCCCTAGCCATGCTGGAGAGGGCAGGTCAGGAAGCGAATGCTGGTTTGATCAGTGGAACCTGGGCGGTGTTTCTAATTACTAGGGTGTTCTGTGTACCAGGGTCTCAGGATTTCTTGATTTCAAGTGGAGGAGACCCATTTCAGTAGACTAGTTAATGTTAATAGTGCAGCTGGTATTTGGAAATGGGCTGGGTATCTTGTTATTGGTGCCCAATGCAAACCATTGAACTTTATGGGCCACGATGCAAGAACTAAGGGTCCTGATTGAAATGCTTAGGTGGCGGGCGCACCCACAGGCCTTACTGGAATAGGTGGCATTTCTTGAAAACGCTAGTGCTGCCTGACCAGGGGATTTAATCTTCAGGTGGTGCTGGTTGCTGAACCATAAGTTGAAGTGTTATAGTTAACTTGATTCCCCATTCAGAGCAGCCAGCTCTGGCCATCAGATGTCCTAGAAAAACCCCTTATACATTTCTCCGGAATGGGCCATAGAGACATTCACGAAGTCAGGAAGGGGAGAAGCACCTTCAGAATTAGTCTTTTGATGATGACTTATACAGGTTCCTTAATACTTAGTTGGGACAGACCATTGTCATCTTCTCCTATTTAGTTCCAGCCATGTAGTCAACAGACTTATTCACTCTGGACATGTTCTTCTTCAACCTTGTTGTCTTCCACACAGATCTAAGGCAGCTAGCCCTCATGTGTTCATTTTCCAGGTAATTGAAGCTTCTTTCCTTGCACAGCGGCTTGTTTTCCAACAGTACATACACATGGGGTTTCTGAAGATTGTAGCCTTAGTCCAAGCTTTAATATAAACAGAAAAACTAGGAGCTGTTATTGATCAGATCCTTCCTCTGAGCTCAGGGTTATCTGGCTCAAATGTTAGCTACTGTCCCCAAAGCCACAGTATTTATTAAAACATTGTGGTTTTGTTGGAAAGTCTGGGTCAGTGAGATCGCCTAATATCTACCTTAAGAAGTAATGATGCTAGCAAAATTGTTCACAGCACATCTTCTTTGACATTTATGCACTGGAGAGTGATGGAAAGTAGCAGAGCAGAGAAGTTCCAACAAATGGAAGTGTATATTTGAGAACTGCAGGCGAGAGATGCTGAGCAAGGTTTCGGCATGGCTTACTATCAGCGGAAGGACACATCATTCTCACAGGAATGTGTAATTAAGTAGGCAGAGGCCATACATCCCAGGTGAAATTGAACTGCCCATCAGACTGTGAGGTATGCAAAGTCCTGTAGACCAGGCAGTTGTAAATATTGGCTACCAGCATTATATACCTTCCAGACTTCAAAGTCATCACAGGTTTCATCTAGAAGAGATGGTGAAGTTCAGGGCCGTGACTTTGGTCTTTAAAACCATGCAGGAGGAGTATCTGGAGCCTTGGAAAGGCAAAATTATACTGTTCCAGGTAGAACCATAAAAACCAGTGAGAGAGTGGTCTTTTGAGGATCCCAGGTAAATAAAAGTGTGTTTGACTGCAGAATTCCGAAGGTAGAAGATGCTAGATTGTGGGGTCTGCTTCCTGAAAACGATTCAGAAAAATTAGACTATTGTAGTCTTCAATAAGAATGTGGCGGCCTGAATGTATAGCCTCTCTAGCCTTGCGTGATGTATGGAAGTGCCTGGATAACTTATGTTTTATGGTGAAGACAGGATGTTAATGAAGGTGTCCGCATTAGTATGGTGGAATGTTAAAGCATAAAAGCCAAGCTCGGAAAAAAGATCTCTTTAATGCTGTCCAGTGAGTAGCCTTATACCGGTGAACAGACAAAGCATTGTCTTGGAAGACGGTTTAGGTTGCTTAATGGCCTTTAGTTTCACCCGGGATGGTTAGACATATTATTAAACTGTATCTTTGTTGTAATAAGGAGATGAAAATACCCGAAATATGGCGCCATGCCTTTAGTCTTATTTATAAATTGAGGCACCCAGTGCCCTTTTACCATATTAGTCATAAAATGTCACTAAATATTTCTATCACCGTTTTGTTTCAATGTATTGCATGTTGTACTCAGTGGCACTCAACCTGAACTGTTCAAGTCAGCACCCTCTGTCCTCCATTTTCTAGTGTAATCACTGCCCTTTCTACTGGAACAACCAGGATATAATGGACGCACGGCAGAACACCTTGTATTCTAGTATCGTGTGTAACAGTTTGTCCCTGATGTCCCTCTGACCCCTTATGAGATTCTCACGTCTGCGTTGGTGCCCATCACAACCATAGCCAGAGAGATACTGGGCCTACAGGAAAAGATGCCTGGTTGATGCATTATGGGAACCAACCATATAAATCTCCTCTAAACTAGAAGAGGCCAGTTGGGCCCTTGGCTGGTCTTTTGAAACCAGCAAATAAAGCTTTGTCTCTCACTGTATACCAGAACATCACCAGGAACACTTACAATATTTTCAGTAGTTTTGGACCTCGTTGTGTAGGTGTTGGTTTTTGGGAATAGCTATTCTTCGGTTTCTATTTTGTATTCTGGGTTAGGACTTTTCTTGTTGATTTTTACTTTCATTCTCCGCATCCCTTGGGTTACCCAGGTGGGAAGGTAGATCCCAAATACCAGTTTCCTTAGCTGTAGCATGCCAGTAACCATTGTCTCTTAAAGACACCTGAATATTTACAAATCGTTCAGAACCCACCCGAGGCACCCCCACAAGATGGCACTCAAGAGAGGGCTCTGTTAAATAAAATATTGATTATCTCATGTTGTCACTGCAGAGTATAACATGCTGTGTCACACTGGTTCTGAATCTGACTCCATCCACCCTTTGCAGTAAGGCGAGACCAGTCACTCTCACTACCATGAAAGAGTTAAAGTCCCTAAAGAGGGTCTCTTGACTATCCAGTTAGCTGTTTACCAGTGTTGTGGTTCTTGAAAACTAATGGTAAGCAACAGTTCCCACATAGGCTACTGCTGGGCAACCTCTGGATGCCCAGCAGCCCCCCCAAAGGGCCTTGCACGGGTCTATGTCAGTTTTTATAGACCATCTGGATTCCATGTCTTTTTTTGCTCAGCCTCCGAGCTTTTGTGTGGGCAACAGTCCCCCATGGAAGCAGGAAAAAAGCATGGACGGAGGCACACCAATTCTATATTTATGCATGTTTGTATAGTCCTCAAATGAGTAACACTAGTTTATACATGTTATCAAGTACAACTAAAGAAGGGATACACCTTTTCAGTTCTAGAAGGAATGGCACACCCCTGCAGGAACTAGCTAAAGGAAACCTCACTATAAACTGTGGGGAAAAAAGTGTATGTGTGTCTTTGTGTATTGTGCACGTCCAGACCCTCTATCAATCGCAGATGTGTTCCAAGGAAGAACCTACAGAGGATCATGTTAAATTTTCCAGCTAATCTAACCTTCCACTCCTTAAACATTTCCCTCTGCTTCACCTCTGTGCTCCAAAAAATTACTTTTAATATTTGTTCTAACCCGGGGCTGTCCTTGTTCGGTAGATTTAACCAGCTACAGTGCACGCTACTGTACCTGCCCCTGGGGTCTAGTGAACTCCAGCTTTTGTCACTGGCAAAAACATTGTGTACTTCAGAGTGCACTGCTTCATTGTATTAAAAGTGGATGCACTAGGAATGCTTTGCTCACATGTTGGACAGATGGGAGCATTATTTATGTTTGCATGGGTGACATTTAAGTGATTACAATCATGGTAACAGTGCAATAATATTTTGTTTCAGGCTTAGAAACACAGCATTTCTAATTGCACAGTAACGCTACTTCCTTTGTATGCTTATGGTTCTATTCGTACCATGTTTTTCTGTTCTCATTTCCACCACCATTATGGCAGGCTGAACTGGAAACCAAAAGCTTCTCGCAAACATTTTTGAAGCAGGACCACATCGTAGGAAGCTGGTACTGCAGTGGGGCAATGGGCGCTTGGTTTGGGCATGGTAACCCACCCAGCCCTAAAAGAAACCCCTAGGTTTGCAGTCTCCCGGGGAAGTGCCAGAATGTAACTATCAACTAAGTGATCGAAGGAATGCTTGAATTAATCTCAGCCACGGTCTATCGCACAGGGCACATTCCATCCCATCCTTTTTCACGCACGGTCCCACTCTAGAGGGAGACAAAGACCCACCATATACAAATCAGTCTTGATCGGAACCAGTAGGCACAGTCCAACTCCTAGACTAGGTCCCATTTACCTTTGATCCTCTATTTGTCTCAGACCAGCATATTTCTCACTTAATAACTAAAGTTAAAGATTAATATTTTATGTCAGAATATGGTGTATTTGCAAGGCTTAAGTAGTGGGCACTGAAACCCTCCACATAGCTTCAGCTGTTCAGTCTGGATAATGGCCCGCAAGCTTCCCCAGACAGCATCACTTTTTACTAAAGTCATGCCACAGTCATGTTGTCCATACATGATTAGAGGTGACTTCAGAATATTTGCCTTTGTCTAGATTGTCCGTGTTTCATCACAGCCAGGACATATGTCAGGTACTCCTATTTATTCTGAAGCCAATCACCCAACCGAAAGGGGACTCAGACCACCAGATCTCTCAGGACTGGCCACCGGTTGATGAGCTTGTCACTGCAGTGTGAAGATGGTTAGATTTGGTGACGGGGAGTGGGAGAGGTAGTGTAGCATTATCAAGGCCTACATGCTAGTCTCTTCATTCACCTAACATTCTATGTGTATCTCTCATCCTACCAGAACAAAGACCTGAAGAGCCGCCTGGCCAGCTCTGAAGGACTGCAGAAACCGAACGCAAGTGTGTCACAGCTGGAGTCGCGCGTTCAAGAGCTGCAAGACCGCCTGCAGACCGAGGAGAGGTATGTAACCCTGGGCCAGGGGAGGGGTGTTGATGAGCTGCTGGCTATGTGCGATGAATTATGTGACTGATCAAAAAGGCATTGCCTGTGCTCCAGATGCTCCAACTAGATGACATTTGATCACCCTAGATATACCATTGATTCCTACATAATCCTCTTTGCATGATGCAGATATTTTTGCTACATTTTCCAGAGAGAAGAATACACTGTTGTCTTCAAATCGTAAATTGGAAAGGAAAGTGAAAGAGTTCACTATCCAGCTCGACGACGAAAGACTGCATGTCAATGATCAGAAGGACCAGGTGTGTTACTCAAATATGTGTTTGCGTCCTGTACTTGCACTGGATGTCCTAGCCTTAAAGTCTGTTCATAGGTTGCTTTATTACTCTATTTTCTCCTATTCCTAATTTTTAGGACACCCCTCATGCTACCCCTCTTTATCTCTTACTTTTGTCTTCTCCTCTGATAGAAATGCATCTTTTCTTTTTGTTCATCTTCCCATGATGTAAGTTACTAGTTCTCTTTTGATTTTTTTTTCTTGTGATATGTGATCTACATTTGGCCGTTCACAAAGATGTGGTGTGATGTTCCTTCATGGGAATACTGCCTCAACCATTGTTTTTCTGTCCCAGTTTTTTGTTTGTAGCACCCTGACATCTAACTTCTTACTTACCAGTTCTTAACGCTTTTTGTTAAACATCTTTCTTTTTCCTTACAATTCCAGCTCAATTTACGAGTGAAAGCTCTGAAGAGGCAGGTGGACGAAGCTGAGGAGGAGATTGAGCGTTTGGAAGGCCTGAGGAAGAAAGCATTAAGGGATCTCGAAGAACAACATGAGGTTAATGAGCAGCTTCAAGCACGCGTGAAAGCTTTGGAGAAGGACACATGGTAAGTGATGGGTCCCTCAGAGAAAGACCTGTGTTCTCTAATAGAGGTTCCTCATTGGGCATGTGATTATTTCCCTTTTGATACCTGAGATGGAATGGCTGCTTATGTAGGATGAGGAAATGTGTGAAGAGAAGTTTGTGGATAAGATAAAGTAGGTAGTCCTTTGCTGTATGTAATAGGCAATATTTGGAAAAGGGTTTGTTATGAGCAGAAGTGGGAGGGTGAAATCATATTGTGTGCGATATGAAGTTGTTGTCCGGGGCTGGTGTTGTGAGTAAATATCGCATCTAGGTATAAACCTCTTGCAGGTCACTAAAAAAAATACGTGTGGGTTCATTGGACGCCGAGTAATTATAGCTGTTAAAATAATGTCCAGGCTTGGAAGGTGGTTGGGCCTCAAGTTTTCAATCTATGGGGTTAAGATAAGTGACCAAGGCTGTGGAGAAGAGCGGGTAGGAAAAATATAGAGATGAGTATTTGAAGGTTCTCAAGCTAAATGGCTTGCGATGTGTGTTCCAGAGAAGAACAGGTGTTTGGTTGATATTGTAGAGAATAGAGTGTTCCCCAAAATTGGACATATTTGGATATGAATTCATATATCTCTTAACTAGTCCCAAGCCCCCCCCAAAAATGTAAAATCTGTAACCAAATTAGAATGAAACTAGCTTTTAAAGTGGCAGGCTGCTTGGGTCCCTTTTTAGGGTTCTTTTCAAAATTAAAAATATAGGGTGCTGAAGCATGCTAGTGAAAGAACTGGACGCTGAACAACCATGCTGTGGTATGATAGTAGTTTGAAGGACATTCAACATCTAATGAGGAGGAAGGCTTTGTGAAGGAAATATATGGTGTGTTACAGAAGTTGGAAAGAGCACAGGATATGTGATGAGGTGTCAAATCTTGCAAAACAATGTATGGAGTGTGTGACAAATCTGTGCTAGACACAAAACCTTTTAAAGTGGGATGTTTACTGATGGAAGTGAAAGGTGAGACAAGGCGAGAGAATCTAGGAAGTATATGTGACATCATGGGGCGTAGGGTTTATTGAATAATGTATTGGTGGGGAATGATGATGTCCTAATTCGGGAGGTCAAGTGGAGCACGTTTGTGTAATGCAATATCAAAGCTCTAAAGATGAGTAAATATGACTTGGTAAAAGATTGTGTGCTACACGCGTATAAAACCAAGTGTGCACACGGTGCATAAGAGTAGCCAAAAGCAGATATAGGGGAGCACAACAGAGAACTCCTGCATATTTGGCCAGGCCAGCAGTTAAACAAGATAGTACTTTTTGATTTGCTCATTTGCCTTGGCTCAGCCATTGCTTGGGCCACGCGGTTCATGGCACAGGCGTGTATGAAACCACCTCACCCAGGGAGTAGGATGCGGGTGAGACCTGCATTCAAGGTCTGTGCTGACGGAGCATACGCCCTTGGAGTTGGCAACCCCTCCAGCCTCATCTGAACATATAAAGGGCAGCTGGCAAGCTATAATTACAAGCAATAAATGAAGACATGAATAATAGAACACCAGCAAGTAACAAAAGAGTTCCTGATGTCTTCAGTTGATTAGCTGGGAGGAGGCAGTCAAATATTTTCTTTGGTGGCGCCTGGTAGTGCCTTTTGTTTTGTCAAACCCTTTTATTTTCTATAGTTCACTCAGTGTGCACGCGCAGATCCAACATAAAGGAAAACTATCAATGTAAAAAAAAAAAAAACAATCTGAAGGCTTACCAGCCACAAAATTTCAATGCATGCAGTATGCTATATCTTCATTATTACATTTCAGATATTCTAATTACACAGGGAATGGGCCAAAATATTTTCATTGGCGCCAAAAACTAATTTCACATTACCCAGAGGAAGGTAGTTCATTAAAAAAAAATAAAGCATCATCAAAGCCACTAGGTCTCACCTACGAGAGGTATTGGCTTTGGCAATTCTTTTTTAGCCGCACTGTGCAGCAATGCAGCTGCTGTGCTGTGTGGCTAAACATTATTTTTAAAAAGCAGTATGATGCAGCTGTTACTAATGCATTTTTTTAATTAAAAAAACAAACAGAGTGGGGTTAGAAAATGAGGCAACACGGACAAAGGAGGAAGAAAGAGATGGTTGTGGGCGGATGGAGACCCCACACAAGGACAACAGAGGGTGAACAGGAGTGGATGGGACAGAAGATTGACAATAGGGGGAAGGGCAGGGAAGCAAGCTGACCATAGAGGGTGGTTGGGGGGCCAGGGGCAAGATGACCAAGGAAGTTCGGCATGAGGGGCAGGAGTAGTTAGCCGACCATGGAGGTTTGGTGGGTGGGTCTGAGGCAGCAAGCTGACATTTGATGGACAACAATCTGACAACGGAGGGTCAGCGGAGGGGATGGGGCAGCAAGCTGGCAACGGAGGATGGGTGGGGTTTTAGCAAGAAGCTGACAATAAATTGTGGTGAGAAGTGACTGCGAAAGTGCGCAGACAATGGTGGGCAGATAGGGCAGCAAGCTGACAACAGAGTGTGGGCGTCTGGAGGTGGGGAAAGCACATGGACAACAGAGGGTGAGCGGGAGGGGATGGGGAAACCCAAACAAGGGAAGGTGGGTTGTAGGGGCTGCAGAAGCAGACAACACAGAGTGGGCGTGAGTTGATGGGGAAACACACAAACAGAGGGTGGTAGGTGGAGCTGTGGCAGCAGATGGACAACGGAGGGTGGGCATTATGGGGAGTAAACCGACATGGAGATGCTGGGGAAACAGAACTGCATGGGAAGATGGGTGGGAAGGAAGCAAGAAGGCCAACTGACGGAGAGCATGAAAAAGTAACTTTGAGTGGGGAGAAGGACAGGATGAATACAGATGGAAAACGCATGCACTCTCTCATAAAGTAACTAAACAAAAAGAAAAAAGTAGTGCCAGAAAAATGAGCAGTGGTGGGGCACAAGTAATGCATCCATGCTCCAGGGGAGGGACAAAAGCAAGAAGCAGAAGAAAGGTCTACGGAAGCTTACGAATAATCAAGCAAATGAGTGACAAGGAAGCCAACCAGTGGTAAGCAATGAGACCGCTGTAAGCCCACAGTATTCTAACAATGTGTCTCAAAACACCTAACAAAGTTGGAAAAAAAAAATGGAGAAGTGTTTATTGTAATAGACCACGCTGATGAATGAAAAAATTGCATCTCTCCTGGAAAGCATAATTGAGCCTAGAAAAAAATTATACGTGCATGAACCGATCACAACAGATTGGAAAAAAAATACAATTTCAGCTTACACAAAACAAAAGTACTCCCAACACCCTAAAACCTAACAAGTGCTCTTAAAAACATATTTACAAAAATATAATGGTGAGGTGTTAAATGTTACCACCTGTGCCCTTTTTCCATTAAGAGCACCATGTGTGCTGAAAGTGGGGTTGTTCTACTGTTTTGATAATAAGGATGTCCCACCTTAGATGTCTTAGCCACACAACTTAAGTCAAGGCTATAGACCTCTCCATTGAAATGACCCATTTCCAATATCTATGCCTTTTGCTGGTGCGAGAAACAAAAAACTTTTACCAAGTCTTTACTTCATCAGGATCACCAACACTCAATCAAGGAGTTTCTCTTAGTCATTCAAAAGACAAACCAAGCCTTTGATTCAGGACTGTTCTTCAGGTTTACCTCCTCAAAAGCCCTTTTAACTAGAGAGTAGTCCATTATCTAGCAGCCTGTTTCCACATGAATCTCCTCGCATTTTGAACCTTCATTCTGCAGAGCGAAGGATGCAAAATATCGCACCTCCCAAAGACTGATCCTTTGTTTCGATTGGGACTCTTCCAGGACAGTATAGGCCTTAGTCCCAGCTGCTGAGGCATAAGGCGGAGATCTAGCCCCTCTGACTTTCCTGTCTTCTAGTATTTGAAGCAGGGCCATTGGAGCAACAGGGTAAAATAGTTACCAAAATGCTCTTAGGAAAGAGTCCCCTCATCTCTTAACTGCGGTCATGACCTTTAGATTCTATGCCCAATAATCCACATGTCCCGTCCTGGTGAAATAGGGAAAGTGTTACCATCTCCTTTTTTTATACCCTATATAAAATCAAGTGCCTTGGTATCCAGATTCTGACCTAGAAACGCACGTATGGAAAAACTCCAGGTTTATGACAACATAATACTTAATCCAGATGAAGGCGATCTCGGCCTTCTGGTACTGCCCGACCTTTCAGCCCTTTTAGTATGACTAAACATGAAGTACTTCCCGTAATCGTTCCGATTAGAATTGGCCAGAGAGGACATTCCTAAACTGGTTCACCTTCCTCAAAAAGAGGTTGCAGTTCATGAAACTTGAATCCTTCCGATCTTCTCCCATCCCTTAGAATGTACAGCACCCTCACACACCCTCTCACCCTCACACACCCTCTCACCCTCACACACCCTCTCACCCTCACATACCCTCTCACCCTCACCCCCCCTCACCCTCACACACCCTCACAACCCCTCACCCTTCCTCACCCTCAGCCCCCTAACCCTCAGCCCCCCTCACCCACCCTCACCCTCACAACCCTCTCACCCTCACAACCCTCACACCCTCACCCACTCTCCCCCACACCCTCCCCCTCACACACCCCTCACCCACCCTCCCCCACCCAATCACCACCCCCTCACCCTCACACCCCCCAACCCTCACACCCCCTCACCCCCCTCACCCACTCCCTCACCCACTCCCTCACCCACCCCTCACCCTCACTCTCACTCACCCTCACACCCCCTCACCCTCTCACCCCCTCACCCTCACACCCCTCACTCACCCTCACCAGCATAGCATAACAAAACATAACATAGCATAGCCTAACAAAACATAGCATAGCATAGCATAACAAAACACAGCATAGCATAACAAAACATAGCATAACAAAACAGCATAACAAAACACAACACATACCATAACAAAACATAGCATAGCAAAACACAACGTAGCATAACAAAACAAAGCATAGGATAGCAAAACAAAACACAACAGCACATAGCATAACAAAACATTTCAAAACACAACAAAACATAGCATAGCTTAACAAAACACAACACAACAAAACATAGCATAGCAAAACAAAATATATAATAGCATAGCATACCAAACACAACAAAGCATAGCATAACAAAACATAGCATAGCAAAACATAGCATAGCATAGCAAAACAAAGCATAGCATAATAAAACACAACAAAACATAGCATAGCATAACATAGCATAGCATAGCAAAACATAGCATAGCTTAGCATAACAAAACATAGCATAGCATAACAGCATAGCATAACAAAACACAGCATAGCATAACAAAACACAGCATAGGATAGCATAGCATAACAAAACAAAACATAGGATAGCAAATCAAAACATAGCATAGCATACAACATCACTCGGCACCACCACAGCATCACTAAGGGGCACCAGAACATCACTATGCGCTACCACAGCATCACTGAATGCCACAGCATCACTCGTTCGCCATCACAACATCACTCAGCGCCACCACAGCATCAATCTGTGCAACCATTCAACAACAACTGGTTCGAATATGTTCTCTCACTGTTTCAAGCTTTATTACAAATGTAACAAAAAGATGTTAATATTTCACTTATGTTCTTGGATTTTCGTCACAATAACATACACTGAATATAATCTTCACAAAAGTTATTTACAAAAGTGTAAGCTGTTGCCATTATAAATTACAATAACTTTTATTTAAGTATAAATTATTTGAAAAAATTAAGTCATTGTTATTTGTAATATCAATACATCTAAGTCACGTAAATAAAACACATATTGCATTACAAATGCTATAGGTGTCACATTTGCGAAAGTTATAACTATTGGCATTGTAAATGACAAAGCTATTAATTTCGCTATTTTCAAAAACAAAACAAATAAAAAATTTGTCATTTACAATACCAATAGCTCAAACTTTCCTAATGCGAGACCTATTGCATTGCAAATGCTTGTTGTTTTATGTAGCTATCTTTTTTTACTATCGAGGTAGAGCTTTTAAGTTCCAGTGTTTCTGGATGATGATTTCACCACTCACCATTCTGGAGAAACTCGTCCTTACCAGTGAAGGTCTTATTGGCAAGAAATCAAGACTCTAAAAGGCTTTGTACAATGGCTTATAAACTTAATGAGCTTGTACTCTTTGATGTTCCTCCCTGGAGAATACATTTCTCTGGGTCACGAAAAACTCTCTCCATTCCTCAATATTGACAAATACTGAACCAACTGGGTACCATGGTAATGCCAAAGCTCCTGCTTGACCATAGATCAGAGGCTACAATGCTTCCGCCCATCTCGGTGCCAATCAAGACTACATCCTGCCAGCGTCACGCCCTGAGAAAACCTAAACACACAATTTCATCAAAGGATTTCATAGGGCTGGTCCACATTCTCCTGCTTTTGCACATTTGTGGTAGCATCGCAATGCCAGTGGGTCTATTTAGTGCATCTCTAGATTTTACATCTCACCATAACCGATGCACAAGAAGGCCAAAATTCTTAGGGGCACCAGTTGGCTAAGCTGATGGAGATTATTTTTCCCCACTTTTTTGATTAGTAGATTTCCACTAAGGGAAATGAGTGTTCAAGTGTGTTGATGATGATTGCATGAGGGCAAAATAAAGGATATCCTACCGTTCTCAAGGGGTTCTTCACTGAATTCATCAACCGCGTGCTTTCAGCTCTGAGAAACTAAATTACAAAGCTAACACCTTGTGCAGTTTTCAGCATAGACGTCCAGTCAACTGCCTAATCAGTGTTCAATCTAGATGCCTAAAGGCACAGTACAGTTTACTCTTGTTTAAGGCTGTGCTGCTTCCTGGGCCACAATTGTGAAGATCCACATGATGGAACTTGGATTACAAGTAAGTAACTTTTCCTTTTTACCCAGATTTTCTTTGTGATCAAGACAATGGAACAGAGGTTTAAGAGTGGGAACCGAGTCCCATTTAAGATAATCACATTATTCAAAAATACCATCCAGCACATTTCTGCTTCAGTAGTTTATCTGGCCTCAGTCTTATCTTAGTTTGCAACAGTTTGCCTTTGGCCGTCCTCCGAGCACATTGGTGTAATCTTCTGGAAACTGTGTTTCTGATGGATACATCTGCTTGTGGATTCCTCACCTTTTGAATTATTCCAGTGCACACTAGAAAAAGTGTTACTGAAGGTAAGTACCTTGTTCGTCATGAGTATTGAAGAAACATTCGAAAGCATGTGGAGCACAGCTTACCTTGGAAGCAGAGAGACATCAACACAAAGCAAACCTGGGAATTGACTGAAAAATCAGATGCACAAGAGTAGTATGTGAAATGAGAAGAAATGTTATTGTGAGCTTGTAATTCTGATATTTCTTGTCAAGTGCTTTGACTGCGAGACTTGGAGAAAACTAAATGTGTTGAGTTTTATGTGATAAAGTATTAATATAATCTCTCTGTTTATCCAGGCGTAAGAGTGTTCGCACAACAGCAGACTCTTCACTACGTGATGACGATCTAAGTTCTGATGGGGAGTTCGACACTGCCTACGATCCCTCGTCAATCAAGTCATTGCTCACTGAGAGTAACCTGCAGACCAGTTCCTGCTAAGTGCTGCTTTGAACATGGGGTCTTTGAACAGACACCAGAGAAGTACTATATCTGGTGACTAGAGGAACAGGATGGAATCCAGCTGCCGATCCCTCAACGTTGAGAGACGGCAAACTAATTCCAGTGACGTGACAAGTGTTGTTTCAGCATAGATATCTTTAGGAAAGGTATCGTTTGCTTCTCCTTAACCATCTGATTTGTGTCTTGAACTGGAATCCATGGATAACTGGGAGCGTGGGACATATTTAGTGCTCTGGGAAATTACTTGGCCAATATGCACTGGACTAGACATCAGCAGTTGTCGCCAAGATACTGGACAGAGCGTAAATATTGTATACCTGACTAAAAGGGCAAAGGCAAAGATTTTATTTTTTTAACTTCTAAAGGGAAAGAAGCTCGGATGTTAAACTGCACACTTTTGTGATAAATGTGAAATAATGGAATTGGATTTGTGCAGGCTTCTTAACTGTAAGTGTTGCCACTTCTGTCACCCGAGTGGTATCGCCCATTTGTAGGATGCTGCAGCAGACAGAATAGGCCAATCTGACACCTTTTCTTGAATGTTCAGTCCATCTGCTCACTTGGCGCCAGCATCCAATAGTGCCTTTATAATGAGGCCTTTGCATTCAGTGAACTATCCTCTACCTCTGGAATACATTCTTGGAATAGAGAAACATTGGCTGTCTGGCACAGAGAGAGCGGTTTTGGGTGCACACTTTCTTTCATTCATTCATTCACTTTCTCCCTCTCACTCACACACACTCACACTTCTAATGTTCACAGATCCTCACATGTGCCCCAAGTTCCCCAGGGCTTTTCTTTTTGCATACCAAGCATCCTATATTCTCCTTTACTTTTCTTTAAGAGATACAGGCATTCTACATGCGTGATTTCTAGTATGTACCTACATTCACACCTGCCCTCATTCATGTGCATTTACACTCGCCTTCATGCATTCTCAGCTAAGAGTGCACACATCTCTCATTTTCAAATATATGCACACACTTGTCACAATGAATGTTTTGTAATAATTAACAAAGTTGTCATCCATATCCACCTGTTTTGTAATTCCAGTCCAATGCATCTTGGGCAGAGTATTAGACTGTTTATTCGTTGTCGGCCACCATGACTGCTTTCCATCTCTGAATCTGTGCTTTTTGAGTTTCCTACCCTTAGTAAGCCACTTCTATTAGGAACTTTAAAGAATCCATACGTTTTTTCCACAGTTTCTCTAAGCCCAAATCTGCTTCTCAATAGCAATCTATGTAAACAAACATGGACCTGATCCAAGTCTAGCTAACAAGACGGGTCTCGAACTTCTGTTTTTCTGTTTCTGAAAGCTCTCTAGACCTCGGTGCATATCAGTTTGCAGCAGATATTATGTGCCTTGAATTTATCATGTTGCTGCTGGCTGGCAATATAAATGCTCCTTTATCAACTGAGAGGATACGGCAGCATTGACTTCAAATGTTTGTGCTAGGAAATAAACATGTCTTGACAAAATTAGAAGCCTAATCAAAATAATTGTACGCATTTACAATAGATGTAGAATGTGGTAGCAGATATCCTCATAGGGTACTCCTCCTTCGAGTAAGGTGCTTTATCTTGAGCCATAAGTGTTGTGCGGAAATTCCATCTTTGTTCATCCTAGAGATTCAAATATCTTGTGCCCTGGGTGTATAAATATTCTTTGATTTGTTCACATCTCTTATTGCCATTGGTTTGTCCTTCAACCCAAAGAAAGCTAAATATGAATATCTGAATGTATGCCATTTAGGAGTCATACATTCTGAAGTTTGGCAGAATATTTAAGGAGAGCAGATGTTTTTTCGCAGATTTGAAATATAAGTGCAGCAATGTCTGTCTTTTAATGATGGAGGTTTATTGTGGTCAGGTTAGGTTTTTATTCTGACTAGATCAAGTTGGCAGAGCTGAGTCTATTTGAGTTGCTGGTATTGCTCTTAGCATTTTTATTAGTTTTGTTTTTTATATTTTTGTGATAACATCAACATACCTTGTGCAACAAAAGTCTGAAAGAGGCCAGAAGCAGAACGCCTTATCCCTGGGATTCTAAAATTGGTTAAAAACTTCCTTTAGTTGCAGAAGTTTCAGATGTGGGAACATTGTGTCTGTTGTAGGGAACGTATTTGAAGGTATGTTTAATGCGCTTGAAGTCTTGGGTGTCATTTTCTCTCTGCATGATGTGTATAACTTTCGGCCCAGGTTCTGCTTGTTTTTCTGATCGTCCATAAGACCATATTCACTCACAGATTGATTGAATTGATTTATTGAGTGAGTGGCATAAACATCTACTAAGAATTGATTCAAGAGTTAGGACTTATAGGCATCAATTTTTATTCTCCTTTATGGATTTTAGGTTCTGCTGGTGGATGTTTACTCCACATTTCTCTTAATTTCAGGTCTAGAGCCAAGCCTTTCAGGTACATCACACCATAGTCCTTAACTGTGGAGGAATTCAATCCGTAATGCACTTTTATTATATGAACAATCCAACTAAGTGCAATAAAAGTTGAGCTATACATGTATGAAGCCTCAGCCTCCTGCAGGTGACTGCCATGATCCTGCCTCGCCTGCACACTTTGGTACAAGTACATACACTACAGACACATAATCTGGACATTGGTGTCCTGCCATCTCTCATATGCTAACAATTATTGCACAAGGTGCTCTTTCTTAACAAGATTTGTTTTCCTATTCTCTCCTGAGCCCCCGCATTACCCAAAAACATTACCCTAATCTCCGGCACAGAGGTCTGCTAGAATCCTAGTGCTGTGGGGTAAAATGTATATTTGTTGCATGAAGCAACTTTCAGAGATTGCGGTTGTACAAAACCCGTGCCTGCTTTTGTATAAATAAATTCATATATTTTTTAAAATGATGATGCAGGTAGGTTTGTGGTTTGACAATGAAGTTGTTGCTAGAATTAATATGCCTGGAGATGTGTACATAATTTTCGGTCTCCTCTGTCGCTCTCTTTCTCACTTTTCTTCCCCCCCAGTTCTCATTCTTTTCCTCGACTTGTGGGATTTTCTCTCCTCTACTTCTGTCCCCATCTCTGTTTCTTCTCCTCCTTCTGCTGTCTTCAGTTTCTCCATCGTCAAGCATGGTCTTCAGTTCCCAAGGTTTTCTTTACCTTCATACTCTTTAAGCTTTTACTTTTTGTCCTCCTAATGAACTCTCCCTCTGCCCCTACATTTCTTCTGTCACTCAACTCCCATTTTCCCTTTCCACCTTCTGTCTCATACAGCTTTAGAAGAAAGAGATTGGGTTTAAGAGGCAGAGCACTCTGCTTCTCCACTTGTGCATTTCCCACCCCATCTAACTTCCTTTGGAGGTAGAAGTGGAGGTAAATCACACCGTTTCCCACGCTCGTTTACAAGGATATATAATATATAGGCTAATTATTGTTGTACAGTCGTATAAATGATTTTTTTTTATAAAGGCTTATTAATTTGATCCAGAACTTTTATTTTTCCTTTTTGCACCGAGATACTTTCCTTTAGAGATTGTACTGCACTACTGGATCAAAAAATAAAAAAAGAGTATATGTAAATAGAATTTGTCTTCTTTAGTGATTCTTTGTTCTTGTGTGCTCTGTAGTTTCCCCTTCTTTATGTGCATTCCACACTATCAAAGCTGTCTCATTCTGGTATGTGAATGTCAAGTCCGCTGCCTTTAGTGATTTACCAACCAATGGTGGTTAGGATGGAATTTGGTTTGCTGCGTCTTCAACCTGTCCCAGTTCTCTGTCCAGAACACTGTGCTTCTGGCTACTATGTCCCCCGGGCCTGTTTCCTACCCGTGCTGGTGCTAAAGTTCAGTGTAACCAGGTTTATGTACCTTGTTGCGTGCGTGTGTCCAACTGCAGGAATGTTTCAGGTTGGTATGCTAAGAATGTTGCTGATTATTCAACACATACCTGCAGGGCCTTATCTCCCCAGTTATGTCAGAACCATTGGCAACCTTTGTGCTAGTTCATTGTCATTCACATGGCGTGAGCCCTTTTCTTATCGACTGGTGCTTCTGCGGGAGTACTCCAGTTGATACCACTTTCCTTTGCTAACTTGACTCAGCCAGACCTAAAACCCCCTCATAAAATTGCTTCTTTTAAGAATGAACATTCGGAACCAGTGGTTCTCCTCATAGCTAGTTCAAGGTGAACAACACATTTGTCAACTAGACACAAACTGACTACAGTGCTTCGTCACCCACACTAAACAAACAGTAGAATACTCAACCAGGCTGAGCAGAGCTCATCACCAAAATAAACTTCAGCCACCAGAAGTACTAACTTATAAAACGCAACTTAGATCCTATTAGTCCCCTCAGACTTCTGAACTATCCTAAACTGTTGGCACTAGTTGTCCTCCTTCTGTTGAAGGGCTTTGTTGAAGGTGGTATCTTTTATGATTCTTTTCAAGCACATCTTAGACCAAGTAGGGTTACCCTTCATGAGGCTGATAAGTGGCGACTCTCACCTGCTGATAGTATGATCGTTTGAGAATAGCGGAGAATAAGTGGCATTCCCCACAGTTGGCCAGTTTACACTCCAGAAATGGCTCTGTATGGCTGGTGTTCAGGGACATTCCCTGAGATTGCTCAGGGTTGGAAAGAAACTACAGAGTGTAGCTGTGCTGACTTTTGTTGTGCAACTGGGTGATCATGTTGTTCATATGTGATGAGGGCATCCAGATCTACCTCCATCTTTGAAGGGATTTCAGAGATAGGATTTTATCCAAATCCCTAAAACGCAGTCTTAGTTAATCCAATATTTTCTCATGCATCTGTTTCCACATCATAGGACTTTTGCCGCTGGCATATTGTAATTGGCATCTGTATGTGCCCTAATGCCTCCAAGCAAAATATGGGAGCGGAACTTGCTAAGTACTGTGTTTGCCAGCTCTTGATTTTACTAGTTCAGAGCTCTCATAGAGCTTCTCTTAATCTTCCTCTGCCCAGTCCATGTGTTTATATATGAGCATGCATCTATTTTCGTAACCAAGTCCGCCATTTGCTTAGTTCTTGTTTTCAGGAAATGAACACAACAGCCAGAAAATTGTTAATATAATTGATATAATTAAGTCATGGCCAAAAGATATGTGCCTGAATATTTGCCCCTATTTTGCCATTGTTCACTCCTCAACTCAAATTCTTTCAATGCAGTCATAATGGGTTATTTCGCAATGCCACTAGCTTCTACGTCTGAGTTTCACTGACAACCGCTTTCTCAGATTTCAAAGATCTGCAGTTCTGTGCCTGTTTTAGTTTGTTCAGAAGCAGAATACTTAGAATTCAGGGAAACAATTAAGACCTGGCCCTTCACACAAAATATCTGAGACACAGGGCCTGGCAGCTTCCTACTCCAACCCTTGGATATTGCATCCCACTCAGTTGAGGAAGGTGTTGAGGAGAAGATGGCCATCCAAATAATACAAGTAAACCTGGTACAGTGCAAGTCCTCCTAGAACTCCTGTACAGCCCTAGCTAACTCTGGCACTCGTGTCACACAGGAAGAGACCAGCTGACAATGAACAAATCCTGCTGAGTTCATCTCTCCGACTCGCCAACTTGAACCTGCATACGACCACTTACACCTCTAAACATTATAAAAAGTTGCCTTTGCATGCTTATCTCCCATAGGTGGTCCTGGAGCAGGACAATGGGGCTCTTGGGGTTTTGCCCTTCAAACCTCAGGGCAGGATTTCTCAAAAATGCTTATACTAGACTACATGTGTCCTGGTCTCGCTGATGGCTGTCCATTTCTCTGAAAATGTTGACTCCCATGGATCATTCAATGGGTTTGATAGTGAAGTGAAGGACCGTGTCAAAGTCAGAAGAAACGTCCAACTTCCGAGGCATGCTTCCAACAAGCAGCCCTCTTCATATGAAAATGGTGGCTCAGAGCTGCCATATTGGAATGAGTTGTGTTTGCTCAAAGGCAGCATGAGCGCTTTGCTTCGGATGTAATAGGTCTATTTTCTTTAAAAATAAAATTATGAAAAAGAAACAAAGTAGGCCCTGAAGAAATGAGAACTGGACATCGGGTATGTTTAAAACACCGAGTACCTAATGTGCATTGTCTTGGTTTAGCGAATGGGGGGATGGTGAGAAAAGGGAGTATCTTGCTGCAAATGGATTAACAGCTTTGTACGTTTGGTGAACTGCGGTGTCCTGTATCTAGTGGTAGTTGAATTATTTTATTGTTTTTTTGTCATGGATCCTTGTGCGACTGTGGTGTATTTATGGATTTTACATGTATGTGATCTTGGGTGCTTAAGGCAAAATGCACTGCTGTTTGAGAGCAGCTAGTTTGTGTTTCACCTATTTGTGCACCAAGACCTAGCACCATGGTGTGCAAATGGGAGGATGTGACTGATGCGTGCTACAGGAAGTAGTGTGTTAGTGTTTGTTTTGTTTGTGTCTGCTTATTTGTACAAGTACAGCCATTGTTTACGCAGAGGAGAATCAAACAGCCATGTATCCTGCTTCACCAAGTGTTGGTAGCAGTAGGAGGTGCTTCTTATTTTATCGCCTTGTGTTGATGTGCCAGCGGGACTGGTGCTGGGAGTGAGCCTGCACTGTACCAGTGTTTGGATGTTATGTTTTCATGTGCTTAGTTACAGACAGTGCCTTCTGTGGACTATCATCATTCTGGATGGGAGAGGTTCTGTCCGGCATCTCTGCAGCTTTCACAGGGTGTGGTGCTGTGTGTCAAATGGGCTGCTTTCTGCTGTCTGGCACTGGATCATGTTGGTTTGGCCAGCTGGCGGAGCGGGATGTTTGGTGTGGCGCGCTGCTGCAGTTATGTATTTATGGGTGTACAACAGCGTGTGGTGTCCTTGTGTGGATTTGTTGGAAGTGGGACTTTGTCACGGTATAATTTAATAATGTTTGTGAATGTCTGACATTTGTCCAGTGTGTAAGGAAAGGGGATGTTGTAATTACTTTGCTTGACTGTCTCGTTTTGTGTAAGCAAAATGGGGGGGTGGTAATTGTTTGGCATGTCATATGTATACATGTACAGTGTGGATTTGTACAGTGTACAGAGTGCGGAATTGGGTGCTATGTCAATGCGACATTATGTGGCGCACTGAAGTGAGTGTAGTGGGGCGGCAACTTCAGGGAAGATGTACACCAACGGGAGCCCTAGCGCTGAGGCTGCCGGTAGCGCAGGTAATAAACCTAGGTCTTACCATGCAGCTCCTGATTCATCTATATGAAGAACCTGTGTCTAGATTTCACAACAGTACGATTATCCCTTTGGATCAACAAGGAAAGGTGTCGGACCTGCCAAACCCGGGGTGGATCAAATCGCCTGGATCTTCGTCTTATTCCATGGCAGCTGGGAGGACAAGGAACCATTCAGGGTCTTCTTGGGCAGATATACACAGAGCAGCCACTTGGTCTTTTCCTTCTATTTTAGTCTCTCAGTACTGAGGTGAACATAAAGTATGCTGGAAGGATTCCAGTACTAGGGCTCGGTCTACGCGAACAAATGCTTGGCTGATTGGTAATAAGGGCCTGGATATATTGCATGACCATGGTCTGATGTCCTAGTTCTACATCAGTAACTGTGTAGGCCACGTCACGTTTGGTCCGCCCTCTGTAAGGACTCGGATGAGGAAGTAATGTATTGATAACCTGCAAATAGTCTCATTTCTCCAATTCCTATTATTTGTCCCAGCGTTTACAATGCCTGGGTCCAGCTTTGATGCTTACTTTGTTAATTTTTAAAGGATACATTTGCCATGGGGAGGAGGAGAACTAACCTGACTCATCAAATAAAGGTAGACTTAAACTCTTCTTCCAAACTCTTCACCGGGATATCTGTGCAGATCTTACTGCAATGTATTGCTAGGATTTTCCCTTGGGACCTGCAAGTAAATTAAGGATCTCACCTACAAAACTATTAACTCGCTGATTTTCCTTCAATAAAATTGAAATCTCTGACCTATATGTTGCACGCTGTGCTCGGCAGCTGCACAGTATCCTCTTCCAACATTTTTATGATGAATCAATCCTGTGACCAGACATTGTACATAGATACGAGTTATCATACAAGTATTATACCCCGCAACAGCGAAGCTTCCCTGGAACACATAGACATCTACAGGAGGTGCTTTTCACCACTAGGGGTCTAGTTACAGGCAGCAATAGTGGGATTACCTCATTAAATTCCGATCCACCTGTTTTTCCAAGTGTAGTAGAACCGGACCCAATTTTTCCAGTCGATAATTCTCTGGTTGGAAAAATCGCATGAGGCTTTGGCCTCAGTCTCCTCTTTTGGGACAGGTGGAGAATATAATGCTCCACCTTCAAGAGAAATCCTACTCCGCCGAATCAGCCAGAGGTCCCTGGATACACTTGCCACCTGCTCACAGTGTGGTAACGCATACAAATGTATCATGCACCCAGTACGGTGCAACTCGTAATCCGCCCTTATGACTTCTTAGATGCTGTCCGCGACTGACCTATTAAATAAGGAGGTATGTTAATATCACATATGTCCTTAGTCGGAATTTCTTCTGGGTGCACATTTAGTCAAAAATAATGTATGGGCTGAATGATATGGACTGTGCCACTTATGATGCCCCTCCTCAAGACTCCACCTACATAGCTCCATTCGCTTTCGGAATCCACACCCTGACCCACAATTTCTAGAATTCCAAGCTCATATTTTTTTCCTCTTCCCAACACTGGGGGTGGATATGTCAGATGTACTCTGAATATTTAAGCCACGGTGCCAGCCGACCCAAGGCTGAACATCCCTAATTGTTGGCACCAAAGCCAGATTGGCAGCTCTGGTATTTTTCCCAAGAACAGACCAGTCCCTTTGGCAGCCTTCCTTCCCAGGCAGAATCCAAGCAGAAATAAAAGCTTTGAAAAACAATGACATATTGTTAGAGTAGCAAAATATGCCTAGGCGGGCCACCCAAAAAGACATTGTACATATAAAAAAGAATTTTTAAAAATCCTGGATAATGAAAGACCACTCCTGGGCAGACAACATCTATTATATTTTAACTAATTACTTTGGCAACACTTACCACATTTTTTCCCGCTAATTATAGCACTTTATTGTGAATTGTAACAAACTAGAAATTCCATCTTTAAAAGAATCTAGAGGAGCAGGTTACTTGTTAGGTGAAAAAGGGTTGTTATAGTTGTGCCATATTAGTCGTGCACATTTTTTTTTCAACATATACCATGCTCTTGGTTCAGTTAAACTTTAGGTATAACTTTCAGTGTCATAGGAAAAGTTATTATATTATATTCAGTGTTTGACCCCAAAAAAAACAGTTGAAACATATTTTAGGAACACATTCTCATTATTCTTTAGATGCAAAGTTTTGTGAGTAGCCGCCCAGCTCATGATTTCATGGCAAGGACAGGCCTTAAATCACAAGATGGACAGGAGGTGAGCATGGGCTGGACTACACCTTCTACACTTATCACACAAACATAGCCAGTTTCTTATTTTCAGGCTCAATCATTCAGTTTTCCCACTGCTAGTGTTGATGGGATGTGTGTCCTTTGGGGTTGGCATCTGAGCCCAAGAGCAGTAAGACTCTTTTGTTGGTAGTGGAGTTGGTGTTAGTCACTAATAGCCACGTGTGTTTCCAGTTGGTTGTTCTTTAATAAGACAAGATGTCCATCCATTGGGAGTGGTAACTTTCCCCTGTGCTTTTAGTCGATGATGCCAACCAGGCTAGTGTTGTGTTTAAAAGTCTTAAATGTCTCGCTCATTGGGCTATCTTTTTGCTTCTGTTGTCCTAAAACTGTGTGCTGCATTCACGAAACCCACTTAATTTGAACGTTTTCCCAGCTTTGCTCCAAGTCAACATGTTTCTGAATTTACCCCTGAAAGTGCCCTTATGCATTCTTCAGACTTGGTCCAGTATGCACGGAGACACCTTAGCTAAGTGTATGATATATAAATACCACGGTGACACACTGCAGTATACTTCAAGGTGTCAAACCAACAACATACTCCTCACAGTGCACTGTTTATAGGACTTGCCTGAGGCAGTGTGCATGCACGGTCTATTCCAGGTCTGTTGTGTAGTAAACAATCCTAAAAGGGCTTAGAGCCAACCCGCTACCACCGGTTTGCATCTTACATACGCGTGCACACACACTCTTCATCTTTTTAGATTCAACACATACAGACCACAGCTTTGAGGCGGCATATATAATGCATGAATCACTACACACAACGCCACTTTACTCCATTCTACTCCACTCTGACATTCCACTCCGTTATACTCCACGACACACTACTCCACTTCAGTCTACAACACTCTACAATACTACTCAACTCCACTCTTCTCTACTCCATATTGTGCCACTCAACTCTGACACTCTAGACTACTCCACTCTACAACATACTACTCTACACCACGACCCTCTACTCCACGACAATCCACTATACTGTACTCCTCTCTAAACCCCTCCACACTACTCCACTCTGCCATTCCACGCTATGCCACTCCAAATTTACACAACCCCACTCACCACACTCTATGCCACTTTACTCCAATCTGCTACTTCACTCTACTCTACTCCCTGACACTCTACTCAACTCTCTGCACTCCTCTCTATGCCTCTCCACTCTATGCTACTCCACTCACAACACTTCACTGCTCTCTGCACCACTCAACGCCACTAACTTTTAACCAGGCTGAACAGCATTGATGCTGGTGTACAATATGGCTAAAATACATTGGCAAAGCCAATAGCTCTCACATAGGTGAGACCTATTGGCTTTATTTATTTATTTGCTTATATGGCGCCTGAATCACCCCCGAAAGGGTATCTCCGCGCTTACGGGCACATAGGGGAAAATACAGATACTGAGGGAGACCTCTAGAATTTGCCAGTGCTTGTTGTTTTTTCAGGGTAAAAAATGAACAACCTACACTTTTGGGCATTTGTGGGAAAACCTGACAATTTGTGGTTAAGGTGTAGGTCTGTAGCAGCTCGAGTTAAGTTTTCATTTCTTGTGAAAGGTAGAAAGGGCTCGGTCTCAAACACCAACCGAGAACAACATGATCCAGAATTGGTTGGTGTTGCTGGAAAATATGACACTGAACATTTTTGTGTTATTAAGAAAAACAGGCCTCCTGACACTTTAAGTCTGCCGTGACAAATGACTAGGGAGTGTCTGAGCTGGAAACCATTAGAATTTCTGCAGTTTTTTTTTCTTCAGTCCTATTTAAGGAAAATGTGAGAGGCAGGTCTGACTCCACAGTTGGAAAAAAACCAAGCAAAACGTTTCAGGGGCTTGCTTCGTTAAAGTGGAAATAGCGAAGGAAGACAATCGTGCACAGGGGTTATTTTATCTGTGGTCAAGGACAATATAATGTTTTATCTGTAGAACATAAGCGAGCGTAGTGTCCAATGTTTTTCTTGGGAGCCCGCGGCCGTCGCTGCTATATGGCGAGGTTGCCACAATCCAGGTTTCCTGGTCTAGATTCCACCTCATGCCTTTTTCTTCCACCACCTTGCAATTTCGGTCTCCATATGTCATTGCTGCAGATTCTTCTACACCCAGGCTCGGACTGGCCTGCAGGGCAATTTGCTAGTTTTTTTGGGGGGGGCCCTGCAATTTATAGGCCTGTTTTAAGGTCTGTTGGGACAGTTATTACTGTTGATTTCCCTGATATTAAAACAAATATTGACTGCAGCAAGCTCAAATCCATGCTGTTTCCGTACCTTGTAAAACATGTAAACAGCGTGTCTTTACAAGTTCAAAACTGCCCCACTTTGCAAACGGGTCTCACTTTTTTAGCAATCTAATCCACTAATGGGGCCACTTTTATTTTGGTGCCTGGGCCTGTTTTCTGTGGCAGTCCAACCCTGTTTATATTCCTCTCTTCTCTCTTTGTAAGAGAAAGATAAGTAAACGGAGACAGAGAAGGAAGCAAGGATGAAAAAGAACATGTCCGAGGCAGATAAAAAGGCGGGAAACGTAGACTAGTGGAAGAAAGGCATGAGGTGGGACCATGAACAGGCAGCATTCGTAGTCTGCAACCAGGGCATTTTGCAGTGCCACAGTTAGCTCCTAAGAAAAACTCTGGGGCCCTCATTTTGCTTAACAGATTAAGCACTTTTAGTCATATCTGGATGGGTCACTCCGAGGCAGCCCCCCTCCAGGTGCTCAGAGATGCTCTCAGCAGACTGGAGGGAAATATCCCCCTGCCGCATCTCAATGTACGCTCTCAATGGTTCTTTGATATCATTGACCTTGGAAATGTATTAATGGTGGAGAGTTTTTGGAGGTTTCAGGATCCTATCTGGTGCCAGACTGCCTCCTTGTCTGCTTTCAGAATGTGATGAGGGGGGTAAAACCAGCTCTGTTCTACAAGCTGCCGCCTTGGAATTCTCTACGGTTTTACTCAATTTCCGCCCCTTTTCAATGCCTATGTAGAACGACAACTGGTGGATCTGTTCAGCCTTAAGCGCACCGAGGCCCAGGATTGTGTGGATGACTCCCAATCATAGATAAAGTTATCACTGGAGTGGACTTGGGGTGCAGAAGTGCTGCCTCTGCACCATTGGTGGTGAGTCAATGCCCAGCACCGTACCCTAAACAACTGACCCCCTGATGTCTCCTCCTCGGTCCCGGTTCATAAAAAAATAATGCTTTGGCCTAAGAAGGCATTAATCAAACCTCAGGCCTCATGCAAATATATCTCTACCTTAAATTTAATGAATAAGTTCGAAAATGGTTATCAATTTTGTAGTTTCTAGTGTTGTGTGTTGAGAAATCTAATATTTTTAGGCACCTGAGCCCGGGCTAGAAGCTGTTCTCCAGGCACTGGTCCCCTCATGCCTAGAGGCTGGGAATCTTAACCTGGTCGAATTGCCCTGATCCCTTTACATGTCATGCTGCATCTTGCTGCATGCCCCATGTAAGGCAACCGCCTCGTGCCATATTCTAAGTCACTGTCTGCAGCCTGAACTTTCCACCTACACATCATTGATTTCAGGTGTGTCGGTCTAATTAGTTCAATTGCAGCAAAAAAAGGCCATTGCCCGCTTTGGTCTAGCACACAAAGGTGTACAACAGGAAACCGTGTCACTAATGACCTGATGGAGGGTGGTGACTCTAATCCCATGGTGGACATCTCGCAAGTACAACGTAATGACCCCTCTTGTGCACACTCCACTGGCTTCCCATTTTAGCCATGCCATTCTTTAAGCCGGCCTGCACAACCTCTCCGGGAGTCAGTGTTGCCAGTGGGCCTACCTGGGTGGAAAACTCAGGCTCTGACGGGCAGCCCGTAGTTTTCATTGATGGGACCCCATGTTTACATCATTGTTTTCCAAGCGATAGTTTTCCATAGAGCACTCCGACCTTACTTGCAAAAATTTTCCTTTTCAAGCTCTGCCTTTTTTTTTTTTTTTTTTACAGTATAAAAAAGTTTAATAAAAATGTAAATACTACCCTACCATGGATACAACTGACTACTTGTGATTCATCACATTCACTTTACTTCTAAATCTGACTACATATTTCAATGAATTACTATATTCTATTTAACATAATCTTTGTATAAGTACTTGAACTAAAACAATTTTTAAAGCTGTCAGAAATTATATTCTAAAATGTTAAGATATCTTAAACTTGGCAACAATATGTCCAAATGGCCTTGTGAATCTAAAATTCTTATTAAAACTTTGCTCATCGTTTGCTCATCGTCTGAAAAAGAGAACTTGAATATTATCAAGAAAAACTTTTAAATTTCAATCCTATTGAAACTATATATATA
Source organism: Lissotriton helveticus (assembly GCF_964261635.1). Lineage (NCBI taxonomy): Eukaryota > Metazoa > Chordata > Amphibia > Caudata > Salamandridae > Lissotriton > Lissotriton helveticus. Next base: position 821,552,924 of record NC_136073.1, read on the forward strand.
TATTTATTTTTTATTTTTTTATTTATTGGTTTTGCACAGAACATCGGTGAGACAATCGGCATGTATATATTCAAAGGTTACTCTGCGGTTAAGTCGATCTTGACATAAAGTTTCATCTTCCAGCTCTGCCTTTTTAATCTTTTTTTGTGTCTTGATGTTTTCCCTGGTTATACATTTTCTTAATAAATATGTAATTACACTTTAGTTCTATAGACCTGCTTCTTCTAGAAAAGAGGTGCATCCAGGGGCCCTGTAGAAAGACACAGAATTAACTTGAAACCAAATACATGATTTAAAACAGCTGAGATGATCAGAATAAAAGACTCGCACCTTTTATTACAAGCAGGATTGCTGTTGGGTGCAAAAGTGCACGCTTTACACAGGCTACAGTATGCTGCTAGGTACAAAGGGCAATGTTTATACAATAGTTCATCTGTAGTTTCATGCAAGATAATGTAACGTTCCTTGCTTCATCATTTCCTGTTGCCACATAATGCATTTTACCCTACCACATTATTTAGTCCTCCGCTGCCGAATAATTCCAGTGCCCTACGACGTATTCACATATAAATGCCCTTTATCTAAATTGACACAATAAAAACGCAGACATTAACTGGGGCCCAGAGAATCTACCTGGGGTGAGCTTAAATCAAGCACTTTATAGCCAGCCCTGCTGTTGTATTCAACAACACTTTGCATTTTTTAAGGCCATGTGTGTGTAACTACAAGTTCCAGAATGCAAAGTGCTGTAGGCTGAAATAATAGAACTGGCTGAGTTCAGACATGACATGGGGAAGCTATGGCATGCCATGCTCGTCTTTTAGAGGCATGTGAGCTTCGTGTGTGGCTGACTGCAGACATCTACACGGTTACTCGAATGTTAGCTTGTGGGAGGGCCTAAGGAATCAACACTAGGCCTCTATAGATAAAAGGGGTGACGCTGTCAATCCATCGGGTTCTGTGAATAAAAGCATCGCGAGAGAGCTCAACCAGTAAGATCATTTCAGTGGACCTAAAACCCAGAGACTACTCCAGAAATCTAGGTATAATCTGCCGGTCATGAGTTTGGAAAATATCAGATTACACTCAGCCTTTTATCCTCCTAAAATCGATGAAAGGATTTGTGTAACGTTAACCCGGATTATTTAAAATTCCAACGGTAACTGGAAATCCCAGCCCTGAAATTTCCCAATGTGTTCTGGTGGTTGTAGTCTAAGTAAACAATGTGTGGATTAGGCGTGCCACGCGGGTATTTCCGCACCTGCGCCCAGTTGGCCCTCAAAGCTTTTTAATTCAAACATTTCTCGAGGTCAATCTGGTGATATCGTTGGTAACACTGAAAAGGTGCAGGGCGGGCAGGGTTTCCTGGGTCGGTAGGTGGGTTTTTTGTCCGTGTGCTGCCACGCCTAACCCTCTCCTCTCCATGTGAACCGCCATAAACTGCAGAACAGGTCTGCGCCTTTTATTCTCATGTACCTTAGAATGCCTCTGCGCATCCATCAACAGCCCTCTTGTCATGCGGGTTCTTGTCAGACTACAGAACTGAGCATGCTGGGACTTGTAGGCTCACAGTTCTAATGACACAGGAACAACCTCCCAGCTTGCTCAGGGTTGGCGGCTGAAATAACAGGACTCACAAGTCTCTCTTCGGCATTTGGCAGCTATGTATCAAAGCACTCAATTGTCATTCTTGACACCGAGACATACAGGGCCGAGTGCCTTCGCCAATTAAGTGATGTCAGATCTTACCGCCTCCTGGACCAAGACCCCACAGCAGATCTGCAAAGGACGATTCGGAACATGACAGAGGAAGCAGTGAGCGAAGGATGGGTAACGGAGTCAGAGGCCCGTTTCCTTAATACTGAACATCCGGTGACTCCCTACTTCTATATACTACCTAAAGTACATAAGGAGAAACGCCCACCACCCGGCAGACCTATCATCTCGGGCATTGGGTCCGTTCTGGAACCCTTGTCCACGTTTGTCGATCACTTCCTACGCCCGATGGTCCAAACCATGCCGACTTACCTTAAGGACACAACCGATGTCTTACGTATATTACCTGATCTCGATTTCAACATCAACACGGACCTGTTGGTTTCGTTTGATGTAGAGGCATTATACACCTCTATACCCCAGGACGAAACCCTGGAGGTTATTCATTCACTATTGGACTCCACTGAGATAGATACCATTACTCCGACACATTTTATCATGGCTTGTGCTACTCTAGCCATGAAGAAGAACTTCTTCCAGTTCGAAAATAACATCTACTTACAAGTGTCTGGAACAAGCATGGGGAGCGTTTATGCCCCCAGCTTGGCTAATCTCTACGTGCATTATTTCGAACAGAGGTTTGTCCTCAATGAGTCCAATCCTTATCGTGATCATATAAGAACATGGAGACGATACATTGATGACGTCCTGGTGGTGTGGCGTGGCTCTGAAGACAGTTGTCGAGACTTCCTTGGCTGGTTGAATAGCAGGAATGCCTTTCTACGCTTCACCATTGAGATTGGCGTGGATAAACTAGCCTTTCTGGATCTTTTGATTAAAGCCACATCTACGGGTTTGGAATCCGAGTTGTACAGGAAGCCTATGTCCAGGAACTCTCTGTTGTTATATGACAGCCACCATCCCAAGTCCATGCGCGACAATCTTCCGTTTGGACAGTTCCTGCGAGTCCAAAGGAACTGTTCCACTGTCATCTCCTTCGGAACACACTCCACTGCACTCAAAAACCAGCTTGTTGCAAGGAAATATCCACCCCGCTTGGTCAACCGAGCTTTAAAACGTGCTAAGAACAACAACAGGGAAGCACTGTTAGAACCTACTACCCCTAAAGCACCCCTTGAGAGGCTAACCTTTGTACACACCTTTGGCACACTATCCCATAATATCAAGAAAGCGGTTAAGAAACGCTGGCCCATCTTGAACTCAGGCCCTCATTCTATTCCACAACCACTGTTCTCCTTCAAAAGGGGTCCCAATCTGCGGGATAGGATGGTACACACCAGACCCCTCGGTGAGACGCCAAGAGCTGTAGGCACCCTTTGGGATCTACCTCCTGTGACCGGCCACCACCCCTGTGGCACTTGCCAATCATGTGCCCAAACTTCCAGGACAAATGAGATAGACATCGGGACTTCCAAACCCTGGAAACAACTAAAGTTCACGAATTGTAATAGTGACAAATTAATTTATCTCATAACCTGTCCGTGTCAACTCAGGTATGTCGGGATGACCACCCGCAAAATAAAGGTGCGGCTATCTGAGCACAGAAGTACTATTAACTGCAGGCGACAGGCCACCAAACTCACCAATCATTTCATCACGCAGAATCATACACCCACGTCCTTTAAGTGGACAGTTTTGGAGAAACCATTCATTCCGTCTCATATCACCAATGTGAGCGATTTCTTACACAAGAAGGAACAGAAATGGGTGCTGAAGTTGGGGACCGACCGAACGGGGCTGAATGATGATATCCCCTGGTCCTCGTTTTGAGTCTTTCCAGTATGGTGTACCCGACTCAGTATAGTGTTATGCGTCCATTCAGTATAGTGATCTAACAGTATCTAAGGTGCCCTCATGGCTATGCTTTTCCTATGCTTGTTTTTCTTAAAGCCCTAATGACACTCGTCTCATCCCAAAGTTACTATCTCAATGTAGTGATTAGACTTAGTCATAGGTGCCCTCATGGCCATTATATACTGTTTTATGCCACTGCTTGTTTTTTTAAGGTTTTTTTAAGGCCCTTTTTGACACTTGTGTCATTCAATAGATAACATTCTAGATGACTGTGCATCACGTCAGATTCTGCAAAGTGCAACCACCGGGAGTGTCTTGATCGTTTTCTGACATAGATCGCGCAAAGCGGTGGGCACTCTGTCAATTGTCATTAACTGTTGCGCTCTATCCAGAGCTTTTTGTTATTATTGTCCTTGACTGGGCATACTATTGGTTACCTAGCCGGGACGTAGCCCCAATAAGGGGCTCCGTTCCTTTGCTGACGCGTGACGCTCTGTTTGGCGCGTCACGTGAGCTGAACGGACCAATGAGTCAACACGCTACATAATCATGGTGTAAACATCCCGCCGGTACCTCCCCAGACGGCACAGATGCCGCGAGGAAGTACCGACGGATAGGTGAGTGCGCGCTACGCTCCCTGGCAATAGCGCGCAGTTCTGAGCCTCAGCATAGAGCCCTTAACTGACAAGCAGATAGAAAACGGGTCTTCTGGGTCTTTTGTTGTCCCACGCGCTCACAGCCCTGTAATGGTTGGGGAATGTGTTACTGCTGCAAGTAACATTTGAACCTGGCGGGTCGTACGCTGTGATACGAGCGTTTCTGGCATTTGAGTCCTGCAACATTGGGCATATTCTATAATCTAGCGGTGACGTGACACCCACCGCCATACACTACCTGGCTTTACACTACCTGGCTTTGCACACTTGATATTTGGGTCCAATTAAAACACATTTTGCAACATTAGATACATGCATCTGATGCCAAAATGGCTATGACATTACTCCTCATCATATGCTAACATCTTACTATAAGTAGTGCTCTCATTGATTAAATTCAGGCTCTACACGGTGAAGGATTCTTGACTTTGAATTTATTCACCTCCCTTTTTTATAGAGCGGTGCTTCACCAGTCCTGAGCCGCAGCCAGGCGAGGTGAGGTGTTTATCTCTTACTGATCAGGTAAGGGGTACCCTGTGAGACTTGAAATATTTCATTCATCACGTTTTCATTTACACTTGGTCAGTGTGCCTTTTTAAGAGTTCAGGTTCTGGACTACACCTATGTGGATAAATTTGCACGAGGTGTATTAGATAGGCTTGTTGTAGACAGTTATGGGGAGATTAGCTCACGCCATGCTTTGTATTTTCAGCCCGCCGCTGAGTGTAAGAAGAGGTCTGGAACAGACACAACCTGGAGGTTCAGGTGACTTTTCTGTGTCGTTCCTACACTACCTTTTACTCTTTTACTTATCTGTCACGTTGGGTTTGTTTTGTTTGCAGTAGCTGTAACTAATAGGTCCTGAAGAAAGCAAGGCTAATAGCCAGGTTTGCTGAAACATGTCGACCACGTCACACCACTAGGCAGGTTATAATTTCACCCTGTCTGAGCTATTTTTTAACATTGGTGCTAGGAGTTAAACCCTAATAAATTAATTATTGCTCCTTAAACCAATTTTATTCACCCCTATTCTTTTCCTGGTTTTTCTTGCACTGCACTATAGATTTCTCTTCAACCCCATCAGCTACCTTACCAACACATATGGTTTGCACCATAATACCAACACATACAGACTTACAGGAAGATCTCTTCTTTCTGTCAATACACCGAGATCTGGTACAGTGTTGGTCCTCGGGGCCCCAAATGATGAAGGGCGGTTCCGAGTGGTGACTGATGGGAGCCAGAGACCAGATACTTATTTTGATCTGGCATAGAGATATATACATATATACACATATATATGTTCTTTAGCATTTACCCCGAAATCATATGGATAGTGGGAGCGCTACACCCGTTCTGTCTTCACTAACTAGCCTGTCTTTTTTATTGACCCTCTGGTACTCTGTTGTGAATAGAGCTATGTATCAAAGACAAAAATGAAGAAGTCGGGAATGATGTGCTTTTAGAGGCTTAGAATAATTTAGGTATTCTATTCAACAGTTTTTGTTTTTCTCAATGAGTCACCAGGGTATGCGTCAGAGTGGGTGTCAGAGCTTGCTGTGCTACCAGCCCTTTCAAGTTTGCCAGGTAGATGTGTGGTGTGCTGTTCCAGTCTAGGCGTTTTCTTGGAATTCTAGGAGTTGTAGCGTTGTTTAGTTAATTATAAAACAGGACTACAAGTCCCAGAATTCAAAGGGGGAAAAAAAACAGGACTGGAGCAGCACATCACGCATGGACCTGGGAAATATGGCAGCTATGTGCTGCAGGACACAAGCTTAGGGTAACCACATGGCTCCATGTCACCAGGACACCACTTTTTTATTATAATTGGATCATCACACCTGATAATGATATGTAAAAGCAAAGTCCAGGAAGTGGTGCCATTGAGTAACCTGGTCACCCTACCGAAGCCACACCATGCTCATGGGTCCAACATGGCCGAAACGTGTACGTGGCTGCTCACGCTCCCATACAGACACTGGCTTTGCGGTTTGAGCAAGAGTGTTCCTTAGCGGACAGGACCAAGCCTGCTTTGTGAACGGTTGGTCCCAGTCTGTAGTGGCACCGGAGAGGGGGGTAATAAATACAATTAAAACAAACTGTTTAATGGAATGGGTAAATATCAATTACCAGGTGCATGGCTACAACTGATGCAGCAGGTGCAGTTGCACCAGGACCCATTGAACCCTGATAATTGTTACATTTTACTACCCCAAAAGCAGTCAGAGATCATTTTCCTTGCTTGTACCAGGGACTTTGGCGTCCTTGTTACACTACTGCCAATTCCCTACCAGTGGTTGAGATTAATTCTATTTAGGCATTCCATCCCCACAAAATGCTTTTCTCAGTTGTGAATTCGTTTTCATTTTTTTCTAAGTTCAACATATTGTGTTTCAAAGATAATCAGAAACAACTAGAGTTTAGTAGTACAGACACCAGCACATTAGAACATTCAAAAAGTATTACATTCAAGTATTCCAAGAGTATTAGTGCTGGTTGAAAAACTTAGTGTGAATTGCTAAAGTCTCTTATAATGATTAACACATTTTAGATGCAAGTTACCGCACCGTCAGGCAAGTCTGTCTCCCAGGGACCCTCGGGCCGTGCGTGATGAAATGACACGGAGCGTGCAGGGCGGCGCCAGCTCGCGTTTCTGAAATACATAATTTTCAAGTGCTGCTGCTGTTTGACTGACATACCCAGAGGGCTACACGCCTTCACTGACTGACACAAAATAAACCTATCCATTTTAAACCACACATTATTCACAGCATTTCGCTGTGAGCTTGAATAACAATTTTGCTCACCCCTTTTCTCTAATATTTTATTCGGCTGCTTTTCCGCTTCTTTCGCAGTCTTGTTTCGCCCCGAAGTTTACGAGGTGAAGGATTGGCACCTGTGTAGGACAACATGTTAAAAACTCCACCCCGTATACAAAAAAAAAATGTCCAAAATAATTGTGCACAAAGAACCAGTAATAACAGCAACCAAGTGATGTAAACAGGCATGGGGGTGTGGCTCGAGAACTTGGCTGGGCAGATTTTACCCCCGAGTCAAAGAAGGATTAGTGGCAAAGAAAAACATGTATTATTTGCTCAGGGGGAGAGAGCGCGTGCAACCGAGGGCTCCTGAATCCTGTTAACCAATCCCTGCTTTGTCTGGCCTTGGTGCGTGCTTATAGGGTCTAACTCTAAGAGGGCTCAGATATGGCTGTAAGGTGCAATAAAAATAAGGCTAGTGTGAAGGAGGGACAGAATGTGGCTTAACGGCTAGAGCGGCCGATCTTGAAGTTGGGAAACCAGGTTCGAGTCTGGCAGGAAGCTCTCGAGCATTGTGTGATTCTGGGCAAATCACTTGATCTCCCCAGGGCCTAGAAATGAATGCGTCCGTCTGTAATGCAACTGGTGCTCATGTAAAGCGCTCTGATACCATCGGGTGGAGTTTGTGCTATATAAAACTACAAGAACAAAAAAAAGTGCAGCACCCAAAATGGCGAGCTAATGCTGTGAAATGACTGCGAAGGGACACTTGGCACCCTACAAAAAAATAAGCAAAGGTGAATAAATAAAAGGAAATGGAGTTATTGTTCTTGTCTCCCTGTGTTTAACCGCTTGTTAATGGTATTTTATCTTCAGCTCTATGGTCCTCCTGGGTGCCAAGTCTGTATTCTGGTTGGTGCGGAACTCCTTAAAGCCTTCCATTTATCGGGAGCAGGTGGGTTACTCCCTCTTACTTAGCTCCTCGTGGTCATACTACTGTTTCTTGAATTTATATACTAAGGGCCCCATTACGATGTCGGGTGGAAGGCCATCCGACAACATGTCGTTGGTGTTCTGCCCGACATTTGAGCTACCAGTCCAACCGCCGTATTAGGATACAGGTAGTCCGACTGATGCCTGCGGGGGGAATCCGGTCCGCCTACGACAAGCTCAAGGAGCCCGTTGGGCGGATCGTAATCCCCAAAATGGAGGTGGTGCCTGCTTGGGCGTGACTGTGGGGATTACGATGCACGTTTCCTACAGCCTTTCTATGGCGGTCTGGCTGCCATAGAATGTCTGTCAGAAATTGACTTTGGGGGCCCCTGGCATGGCCCCCGTCTCCCTGCAGCATTAACTATGAGGCCTGGGACAACTAAACATCCACGCATGGAGTGGCAGGCACCGTATGGTGCCTACCACATGGTGCATGGATGACTAAAAAGTGTAATTTTCCTATTGCGGCGTGTGCTGCGGCCCACAGCACAAGCCACAATAGGAAATATTCACCTTATGAACGCTGTGAAGGCACTCATCCTAATTTGGAAGCGGGACCGCCGACTCCTTGATGGGTGGTCCAGTTTCCGGTTAGATGCCGGATGGACGCTCGTCCGACTGGCATCGTAATTTGGCCCTAAGTCTTATTTTCTGTTTTGGGAAATGTGTCCATGCATTCCACAACTGTGAAACCGGAAGAGGAGGAGTGCTGTACATACTTCTGAGAAGGACGCTTGTCTCTCTCTCTTTTTCTCACTTACCATGTTTCACCAAACCCTGGAACCTGAGTGTTACCGTCCATTAAATTTGGGAGTAGGGGCTGGCAGGCGATACCGACTGGTCCACTGCCTGGTTTTGTAAGCCTCTGACAAGAGCAGAAGGTTGTAGTACAAGTTATCATGGTTGAAATATTGACCTACAGCTAGACACAGATCATGATATTGGTTGAGAAATATTGTCATGGTATATGTGTGCTTCCTATTATTAACCTTCCTCTGACAGTTCTGAGGTGATATTATTGTTATGATATACGTGTAGGTGTTACTTTCGGTACAACATCCGAGCTGTGGGGCATCCTGCCAAACCCAGCAAGCGGTGTTGTGTGATTTCTTCATCCACAGTGCTGTGCTCACCTCCTCATATTGCAACATGTTCCACCGAATTTCCCTCAAAACTGTTCAACCTCGCCTTATCTCCCACAGCCTCTCCCAGTGTGATGAGTTATTGCTCATGCCTGTTTGTGTCACAACTTCCCAGATATAGTAATACTTTATAAATAGGAAATCACAGTGTGAGGGAGTGTAGGTTTATGGGATCAGTATGAAAAAACTTTGCATAGATGGTTTGTTAACATGCACTGAGGCAGTGGGTGAGGACGTAAGGGAGGGGAGAAACGAATGTGTGGGATGTTACAAACAAGGCCACGGCCCCTGGTTTAGGATACAACACCCGTAATGCCATATATATACAACACTGATTGCTTCCATCCATTGTTTCTCCTGCAAGTTTTTGCAGAGCTTTGCTGCACTGCCCTTTTATGTTTCTGGACACCCCTATGTTTTTAGGTCGAGCCTGTCCCATTCCGCAGGAATGGATAGATCGAATTCATGTCGGCAAAATCATCTTCAAACTAAGGGGTTTCAGCCCGGCGTTTTCTTGCATTTCACGTGAACATGCACGAGCATTCACGGCCACGGCTTCTCCTCCACTAGCAGCACTCCTCCCACACCAGCAACTCCCCCTCCCACACCAGCACCTCCCCTCTCTCTCCCCGCAAACACAGCACATCAAAGGGCTTCTCCTCCCCTAATTATTCATGGCCGGCCGCAGGCCAGCCGTACTTTCAGTTTCCCGGCCGCTCTGCATTTATCAGGTACGTGTTTTTTTTTTTTTCACTTTGTCCCCGTGCGTGCGTTCCCCCACCACTCGTGTTGTTCTCCCTTGCACTTTATCCACTGAGTCACTGTAAATATTGATCACTTGCGCCGTGTTGTTGACTCATTAGACAGCATTTACCTATGAATAAATTGCAGTAAAATTTTTAAATTCCTTCTCTTTCTGAGAAAATCTAATCGGGTGATATAATCCCTTCTTTGTTAGTATTGATGAATGTAATTTTTTTCATGTTTGATTGCGCCACCGTTTGATTCTGCTCTTCATATTATTAATTTCACCCAAATACTCCTGCATTGAAACCGGGAGTTGCCTAATCGCACAAAACTATGGGTATCATACTTTGCTAACTAACTCGCGCGATCACATACCCAAGTCAACGCAGTCAGCCTACTAAGGGTGACGGGAGACAAACCAAAGTTGGAACATCGGCGCTGTGCTACTGGTGTTGTGCAATGCCGCCTGTGCACTAAATTCAGCATGTGTGCAAATAAATCCTTTTCTTCTCAAGGTCCTAAATCCTTCCTCTTATGTCAAACTGAGCAATCAGAACAAGCGTGCACCAAGGTTCCTACCCCCACTCGGCTCCGCTGGAACAGTCACTGCTGTAGATTTATAATCGTGACTTGCCCCGTAAAACTATGTTCAAACAAGCAAACCCCTATTTTGAGGTAATGCGTTCTTTGTACCCCGCTGGTCAAATTCATTATTATCGGGAAAGTAACAAGCAGAATCATAATGGAAGAAAAGTGAACATAAATTAATTGACAATAAGAAGGTGAAGTGGCATGTATGTAAACAGGAACCACATGGGTCCTACTCGCTAGCACTAAATATTACTGTGTCTTGAACAACCGACCCCAAGGAGACGACAGAACAAAAACAAGCATTGGCATAGCCAATAGGTCTCGCTTGTGGGACCTTATAAGTATTTAGTTTTGCAGCACAATATCCTTCTTGCACCCACGCAACGCCACTCACACACGCAACGCCACTCACACACGCAATGCCACTCACCCACGCAACGCCACTCACCCACGCAACGCCACTCACACATGCAACGCCACTCACACACGCAACGCCACTCACACACGCAACGCCACTCACCCACGCAACGCCACTCACCCACGCAACGCCACTCACCCACGCAACGCCACTCACCCACGCAACGCCACTCACCCACGCAAAGCCACTCACCCACGCAACGCCACTCACACACGCAACGCCACTCACCCACGCAACGCCACTCACCCACGCAACGCCACTCACCCACGCAACGCCACTCACCCACGCAACGCCACTCACCCACGCAACGCCACTCACCCACGCAACGCCACTCACACACGCAACGCCACTCACACGCGCAACGCCACTCACACGCGCAACGCCACTCACACGCGCAACGCCACTCACACGCGCAACGCCACTCACACGCGCAACGCCACTCACACACGCAACGCCACTCACACACGCAACGCCACTCACACACGCAACGCCACTCACACGCGCAACGCCAATCACACGCGCAACGCCACTCACACGCGCAATGCCACTCACACGCGCAACGCCACTCACACGCGCAACGCCACTCACACGCGCAATGCCACTCACACGCGCAACGCCACTCACACGCGCAACGCCACTCACACGCGCAACGCCACTCACACGCGCAACGCCACTGACACACGCAACGCCACTCACACACGCAACGCCACTCACACACGCAACGCCTCTCACACGCGCAACGCCACTCACACGCGCAACGCCACTCACACGCGCAACGCCACTCACACACGCAACGCCACTCACACGTGCAACGCCACTCACACGCGCAGCGCCACTCACACGCGCAGCGCCACTCACACGCGCAGCGCCACTCACACGCGCAACGCCACTCACACGCGCAACGCCACTCACACGCGCAACGCCACTCACACGCGCAACGCCACTCACACGCGCAACGCCACTCACACGCCCAACGCCACTCACACGCCCAACGCCACTCACACGCCCAACGCCACTCACACGCGCAACGCCACTCACACGCGCAACGCCACTCACACACGCAACGCCACTCACACACGCAACGCCACTCACACACGCAACGCCACTCACACACGCAACGCCACTCACACACGCAACGCCACTCATCATATTGTGCTGCAAAACTAAATACTTATAAGGTCCCACAAGCGAGACCTATTGGCATCACTATACATCAGAAACACTACACCACAACATAACTCTACAACACCACAGCATCAAACAGCACAACACATGCTGCACTAAGAGGAAAAACAACATCATTCATCACAACACATGCAACACTCATCGCAAAACACATAAAATACTCACCACAACGCCGCAAAAAAACGCACAACACTTGCATCGCTACACTCAACACTTGCAACACTCTACAAAAATAATGCATACGTCAGCAAACATAAGTACATCACTCTATCTACAATACCTGCATCATTCAGCGCAACAACTGCATCACTCACACCATACTCTGCATCAGTCAACACATCTCCAACATTCAGTCACACAACGCCTGTAGTACTCAGCGCAACACATGCATCACTCTACCTAACAACACCATCAATCTGCACCACCACAACACCACTCAGCACAACACCAATATCAATATGCATCACAACAGCACCACTCAGCATCAACACATCATCACACAATACCACCACAGCACAACTCACCACCAATACATCAACTACAAAATCAATGCCAGCATCACTTAGCACCACAAAAAAAAAACACTCACCACAACACAAACAAAACTATATTAAATATCACAGGAACAACGCAACATCAACGCTTCATCAATGTGCACTTCCCCATCATCACTCTAAAACACCAACATTTTAATTAGCAGCTACACATATACACTCATCACCACCACAACACCAGTCAGTACCACCACAACTTCAAAAACACCAATAAACACCAACACAACAACACTCAGCACAAAAACATTATGCCATCCTATTTCTATTTTGCATTTTCCATCATTGCATCCCACTAGGTGATACACATCATAAATAACAATCATTTGCAATGCTATAGGTCTCCCATTTACTTAAATTGAACATAATGGCATTGTAAATGACAATAACTTTCAAAAATGTTTACTTTTACAATAAATTGAAAAGGCATTGTCATTTACTATGCCAACAGCTTAAAGTTGTCTAAATGCAAGACTTATTGCATTGCAAATAGCCAATAGGGCTCGCGTTTGGGACCATCTAAGTGTTTATGCATGCGACATTTTATGTTGTTGCAACAAGGAAATTATGCTGCATAACTACTTATAAGGGCCCAAAAGCGAGACCTATTGGCAATGCCAATGCTTGTTTTACCCAGTGAGCTCGACCTTGAGACATCAAAGCAGGGCTCAGAAGCCAGGGAGTGCCAAACATGTCCCTACAGCCCCCCACCTCTAGCTAGGGTATTTGTGACAAAGGTGATGAAAGCATATTTTGCATGCAGGGACTCTGAGATTTTTGCCTGTACCTTTTCGGGGAGTAGGCCATAGGCATCGAGCCCTTGTAAAGTTCTGTTAAGCCACCAGTAACTGGGTCACTTTTCTTTCACCATGTCCTGGACGATTGAAGTTGGGAATACTGAATCTGATAAATCGATGAATCACGATATTGTGACCACAATATTGGGGGCAAAATATCGGACAGGTAAGTGCACAGAGGGAGGTAAAGATTTGCTATACTTACCTCTACGACAGACATCCTTGAAGATATATATATCTTCAATGTTCATATATGTGGAGTTAAGTATGGAAACTGTATACAAATGTATCTTTCAATATTTTGTTCCTCAATATTGTGGTCAAAATGTTGTGACACGTTGCAATTTCAGATTCAAAATTCCCAGCCTACTGAGTCTTGGACAGTTATGAGGGTTACTTTTGCTTGTCGCCACCACTCCATTCGTATCCCTGTGCCTTTTTTCCCCTTCCCTGGATCTCTTCAGACTGGCCATTGAAAAGTGGCATTTTGTGATGACTGAATGAGGGCGGACCAAGACCCAGAAACTAAGCTGTGATTATCTTCCGCAGCCAAAACCCACACTACAATCCACATTGTTGATTGTTTTGTTTTTTTCCCTTAAAGGGTGGACACCAACTTTCAATCATTTTTATCAGGTGAGGGCTCCATGCCGGGACACGTTACTGTTTTTCCCCCCCTGTTCTCCTTGCCTATACCTCTTGTGCCGTATTATGCACTACGCGACAGTGCAACAGGGATATGTGTGTATCGTGGTGTCAGAGCCTGCAAACTCACATACTCTCCCTATATGTGTTCTGCACAAGCAGCATGTACTCACCTTCACTGCTATCTTTGGTACTATGGAGAAATCTGGACCTTGACGCCTGCAATGGAGTTCCATCTTTTTGTCAGGAGGTCGCACTGATTCTGGAATTGTTTGAATGCGCTCCTTCGCCACTCCGGTTCTGGAGAAAATGGCGGTTTAAGCTCCAGTTAAGACCTCCTTTGTCCAAGCCAGTTGCCACTGGACTCTCTGGTGTCCAGACCTGAGGGTGTCCCCTCCACTGGTGAATCGTGATTGTGACCTATGGGTCACAAGATATAGTCATCTAGCTCTAAAACACAACATATAGGGTACCTAGTGTATTCTGGCACACTAGCTAGCTACTATTGCCACCTCAGGGCATAGCTGTGCAAATATATTCTGGACCAAATTGATTTAACCGTTCCTACCCAGCCAGCCACTGGTGACTAGATACAGTGTCATGCCTAGACCACCCTAAGAATCCCACAAAAGTACCTCAAAGAAAACCTATATATATATATATATATATATATATATAAGAGTAGGACCCTACTGGTTTGAGTAGTGGATTTAAGGCCACAAAGGAGGATGTATTCCTCAAATTCCTAAAACAATCACTCTTTGCAATCTCTGCCACTGATTAAAAGGGTTGGATCAATCTTGCAACACTGTAATTCAATGCAATACACTAAATTGCGACATCCTACCACAGCACCTCTGGACTTTTGAAGAATATACTCTTTTTGAGTGATGACTGTTCCAATTACATGAAATATAGTCTCTATTTTCATTTCATAATGTAGAGTTCTGCTGTGCCAATACTAAATGTTATCTATCGTGGTATACTATTTCTGAATGTCTAACCCCAGACCACCTCCTAGAGCAAGCCTTGACTGCCTGACTACTCTACCATGAACGAGTTAAGTACTAAACTTGAGAACATGGCATTTTGTCTTGAGTGCAAGCGTACTGTGGCAAATTAGAATAACCCTCAAAATTACTGCTGAGTAACTTTTAATTACCATGGGACCCCGAGAACACAGCATGGACCCTACTGTAGCTTCTAACAAGCATTGGTAACACCAGTAGCTCTGGCTTTAAAGGAATGTTAGATGGTAATGTGAAGCATTACAAGTAAATATCATGGGAATTGATATGTATTTGTGTGGAAGCAAAGAACCGTAGAATAATGTTGCTGGAGGTTCAAAGGTCAGATGACATTTGCCATGTCAAGTAAGACCTACAAATCCTTGTAGGCTAATGACTACCCTCCTGCCATCCATGCTGCCGCCAGAGAAAAACAACATAAATGATCTAGTTTTCAAAGACACTTCAATAGCATTGCAATGTTGTGTGTGCCCCTGAAAGTTCAAGCTCAGCCAGCTAGTTAAATAAACAAAATGATCACAATGTGTGGAGGACAAGCACTTTTTTTATAGAACCACATAACTTCTGCAAAATCAAATCATGCACTCTGGCACCCAACATCTGGGCAAAGCTAAAGTCCCTCTCCTGGGGATTCTCACATAATTGTCTGGCGGCTGCTGTCTGTCAAGCGAGACCACTGGTGACTGTCCATAAAACTGACCCTAGAACAGTGCTTACGAGTGCCCCTGGACACAGAAGCCACCACTGCTACAGAATGAGGCCCAACACTGCATCTAGTGCAGCTCCCAATACTGTCCCTGGAAACAGCACACAACAATAGCAATAGAACATTTTTCGTGACGGAGGGGAGTAGCTTGGCCCACGGACATTAGTGCAACAGCTAACAAACAAGCTCCAATTTATTTATAAGGCTTTATATAGCGCAAACAAGATCCCGAAGCATATCAGAGCGCTTTACATTAGGATGGAAGGAAGGACATAAATACAATATAATGTTTCAGGAATGAGGTGTGTTTACATTCCTGCACTTGTTTCACCTTATATCACCCCTGGCAAGTCATCCCATCTTGTTTTTAACACACACACACCCTCCAACCAAAATACCCAGGTCCATGCATGATGTGCTGCTCCATTCCATATTTTTCTTTGAATTCTGGGACTTGTTGTTTTGTTTATTTCATTATAAAACCGAACTAAGTCCCAAAACTCAAAGAAAAAACCTGGACTGGACCAGCACATCACGAATCGACCTGGGAAACTGCCCTTGTAGCTCTGGTTTTGTAATAAGTTAACAAGACTGCAACTCTCAGAATACACAGAAAAAAACTTGGACTTCAACAACTGCTCAACCATCGCCCAGGGAAACATGGAAGAGTTGCACAGTGTTTCACTCACTGAAGAGTATGGACAACTACTTCATTGCCTTGGAATTGGGAGTGAAGGTTCCTCACATTAAAAAGGAAGCCACAGAAATGACCGTTGTCAGAGCTCTCAGGTTTTAAAAGTCAATGCGTGAAAAGCTCATCTAGGTCAGTATTTTACTTTGCATCCTGTGACTTGTAGGCCTTCTTAATTCCAATATGAAATCAGGAATAGAAATCCCATGCAAAACACAGGCTGGATGAGTAATTCAACCATGGGCCTTAGACTCACTAAAACCATGCATAGTTGACATTTATATTGCACATGTTTGCCACGTGGTATCCCATCATGACGCTTTGTTGTACATTGCCGAACAGTTCTAATTTTCGTTTAACTGGTAGAGACTATCTACTCATTTAAAACGCATGTCACTACCGCTTAACGGACACCCGCTGATGTAGTCACAAAAACTTATTTATTGTGTTAAGTTTTAAAACAGACCAGCACTTTTTGAAAGGAAAAAATAAAATAGTAAAATATATCTTTAAAAAAAGGTGAACTATAACACAAAAGAGAGACAAACTTTGTTCTAGGCAATGAATACATAAGCGTACATTGGGCTTCGGCAACTCAGAGGGAGCATGAAAACCCTTGGGATAGGGTGATTGGGTAGGGTGACCTGGTGTCCTGGATCTGCTCGGAGAGCCCTGGGTTTTTCACCAGTTATCCTGGTAGATTTTGGCAAATTGGACTCGTCCCGGTTTTCAGTGAGGGTCAGCTCAAAACATTGAAGGTCGGGGGGGGGGGGCACCTTTTTATGGGTTCTAAAGTAGGGCAAGTTAGCAGTTCTTATTGAACAGCCATTTAATTATAAGGTGCGGTACTTGCTGGCCTTAAAATGTTCATTTAATTTCTTTAGTACCTCACAAGTGTTATGAATGCAAATCTTTCTTCCCCTTTTATCCCTCCGCTATCCTTCTCACTTCAAATAACTGACTAATATCCACCACTGAAATTACTTCATATTTCACCATATTAATTCACCACTAATCCTTTATAGGCTTCCTGAATAGCGTGCTTCAACAAACGCTATATAAATACAAACCTTTGTCCTCCTCTATCCTTCTGCTATCATTCCAAATCCAAATAACTGACTAACCTATCCACCACTTAAAATGTACTTGCATGTTTCACTATACTAATTCAACACTAATATTCTATGGGTCCCGGACTAGCGTGCTACTCGCTGAAAAAGCGTTTAGACGCCTCGTCAGGAGTAGTAAGCGCTATATAAATGCTGATATAAAATCCTAATATTTTTGCCGATTACCTTTTTGCAGGTTCTCAAAATCTAGTCACCCTCCCGTTCGCTTGCCGTGCTCTGATGTAAACTTCTCATTTACCTAGCTATTCAAATTATGCACTTATTTCTTCATCTACTTATGCGGCAGAACCTGCCCTTTGAACAGCTGGAGCGCGTGCTCCAACCACACCTGTAGAACCTGCGCAGGTACGGGGCGTGTCACCCCTCGCGGGCTTTTCTGGATGACGTCATGTCCTGGTCTGCATCCCGTGACAGGCGCGAGAACGCACAGCAATCTTCCCTAAAAGGAAGCGCGCGGGCCTGCAGCTGCAAGCTTCTGGAACAATCTGCAGGCCCGGGCAGCTCCTGTGCGCGAGAACCGAGCGCCGGCCAATGAACAGCAGCGTCTTGGAGTCCGTACATCAGTGAACCTTGGACAAGGATGAAAGGAAAGAGACTGCAAATTAAAACATTTTCGACAGGATAACGCCATCAGGGGAAAGAGTTGTACTTAGTGCAGTAGGCGCAGTGGCACCCGGGCCTAGTGGGTGACGCAGTCATGTGCTCTGGCCACAAGGAGCAGTACTCCCCCGAGGGACCAGAATCCCCTCCTCACCATGGACGCCTCTCTGCCACCCAAACCCACCTACATCACCCCCTACAGATAATTACCACCTGCTGGGAAATATCAGCTGATTTATCCCTCGAATCTTCGAAAATAGGAAAAAATGAAATAGTATTTAAGAGTTTACGAGGTTATCCCCCCTCCATTCTGGGGACAGAACCTTGTAATGGCCTAGTTCCCGGCCTGACAGTCCTTTCTGTCTAGGGATGTGGAGAGGAGTGTATTGCAATGGAATGGCTAGCTAGGATAAGGGTTATTTGTTTTGAATATCTTTGCCCGTGCAGTAGA
The DNA here is from genome assembly GCF_964261635.1 of Lissotriton helveticus. Classification (NCBI taxonomy): domain Eukaryota; kingdom Metazoa; phylum Chordata; class Amphibia; order Caudata; family Salamandridae; genus Lissotriton; species Lissotriton helveticus. Next base: position 821,571,545 of record NC_136073.1, read on the forward strand.
AGCAGAGCCTTTTGAGAGCCCTTTGTTTTGGGAACATTAGAAGCTGAAATGTAGCTCATCATAAAAAAGTGTGCCAGAGGGGAGGAGGTCACCCAAGTCTGGCTTTGGGACTTTCGGACAAGTGGTAATGTTATCTGGCATTTGTCTGGTGAAATTATGTTGTAGGAAAATTAAGAGGTGGGTCAAAGAGTGGAGCAGGAGCCTGTGGAGAAAACAGGAAGGCCAAGCAAGGGCTAAGCATTTGGTTACCAGGAAGAAGGTGGAATTACAGTAGGAACACGTGGTAGCTATTCCCAGATAAACAAGCATTTACAAATGAAGGGGAGTTTGCCTTCATGGGTTTTGCAGAGATGGTTGGCCAAACAGGTACACTTAAATGCATTTTATGTATGTTCACTTGCTATGGTTTATATAATTTCGGTGCCTGATTAAACTGGTACATATTTACAATTGTTTACATTTGTACCTTGGCGTCATTATATGATGGCTACCCACAATATTCTAGAGATTATCACCAGTAACCTAGGGCAAGCATTGTTCCAGGTTAGGCAACGTCATCCCACGAATGCTCAAAATGTGGCAAGAATTACCACCACTGCAAGATCTTCCAATGTACCGAGGCCCAGGTGTTTCTGAAATTATCGCCTTTGTGCCAGGGTGATTATTAAGCCATGAGTGAGTACTGTTGTGCAGCGGATGCCCAGGATATTCCAAAAATCACCACCACGCTGCCATGGCTACCATTCGGCAATTGGTGGGACCCACCTTGTTATGGGCGTGCACGTCAAACATAACCTCTATTCTGTTAGGAGGAGCATTATGCTATAGTTAATAGAAAAAACGTACAAAAAAGGAAGCATCTTGTATTAAAGGGTCATCAAAAAGTAATTAATAAGCATGCTTATACAGAAAGAAAAATAATTATTCATACGATTTGTTTCTTTTCACAAAAACTATATTTTTCAAAAATAATCCCAATTTTAAAAAAAGTGCTCAAATTCCATATTTGCATTGAGGAACTCTATTAACAAGAGTCATTATTTCTGCAACATCTTAGACATATGTAGTTTGATGTATGTCCATATATTTTGAAAATATACTCCTTAAAATAATTCCTTAGAGTCAACATAAGTAATAAAAAAAGTGTTCTTGTTATAATATTTCTTTAGGTTAACACAAATTCACAAGTTTGATTATCAAGAAAACGTGCTCATAATAGTCATGATACAAATGCACAAATGTACATAATTAAAAGGAATTCTTGGATGGAGATTATTTTCAGCATATATGGATATACAACAAACTAGAGACACCTAATATCTTGTTGAAAGAATGTGTTTTGTAAATAGAAACCCTAAATGTGAATAAAAATGTGATAACTTTTTTTTATAAAAATGTAATTGGGATTGTTTGATTTTTTTCTTTTTTTAATATATATTGTGAATAAAAACAAATATCAATAATTATTTTCTTTCGGTTTTAGCATACTTATTGATTACCTTTTTGTTGGCTTTTTAATACTAGATGCTGCCCCCTTTGGAAGTGTTTTCTATTTGCTATATAAGCCAACAGGGTTACTGACTTTAAAGGGTCTGGAGTTGAGCACAGGACTAAAAGAGGCTTATTAACCCTGAAATGCTGACAACTTGATTATGCTATAGTCAGGCATTATGGTGCAAGGGATAACTATAGTATGGCAGAAATAACCCCTCAGCGTTTTTTCCGGAGATGGGCTTTATGTCATGGTTGACCTCAAGCTGCAAAGAATGACCTTCATTTTGCTAAGCCATGTACTCTGCCAGTGATGAGATCATCCCAAAGGTGGCCACAAGTTGTTGAGAATACCACGATTATGGAAAGGCCAGCAATTTACCGGAGGTAGGCCGCATGCCATGGATACTCACAAGTTGCCAAGAATCGCCACCATTGCTCAAGGACCAGAATTTAACCAGAGTGGGTAGGTGTCCATGGACACCTTCATACACATGCGTACACATACTGCAGTCAGATTTGTTTTAGCAATATGGCCCTTCCTTTGTCAAGCACCATCTTTACTTCCGCTGGTGCTTGGGACATTCTCCATTTATTTATTTATTTGAAGAGTTTTATATAGCTCTGGCTAGACCCGGAGGTATCGGAGCGCTTTACATGAGGTTACACATTGTTACAAAGTTACATCAGTTACTAGAACATTAAATAGCATAGAAAACAAGACCAATGGATCATAGAGGGCGAGGGGGATAAAGTAAAAAGGGGTATCGAATGCAGATCAGGTCACAGCAGACCAGCCACCAAGAAGTCAGAGTCAAACAGGTAGGGTTCCTGTAATCAACCACCTGTAATCAACCACCTCCAGAGCCGGATTCCCTCACAGTGTCAGGTCACAATTAGGGAAGGAATGGGTCTGAGGGAGGGGGGAAAAACATTATCCCTCAGATGGACAGCTGGTGCTTCCCAAACAGCCCTTGAAGTAAGAGATAGAAAGGATTGCCTCAGCTATGTGAATGGTGTTCACAGGAGTGCCTTGGGGGAAGAGGGTATCAGAAGTGCCTAAGTGGGCAAGCAGGAGTTCTTTGTGCGAACTGGAACTAACATGGACCAATGTGCCAGGATGTGAGAAGGTGGCTCTATATATACTGGACAATAAGGCAGTACAGTGTGTATAGAGTCCTCAACCCCCAAAGGTTTAACAGGTTAAAGTCAGAACTGACCTTACTCTCCAAAGTGGTAGCTTGGTCGAGCAGTAAGGCAGTACCAGAGGGCAGTGTAAAGCATTTGTTGTACACACTCAGTCAGCAAAAGGTTTCACACACTCAAGGACTCAAGGACTGAACTCCAGGCCAATTGTTATTATATCCTTCGATATAGGTGTTTTATTTTTAGAACCAACAGTTATACAAATATACTTTTCGAGTTACGAATACTCTCAGGTAAATACTTTGCAGAGGAGCAATAAGTTTGTACACACAATAATCACACATTAGCTAATAGCAATACAGTTCTGAAACACACTCTAGCATTGAGCTCAATGGGTTTTCATAGGAAAGTGCAGTTGATTACTTTATGGATTACTTTGGTAGTTCCAGGACTAGATCTGGGATTCAGTCCTGGGGTCTAAGTTGAAACCAGATTAGCAAAAACGTTTTAGTTACAGTGATGATTTTTCCTGAATATAAAGCTGTTTTAAAAGTTCACACTTGGAAACTTTTCGTGGTGATTCTCACAATGTTATTCAATGGGAGGAAATTCAGGTTACAGGTAAAGTTCGGTCGCGTTACTTTTGTAACTCAGCACTAGTCTCCTATTGCCAGCACTGGGGGCTTAACTCAAAACAGGTAGGTAATTGCATTTCAGTATGTCGTATGATTTTTAAAGAATATTTGCAGTTTTCAAAAGTAGACACTTAGAAGAAATTTCATAGAAAAGCAGACAATGGGTTCCTATGGAGAAAATACAGGTTACTAGTAACCCCGCTAGGGATTACTTTTGCGGTTCAGTACTGGGCGGAAAGGTACAGTACTGGCTTCTCTCCTGATCACAGGTGAGTATTTTTGAATTCGGACTTTGGCTGATTTTATAGGAATATTTTCAGTTTTCAGAACTTCACACTTAAAAAATGTTCGCGTCAAAAATGGGTCAATGTTATCCAATGGCAGGTAAGTGAATGACCGATTTCCAGGTGAGTACTTGTTTGGTGAAGTTAGGGTTCTGGGCATAGACTCAGGGGTCCCCCAGGGTCAGGTGAGTACAGTTAGTTCAGTCCCAGCGGCGCTGGGGCGGCCGGGTGCAGAGGTAGGTCGGCCCAATGTTATCCAATGAGGGAAAGGGGGCCTTCGGTTGGTGGCGGCTGGCTACAGGCCACGCGGCTCTGGGAGCTGGGCTCCTGGTCACTTGCTCTGGGCAAGGGGGGAAGTAGGATGCGGCAAAGAGGTCACAGCCAGCGGCACTCGGGCGGCTGGGTGCAGGGTGCTCTTGAGCCGTAGTGCGCTCAATGTTATCCAATGAGGTTCTTGAAAAAGGAACAAAGGCTGCAGGCTCGGGGACGGTGACTCTCCAGGAGCGACCAGCACTTCGAGAGGTAAGTTGGGATGTTGGAGCACAGGTAGGTACCCCAAAGGGAGGCACATGGGGGCTGTAGGGCGCCGGGTGCAGGAGTCTCTTAGGGTGTCGGTAAAGCTTACCCTCGGCTGGTCGCGGTTGGGGTGGCCCCTGGTTCTGAGTCTGCAGGCGTCGGCTGGTTCGTTGAGGAGGGTCTTTGGGCACTGGACTTCGGGTCCCAGTCGCCGGGGGGACGTCCTCGTGGTCTTGGTTCGGGTTGGCCCGGCCCGGGCTCGGCTGGTGCAGAGTGGGCTGGTCCGGAGCTTCCTGGTCGGCACCAGGTGGGTTGTTGCAGCAGAGCCTCTGCTGATGGGAGTCCCAATCGTCGAGAGGGTCAAGGCAGGCAGGTCCTCTGGGTGTCCCATGGTTGCTGTCCGCGGACGTCGCCGGGTTTAGGCAGGAGCAGGTTCCAGGATCAACAGGCCGGTAGGGCTGGGGCCAAGTCAGTTGTTGTCCTGTTGTTAACAGCTGCACGGCGGGTCTTCTTCGTCTTGATCTTCTTTCTTCTTTTTGATATCGGGATCTGAGGAAGGAAGGTTCACTAAATTTAGGGGCGTTACAGGCAGGGCAAGGGCAGGGACCATTGGGTCCCTGTCCTGGGGTGAGTTTACCCCCTAGCCTGCTCCTCTCTTGAGGGAGGAGGGCAGGAGCCTACCTGGGATTGGGCAGGACTCCCCATCTGCAAGATGGCCGGAGCCCGGGGTCGTGCTTCACCCCGCCTCCTTCACCTGAGGGGTGGAGTTGGCACAGGTTGGCACCCCCCCCTTCCTGACGTGGTTTTTCCCGCCAGTCTTCCCGCCAGATTGGGGATAGGACTGGTGGGGGGCTGGTTGCTGGGTACAGCAAATGGTCTTGGGAAGCTCTCAGAGGCGGTATGCCTTTGAAACTTCTCCCTGTCCATCCTGGGGGAGGAGACATAACACCTCGCCCAGGATGTGCTTTGTTGCAGACCCAGGAGAGCGGGGGGCTCTCCACCCAGGTGTCCAGCAACATGTCTGCTGTGTGGCAGCCTCTGCAGCCACTCAGCCCAGACGTGGATTGTAGGTTCGGGTTTTGGAGGGCATCTCTGAGATGCCCTCTTGTGCATGTTACATTAAATCCCATACTGCTGAGAAGTTTGATACCAAACTTGTCAGTCTTCAGTGTAGCCATTATGGTGCGGCGGAGTTCGTAATGACAACCTCCCAGCACCATATACTCTTAAATGGCATCACTGCACTTACAGAGCCCAGGAATGGCCCTGGGTACTGTAGGGGCACAGGGCTCATGCACCTGTGCCCTCACCTCTGGCATATGGCACCCAGCTAGAGGGGTGACTGAGGTATGCCAGGGCAGTGGGTTCTGTGGGCATGACACACAGGGATGTGTGCCACGTCGACTCTTGTTTTAGTTCTGTACTTAGGCACTCAGCCTGCAAAGGCAGGGTGTGTGTACCAGGGTACAGGGCCCCTGAGGGTGGCACAATCAGTGCTGCGGCCCTCAGGGGTCTTCTCTGGCCACCATGCCCTGGGTACCTAGGGTACCATTTACTAGAGGCTGACAGGGGGCCAGAGATGCCAATTGGGTATTTTGTTTCAGCATAGTTTTTAGGGAAGGAACACAGGCCCTGGGTACCTGATTGGCAGGGACCCAGGGCACACTCAGTCTAAGCACATCAGCAGTTCAGAAAAAAGTGGGGGCATACCAAGGCAAGAAAGATGGCACTTTCTCACACAGGATGTCTAAAGGGATGAAGAAAGTGGACTGTAAAGCGGTCATGGGCTCGTTCAGCAAGGGCTAACATAGATTATACTAGGATAATCGACTCCGACAGCAGCTGCACCCCTGGCATAGGGATCCTCTTTTTATCTTCCATGTGGAAAGGCTAGCAGGAGTACTCTTATTTTATTATTTTATTAACGTTTTGCTATTCAGATGTAAGGTGTCAGACAACTGACTAGCAGTGTGGACTTAGTTTTCCACTAGTGGCTTGCTGAAGAGGCCTTTTTCAGGAACCTCGTTGGATCACTGTGCCACTATTGAGGCAAAACCACAAAAGGATGGTGGGAAGCTTGAGAATGGTCAATTGAATATGGTAAAGTACAGGAGTGGTGAGTTAATGCTTGGAAGAGAAATCAAAGGGCAAAAAGTATATTGGCTAAGGTTGGTAGAACTAAGGATTGGGAGAAGAAAGTATGCTATGAGACAAAGAAAGATGTGGACAGCAACTCCAAAGGGAGGGAACTAGGGGTGTGGAGGACAGAGCAAGATGTTAAGGGAGGGGGAGTTGCTATGTGAAAGGACGAATGAAGGCTCCCGGGCCAGATGTCAGTTTTGCGGGTGGCAAATTGCGATTTTTGCGACTCGCAAAACAGAAAGTACTAATGTGTCTCAGCCCAATGGGCTCGCAAATGACCTGCCTCATCAATATTCATGAGGCAGATCACAATTTGCGACCCACTGGGAAAGGGCAATAACACAGGGATGGTGGCCTGCTTGGGACACCAGACCACAATGCCCGAGTTTGCTTTTGAAATAAAGCAACTTTTTTTCCCCCAAATGCAGTCCATTTTCCTTCAAGGAAAGTGGTATGCGTTTAAAAGAAAAAAAAAAGATTTCTGTTAATTTTTTAAGGGCAGGCAGTGTTCCCTGGGACCACTGCCTGCTCTCAAAAAATGTTTTGCTGCCAAACATAAAGGAGGAGGGGTCCCCTGTGGACTCCATTGCGACTGGCTTACCACCAATTTGAAATTAATGGTAACTGCAATTGTTTTGCGAACGCATTTGTGGCTGCAAAACAATCAAACATCCCCCTGTGACTTGCTATTAGGAAGGGACGCCCTTGGTACTCCCCTTTCTAATAGTGACTTGTAAACCCTATTTTGCGAGTCGGTAATAGGTTACTGACTCGAAAAATAGGGTTTGTACTTGCTACAACTTTTTATCAGTGGCAAACTGACAATTTTCCTTGTCTGATGTGGATACAATGATGAAGTTGTCATACATGGGAAGTACCAAATTGTTAGGTCACATCAGCTGGGGTAGTGAAGGAAAAATATGCAAAAGATTGTTTAATTATGCTTTTAAATGAATTCACAGGGCGTTGAAGACAAATGAGAAATGTCAAAAGAGGAATGTAAATGAGCGAAGAAGAAGGTGCCAGTTATTATGAAGACTTGGACTTCGTATTTTCTCATTCATGCTGGAGTTTATTGTGAACAGTACAAAGAACTGTGCATTTTTTAAGTACATTGATGCCATTTGTAAATTGCAGGTTCATTCTGTTGCCATAGTTGGGTCATGTATGATGAACTTTGGGCCTGGATGACTGAGGAAATGAAAATATGTTGAAAATCATTGGAAAGGGACTTTTGGTTTCAGTGGATGGGTCCAACTAAAGCAGCTTCAGTGACTCACAGAGCAAACAGGTTTTCTGATCAGTATCGGCTCTTTCTAGGGTGTTCCATCTATTTTGGGTGTGGGAGTCGCGTCAGGACAACAGTTTCATCCCAGAGGGGCGTGATCATCTTTCAAGCGGGGATGTATTAATAGATATTTTAGTAAATTTAGGCGCAGGTGTGCGAAATGTTTGGCTAAGTAACGTGTCACTCAAAATATTGCGGGCGTTGAGGGTGGAAGAAATACAGGGGAACCAGGTATAGTGCACCATAGGGCTTTGGTAAAAAGCTCAAAAGCCAATTAGACTTGAGGTATATGCACATTAGATGTCATTTTACCACTTTAAAGAAACAGCAGGAAATTGGTTGAGGGATTTAGACTTGGGTATGTGGGTCCCAGGCACAGGTGGGTAGAGAACTTAGAATGAACTTGTGATAATCCACAATACTCAGGGCCAAACTAAAGAAGGAAATACCATAAACATTGCTGGTTCTTTTAACTTTTGTCAACAGATCACCTGGTGAGGTGCCGAAAAAAAGGCAGATGCAGAGTATCACCTGATTCATCTCCTGTCTTGGCAATCAGTTACTTATTTTATACTTCAGGACAGCTGATTTCCATATTCTGGTGTTGACTAAGCAGTCAGTATTGTGTGGCAGTGAGGGCAGGGTGCAGAGATGATGAAATGCGACATGAAGTGGATTTTAGACTTCTGCCAGTCCATCCAGAGGACTTTTGTTGGCTGGGTTTACAGTTCGCTGGTTACATTTTTGCAGAATGAGTATAACGGATGGGTTGCTTGAGGTCTTGTGTGTTGTTTGGAAAGATCCACTTGTTTTGCAGTGGGTTTTTACTACGTCAACAGGCACTGGTATGGTGACTCACTAGCTGGATGATTTGTTGTGGTTTACAAGCAAGGAAATGGCTTTAGAGTGATTTTCAGAGGTTGGTGGAGGCTTTGGAATGACTTTGGGTCCCGTGCTCACTACGCCACTGGAGTCAAGTTATCCTGGCTGAAGATGGCTGATAGCCAGAAACCAGTCCTAGGATGCTTGATTCCGGTCCAGGGAAGACATGGCTTGGCAGTTCGGGCTGGACTGTTCCATGAGGCACAGGGTCAAGACTGATTTGCATATGGCCATGTCTGAACTGGGGTGGCTTGGTGAGCAAAATAACGATGGATTAAACCCAGATCTGTGACTGGGGGTGAATGTTTTGCCATTGTGCAACATTCTGTCCATCATCTTGTGTGTTTTGGTGTTAAATTAATCAACCATAGAGTAAGTTGCATACATTTTCTACACACAGGAATACTCATTTTGCATGCATGATGCTATTAAATTAACTAATATGTGTTGTTATCGTGTTGTGAATTATTGCACAGCTTAGATATAAACAAACGCAGCTTAAATGTGCTTATTGTACACGTTTTGTGCTAAGTGGTCGGATATGTAAGTATAAAACGCATTTATGTAGCTTATTTGCTAGGTAACAACTAATGGGGAAACATTAGTATGGTGGGAGGTAAACAGAAGGGTTTTAATTCCATATTTAAGATGAATTTGTGTTTGTTTCTATGATAGTTCCAAAAGTGGCCTCTGAGGCCTGAAAGAAAAATGGCTGCTTGGGTAAAATGTGAGCAAAAGCTGGACAGCGCAGGCACGCCTAAAGCCTCCAAGTCAGAGTGAACTGCCTGTGCTCGGGGAGGTTCAAGGCTACCGTGCCCCGGAACTTAGGATGGGTGCCAAACATGGAGGATTGAATGTTCTGGTCCTGGGAAAAAGTCCTGAAGTTGCAAGTGAAGGAAGTAACTAGGCCATGGACTGTCCTAAACAAAGCCCCTTTATTTTCCTGCTGAATCATTGTGAAGATTATGTTGTAATGGTGAGAAGATGCTCACCCACCCAAAATTGTCCAATCAGAACTCGAATTGGTAATGTTAGATACTTTTTAGATAGATTAAGTTAGGAAATTAGTGTATAAAACCCCCTGGTTTTGTCTAAAGGGAGTCGCTTTTTCGATTTCCACTCGAAGTGCTGCCCGACTGAAGATCGATTCCTGGATGTAAGAGAATTAATAAATGCCTGAATGTCAGACATATTAAAGTTTTGCTTCTAATAAAATTGGGAAAATGGAATTTTAAAGCTGGTTTTGTGATTTTCCTACGCCTAATTTTCTTTCTAGCAGATCCATTACCACTATGGTGGCGCGTCTGAATAATCAAATGTTTGAATAAAACCATGGTAAAGTGTAATAAACTGTAGGTGTAAATAATAACTGATTAGATAGGTTTAGACACTCCACCAAATGTTACAGCGTTTCTCCATTACGATTCACCAAATGCCTTGAAGCCAAGTGTAAGTAAACAGAATAAACGTGCAGTGTTATGGGCCCCACTGACGAATGGTTGTGTGTTTAAAGGTTTCAGGGAAATGGAAAATACGGATTAAAATGATTTTTGGAGTCCCACTGTAGCAAAGGTTGAAGCTTTGATTAAGCTGGCTGACAAAGCACTCACAGTTCAGAAAATGGAGACGAAGAAAGTCTAAGTCCTTTTGCAAAATTAGAATTTTGCTTGTTGGGTTGTGTGAGCCGGTAAGACATTCTGTTGACGGTGAAGTCTCTAGATGGCCAGGAAAGTGTTGCTACCCAGCTGGGGCAATGAAGGTGGATTTGAGAGTATGGGCAGTGCTTTTCAGAAGATTTGCCAATATGACCATGTGGTCACTTGGCGATGAAACAGTCGCACGTTTTGATTTTTGACAAATACTCTAGGTGCATGGGTATTGATTTTATTTTGACAGGGCAAGCGGTGAGCACAGAAGTGGTTGGCCTAGTGGAATAGAGAAGGCAGAACTTTTACGTTGTTGACATTCTTCACAATGGCAGTGGTTTTGCTGTCGTGGGGACAGGAGATTTTGCCAATAAGATTAAGGTTAATGACGATAATGGAACTGTGGTGGCGATAGTGAATTGGCAGTCGGCGAGCGATGAAAGAATGTTATGGTATGTTAAAAGGTTTTGTGTTCAGATGTGTAACACATAATATCATTTTCAGTGCTAGTCATCAGCCAGGAATAGACAATGTCATTGCTGTTGCTTCATCCCATTCTCAGTGGCAGAGAGGTTGCACAGGCTGGCACAGCGTACAGACTCAGTTACGGCAACATTGCTGCTGGAACTGTGGGAACTAGAATGATACAGGAGCTCAAATTAATAGATGGAGCTTTAATACTTTCCATTAAAAACAAGCATTTACAATGCAACGGTCTCGCCTTTGCAAAAGTTTGAGCTATTGGCATTGTAAATGACACATTTTTTTATTATTTATGTGTTGGTTTTGAAAACCGATAAATAAATGGCATTTTCATTCACAATGCCAATAGCTTAATCTCTCGCAAATGCAAGACCTATTGCATTTGAAATGCAATAGATCGCGTATTTACGCGAGTTTGAGCTGTTGATATTGAAAATAACAATGTGTTTTATTTTTGTTTAAAAAAGCAAAACATAAATAAAAGGTGGCACATACATATATATATAAATGCATAGGTGTGAATATATATATATATATATATATATATATATATATATATATATATACATACATACATACATACATATGTGCATATGTGTGCGCACAAAGGTAGTGAGAGGTAGAGTAGTAGAAGAGAGGTAGAGAGGAAGAGAGTGAGTAGTAGAGAGTAGAGCGTGAGTGGTAGAGAGTAGAGAGTGAGTAGTAGAGTAGTACAAAGTGAGTAGAGAGTAGTAGAGAGTGAGTAGTAGAGGGTGAGTAGTAGATAGTAGAGTGGATAGTACAAAGTAGTAGAGAGTGAGTAGAGCATAGTTGAGAGTAGTAGAGTGAGGGGAGAGTAGTAGAGAGTGAATAGTAGAGTGTGAGTAGTAGAGAGTGAGTAGTAGAGAGTGAGGAGTAGAGCGTAGTATACACGTACGAGCTTCTGCAACTCGCGCCCCTGGAGGTCTGGTGGCTGTGGGGACTATTGCGTCCACTGCAGGGACTTGTGTGCCACGTAATGGTCACATGCTCAAATCCCAACAGACTTTCTCAGCCTTTCATCCTTCTGGAGGTCGATAAAATGAGTACCACTGAGGGGGGGTAACAAACATCCATTATTTAGCACCCATGTGTGAACGGGCGCTTTACAAAGACACATTATGTTATCTCCGAGCGCTACACGGTCTGTAACCGACAGGTCTGTCATAAGGGTCCCTCTGCAGTATGGTGGTTTGTAAGCTTCTCAAGGATATATATGTACATCATGTTTTAGCTATTGGTAACCACCTGACAAATCAGATTGTGTGCACCAGACCGATTAACCTGGCAGAAGCTACAGGATTTATTAAAGACGGGGTGGGTGGGTTGAAATGAGAACGCTGCGGGGGCTGACCTTTTCATTTCCGTGCAGCACGCGGGTGTCCCATGTTTTAATTCCCCGCTTTGGCGGAAAAGGAATGCAGGGCTGGTCTGTTCAATCTGGAACCCTGCTTGTGGGGGGTCCAACTCCTCTGGGCCCCCCAAATCACACACCGCTGGAGAGACCCGGCTGCGGGATAGAAATCCAATATTCTAGCTTTTAATAAAGTCAGGTGTGGGGGAGGAGTACTTAATCACAGACACAGCTTGCGGCCCCGCCACCCCCTTTCCGAACTGTGCCAGACCTCTCCGCTAGGGACCTCTACAGAAATATATCCAAAGTTTACAATACGCATTTGTACTGTACTGTTCTCCCTTGATATCAGCTTGATTTTCCGCCCTGTGAACTGAACCCAGCCAGGGCCGTGCCTGCAACGGCCAGTCCGGGCCTGAACCCAGCAGATCCAACACATCTCGCTTTTTCCGCAGCTCAAGCAGACCCCACACAGGAAGGTTCACTCGAGGACGATCTTGCTAGAAGTGGCCTGATCGACGGTTGGATATTTGACACTGGTATTAAACCATCGCTTCTGGATCCTGTTAATGGGAATGCTGAGTGTGGTTGGTGTCCACGCCTGGTACAAGAGTCTCACAAGTTCAGCAGCTCTGTTACCTTCCAATAGTTAATCATCATCTTGACAGGAGCTCTCTTTAAATTTGCCTTTTAACCAAATTCTTCAAGTCTGAGTAGAAACACCTGTCTTGTCCCATCCTTTCACTGTGCCTAAATATATTACATTAAAACCTCTAGAGGCTATTGCTAGATATATAGTGGTATGTTATTGTTTTTGTAACATAACATATAATTTCATTGTTATTTAAAGGTACTATCAAGACTGCAATAAACTAATGTTAGGTATGTTATGTATTTAGCATAACATGCCAAATACGCTATTTGTAGAAACGTGAATGTTGCCTCCAGATTTCAGTTTCGAGTCTTGACGAAAACCACTTCGCCATTCATCATTCCGAGGCCGGTAAAAGAGTACCGTTTACATGAGTCAGCAACTCTTGTTGAGACATTGCAAGAGAGTGCCAGTGATGCGATACATGAATGATTTACTTATTTACACATTCACCAGGCGCCCCGGTTTTGTCACGACAAACTTAGGAAGTGTCAGTAAATTAAGCAGAAGCTATGGTTTTTCGAGAGGGCTGACTGGACTCAAAAGGAGGCCAGTGTTTATGTGATCCATTGGAGGATTAGTTGGCATCCATTATCAGGAAGTCATTTAATTAACAAAGATGATTCTGTTTGTAATAGATTGTTTTTTTGGGCGGGGTGGGGGAGAGTTTTATATAGTGCAAACTTACTGGAGATATCAGAGCGCTTTACATGAGCACCAATTGGGTTACAGATGTGTTAGATTTAAAAGTTGTATTCAATTCAAACATTTCACAAAAATATTCACAGGTTTCACACAGACTCCATCGCAGCCGCAAGGACCCACCGAGCTACCTGCCAGGCTGGTGCACGCGCTCGACTCGACTTGAAATGAATCGCATTTCCGTTCAGATCTGTGCCCGGGGCCAGCTCTTGAATGCACCACTGTAAATATGTCAGGGTATTTTAATAAATGTAAACAATAAATTAAACTGATTTCTTCTAAGCAGAAAATGACTCGCCTGAGATCAGAGCTGATATTATTTCTCATTTTAAGGACAAGACGGACAGTAGAAGTGCGATTGTTTTTTTGGGCGGGGGTGGGGAGAGTTTTATATAGCGCAAACTCGACTGGAGATATCAGAGCGCTTTACATGAGCACCAGTTGGGTTACAGATGTGTTAGATTTAAAAGTTGTATTCAGTTCAAACATTTCACAAAAATATTCACAGGTTTCACACAGACTCCGTCGCAGCCGCACGGACCCACCGAGCTACCTGCTAGGCTGGTGTACGCGCTTGACTCGACTTGAAATGAACCGCATTTCCGCTCAGATCTGTGCCCGGGACCAGCTCTTGAATGTACCACTGTAAATATGTCAGGGTATTTTAATAAATGTAAACAATAAATTAAACTGATTTCTTCTAAAGCAGAAAATGACTCGCCTGAGATCAGAGCTGATATTACTTCTCATTTTAAGGACAAGACGGACAGTAGAAGTGCGATTCTGACATCTGAACGGCCGCCACGGTGCCTAGGCTGCATTTTTTGAAGACTGCTGGTTAATTTCCGTTCTCCCACAAACCCCCTCTTTCCAGTGGCAGGAACGAAAGGCAATGTATGCCGACTTTTGGCAAATGTAGGAAAACCAGTTATTGTGGCGTTCGATCCAGTTTTGAGAGCTCGGTGTAAATAGCGGCTGTCCGGAGACTTCATGATAAAATGTAACATGTTTGCAGTTCAATTGGGAGTAAGGCTTCCAGGATGGATCCGTTTAATTTTACTTGAGAACACATCTCTAAAGTTTAAAGCCAATTCGATCATATTAAAAACAAGACGGCACTGCGGAGCTTCGCAAGTAAGCTACTGCCCGGGCGCCATCTTCGGAGGAATGACAAAAACAAACCTTGGAAAAAAACAAAAAAACAAGCGCCCATCGCTGCATGACGGAGCAAAGGGGCGGAGCTTAAAAAAAACACAGAAACGCCCACGAATCTGCTCCTACAATGATTGACACATCTCTCTTCCAATGGCTAGCCTCCATTTATGGAGCTAGCCAATGGAAGACAGAGGCGGGTTAAAGCCCCATACTGGAGATCAAAATATCTCGCCTGCGCGACACTGCTTGCGCAGTGAACGCCAGGCTTCGACCTAAAAAACATATCAGGCAAGTTGGAGTTTGTAACGAATGGGGTGGTGAGACGGGGGCTATGGAGAGGGTAACAGAACAGGAAATCATGGAAAAATACATATTAGAGTAATTCATAGGGGTTCATCACAGATGACTGCAGGTATGTTGACAGGGATGGTCTTTATGGGAAACACTAGTCTGGTTACCAAACTTCTGGGAGAGAGGTGGGACAAACATAGGGATTCCCCCACTAGCGCCATGAGAAAATTTCCTGTGTGTCTCTCTCTTTTTTCTGTTTAGCATCCTAGACCCGAGGATCTTTTAGTGTTTGTTACTAATTGTTTGGGGATTTCATCTTTGCTGGTCTTTAAAATTCACTCGGACCCCCCTCTTCCTTTTTGTGTCAAGTACTACACCTTTCAGCACTTGACTCTTAGTGGTTATATGGACCGAGCAGTCCAAAGCTCTTAGAGGGGGAGGTAGGCTCAAGACAAAAAAGCACACACAGTTACAGTAACAATGTGCAGCCATATAGTTGCTTTTATGAAAAAAGGGCTGATTTTATTATGATAGCACAAAGCATAGTATCAACACACTATACTATCCCCACAGCTTCCTACGGTCAGTGTGCTCGCCTGGCTCCTGCAGCTTTTGATATGTTCCTCCTGTCTCCCTCAGCACAACGAGACAACCAAGGCAGGCCAAGGGGTGATTTAAGGACACAGTCACTGAACTTTACATGTTCAGGTAAAAAGGCCTGTTCAAGCTACTAGCACTAGGATGCTACCCCCACAGTGCTTGTGTCACTTAACTCCAGGTAAGGGCAGCAGCCATCTATGATCATGAGAGGAACGCTTGGAGCTCCCCTCCTGGTCCAACAAGACCACACTACCATGAGACACGCTTAGGTCATGATGCATGTGGCTGATCCATGTTCGCCCAAACCAAAAATGATTACCAGGAGTCCAGATATCCAGGAAGCAGGTCTTCTGTCATCATGCAGGGGACTTTTCGGCCCCAACAAGGTTATAGTAAGAGGAATAACAGGTTGGTGGAGGTTATCAAACACAGCAATGGTAAGCTCTGTTTTTAAGGTAGTCAGTGTATAGGGATATTTGCCCACTTCACACCGGGGGTAATTATTACTGCTACAGTTGAAGCTAAAAAGGGTCTTTCTGCACACAGATTTTTACAGATTGGGCCTTTTGGGATGTCAATATTAAAGTAGGGGCAGGGTTGGGAAATTGGGATATGGAGATCAGATCAGAGTGCAGCAGAGGAGGCTCTGTAGTTGAAGTGTTAACACGTGTGTATTTCACAGCACCCCCTTTTTTCTCACCCCTTGGCTTCACTGGTGCAGAATGCGTCTTAGAACCTCAATAAGGGAGGAACTTGGCTATGGATATGTGGACATTCTCCTGTTGAAAATGGGTCCAAGCCGGCAGAACTGAGACTTTCAGGGGATAGCTGGGTTTTCATGCAGTTAGTATTCAAGAGCAGTAGTGGGATAAAGAGGGGTGTGTGTGTCTGGTGGTGACTGCTTTTGCTGACATTTGCAGGATTACACCAGGGGAAGTGGTTGTCCAAGCACAGTAATGATTCATTTAGGGGAGAATGACTTGATGATGCGTGGGGGAGAGTGATGATTTTCATAGAAATTAAAAGAGAGGCTCGAAATAAATTAAGAGCTTATGGGTTCAGACGTATTATTTGAACACAGTTGGTTTAAAGGAGGATATGGAGAAGACCGATAAAACAATCAGCGATCAACAGAGCCAAAAGGAAAGCAAACATGGAGAAAGGGAGTTTGCGCAATGGATGGTTTTGAAAAACTACAACATAAACAAAATGTAAGGTACATGAGGCCAGAAGTATTAAAAATGTTTTACCCATTCTGTGTCTATGAGAAAATTTGTTCGTATATATGGCCCATGGTTTATTGGGGGAAGACGGAGTGCATTTATCTTTACTCTATGGGATCAATACTATCTAATGGAGCTAACAGCATGGTGGCACAGCTGTTAGGAGAGACTTTATTTATTTATTTATTTATTTTTGATATTTGTAAAGCGCATCATTTACCCTTGGGCGTCTTGGCGCTGATAAAAACCATTTATCTGTGACGGTCAACATAAGGAAGGGATGATCATTGGGCAAACAGCCAGGTCTTTAAAAGTTTGCGGAACTGGAGAAGGGAGGGGCTATCCCTGATGTTTGGGGGAAGCGTGTTCCAGAGCCTTGGGGCGGCCACCAAAAAGCGCCGGTCGCCCCAGGTGACGGTTTTAGTGCGAGGAATGACCAGTTGATTGAGGGTGGCTGATCGTAGAGCTCTGTTAGGTTTGTATTGTTGTAGCTGTTCTTTCAAAAAGTAGGGTCCTTGGTTGTTGAGTGCTTTAAACACAATACAGAGGGACTTAAAGTGGATTCTATTTCGCACAGTGAGCCAGTGGAAGTCCTTTATATTGTTGGATATGGATTCATATTTTGTTTTGCCCAAGAGCAGACGGGCAGCTGCATTCTGAATAGTCTGCAGTTTAGTAATTACTCTGGATTGAGCATTGAGGAAGAGACCATTACAATAGTCCAGAGAAGAGAGGACAAGAGAGGTAACCAGTGTTTTGATGGCTGAGTCAGGAAGAAAAGGACGTATTTTCCTTATCATCTTTAGCTTCAGGTGTGCTATGGACACTGTTTTGTTGGCATGATCCATGAAATTTAGACCCTCGTCGAAGATGATACCGAGGTTCCTGACTTTGGCAGTTGGAATGGGAGGAGTGCCGAAAGCTTCTGGCCACCAACTTGATGGCCAGGCTGGCGAAAGGGGTCCGAAAATGAGTACCTCAGTTTTTTCTGAGTTTCATTTGAGGCAGTTGGTAGCCATCCATTCTCCTATACCTAACAGTCCCTTCTTGAATTTTTCAGCCACAAGATCTCCATCCCCCTTAATTGCCAACACAAGTTGGGTATCGTCGGCGTAGGAGGTTAGGCTCATCCCGTGTGCTTTGATGGTTTTAGCAAGGTCCGACACATAGATATTAAAGAGTGTCGGACTCAGGGATGAGCCTTGAGGTACTCCACATGGAGATGAAAGTTGGGCCGATTGGAAGGGTCCTAAGATAACAGCCTGCGTTCTTTTGGCAACAAAGGACGCAATTAAGTCTTTGGCTGTGTGGCAGATGCCAAATCCCTCGACACGGTCGACCAAAATACTATGGTCGACCGTGTCGAAGGCTGCTGATAAATCCAGCATAACTAGAATGGCTGTGCCCCCTTGATCCCTGATTACCCTGATGTCATCAGCAGCCTTAATCAAGGCTGTCTCTGTCCCATGGTATTTCCTAAATCCAAATTGCGTGTTGTCCAAAAGATGGTGTTTTTCAATAAATTCGGAAATCTGAATGTTCATAGTTTTTTCAATCACCTTCGCCATGAAAGGGAGACTTGCGATGGGACGGTAGTTTTTTAGCTCGCTTTTATCCAGGGACGGTTTTTTTAACAGGGGTTTTAATAGAGTGTTTTTAAGGGGGTCTGGGTAGTTGCCTGATAGGAGAATGGAATTGCACACCTGAGTCAGTAGTGGTATGATAGAGTCCATTACCGGCAGGAGTACTGAGAGTGGACAGGGGTCGAGGGGTGATCCTGATTTAATAGTAGACAATGTAGTTTTTATTTGATCGGAGGTGACTGGTTGGAAGCTGGGGAACATGTTAACTGGAGCTAAAAAGGGGGGCTTGACTCTCCTCACATTTGAATTGGTGGAAAAAGCCTGGTAAATATCATCCACTTTGGTAAAGAAAAAGGAAGCTAGTGAGTCACATAGAAGTTGCGATGGGGGAGGGGTGAGGTCAGGGGAGTTGCCTGATAATGCTTTGGTGATTTGAAACAATAATCTGCTAGAATTTTTGGCTTTCTGAATCTGGTCAGTGTAATAGTCTTTTTTGGCTTTAACAATCATGGCTTTATAGAGTGCTAAGGCTTCCTTGTAGGCTGCTTTGCTAGCTGTGTCGTATTCTTTTCTCCATTGTCTTTCCTTATTACGGTTGATTTGCTTTTGTGCCCTTAGTTGTTCATTATACCAGGGAGCGGTAGGTTTGGATGTATTTCTGGATAGTTCTTTGGTAGGGGCTGACTGATTTGTGGCCTGACCCAACCAGGTGTGAAATTGCTGAAGCGCTAAGTTAGGCTCTGTCGACAAAGTTGGACGGGTATGATCCAGTATTAGCTTTAGGTCATCCTGATTGATATTTTTCCAATCTTTAAAGGGCTGTTTGGGGATGGGAAGGGGTTTATTATTACGACGAATGTTGGTGGCTATGGTTGCAAAGATTGCATAATGGTCAGTCCAAGGCATGGGTAAGATGTTGGATATTTGTAAGCCTTCTAAGTTGGAAAATATGGGGTCTAGGATGTGACCGGCTTGGTGGGTAGGGGACGTAACCCGTTGTTTGAGCCCTAGAGTTTCCAGATCGGAAATGAGGGTGGCCGAATCAGTTAGGTGACTTTGATCCAAATGAAAATTTAAGTCACCTAGGACCGTAAAGGCACTTTCGGTGGCTACTGATTCCATCATGGTATTAATGCTGGTTAAAAAAGCTGTTTTGGATCCCGGAGGGCGGTATATCAATATTCCCTTAAAATTAAACAAAGGTGAAAGGTTAATGGCAAATTGCATGGCCTCACAGGAAGTGGAAGAAATGGGGGTTGTTCTTACAGGATATGAGTCTCTAACTATTATGGCCAGCCCACCCCCTCTTTGTCTGGGCCTATTCTGGCAGTATGCTTTATATCCGTCCGGTACTGCGATGGCTAGGTCTGGCTGAGATGTATCATCGGTCCAGGTCTCAGTGACAAACAGAACATCTAGTTTAAAATCTGTAATCAGATCTGAGATCTCCTGCCTGTGCTTTCCGAGTGAACGCGCATTGATGAGGGCAATAGATATAACATCTCCTGCATCGTGCTTAGTTGGTGTAGTATTAGCGTCAGATAGTAGTAACGGGATGGTGCAGCTACAATGAGGGCAGGAGATGGCCAGGTGCCTGTGAATCTGAGAGGGTATTATTTTGAGACAGCTGGTACTGGTGGGTGGCCGAAGTGCCAGTAAGCCTTGACTAGTATACTTCTTATTGGTGTCTAACCCTTGTTGGGCAGGGGTTATGGCCCTAGGCCCGGTCCCGGCGCGGACGGGATATTCCTCCCATTTTATACATAGAAGGGGCGGGAAGGGCGGGAGGGTTGATGGACTAGAGCGCACCCCCTTACCTCCTCAAGATGGCGGGTGAGGTGGGTCAGATCACGTGACCGCGGCTGAATAGGGCAGCGCTATTGTGAAATGACAGCAGTAATCGCGCCTTCCACAGAGCGTTCCTCACAGTAAGTTTCAGCAGTGAATTGCATTCAAAATGAGTTTTAAAACACACACGTGACAGTCCTCTGCACGGACAATCACGAGATCACAAGCTTTAAAAACACACAAATGAAAGTCCTCTGCACGGACAATCACGAAATCAACTAGCGTTTTTTAAAAAGAATAGTGGGAGATCCCCCGGCTTCCGCCTCAGGGGAGAGCAGTTAACAAATAAGGTTTTGCTTGCTGAATGGATATACGCCCCTTAAGTAATCTAAGAGGGCGGGAGGGTGGATGGACTAGAGCGCACCCCCTTACCTCCTCAAGATGGCGGGTGAGGTGGGTCAGATCACGTGACCGCGGCTGAATAGGGCAGCGCTATTGTGAAATGACAGCAGTAATCGCGCCTTCCACAGAGCGTACCTCACAGTAAGTTTCAGCAGTGAATTGCATTAAAAATGAGTTTTAAAACACACACGTGACAGTCCTCTGCACGGACAATCACGAGATCACAAGCTTTATGAGTTTAACACGAGACACAGAATGAGAGATTATAATATAAAACAATGCCATAGGATGGGGCAGGAAATGCCAGGTTGTGGGCATCAAAGAGGGCCACAAGAGGATTGGCTTCACCGCTGAATGGAAAACACAGCATGGGGAAAAGAAACAGTTGCAGATCTGTGACGATTATAGATGAGTGGGAACTAGAGAGAAAAGAAAGGAGCAAGCAAAATGGGGCAGTGAGGAATAAAGGTGAGGATTTTAGGACTAGTAGATTGACAAATGGGGTAAGAAGATGGGAAAACATTTAAGGATGGGTAGATGGGTGATTACGAAGGCTAATATTAAAAATGGGCTTGTTCGTTCGTTTGTTGTGTGTACTGTTTTAGGGAGATGGCTGTGGTTAGGAGGAACTAATCTTGGATCGGTACTATACTGGTGCTCCCACTCCACTTGATTGGTCCGGGACTGCTGAGGACTCAAGCAAACTCAGAGCGGGGATACTGCAGAGCCCGCGGCTGTGGGATACATTGGGCGACGACTGGTGGTTCCGGCGGATCTCGAGGGGAAGTGTTACAGGCCCTGAGACAGTAAGACACAGGACACCATGGGGCGCACTAGAACAAAGCAGCAGGACTCACATGCTTTGGAGACTACACCCATCGGAGATGAACAGAGTCTCACTGCCCGCATTCTACAACAAGACAATACAGCCCCCAGGCGGGAGATACGTGCCTCTGTCTGTTCAAACCTTATGCACCTTATGCAACCTTCCCCCTCTCCGCTCTTACTCTTTCCAGCTTCTGTCCTCGGCCCTCACATGCCCTTACCCTTTATCCCCACCCTGTTTTGCTGGGAACCTTAGACAGACTTCCATTCGTCTCTATGGTTGTCTCTTCCCTTATCCTCACTCCCTCTCCTCCCCTACCCCCCACTACTTTCTCTCGCCTTTCACTCCTCCCCTAATTGTATTGCTGATTGTTTGATTTAATGTTTACTTGTTGATCTTCTTCTAGTATATTGTTGAACCACATTGTTGCACTTCCTGTCGTCTCTCCTATCGTCTCCTACCGCATCCTCACTCTATTTATGTCTCTCCCTCCCTCCTCTCTCAATGTTTTGAGACTGAACTACTTTGTCTGATGCCCGATGGAGCTACTTGGTTTAGCTATAGGGGAGATGGGCCTTGGATTCCCTCCTTGGTCGTCACCTACCCAGTCGGTCTTTAGGCAGACTTCTTTTCGTCTCTCCTTATTGTCTCTTCCCTAGCTCCTATCCTCTCTCCCCTGAATCTCTCCCTTGCCTGCTACTCTGCCTAACCCCTGTCCTTTGTGCTCTTTAACTAAGCACTCCTTCTCCCCTTGTTGGGGAAAGATCCAATATTTATACTCTGGAGTCTCAGCGAACCCGCTGAGTGAGTCCACTGCGCCAAGGGAGCCACTCACACTTGAGGTATGGTATGGCACCCCTTGCCAAAGCACTCTCTCTTGCCTTTTTGGGGAGGGATCCAGTATGTAGTCCTTGGAGTCTCGGAGACCTCTCTGAGAGAGTCCACTGCGTAAAGGGAGCCTCTCGCAATAGAGATAGGGAAGGGATACCACTTCCCTTGGGATCACAGCTTACTGGACTTTGGACGTTGACTTGACTCTTCTACCGGTTTGTGTCCCCGTCACCCTTCCCCTCTTCTCCCCATGCTGTCTCTCACCCTCCCCCTCCCCTCCTCTTTCCCACCTTCTTTATCTGTCTACTTCCCCTACTCCAACCCCCCCGTGAATCTCTCACCTTGCCTCCTTGCCTTCTTTTCCACTTACGTATTTGTGCTTATTGTTTTTCTCGACCGTACAAGTAACTTTGTTGCCTTGCTCTAAGAACTGTGTAACCTTTGTAACGATGTAACCTGTCTCTATGATCTGATGCTCATGTAAAGTGCTCTGATACCTCCGGTTCTAGCCAGCGCTATATAAAACTTTTAAAATAAATAAAAAGGTAGTGTGTAGCCAAGGATTGTTATTGTCAATGCAGACCTGTCTCTGCCGGTCTGTAGTTACTTTTATTCCTACCTGGAGGGGACCAAGCCTGGCTGTTCAAGCTGGACCATTAATATTTCAGCAGGACCAACATTGATTTG
The DNA here is from genome assembly GCF_964261635.1 of Lissotriton helveticus. Lineage (NCBI taxonomy): Eukaryota > Metazoa > Chordata > Amphibia > Caudata > Salamandridae > Lissotriton > Lissotriton helveticus. The sequence continues at coordinate 821,594,170 of NC_136073.1, forward strand.
CATATCACTAGTCTCTCTCAAGAAGGCTTCAGGGGTGAAAAAGAATGAACTACAATGCAGCTACTGGCTGGGATGAATTTGAACATTTATTCCAACGCTTTTTACAGTGGATGCTCAAAGTGTGTGTCCCATGCTCACTGTGCGACAGGACTCATTTTATGCCTTGCTGCTGAGGCATAATTGGCCAGACCTGGCTTGGAATTGCTTATATTCTCATCTGGACTGGACCTGATTTGGCAGCTTGGATTGGACTGTCATTGTTGGAGCAGGAACAAGGTTGATTTGCCTGTGGCAGGTCTCGCTCTAGAGTGGCATAGTGAAAGAAAATTCTTGCACTGGAACGAGGCCCGAGTGACTGCCAGAGGCTCATATTAATTCAAGAATTTTTGTTGAATAAAGATACATTTCAGTTGTTTGACTGGGTGGAGCAGGTGTTGGGCTCCTCTATATTTATTATGTGCAGTTATGTTGCAATGTATCACCCAGAAGAAAAAACTGTGATTTTTATGTTTATAGTGACTCGGAGAATACTTAATACCTTTAGAATGTCCAGCTCGTCTCGGATGGGGAGAGTGAAAAGCTAAATGCCATGTTGTTTTGTGCATGGATTTTTACACTTTGAATTGGACGAGATATCTTCTCAGAAATGCTTATTGTGTAAATGAAAATGACAGGCTGCAGGTTCTTCACAGAGCCGGAGATAGTGAAACGTGTATTTTAGACTCGTCAGACTTTTTTTTTCAATAATTTTATTAGTTTTAAAAAGAAAAATACATACAATGATGATCGAGTGCAATACAACAGGACAAAATAAGCCTTAAGCAATAAAAACTATTGAAGCACAAATATATATTACTATATATTACATATCAAAAAGTAAGCAAAGATTATTTCATATTAGAATGATAACACAAATATTTGTTGTATTGCAAAGAATCCCAAAAAGAAAAAATAGACTGAGAAAAAGGATAAGAGAGAAAGAGAGAAATATAAGAGAAAGAAAGAAAGAAAAGATAAAGAAGAAGGAAGAGCAAGGAAAGCAGAAAGAGAGAAAGGGGGAACGATAGATAAATAAATAACATACTACAGAATAAAAAATAATTTTTTTTTTAAAAAACAATACACGCAAATAGATTGATAAATGATAATTGATAAATGAAAGAAGAGAAATGAGAAGTGAGAGATGGGGACACCCGCTATAATGAAAAATAAAACTAAATAAACACATTAAGAAGTAGAGACAAAATGATACTGGGCTACCAACCCTTGAGAGCACAGGGCCATATTCTTGTCTAAAGACCTCCAAATAGTATTAGAGATGGAGTGGGGTACCATGCTTCTCTTCTACAGAAGTATGTGCCCCACGAAGAAACGATACCCAAGCCCACCAAGTATGATATGACAAGAGATTGAAGGATAAAATAAGTTTAACAGCAATAGATATAAGGAGATCTAACAACTGCATATCAATATTATCCAAGGGGAGAGGAGTGCATGCAGCCCAAGGACCCAATAAGATCATAGGTAATGATAGCTCCACTGGAGTATCAAAGATTAATGATAAATGTTTCCTAATCAAATCCCAAAAGGAATGTAATAATGAACATTAAAAAACACATGTTGATAAGTACCTGAGATTAAATTGCAATTCCAACAGAGATCATTATCTCGTAATTTCATCTTGAATAAGCGGGCTGGGGTCCAATGCAGAAGATTCATAGAAATGACTTTAGATTGCATGAGAGAAGGAGCAATCTTATTCTGTAATGAGACCTTCCCAATTAATTGCCAAGACTCTTGCAAAATATGTTTGATGAAATCACCATCAAAATGGTGTGACCATTTATCTTTTGTAATATTAGCCTGAAAGGAATTTGGCGTAGATAAAAACTTGTATATTTTGGAGGCAGTGTGACCGGAGCGTAACCACATCAATAAGAGCCGACTCTTTACAAAAGACAACTTTAGAAAGGGCCACCTTTAATTTTAAAAAGGAATAGAAATCAATATTATTATGGTTATATGTGCTGGCTAAAGAGGAAAAAGGAAGAGGATCATGATTGGAGTCATACAGATGTTTGACCAAAGTCAGACCTCTAGATGCCCAGGAAGCCATCGTAACAGGATCAATATCAGTAACAATCTTAGGATTAAACCATAGTGAAGACCATCTTGTTTTGTGAATAGGTTTGGACACTTTTTTATCAATATGTTTTAGAGCACAAATTGTGTCTAAAATAATACGGGATGAATGAGGTAGCACCAGCTTAGAGGCAGTTGGAAAGGAAGAGGTAGAAAGAAGAGAACATAGCTCCCGTTCAATAAACAACCATGGAGGAGTATGAAGGGAATCCGGTAAAAATCAAAGAGCACCTTAAGACGATAAAAAAGCAGTTTGATACAAATTCCAATCTGGAAGATTACATCCACCCAAAGCAGAAGGTTTTCGAAAATGTTTATACGTAATTCTGGCGTGCTTATCATTCCATAAAAATGTTGACGTAAGTGAATCAATCTCCCGAAAAAAGGATGAGGAGAGTTTCACAGGTAACATGGACGAAACAAAATTAATAATCGGCGAAATTATCATCTTAAGAGTTTGAAGTCGTCCCCACCAAGAAATATATTTCGGAGACCAAGAGGATAAAAGATCCTTCACCTTAGCTAGAATCTGGAATTCATTATAAGAAAAAGTATCTAAAAGAGTATTGCAAAACCAAATTCCCAGGTATTTATTGCGAGACGACTGACATTTAAAGCCAGCCTCCCCCATGTGCGAAGGGAAGCACATTGCATTAAGAGGAAACATTTCCGTTTTATCTCTGTTCAGAGTATATCTTGAAATCCGTGAAAACTCTTTAATGGTATTAGAGATAGCAGGAATGGCAGTTGCAATGTCTTCAGAAAAAATTAGAACATCGTCTGCGTACGCTGCTGTTTTAATCGTATGAGAACCAAATTGAAAACCTTTGATATTCTCATTCATATTCAGGAGCCGAAGAAGAAGGTCTATAGACAAAAGAAAGAGAAGGGGTGATAATGGGCACCCCTGTCTAGTACCCTGGCGTAAATTAAAAAAGGAAGACGTAGCACCATTAACTCTGATGTTAGCTTTAGGTTGCGCATATAAGGACATTACCATATTGATAAAGGAATCACCTAAATTATGAGATATTAGTACTGCTTGCAAGAAGGGCCATGACACTTTATCAAAAGCCTTCTCAGCATCAAGAGCAATCGCTGCTGAAGGGAAAGTAGAAAGCTTCGCTTTTTCCAGTATGTGACAAAAGGTACGAATATTATCTCTAGCGAGTCTCCCTTTTACAAAGCCAGTCTGAGATCCATGGATAAGATTAGGGATAAGACCTTCTAGACGTTTAGCTAGGATTTTAGCAAAGATCTTAGCTTCCATATTTAAAAGCGAAATTGGACGAAAGTTTTTAGGATCAGAATGGTCTTTCCCTTCTTTTGGAATTACTACAATGGTAGCCTCAGCGGCAGACCCAGAAACTTTGCCTGACAAAACAAAATGATCAAAAACTTCCTTAAGATATTTTATTAGTGAAGATGAGAAAGTCTTGTAAAAAACAATGGGATAACCATCAGGCCCTGGAGCTTTCCCCGACCGAGTCGTCCGAATGGCCTGAACGATTTCATCCGAATGTATAGGTCTTCCCAAAGCAGCCATTTCTGACTGGGAAATAGTGTGTGTAGGAATCGAAGACAAAAACTGCTGACACATAGATAGGTCACATTGATCCTTGGGAGTATAACGTTTTTCATAAAAATCACTAAAGACTTGTAAAATTTCTAGAGTATGAAATTTCCTAGAACCATTACTGTCATTAATACAAGAAATCTGGGCATTATTGCCTTTAGCATTTTCATATTTTAAAGTAGCAGCCAACAACGTACCCGCTCTATTTTGAAGCAACAAGTGTAGACTCGTCAGGCTTAACTTGTGGCATACTCATTCGTCCGGGGTAGATTATCGCAAACTTTCAGTGGCTTTCCTTCTAGTTATAATAACATCTTTATGGGATGAGAACAGCAACAGGCTGCAACATTGTAAACCAGTGAATATTCAATCTTGTCTTTAAACACATTAAAAAGGTCAAAGTTATAGCCTTGTGACACCTCTGTACATGCTACTTAAACCAAATGCTGCCCCCAATTGACCCCCAAGTCAAATATTACACAGATATAGATATATTCTGAAACTTTGACCAGGTCATGACCTCTGGACCAATGATGTTTTCCATTCTTACCACCAACCTGCATGCCCGTAGATTTTTTAGTTGGTGGTCAACTTATTTTTCTATGTATGAAATAACAGTGCATTCAGTGTATGCTGGAACCCAAACACAGTTTACATCAAGAGACTCTTCAGGAGTAAAGGAGCACCACTCCCCTTTGGAAGAAAATAATATGTCCCATCATCAATTTGGCGTTAGAAACATTGAATCCACAAATGCAAAATACATCCCTTAAATTAGTCCACTGTTAGTTGGGATATGTCTCACTTGTTCTTTGGCAGGTACAGCCCAGAAAAACATTGACTCGTGTATCAGTGAACATTAAAAATAATTTAAGTAATGTCACAGGACATTAACGCAAACACAAGATGTCCCGATCAACATTACCTAGCGCAGTTGTAAATGATAAATATACAGACGTGTAGTGTCACACATTCACGCTCTTATACAGGTAGCCTCATAATTGGACCCTAACACAATCGCCCTCCTTCTGTATTTGCACATACATGAAACACGCACTGCAGCACTCTTCTGTTCCCAGCTACCTCTGTATGCTTGTCTGTACTGCTCTCGCTGCCTTATTGTAGGTTTGGTCAATATCCAAAAAAATACCACACAATACAGAGTTATACTATCACTGAAATACTTACCCGCTCCAGCTCCCCCATCTCTCTCACACACACACACACACAATATGTTGACATATCACATTTTGGTCCTTCACACAGAAGTGCATCCAAACATACCCTCGCTCACCCTCACAAACATCCTAATGAATCAGGTGTGACACTATCCCCCACACACAGTTACACTCTCTTTTACGCTCACTGTCTCATGCACACACTCATACTTGCTCTAGCTGACACCAACACTCTCTCACATATGCACTCAGTTAATTTCCTTTACCTTCTATCTTTCAAACACATGCACACATTCATTCCTGCCATAAGAAACAAAGAAACTCAAATTCACAGGTACACTCTTGTACACAACACACACATTCAACCAATAGTCACACTAAATAACTCTCTCTCCCACAGTAACCCATAAACACATTTGCGGGGAGGATGTGGCCATATGGCCAGAGCTGCCGACTTTGGAGCTGGGGAACTAGGTTCGCGACTTGGCGTCGGCTCAACATCCTTTGATTCTGGGCAACTCATTTAATCGCCCTGTGCATACCAGAAATGAATGTGTCCTTCTGTAATGTAACTGGTGCTCACGTAAAGCGCTCCAATACCTTCGAGTCGAGTTCGCAATAAAAAAATCTGGAAAAAAATTAAAAACACACACACGCCTAGTATTTCTTTCCTTTCTCATTCATTCATCCTACTACAGTGCTTTAGGCATGCCCTGTTCCTGCACTATCACCCAGCACATTTGGCTCCCCTATTCCTTTAAGTCTCTGCTCAAAGTGTGAAAACAATAACACGTCTACGAGCACTGCAGGCCATCTGTGAGCCCTGTAATTTCTGGTGGTGGACTATAATTATAGGTGTTTTGCTTCAGCTAGTCTTTGGTGAGAGAGTAATTGCAATGTTTGTGCAAGATTTTACTATTCGGATTATACAGGGATTCCAGCACAGGGTTTCAGCTGAGAGGCTTTAATATCTGCTGCTTTCAATGACAACAAACCTTGCTGCACGCCCAGGTAGTGTGAGAATCACGGAGAAGGAAGCCTGGTCAGGATGCCATGGATAGTACCTGGGTGACATGAACCTCTGCCGCCTCTTTAGGCCTTAGGTGGCCATTACTGGCAAGTTCCTATTCCACACTGGCCAAGTGGCCAGGACAGGGCTAAGTGTTTTAGTGCCAGGAACCATAAAATCTCTTTTCTTAGAATTAGGATTTCCAGGTGCAAGAACATTAAACACTTTGTTTACAATGACCAGCAGTTAAAATAAGTTCTAATGGACACACACCTAAAGAATGAATTGTTAAATGTCTGGGATTAAGAGGGAGGGAGCTTTGACACAGACTCTTTTTTATAGAAGGACAGTCTCTATTTATTGGGGAAATGTTGCCATTTCCATTGGCATTGGTTTGAAATCGTTTGCTTCCAATACCTTACAGTTCCGACATACCACTTGATATCTATACATGTGTTCCAAAATGTAAATTAAATTCACTTTTCAGTGAACTTCCTTCTCTTCAAGCCATAGTGGCTATTAAGAAAATGATAGATTTTGATTGATCTGCTTAATCGAGATCGAGGCCTCATCAGCTCCAACAAAAATGTGTTCTTCCCTAATTATTTAAGTTAAAAAGGCAAGAATTAGAAGATTACAGGGACAACAGCACCTATTAGTGAATGGTAGAGTGGATGTCTATCCAGACCTAAGTTTACAGCAGCCCTGCCCGCCCTATTAGAAGCCTACATATTGGCCAGGCCAAGGTGAGAGGCAGAAATAGATTGGTATTTGAGGAATTTGTGCAATCTCCTGGCAGATATGAGTCCATGAAAGGTGGGGTAGGGCTGGGGAAGTGTCAATCATATGCCACTCTTCCATTGCCCATTTCAAATGCAGGATAACATTTTGGTTGTCGCATTGCCGACAACGCAGAGATGAAGGTGTTTCCACATCTGATTTGGAGGTTTAAAAAAGTAACTCAAGTAGGTTGTGGTCAAAAAGTATTACCTGATGCAAAGACCTATGTGACACAAGCTAGCAATTTCTGCCTAATTCACCTTGTACTAGTTATCCATGGTATGAGACCAGCATTCTTTTTTGAAGTTCCCACAGAGGCCAGGGATTGAACTGCGGTGTTAAAGGTCTTACATGCTCTCTCACCTACAAGTGTAGGGTTATTGCATGGTGCCGTGTACTAATCTTGGCATAGATTTTCTCTTTAAAATATAAACTTTTGCTTCAAATCCATAAAGTATCCCAGCTGTTGGTAATTTGGGCCTTGAGTGCTTAGAGCAGAGTGGAATAAAGTGTTGTGGAGTGTTGTAGAGTGAAGTGTTGTAGAGTGGAGTGGAACAGCCTTCGGCAACTAAGGAGTGGTACACCACCATTTGTCGTTGGGACGCAAGGGAAAGTTTGGTACCTGGTGCGAAACATCTTGTGCGTTGTTCACGAATTAGCAATACTTTTTTCTTACTAGCTTGTGCCATGGTACAAAAGAAAACAATATCTTGGAATGTTTTGCAAATGTTATTTTATTTCTTGTCCATTTTTGTGTTTAGATGGTTTGGTGGGGGCACACTTCTTAGAGGAGCAGTTCTTTACTGAGAACCCCATACAGATGTCTCTTTAGGTCTCTGGATTGCTACTCTAGTGAGCTTTAAATCTTGAATCATGTGGTATATCTGCATGTCATTTTTTTTATAAACAGATTTTATTGGTTATTTCCTTTTTTTTTTTTTTTTAATATTTTAAGACCTTTATTAGTCAACAGCGGTGTTACACGGCGTTCCGCTTACAACCCATCTGGGCCAGCCGCATGTACTTTGCGTTGCTTCACAGGTAGTTAATGAACACAGCCTCAAGGCCGACAACCCTGGGGTTCGGCGGCGTAAACGGTCTTATTTCAACAGTGTACAATCATACAAATATTTGGTGACGTGGAGATGTAGGTCTGTAGAGTTTTTCTTTTTTTTGGTAATATGTGTGAACTCGTGGGTATAGGGCTATGGTAGCACTCATCAATACTTTCAAATAGATTGTGGTCCGTCGTGATACACATGGGGTGCGAGGAAGGGTGGCAGCGGAGCTCCCCTCCCAAGAGGACGTAGGGTATTGACAGTGAGGGATGAGGCTATTCAGCATCCTAAGTGTGTCGGTGAGCGAATATCTATACAGCTTATCCACTCTGATGAGAGTGTCTGGTGTTTGTACTGGTATTTAGAAAGTATCACTTTGACCATGACCGTCACTCTCAGAGGTTCCATGGTGTAGCGTGTACAATATCCAACTTGGAAAAGCCTGGTCTAGAGGGGAATGGGACTAGTATTTCGGTAAACTTTAGAACAGTAACATGGAAAAGATATGCTAAAAAAAAGGGGGGGTATGGAGGTAGAGATTGCTTTGGGTTGAAGGAGGGAAGTGCGGTGTCAATGTATCGGTAGTGGTCCAGTGGGGGGGTAGGCAAGAGATTATGGCGGGCGTCTCTCCTGCATGTTAAGTATTCAGGGGGGGATCACCGCCATAGGGGCGTGTTAGGTATGGTAATACGGTATTATGCGTGGGGCAATCGGTGGCAGAATCCCCCGAGATGGTTGGACGTGCGGGGACGCGAGCGCGGGAGGGGCAACACACACGCCAATGCGGGACAGTCAGATTTGTAGCGTGTGGCGATCGAGGCATGGGGCTCATGTAGGGAGCGAGTAGTGTAGTGTATGTAAAGACTCAATCATGCGCAGGTGTTAGGGAAGAGGGAGGATCGTATGAGTAGGGGAGTCTATTGGGTGTGGGTGTTCCTCATGATGTCCACTGTAGGGAGGGGAAGGGAAGGGGGGGCAGTATTTATCTCTTCACGTGATACCCTGTTCCACACATTTCTGTTGAAAGGACTGGAGGATGTCATCCCAGTATTGTGCGATCGGGAATTTTCGAAGGCCCGCTGGCTCTTCTCGCCGCAGGACAGTGCTCTCCGCTCGCACCCAGTTTGTGAGTGACAGGCACCAGTGTCGGATGTGTGGGGGTGTGGCAGCCTTCCTTTATTGGTTATTTCCATCATACAAAGAAAACATTTCTTACATTCTTCATTTACCCAAACCTGTCTCCTTAATTATCCCCAACAAACCCCGCTCATACCCTCCCCCCAAGTTGCAGTGGTGTGGGTAAATTCACTTCATCAGAGTACCTGAAACTCTCAGCGCACCAGGTCATCATTGACAATTCCCCTTATAGATGATCACATGCCCGTAATTACTCATTCCTCCCCTTCATCCGACCGTTGCAATAGCAAAGCCTGGAGCAGAGCTTCCCATGCTCTCGCCATTTCCAGTGCTTTATCTCCTCCCCCACGCTTGGCTTGCTGGAACCTAATCATACTTTCACTGCTTGCCCATTTACAGAACTCCGCTCGCCAGCGGCTGCTAGATGGCCCGTCCCTTGATTTCCAATGCCAAGTTACCTCTCTCTTGGCTAACAGCAGACCCAGGTCAATGAATTTACTGGTGACCTTATTCTTGGCTGTGTGTGGAAACCAGTGCAGCAAACATGTTGCCATGTCATAGGTCAGCTGCCTATCCGTTAAATCAGTCAGAAGAGCACCCACCTCCTCCCAGTAGTTCCTCATCATCGGACAATGCCACAACATGTGGTCCAATTCCACCTCCGCTTCCTGGCACCTGGGGCATGCCACAGCGTGTACTTTGAAATATTTTTTAATCTTCCCTGGAGTCAGGTAAGCCCGATGTAAGATAAAGAACTGTACCTGCTGAAATCGGGCATTCCTACTTCCTTTCCATGCCCTCCCCAGGATCTTGCCCCATGTCGCATCAGGAATAGGGAGGCCTACACTCGTCTCCCATTTCAATTTCAGTTCTAGCAACGGTCTCAACCCTTCGTTCAGCATCCTCTGATGTAAGCAAGTAATGGCTTTGATGGTCCCCGCTGCCATCACCACGTACTGGCAAGCCATCGTGGTCTCAGGTTCCTCCTGTCCCTTGCCCCAATGTTTCCTCACCGCTGCCACTACTGCCGCGTTAAGCAGGAAGCCACCCTCCGGGAGCCCGAATGTGGCGTGGAGGGCTTGAAACGACAGCAGCTCTCCGTTCATGTACAAATCTCCCACCATTTGGACTCCTAACTCCTCCCAGTCTAAGAGGGGAGACCAGTCTCCGCCATGTGGAAGCGCCGTCAGCATCCCCAGGGGAATCTCAGGCGCGTAGGGACGGACCACATCCACCCTGCGCAGACTCCTAGCCCAGCATTGTCGCAGCGTTCGCTCCTCCATTGTAAGATCTCGTGTATCAAGCCTCTGTTGCATAACTATGTAGGACATAATGTGTCGTTGTATCCCTAGACCCCTTCTATCCTCCGGGCCTCTGAATTCCGCGGCAATCTCCTGTGTCAAAACCTGCAACTGAGCGGCCAGATAGTAAAGCTCAAAATCGGGTACCGCCATCCCGCCCTCCAGCTTAGGTCTCATCAATGTGGTCAGTACTACTCTCCGTCTCCCGGAGCCCCATAGAAACCCCACAATCAGTGATCTCAACTCCTTGAAAACCCGCGGGGGACCCAAACCGGTAAAGTACGAAAATAATAAAACAATCTGGGCAGAGCCACCATCTTGAGTAGCGCTACTCTCCCCACCACCGCCAGAGGAAGCGTCGACCAAAATGCCATGCATCCTTTCAGAGCGTTTATACATCTCCCGATATTCCCATCTAGCAGGTCTGCACTCTCATGGTAAATCCTAACCCCTAAATAAATAAAGCAAGTTGGCTCCCATCTTAACTCCCCTACCTCCAAAGATTCACGCAATCCAGTGCGGACTGGGAAAAGACACGTCTTACTCCAATTGACCCGAAGGCCAGATACCTACCCGAAACGCAAAAGCAATGATTGCGCCGCTCGCAAAGCTATCTCGGTATTTTCCAGAAAAAGGAGCAAATCATCCGCATGCAGAGACACATACTGCGGTGCCCCCTTCAACAGGAGCCCACGGTAAACCCTCCCCGAGCGCGCCTGAATCGCAAACGGTTCCATGGCCAGCGCAAACAAAAGCGGGGACAGCGAACACCCCTGTCTCGTTCTCCTCAACACTGGATAATGGGTGGATATGACCTCTCCCAGCCGCACCCTAGCCGTTACTGCAGCATACAACACTCTTGTCCAATGCACAAAGCTCTCACCCAAGCCAAACCGTTCAAGCACCCGATGTAAAAACGGCCATTCCAAACTGTCGAAGGCCTTCTCTATGTCGACAGACAGTACCGCTGGTCTTTCGGAGTCAGGCTGACCGCCCTCAATAACCCGCAATAACCTCCTGATGTTCGATGCAGTGTGCCTAGTAGGAATAAACCCCGCCTGGTCCTTATGACCAACGTGGTCATAAACGGCAAGAGACGGGTCACCAAAATCTTACTCAAAATCTTGTAGTCCACTGTCAACATGGACAACGGTCTGTAAGAGGCCACATCCTCCTGGCCACAGCCTGACTTCAACAGCGGTAAGATCAACGCTTCTCTCATGGATGCCGGTAGGCGGCCCCGCTTCCCAGCCTCTATATAGACCTCCAACAGCCGAGACGCCAAAACATCAATGTATTGCGCATAAAATTCCACGGGTAGTCCATCAACACCCGGAGTCTTGTTCTGAGCCATCTGCTTTATCGCGACCCACACCTCAGCCAGCGAGATATCCTGATCCAACAGTTTCACCTGCTCATCCTCCAATTGAGGCAGCGGGACCCCATCCAGGTACCCCTCAATATCGGCCTCCCCCATGTCCAGTGCGCTCCTATATAAGGATTCATAATAACTTCGAAACCGGGCAAGCTCCTCCGCCTGAGAATTAACCAACTGTCCTGCCTCATTCACTACACACAAGACCGGGTTGCCCTTCGGCACAGGATTCGCCAATCTTGCAAGCAGGGTTCCAACCGTATCTCCCTCCGCATGCGTTTTCGCCAAGTAATTTTTGTGGTCGAAGCAGCGCAGCCTTTCCGCCTCTGCCGCCACCTTCTCTCTCGCCTCTAGTAGCTGCTCTTGTAATTCCGGCTCATCCGGCCTACGCTTCTCCAGATCTCGCAACCCTTCCTCAGCTCTCATCACATCATTGAGCACCACCTTCCTGACCCCCGAGTATTTACTAATACATAATCCTCTCACAACCACTTTAAAAGCATCCCATTCCGATGCCCTTGTTTCCACTGACCCATGATTTTCCGCAAAATAAGGTTCTATTCCCACTTGTATCTCCTCCCGAAACACCGGATCATCCAGCGTCTCCGGACGGATCCGCCAGGTAGGAATCGCTGAGCGCGCGCGCTGCCAGGTAAGCGAGAGGAGCATCGGGTTATGATCCGAAATAGTGCGTGTGAGGTACTCAGAACGCGCAGCTATCTGTGCTATCTCTCGAGAGCAAAGAATTGTGTCAATCCTAACATGCAGGTCGTGGATAGCGGAGAAAAAGGAATAATCCCTATCCTGGGGATGTTGCCTACGCCATACATCCACCAGCCCCCAGCTGTCCTGACATTCGGATCTATTTTTCGCCAATTTCCTAACTGGAGACACCGTCAGTGGAGGATGCGATCTATCCAAGGCAACGTCTGTAATCGCATTAAAGTCTCCCCCCACTATCGCAGCACCCGCCAAATAATGTGCCAATGTCCCCGATAGCTTCTCATAAAAGCGCGCCTGCTCTACATTCGGAGCATAAATGCTACAAAGCACCACATCCCTCCCATATAGCTTAGCCTCCACCGCCACGAACTTGCCCTCTGCATCTAAAATATGTCTTGTGGCCTGGAAAGGGACTCCCGCTCTCACCCAGATCAGCGCCCCTCTGGCAAAGGCCGAATATGCCGTGCTAAAGACCTTCCCTCTCCATCGACGTTGAAGCGCTAGGCCCTCCACCTTAGTTAGATGTGTCTCCTGCAGCAAGGCGATCTGGACCCCCCCTCCTCACCAAATATGCATTTACCATATGCCTCCTAGACATCGTATTCAGACCCCTTACGTTCCATGTGATACATCTTAGCTCAGGTAATGTTCCCATCGCCTTCATCCGCCCGCTTCAAGAGTTTCATTCCACCCACACCACCAGCGATACCCCAACAGTCAACACCCCACTCAACTCCCACAACCCTCCCCCCCAGAACAGGACCCAATAATAGTCTATCAGCCCCCATCCAAACCATATAAAAGCACACAACTAAAGTCTGCAGTAGTCACTGCAGAATGCCTTAAGGGCGGTAGGGGGGTGTCTTGGCCCCAACAGGGAGCGGCATTTGCCAGGCCAACCCCCGCCCTAGACCCCGCATGATAGTGCCCTATATCAGGCAGTCTGTTAAAAGTTAGGCTGAAAACCGTCAACATTATCGGCGCCCTCTTGCTCTCCTTAAACCTTTTGTGCGCGTAAAACAGCCGCCATTTTGGACACCATGGCTTCCCTGCTCTCGCCGAGAGCCAGCGCGTCTCTCTCTCTCTCTCCTAACTTCGCTGGCAACCCCCCTGCTTGCACCTGCCTTGAGTCATAAACCCCTCTTCGGCGCTGCTCTGCCCCAGGCCCTCATCCTGTTCCCAGCGCGACACCTCCCTGCTTCCCCGTCATGACCTCCGGCCCTTTTGATGCAAACCCCTTTTCCCCGTGTGCCCGTTTGTCTTCCCCGTTCCCAGGCCGACACCTAGCTCTGCCGATACCAACCTCTTGCCCCTCCCCATACAATAGGAAGCTTCCCTCCTCAAAGGACCCCCGAGATGATCAAAGCCCCCCCCCCCATCCTACGAGATCCGATCGAAACCCGCACACTCCGTGAATCGGCGGAATACCCAGCTGCGCGATGATCATCACCTGTTGTGAACGGGGCGGGGACTTCCACTGTAGCCTTGCATGGGAACGGGCTGGGAAGGGGGGATTCTGAGGATGTCTTTCCGTACATCAAAGTATCAACGAGAATGTGTTACATGTAATAAAGAGATAAACTTGTGTATAAGAGGCCAGGCCTCAGGGATGCAGTTAGAGCACCTCAGAACGATACCTTCTGTCCGTTTCGTTGTGTTCTCCTCCGGAGAGAATAAAAAACATTGTTTCCTGCCTTCCAGTCTCCAGCGCCTGCCTCTCCAATAGTTTAACTTCTTTGTGGGTTCAAGAGGCGACATCGCCGGGCAATAATTAAGGATCTTATATTCTGGTTGGTAGTGCCCCCCAGTTTGTATTTTTCTACAATTGGCGCCCAACGTGGGGCCCATCAGCGACCCATGGATCCAGTGGGAGAGGTCCTGACGACAAAGTGAACGACTGCAACGATCGGGAACGCGTCTGTCCGATAGACCCTCGTCTGACAGCCGATCATCCGAACTTCACTGGTTCCGAACAGACCTCTCTCGAGTGATCTACGGTCCTGACTGGGAACCATCAGGAGTGCCGCGAGGATAACGAAGAAGAGAGGACGATCGGGCGCTGGATTCGGAAGTCAGGAAACTGTCCATGCGGTCCGGGTAAGGTCGTGTTACCACGACAAATTGCTTGATTGCTTGTTTGTTAAATACTAGTATTGCTCTTTTTGTTTATTTGGAGATTCACTGTCTGCAAACGGAGAAACAACAGGCTCTCTCTTTGCAAGCAGTGGAGGATAGGTAGGGCAGACAACCGTGCTTATTTTTCTCCCCCACTCAATAATCACCTGAAACTGAGCTGTTGTTCACAAACTATTGTTTCCTGGAGATTCCCTGTCTGCAAACAGGGAAGAGACCACCCTTTTTGCAGATAGTGAAAAGGGTAGGTAACGCAGATCTTTGCGGACCTACTCATTCTCCCCATTGTTATTTATCGGTCTTTTGTTATCTTGATCTATGAGGGATTCACTGTCTGCAAACGGAGAAACAAAGGTCTCTCTCTTTGCAAGCAGTGGAGGATAGGTAGGGTAGCAGCCGTGCTTATTTTTTTTCTCCCCCACCCAATAATTGCTTGAAACTGAACTGTTGTTCGCAAAATTATTGTTTCCTGGAGATTCCCTGTCTGCAAACAGGGAAGAGACCACCCTTTCTGCAGATAGTGAAAAAGGTAGGTAACGCAGATCTTTGCGGACCTACTCATTCTCCCCATTGTTATTTGTTGGTCTTTGGTTATTGTGATCCATGAGGTATTCACTGCCTGCAAACAACGTAGAATAGAAATATTCTGTCTAGTCTTTGCACCTAGTGATAAGATAGGCAGTGCTGACTTTTTAGTCCCTCGTTACGAGCCGTCATGTCTGTCTTCTCCCCACTGATTAGTAGCCTGTTTAGCCCGGACCGCTTATTAGAGATGGACCATCCAGCCCCACTGGAAGGCACCCCTAATAAGGACATGTTCATGAAGCATGGATTGACCGCTATTGCCTATAGTAAACTATGGCATAAATATACAAAACAGGGTCAAGAAAGTCAATGGCCCCTGATAGGATCCTTCGATGATGATAAAATAAAAACGCTAGAAACTGCCCTAGGTAAAAACAAGACAACACCTACTATGCTTGATAGCTTCGGCATGTGGCGAAAAGAAACTGAACAGCGTAAAAAGAAAACTGAGAGTAGGTTGGAAAAAGAGCTGCAAAAAGCAGCCCACCTAGCTGCTCAGAAACTAAAAAAGGAGATAGAGGAAAGAGAGAAAGCTAAACAGAAACTAGAAAGGGAAACGCCAAGCCAGTGTCCGGTTAGAACCCCCTCCATGCTCTACCCTGATTTACCCTCGAAACGACAAGCCAATGAGGACCTGCTGTTAGGTCCTCCTATCATCTACATGCCCCCTCCATACGCCCCTTCTCGACCCTTGGCGCAGCACGCGCCACCCCCAGGTACAAACGAAGGTACCGCCGCAGCGTCGGCCCCAATGGCCTCTGTGCCAGCCGAACCCCTTGTATTAAAACCCGCATCAACGACAACGTTAGACGAGCATGAGACTCGAGGGGCTGGCCTTGCAAGAACAAACAGGCTAGACAAAGATGAGCGAGCAGGGATCGACAAAATAGCAAGGACACTGGTAGAAAGGAAGGATGATGAAGAGTACATCGCAGATATGTTCAGCTCGTATACAGGGAGTCACAGACGACATTTTACCGTACGACTGTGTTATCATGTCTTGAATGCATACGAGGACCGATATCGAGACAAAGGTCCCGAGAGCCTAAGGACTCTGTACCGGAAGGTCGATATCGGGGATGAGGGCGAGTGTGATGTGTCGGACCTCCTTACGCGTACGCTTGAGGTTTTCCGCCACCTCACTGAACGAAAGCCGGGAGCTAAATCCGCGGCCCCCGTAGTGACCGAACCACCAACCGAGCAATCTAACACCATGATGCCGATACGTGAGGCTGCCCCTTACTGGGTTCCCCCTCGAGGTACAGGGACCCACGATGATGCAAACAACCAAGATGCAAAGGGAAGGGTAGTATACAACTGGGTCTACCAGCCATGGGACCGGCAAGAGATACTGACATTCCGGAAATCTCTACCCGACCTACGTAAAAACCCCACTGCCTTCTATACTGAATTGGGTACAGCCCTGGGTTCAACTATCATGACCCTGGCTGACATCGACTTGTTCTTCGGGTTATGTCTACCAGCTGATGTGTGGAAGCAAATCCGGAAAGTCGACCACCTTGAGCTGTTCGGACATACCTGGTCACAACTCGGTGACTTGGACAAACAACGGGGACCAGGACAAAAGCCGTTGAAATCCATTCTAGACCTCCCAGATAAAATTGTAGAGAAATTAAAAACCCTAATCCCAGAAAAGAAAGTGGACTGGTCGATAGTAACAGCCTGTCGCCAAAAACCCCAGGAGGATGTATCGGAATACTTCTCCCGGTTTGAAACGGTGTTCTCCGATTACAGCGGCCAGGACATGACCACTGCAACCGGACACCATCTGTTTGTCCAGAATTATGTTAAGGGCCTATCATTGGACATCTCCCAGAAACTACAGGCCAGCGAGAGTAGTTGGGCAGCCTCCAAACCTACAGCGATTCTCCAAATGGCCCAATATTATGAGCATCAGAAAAATGAAAACGATAGGGCGACAGAGAAAAAGAAGAAAGACTTAAAAGAGAGGGTGATGATTGCCAAACTGCAAGGGGTGACTATAGGACGAGACCAATACCGGGGAAACTACCAGACAAACGTCCCTAAGACTGCATTTCCCCAGGACCGCACTCTGACTCCCTACAGTGGACGCACAGACCTTAGAGACGACCGTGCGCTTACTTCTCTGCCACTCTTGACCCTGTCGCCAGAGCCTTGCCTGCCTGCCTTCGAGCTGTAGCTGCTGCTGCAGTCTCTATCCGACAGAGTGAGGGGATTGTACTCTCGAATTCCCTCACGGTACTGGTACCCCATGCAGTCGACACCCTCCTGAACCAAACCAAGACGCAACATCTGACGAGTGCACGACTGACTGGATACGAACTAACCTTGCTTGCCCCCCATATCACCCTGAAAAGATGCACCACACTGAACCCAGCAACTCTGTTACCCTTGCCAGAGAACGACCCCAATGTGCACCCCGTACATGACTGCGTGACTCTTACGGACGAACAGACCAGGAGTAGGGTCGATCTCAGAGACACAGCTTTCCCTGACCCCGACGGGGAGTTGTGGGTGGACGGTTCTTGCATCAAACTCTCCGATGGTACCACTTCCGCTGCCTATGCAGTCACCACGGCTCGAACTGTAGTAGAAACAGCCCGCATCACCCAGCGATCTGCCCAGGCAGCGGAACTGATTGCTTTGACGAGAGCCTGCATCCTGGCAACAGGAACCACGGCGAACATTTACACC
This sequence comes from Lissotriton helveticus, assembly GCF_964261635.1. Taxonomy (NCBI): domain Eukaryota; kingdom Metazoa; phylum Chordata; class Amphibia; order Caudata; family Salamandridae; genus Lissotriton; species Lissotriton helveticus. The sequence continues at coordinate 821,611,864 of NC_136073.1, forward strand.
GACAGCCAGTATGCCTTCGGGGTGGTTCACCATTTTGGGCTCCTCTGGAGGGAGAGAGGATACTTGACCTCACACGGCACACCCATTCTGCACGGGGATTTAGTCTCCGCCTTAATCGAAGCTGTCCTCCTCCCCAACAAACTTGCCGTTATCAAATGCCAGGCACACAAGAAGGTGACAGACATTATTGGACAGGGAAATGCACTAGCCGACATCACCGCCCGAACGACAGCTGAAAATAGAACGACAACACGTATGTACGTGACCAGGTCACAAGCAGAAAACTGGACTGACGCCAAGGACACAATTAGAGACATACAAACGGCTAGCACACAACACGAATTGACTGAATGGGCACGGGTGGGATTGAAAGACGATGAAGGCTGCTGGCGGACAAAAGACACGAACAGATGGTTGCTACCTGATTCATACTTGATTCCCATATTAACCATGGCACACTCCCCAGCCCACATAGGATCAGCCCCCATGATCGAACTTGTCTCCAGGGTTTGGCACAATGACAAGATCCCAGATTCCGCCAAACGCCTGGTCCAACAATGCTTAATATGCCTGCAACACAACCCCGGGAAGGGAACTGTAGTACCCCGGGGGGGATTTGGGGTCCCAAACCACCCATTTGAAGTCCTGCAGATGGACTACATCCAGCTAGACAGATGCCAAGGCCTGAAATATGTACTTGTCGTGGTGTGCGCATTTAGCAAATGGGTGGAAGCATATCCAACCCGTGACAACACCGCTATGGCCACTGCAAAGGTCCTGTTAAAGGAGTTTTTCCCCCGTTATGGCCTCTGTCGTGTTTTATGGAGTGATAATGGCCCCCACTTCGTATCCAACGTTATCCAGCTCATCCTAAATGGGCTGGGTATCAAACAGAAATTCCACGCAGTCTTCCACCCTCAATCTGCTGGGCTTGTCGAACGACACAACGCCACACTAAAGCTTAAACTGGCCAAAATAGTGGCTACGACGGGCCTGAAATGGCCAGACGCCCTCCCATTGGCATTGCTATCGATGCGCTCTACCCCCACCCGACATCACTTAACCCCTTATGAAGTTGTCTTCGGTCGACCCATGAGCGTCTGGTCTGCCCCGAAACCAACGTCCATTCATGACGTTCCGGATGTCCTAATGTCTGATTATCTGTACAAATTGACTGAAACTTTGTCTGTCCTTCATCAGCAGGTGCAGCAGGCCATCCCCGATGCTTCCAGGGGTCCGGGTCACGCCATCCAGCCGGGGGACTTCGTGCTGATCCGAAACTTTCAGCGATCAAAGAGTTTGGAACCCCGGTGGACGGGCCCCTGGCAAGTGCTGATCACCACTCGGACCGCACTTCGAGTGGAGGGGAAGAAACACTGGCTGCACGCTCATCACTGCAAAAAGGTCTCTCCAGCCCTGGCCACGACAGACACCGTCAACACCCAAGAAGAGCTCCTGAACCAGGACCGACCATCGTTGAACTGCTACCCTGATACAGAGACACTTGAACTTTCAAAACATCCTGACCCCACTGTGCCATCTCGAGAAGGGTATTTCCTGCGTCGAAAGGAGGGAGCTTCGGCTAAGTAGGCCACGGACTAGGTTAAAGAATCTCAGAACGGTGACCCAAACTACCAAGGGTTACCTGGAGAGAAGCTAAAACTGAGTCTGTGGTCCTGCCCACTACCGAGCACCTTGAAGACGAAGATGATGGAAGCGCCAGATAAGAAGATGATGGAAGCGCCAAACAAGAAGCCGACTGAGACAACAGGAAATACCCACTACAGAAATCCGAGAACAGACAGACTCCATAGCTCAAAGACAATTGCACTCTTCATCGTAATCCTCCTCTGTTTTCTCCTCATGACTACGCTCTGGATTATGGAAGAACACGCACCTGCTCACGAAACATTCCTAACCACTGCTCAGCCTACCACCATGAAGGAACATTATCTAATTTCGCTCTCTCCTCAACTAAGAGAGAGGCGAAAGGAGTTTTGGAACAACTCTTTCGTGCAGCTACTTCACCAGCACAATCTTGCCACCAACGCCACCAACTGCTGGATCTGTGGGTTGCTACCCCATGCCACTGGACATTCAATACCATTCATCCCTTCACCCTTCTCCGTCCACGGCTCCTGCCTTGCCTGGCTGATCCTCCTGCAAGAGAGCTATACGGGAAATGCCACCTCCAGCAGAGCTGCAGCACATTCTTCTCATGGGGCCGGGCGAAACAAGACAAAGACACACTTCTGCCCGCTGACCCCCAGCGACTCAATCCAAATGGACATTCCGGCCAAAGAACGAATCGAAATGCAGGTGTTCAACAATCCAACCAGACCCACCTTCTCCTATCTGCGGAAACGAACGGCTGCCACTCTGACTGTGGCCCTGACGGTCATCAACGTCACAGGCCACATGTGTGTAGAAGGACTTGGGACACAGCTGGTGGGTCACAGCGCTTGCCGCTTTACCAGAACTTTGGACTCCACGGATCCACCTTCCTTTGTGTCATCCCCAAACATGTATTTCATCTGTGGCACGAAGGCCTACACCTGGCTCCCCAAAGGCTGGGGGGGCACTTGCTACATCTCCTTCGTCCTTCCTCCAACTTATGTGGCCCCAGCGAATCACCACAGACAAAAACGAGCCAAAGACGTTGAGCAAGCCGACTCAACAGGGGCACAGTTCCTCGATGCTATGAAAGGACTCGTCCCCCTCTGGGGCCCGATGGCAAACAGCCGTGCCATCCGACATTTGACTCAGGCAGTCGAGACAACCATGAACATCACAGCGGGCATCTTTGCCAACAACACTGCCGAGCTCCAAGCGGTCCGTTTGGTGGCTCTTCAGAACCGCCTCGTTCTAGATGTGGTTCTGGCGGACCGTGGAGGAGCATGCCGCATTATTGGGGCCAGCTGTTGTACATACATACCGGACAACTCACCCTCAGTGTACAAAGCCATCGAACATCTTCACAGACTCTCTTCGGAAGTTCACCAAGAGCAAGAAGAATGGTCGCTTGGTGGTTGGTTCTGGGACACCGTCAAAAGCTGGGGCTGGAGACTGCTCACCATTATCCTGATTCCCGTAGTTGTAATATGTGGCCTGTGCTTAGGAATTCAATGTTTGCCACCTATGTGTTCTTTATGTGCGAGTTGTATTTTTCCCAAAACTGTGGACATTGGAAGCGAACATATGAGGGCATTATATGATACCGAAGTTAGGAATCTGATGAAAATTGACATTGAGTAAGCAAGTTGGCTAGATATGTTGAAAAGGGAGGACTGTTAAAAGTTAGGCTGAAAACCGTCAACATTATCGGCGCCCTCTTGCTCTCCTTAAACCTTTTGTGCGCGTAAAACAGCCGCCATTTTGGACACCATGGCTTCCCTGCTCTCGCCGAGAGCCAGCGCGTCTCTCTCTCTCTCTCCTAACTTCGCTGGCAACCCCCCTGCTTGCACCTGCCTTGAGTCATAAACCCCTCTTCGGCGCTGCTCTGCCCCAGGCCCTCATCCTGTTCCCAGCGCGACACCTCCCTGCTTCCCCGTCATGACCTCCGGCCCTTTTGATGCAAACCCCTTTTCCCCGTGTGCCCGTTTGTCTTCCCCGTTCCCAGGCCGACACCTAGCTCTGCCGATACCAACCTCTTGCCCCTCCCCATACAATAGGAAGCTTCCCTCCTCAAAGGACCCCCGAGATGATCAAAGCCCCCCCCCCCATCCTACGAGATCCGATCGAAACCCGCACACTCCGTGAATCGGCGGAATACCCAGCTGCGCGATGATCATCACCTGTTGTGAACGGGGCGGGGACTTCCACTGTAGCCTTGCATGGGAACGGGCTGGGAAGGGGGGATTCTGAGGATGTCTTTCCGTACATCAAAGTATCAACGAGAATGTGTTACATGTAATAAAGAGATAAACTTGTGTATAAGAGGCCAGGCCTCAGGGATGCAGTTAGAGCACCTCAGAACGATACCTTCTGTCCGTTTCGTTGTGTTCTCCTCCGGAGAGAATAAAAAACATTGTTTCCTGCCTTCCAGTCTCCAGCGCCTGCCTCTCCAATAGTTTAACTTCTTTGTGGGTTCAAGAGGCGACATCGCCGGGCAATAATTAAGGATCTTATATTCTGGTTGGTAGTGCCCCCCAGTTTGTATTTTTCTACAAGTCCTCCCGCCAACCCCAATTAGAGACATACGTGTTGGCAGTCCGAGATGGCCTACCCATCGCCCCAGTGTCCACATCTGAGTCATTCATCCAACATGCCTTCCGCTGTCGCAGGCGTGACCGAGGGGCCTTTGCTGCTGTCCGCTTCAGAGAGTTCTGTGTCCGATCGACCTTTACCGTCGTCCGATTCTGTGCCCCTCTCCGACTCCGTCTTCTGCGATCCAGTGATCGCCGCTGTCGCAGCCAGGGCCCCCTGCTTGTCAGCCGCCATTTGTGGTTTTTGTTGTTTCCGCAGGGACCTGATCCTCTTCCGTATCCTTTGGGATTTACGCACTTGCGATGCCTGAAACAGTTCAGAATGTTCGAGGCCTCCCTGGTCCGTGCCCGTTCTGTACGTTTCAAGCCATGTCCATGCTTCATCAGGGGCAAAAAAGAACTGTGTAGTGCCATCCACGATGATCCTCAGCTTGGCTGGAAACAGCAACGAGTACTGGATTCCTTCTGTCCTGAGCTCCTTTTTAACCGACAGATAAGAGGCCCTGCGCCTCTGGATTTCCTGCGTGTAGTCCGGGAACAGCGTGACTTTGCTGTTCTCGACCGTGAAGGGTCCCATCATGCGAGCTCTTTCAATCAGTGCATCCCTGTCCTTATAATGAAGCAGCTTCGCCACCACAGGTCTCGGTGGGCGGCCTTGTAGAGGGGGCTTAGCTGGAACCCTATGCGCTCTTTCAAGCGTGAAAAAGGGGGACAGGCCCTCTGGCGCAACCACTGTCTTAAGCCACTCTTCCAAGTAGGCCACCATATCCTCCCCTTCCACTTCCTCCGGCAGGCCTACCACCCGTATGTTATTACGGCGATTCCTGCTTTCGGCATCTTCCGCTCTCTTCTCCAGCAACTCGATTCGTTCCAAAGCGTGCCCCAATTTAACATCCGTTGCAGCTTGGGCCGGTATCAGATCTTTCCATGCCGCTTCATTTGCTCTCACCTTATCCGCTAGCTTCGCATGATCAGCTCTTAATAGCCCCAGCCCCGTTGCCACTTGTGCAATGTCCGTTTGTAGAGCTTCCTTCGTGGCCGTGATGGCTGCCAAGATTTGATCCAGACGCTGATGGAGCGCCGATTCCGATTGCGCCGCCTCTGCTCCCCCCTCCGCTCCACGAGAGGAGTCCTGGCCCGTCTCGTCGTCCTTCCTGGGTTTCGGCTTCATAATCGCAAATTACCAGTGCGCCACACACTATCGCTGGCCACCCGGCTCAGGGGGCCTCGCAGGGCAGAGCGTCCCTTCTCTTGTCTCGTCGTCGGACACACTCAGCCGCTCCTCTAAGTGCGTCGCAGCACTCCCCGGTCGCCTAGTAGGCTAGTCACCGGTTCCACCGTCTCACGCCACTCTAGCTGGGTCCTGGATACGGCCCCTTTCCCCAGCATTCGATTTCTCCACCATTCCGTGCAGGGGCTGTTCAGTCCAAGATTCCTTCCTGCTGCCGAGCACTGGCACCAGGGTCCCCTCGTCAACGCCCTCCGGCCGCCATTTTAGTCCTCCAGCGTGATCGTCACGACAGCCCGGGTTCCAATGTGTTCCCCTCAGGGCATCCGATCCACCTTCCCCGTTGGCACAGGGCCAGTCCACAAGTCCCCACAGCCACTCGATTCACTTTTGGTAGGTAACTCAGGCTGCTCCGGGACGTCGATCAGCTCCGGTCCCGTCCGCCATTTTGTCATCGCCTTTGTCTGCAAGGCCCGTCTCTGATGCTGCTCGCCCCAGGGTTGTGCGAGAGGGTCCAAATCTCCCGAGGGTGTCCAGGACCTTCTCCACCACCAGTCCACACCTCGGTGTTCAAAATCAGCGGTTCGATATGTATTTTATCAGGATATTTGAGGGATCGGGCACGGAGCCACCAGCTCATACCGCCTCACCCATCGGCGTCCAAGCCACGCCCCCTTATATCTGCATGTCATATACATGAACCTCAAGACCCACCCTCATTTGAATCAACAAAATAATCCAGATTTGAAGCCAAGAATGTCTCTTATCTGAAACTCGAGAAAAAAAACATTTGAATTCTAAATTGACTAACTCTTGCTATCACAAACCAATTCTCAATGCATTAATTTGTGTTTTTCCAACAGAAATAGGTTACTTTAATCGAGGCGACGAGAATACCTTTCAACTCGCCAGTAATCTGCAGGTATCACTGGCACTCCGTTAAGTACAACTGCACAACCACACATTTAATGTTTTCACCTGAAATAGACTATTATAACAGAGGGCAAATTGTGCATGTGGCTGGTGGTGGCTGCCAGCATCAGCATCCACTGATCTGCTTGTTGTATGTGCGTGAGGCAAGGTTATGTCCAGTTTTTACAAAAAGTAAGGGGAAGATGCAGGACTGTTCCTTCTGCCAGTGCTTAGTCATGAAGGCTGAGCTCAGCCCTGCTGACAGGCATCCTAGTGAGGCGAAACAGCTTTTCGCAGCTGCTGAAGGATCAGCTGTGGAAAGCAATCTTTGTCTCATCGTTTGTGACGTATATCTTGTCTCAGCGATTCCTGACAACCTACTGCTAGCGGCAGGACCCATGGTCCGTATCTTGCACTTTGCTGTTGTCGGAAGAAAAAGAAGGACCACATGGCACTGTTGCCCCTTGATGGGCTGCCCATCTTTGCGTCTGACTGGGCACTCAGCTCATGCATACAAGGGTGTGAATACAAGAGACAATGAGGCTGGGGATTAAGAGAGAATACTTTTCAAAAACGAATGAAAATTGATGCTAGGCTAGAATGCAGGAGAGACAGCTTCTCTGACCTCATTGTTTCCAGTTGGAGTAGGGAAATGCAACAGCAGAGGACAGCGGGAAGAAAAGAAAACAAGCACTGGCAAAGCCAGTAGGTCTCACCTATGCAAGAGCTGTTGCCTTTGACAATGTATTTTAGCCATGTTGTACATCAGCGTGCCTAAAAGTGGCATAGAGGAGAGTGGTGTGGAGAGGAGTGCAGAGCCAAAGAGTGGAGTACACAGCAGCAGAGTGGAGTGGCATGAAGTGTTGTGGAGCGGCAAAGATTGGAGTGTTGTAGAGTAGATTGGAGTGGTGTTGAGAAGAGTGGCATAGAATGGAGTGATGTAGAGTGGTGTACAGTGTTGTGGAATAGAATGGAGTAGAGTGTTGCAGAGTGGTGTAGAGTGTCATAGAATGGAGGGGCGAAGAGCGGAGCAGTGTCGTACAGTGGCTCAGAGTGAAGTAGTGTGGAGTGGCATAGAGTGGAGTACAGTGTTGTAGAGTGGAGTGGCTCAGAGTGGAATGGAGTGGAGTATTGTAGAGTAAAGTGTCGCAGAATGGAGTGGAGGGTCAAAGAGTGGAGGATTGTAGAGTGGAGGGTCATAGAGTGGTGTACAGTGCAGTGGCTTAGAGTGGAGTATAGTGGTGTAGACTGTCATGTAGTAGAGGGTGTGGTAATGCAATGCCATTTCAGACACACATTTTCAATTGAAATGACCATTACATTTACACAGACATACAGTTTTACTGATAAAACCATAGAGTGCACAAATGACAGTGTGTGAAAATTGCATCATCTCCTGTTTTGATCAAATTAAAATATTTATTTCCACCACATTTCTGAATAACATAACAATTTGCGTTATTAGTACTTTCCTAATTCTGATATATTCAGAAATATTTGCACAGATCATTTACAGACATTTAAATGTTGTGGTGTGCTAGAAAAAAATAACATTGTACAGCCTTCCTCCAGCACAAACACCCAGTACCAAGTATCATTGTCACATAAATCCTCTCACTGTGAAGTCAGAAAAAGCAAAGTAAACACCAAGCTCCCTCAGAAGACAGAGTCCGACATTTGACCGTTGCCTTTGAATGTACAGCAAATGTGATTCGAAAAGAATAAAATGTAAAGGCCTGTTTATAGAAAGCTTGCATTTGTGGAACAGTACAGTAAACGGGCTATGCCACACTGGAGGGACAAAGACATATTAGGCAGCCTAAAACAAATAAAGCCAGCATATAGAATGCAAGCAACTGTAAGTTACAAAACACAAAGCAATGGTAAGCAATGGGCGTAATGCATACCCAGGGAAGCTTTCTGAATGTACCCAAGAAATCTTTGCAAACTAGACAGCTGCGTTTTCTGGTAGACTGCTAGCTAAAAAGTGGGACCTCCACCTTAAGTGCAGTAGAACCAGATCTCTCATATTTCCCAGTACCATATCTTAGTAGGTCAGCCATTTCATGGCAGATGTGATGTTTTTCTTTGTATTCTTTGTAGCCTTGTTTATTCCATTATATATTGGAAACTACATAAACTAGGAATGAAAGAAAACCTGGGCAGATCACCTACTTATACGTGGAACTGGAAAACACTAGAGCGTGGAATGGAATGTAACTGTGTGTTCTTCCTTGATGAGGGAGGGAAATGCAATGTTAATGCACCATGTTGCACATTTCCAAAAACAGTGCTCCTAGGGGATCCCTTCCTGCTCCGTGAAAATAGCTTTTTATGTAATATTAGGTCTGATCACTACTACTGCACCAATGGCTTTACACTGTATTTCTCACAATAATTATATTCAGTTCTTTGAAAGGACATACCATCTCACCCTGGAAAGTGTCTTTAAACTACTGCTATACAACTTCATGACACAAGGGCAAATATATCCAGCTGACAATTCTAAACATTTGCATTCTGGCAGCTATTGCCTTGTTTTTCCGCAATTGCACAAAATTGATTGTAAGGCTCAAGCCAGTGACTGAATATTGGATGTTTACATGACAAGGAGACAGTTGATAACTATAATTTAAATGAGCCACTGTTCCAAAACTTCCAGCACAGGGTCTTTCCTGGTCCATCCATGATCCACATGTTAATTTGTGACGAACCAACATGAATTCTAGGTAGGTAGCTGTTCATATGGATATGTTTTTAGGCATTCTGTAAGAAAATAAAATATTTAGATAATGATAAAAATGAATGACACTGCATGTATATTCAAGCATGGCAAAAATATATATGTCTGGGTAAGTGGAAGATGTTGTGTATCTACCTGCGTACAAATACAGGTTTATACTGCCTTGTGCAAGGATATTCATATATATAGATGTTTTTTTTTAATCAACAATGTGTATAACAGTGTATGTATATTTATGCATTACATATAACTGTATGTCTTTATATGTTAATATTATATGTATGCACATTTGGAGAAAATCACTGATAACTGAAATGACATCTTCGATGACAACACTGTACATGGTGGAGGTGTGAGTTATAGTTTCTTGAGTCAACTATAACTGGTGAATTTCATTTTTTTAGGTTAAAATGTTGTTTAAACTGTTATTTTCACCTAATCAAAACATCACTTTAACAATCTTTGTCTGTTCAGTCAATTTCTAAGATTTTTTTAATGTCAAGATATTATCACCATACCCAACTATAACACACGTTAACCTGTTTCTTCAGAGAATATATATATATATATATATATATATATATATATATATATATATAGTCAAAAAGAGAGTTACCCTTTAGGAAGAAACCGTCCCAGCACGTTGAATATTGCACTTTTATTGTTGAAAAGCCAGCAGCGTTGCACAAGAATCTCCACATTGAAAATGTTCAGCAATTTCCGCCAGACGCGTTTCAGTTACTACTTTCTTCAGTGGCCGGTGATGCTTCTGTGTTCATGCAGCAGGTGCTCTTGATAAACTTAAAGTGAACCTCCCCAGTGGGCGTTTCCGTCAACAGCGGCATTGTGGTTCACGTAGTCCGCACATAGATAATTCTCAGGTGAGTTGCTGCATAAAAGTCTTTACAGTACAGGAATTAATCCCAAGTGGGTAATGGTGAGAATTCCTGTCACAGCTCTGCCGCTTTTGCGCCTAACAACAGGCTCGTGCTTCCCGCTTTTCGGTGGTCTCATGACAAGAGCACCGCAGGTCTGCTTTAACAGAGTGGTTTCCTCCGCGACTGGGCCAGCCGCTATATCCAAAGTCAAAAAGAGAGTTACCCTTTAGGAAGAAACCGTCCCAGCACGTTGAATATTGCACTTTTATTGTTGAAAAGCCAGCAGCGTTGCACAAGAATCTCCACATTGAAAATGTTCAGCAATTTCCGCCAGACGCGTTTCAGTTACTACTTTCTTCAGTGGCCGGTGATGCTTCTGTGTTCATGCAGCAGGTGCTCTTGATAAACTTAAAGTGAACCTCCCCAGTGGGCGTTTCCGTCAACAGCGGCATTGTGGTTCACGTAGTCCGCACATAGATAATTCTCAGGTGAATTGCTGCATAAAAGTCTTTACAGTACAGGAATTAATCCCAAGTGGGTAATGGTGAGAATTCCTGTCACAGCTCTGCCGCTTTTGCGCCTAACAACAGGCTCGTGCTTCCCGCTTTTCGGTGGTCTCATGACAAGAGCACCGCAGGTCTGCTTTAACAGAGTGGTTTCCTCCGCGACTGGGCCAGCCGCTATATCCAAAGTCAAAAAGAGAGTTACCCTTTAGGAAGAAACCGTCCCAGCACGTTGAATATTGCACTTTTATTGTTGAAAAGCCAGCAGCGTTGCACAAGAATCTCCACATTGAAAATGTTCAGCAATTTCCGCCAGACGCGTTTCAGTTACTACTTTCTTCAGTGGCCGGTGATGCTTCTGTGTTCATGCAGCAGGTGCTCTTGATAAACTTAAAGTGAACCTCCCCAGTGGGCGTTTCCGTCAACAGCGGCATTGTGGTTCACGTAGTCCGCACATAGATAATTCTCAGGTGAGTTGCTGCATAAAAGTCTTTACAGTACAGGAATTAATCCCAAGTGGGTAATGGTGAGAATTCCTGTCACAGCTCTGCCGCTTTTGCGCCTAACAACAGGCTCGTGCTTCCCGCTTTTCGGTGGTCTCATGACAAGAGCACCGCAGGTCTGCTTTAACAGAGTGGTTTCCTCCGCGACTGGGCCAGCCGCTATATCCAAAGTCAAAAAGAGAGTTACCCTTTAGGAAGAAACCGTCCCAGCACGTTGAATATTGCACTTTTATTGTTGAAAAGCCAGCAGCGTTGCACAAGAATCTCCACATTGAAAATGTTCAGCAATTTCCGCCAGACGCGTTTCAGTTACTACTTTCTTCAGTGGCTGGTGATGCTTCTGTGTTCATGCAGCAGGTGCTCTTGATAAACTTAAAGTGAACCTCCCCAGTGGGCGTTTCCGTCAACAGCGGCATTGTGGTTCACGTAGTCCGCACATAGATAATTCTCAGGTGAGTTGCTGCATAAAAGTCTTTACAGTACAGGAATTAATCCCAAGTGGGTAATGGTGAGAATTCCTGTCACAGCTCTGCCGCTTTTGCGCCTAACAACAGGCTCGTGCTTCCCGCTTTTCGGTGGTCTCATGACAAGAGCACCGCAGGTCTGCTTTAACAGAGTGGTTTCCTCCGCGACTGGGCCAGCCGCTATATCCAAAGTCAAAAAGAGAGTTACCCTTTAGGAAGAAACCGTCCCAGCACGTTGAATATTGCACTTTTATTGTTGAAAAGCCAGCAGCGTTGCACAAGAATCTCCACATTGAAAATGTTCAGCAATTTCCGCCAGACGCGTTTCAGTTACTACTTTCTTCAGTGGCCGGTGATGCTTCTGTGTTCATGCAGCAGGTGCTCTTGATAAACTTAAAGTGAACCTCCCCAGTGGGCGTTTCCGTCAACAGCGGCATTGTGGTTCACGTAGTCCGCACATAGATAATTCTCAGGTGAGTTGCTGCATAAAAGTCTTTACAGTACAGGAATTAATCCCAAGTGGGTAATGGTGAGAATTCCTGTCACAGCTCTGCCGCTTTTGCGCCTAACAACAGGCTCGTGCTTCCCGCTTTTCGGTGGTCTCATGACAAGAGCACCGCAGGTCTGCTTTAACAGAGTGGTTTCCTCCGCGACTGGGCCAGCCGCTATATCCAAAGTCAAAAAGAGAGTTACCCTTTAGGAAGAAACCGTCCCAGCACGTTGAATATTGCACTTTTATTGTTGAAAAGCCAGCAGCGTTGCACAAGAATCTCCACATTGAAAATGTTCAGCAATTTCCGCCAGACGCGTTTCAGTTACTACTTTCTTCAGTGGCCGGTGATGCTTCTGTGTTCATGCAGCAGGTGCTCTTGATAAACTTAAAGTGAAACTCCCCAGTGGGCGTTTCCGTCAACAGCGGCATTGTGGTTCACGTAGTCCGCACATAGATAATTCTCAGGTGAGTTGCTGCATAAAAGTCTTTACAGTACAGGAATTAATCCCAAGTGGGTAATGGTGAGAATTCCTGTCACAGCTCTGCCGCTTTTGCGCCTAACAACAGGCTCGTGCTTCCCGCTTTTCGGTGGTCTCATGACAAGAGCACCGCAGGTCTGCTTTAACAGAGTGGTTTCCTCCGCGACTGGGCCAGCCGCTATATCCAAAGTCAAAAAGAGAGTTACCCTTTAGGAAGAAACCGTCCCAGCACGTTGAATATTGCACTTTTATTGTTGAAAAGCCAGCAGCGTTGCACAAGAATCTCCACATTGAAAATGTTCAGCAATTTCCGCCAGACGCGTTTCAGTTACTACTTTCTTCAGTGGCCGGTGATGCTTCTGTGTTCATGCAGCAGGTGCTCTTGATAAACTTAAAGTGAACCTCCCCAGTGGGCGTTTCCGTCAACAGCGGCATTGTGGTTCACGTAGTCCGCACATAGATAATTCTCAGGTGAGTTGCTGCATAAAAGTCTTTACAGTACAGGAATTAATCCCAAGTGGGTAATGGTGAGAATTCCTGTCACAGCTCTGCCGCTTTTGCGCCTAACAACAGGCTCGTGCTTCCCGCTTTTCGGTGGTCTCATGACAAGAGCACCGCAGGTCTGCTTTAACAGAGTGGTTTCCTCCGCGACTGGGCCAGCCGCTATATCCAAAGTCAAAAAGAGAGTTACCCTTTAGGAAGAAACCGTCCCAGCACGTTGAATATTGCACTTTTATTGTTGAAAAGCCAGCAGCGTTGCACAAGAATCTCCACATTGAAAATGTTCAGCAATTTCCGCCAGACGCGTTTCAGTTACTACTTTCTTCAGTGGCCGGTGATGCTTCTGTGTTCATGCAGCAGGTGCTCTTGATAAACTTAAAGTGAACCTCCCCAGTGGGCGTTTCCGTCAACAGCGGCATTGTGGTTCACGTAGTCCGCACATAGATAATTCTCAGGTGAGTTGCTGCATAAAAGTCTTTACAGTACAGGAATTAATCCCAAGTGGGTAATGGTGAGAATTCCTGTCACAGCTCTGCCGCTTTTGCGCCTAACAACAGGCTCGTGCTTCCCGCTTTTCGGTGGTCTCATGACAAGAGCACCGCAGGTCTGCTTTAACAGAGTGGTTTCCTCCGCGACTGGGCCAGCCGCTATATCCAAAGTCAAAAAGAGAGTTACCCTTTAGGAAGAAACCGTCCCAGCACGTTGAATATTGCACTTTTATTGTTGAAAAGCCAGCAGCGTTGCACAAGAATCTCCACATTGAAAATGTTCAGCAATTTCCGCCAGACGCGTTTCAGTTACTACTTTCTTCAGTGGCCGGTGATGCTTCTGTGTTCATGCAGAAGGTGCTCTTGATAAACTTAAAGTGAACCTCCCCAGTGGGCGTTTCCGTCAACAGCGGCATTGTGGTTCACGTAGTCCGCACATAGATAATTCTCAGGTGAGTTGCTGCATAAAAGTCTTTACAGTACAGGAATTAATCCCAAGTGGGTAATGGTGAGAATTCCTGTCACAGCTCTGCCGCTTTTGCGCCTAACAACAGGCTCGTGCTTCCCGCTTTTCGGTGGTCTCATGACAAGAGCACCGCAGGTCTGCTTTAACAGAGTGGTTTCCTCCGCGACTGGGCCAGCCGCTATATCCAAAGTCAAAAAGAGAGTTACCCTTTAGGAAGAAACCGTCCCAGCACGTTGAATATTGCACTTTTATTGTTGAAAAGCCAGCAGCGTTGCACAAGAATCTCCACATTGAAAATGTTCAGCAATTTCCGCCAGACGCGTTTCAGTTACTACTTTCTTCAGTGGCCGGTGATGCTTCTGTGTTCATGCAGCAGGTGCTCTTGATAAACTTAAAGTGAACCTCCCCAGTGGGCGTTTCCGTCAACAGCGGCATTGTGGTTCACGTAGTCCGCACATAGATAATTCTCAGGTGAGTTGCTGCATAAAAGTCTTTACAGTACAGGAATTAATCCCAAGTGGGTAATGGTGAGAATTCCTGTCACAGCTCTGCCGCTTTTGCGCCTAACAACAGGCTCGTGCTTCCCGCTTTTCGGTGGTCTCATGACAAGAGGACCGCAGGTCTGCTTTAACAGAGTGGTTTCCTCCGCGACTGGGCCAGCCGCTATATCCAAAGTCAAAAAGAGAGTTACCCTTTAGGAAGAAACCATCCCAGCACGTTGAATATTGCACTTTTATTGTTGAAAAGCCAGCAGCGTTGCACAAGAATCTCCACATTGAAAATGTTCAGCAATTTCCGCCAGACGCGTTTCAGTTACTACTTTCTTCAGTGGCCGGTGATGCTTCTGTGTTCATGCAGCAGGTGCTCTTGATAAACTTAAAGTGAACCTCCCCAGTGGGCGTTTCCGTCAACAGCGGCATTGTGGTTCACGTAGTCCGCACATAGATAATTCTCAGGTGAGTTGCTGCATAAAAGTCTTTACAGTACAGGAATTAATCCCAAGTGGGTAATGGTGAGAATTCCTGTCACAGCTCTGCCGCTTTTGCGCCTAACAACAGGCTCGTGCTTCCCGCTTTTCGGTGGTCTCATGACAAGAGCACCGCAGGTCTGCTTTAACAGAGTGGTTTCCTCCGCGACTGGGCCAGCCGCTATATCCAAAGTCAAAAAGAGAGTTACCCTTTAGGAAGAAACCGTCCCAGCACGTTGAATATTGCACTTTTATTGTTGAAAAGCCAGCAGCGTTGCACAAGAATCTCCACATTGAAAATGTTCAGCAATTTCCGCCAGACGCGTTTCAGTTACTACTTTCTTCAGTGGCCGGTGATGCTTCTGTGTTCATGCAGCAGGTGCTCTTGATAAACTTAAAGTGAACCTCCCCAGTGGGCGTT
The DNA here is from genome assembly GCF_964261635.1 of Lissotriton helveticus. NCBI lineage: Eukaryota > Metazoa > Chordata > Amphibia > Caudata > Salamandridae > Lissotriton > Lissotriton helveticus. Next base: position 821,627,115 of record NC_136073.1, read on the forward strand.
TCCGTCAACAGCGGCATTGTGGTTCACGTAGTCCGCACATAGATAATTCTCAGGTGAGTTGCTGCATAAAAGTCTTTACAGTACAGGAATTAATCCCAAGTGGGTAATGGTGAGAATTCCTGTCACAGCTCTGCCGCTTTTGCGCCTAACAACAGGCTCGTGCTTCCCGCTTTTCGGTGGTCTCATGACAAGAGCACCGCAGGTCTGCTTTAACAGAGTGGTTTCCTCCGCGACTGGGCCAGCCGCTATATCCAAAGTCAAAAAGAGAGTTACCCTTTAGGAAGAAACCGTCCCAGCACGTTGAATATTGCACTTTTATTGTTGAAAAGCCAGCAGCGTTGCACAAGAATCTCCACATTGAAAATGTTCAGCAATTTCCGCCAGACGCGTTTCAGTTACTACTTTCTTCAGTGGCCGGTGATGCTTCTGTGTTCATGCAGCAGGTGCTCTTGATAAACTTAAAGTGAACCTCCCCAGTGGGCGTTTCCGTCAACAGCGGCATTGTGGTTCACGTAGTCCGCACATAGATAATTCTCAGGTGAGTTGCTGCATAAAAGTCTTTACAGTACAGGAATTAATCCCAAGTGGGTAATGGTGAGAATTCCTGTCACAGCTCTGCCGCTTTTGCGCCTAACAACAGGCTCGTGCTTCCCGCTTTTCGGTGGTCTCATGACAAGAGCACCGCAGGTCTGCTTTAACAGAGTGGTTTCCTCCGCGACTGGGCCAGCCGCTATATCCAAAGTCAAAAAGAGAGTTACCCTTTAGGAAGAAACCGTCCCAGCACGTTGAATATTGCACTTTTATTGTTGAAAAGCCAGCAGCGTTGCACAAGAATCTCCACATTGAAAATGTTCAGCAATTTCCGCCAGACGCGTTTCAGTTACTACTTTCTTCAGTGGCCGGTGATGCTTCTGTGTTCATGCAGCAGGTGCTCTTGATAAACTTAAAGTGAACCTCCCCAGTGGGCGTTTCCGTCAACAGCGGCATTGTGGTTCACGTAGTCCGCACATAGATAATTCTCAGGTGAGTTGCTGCATAAAAGTCTTTACAGTACAGGAATTAATCCCAAGTGGGTAATGGTGAGAATTCCTGTCACAGCTCTGCCGCTTTTGCGCCTAACAACAGGCTCGTGCTTCCCGCTTTTCGGTGGTCTCATGACAAGAGCACCGCAGGTCTGCTTTAACAGAGTGGTTTCCTCCGCGACTGGGCCAGCCGCTATATCCAAAGTCAAAAAGAGAGTTACCCTTTAGGAAGAAACCGTCCCAGCACGTTGAATATTGCACTTTTATTGTTGAAAAGCCAGCAGCGTTGCACAAGAATCTCCACATTGAAAATGTTCAGCAATTTCCGCCAGACGCGTTTCAGTTACTACTTTCTTCAGTGGCCGGTGACTTTGGAATTCTCACCATTACCCACTTGGGATTAATTCCTGTACTGTAAAGACTTTTATGCAGCAACTCACCTGAGAATTATCTATGTGCGGACTACGTGAACCACAATGCCGCTGTTGACGGAAACGCCCACTGGGGAGTTTCACTTTAAGTTTATCAAGAGCACCTGCTGCATGAACACAGAAGCATCACCGGCCACTGAAGAAAGTAGTAACTGAAACGCGTCTGGCGGAAATTGCTGAACATTTTCAATGTGGAGATTCTTGTGCAACGCTGCTGGCTTTTCAACAATAAAAGTGCAATATTCAACGTGCTGGGACGGTTTCTTCCTAAAGGGTAACTCTCTTTTTGACTTTGGATATAGCGGCTGGCCCAGTCGCGGAGGAAACCACTCTGTTAAAGCAGACCTGCGGTGCTCTTGTCATGAGACCACCGAAAAGCGGGAAGCACGAGCCTGTTGTTAGGCGCAAAAGCGGCAGAGCTGTGACAGGAATTCTCACCATTACCCACTTGGGATTAATTCCTGTACTGTAAAGACTTTTATGCAGCAACTCACCTGAGAATTATCTATGTGCGGACTACGTGAACCACAATGCCGCTGTTGACGGAAACGCCCACTGGGGAGGTTCACTTTAAGTTTATCAAGAGCACCTGCTGCATGAACACAGAAGCATCACCGGCCACTGAAGAAAGTAGTAACTGAAACGCGTCTGGCGGAAATTGCTGAACATTTTCAATGTGGAGATTCTTGTGCAACGCTGCTGGCTTTTCAACAATAAAAGTGCAATATTCAACGTGCTGGGACGGTTTCTTCCTAAAGGATAACTCTCTTTTTGACTTTGGATATAGCGGCTGGCCCAGTCGCGGAGGAAACCACTCTGTTAAAGCAGACCTGCGGTGCTCTTGTCATGAGACCACCGAAAAGCGGGAAGCACGAGCCTGTTGTTAGGCGCAAAAGCGGCAGAGCTGTGACAGGAATTCTCACCATTACCCACTTGGGATTAATTCCTGTACTGTAAAGACTTTTATGCAGCAACTCACCTGAGAATTATCTATGTGCGGACTACGTGAACCACAATGCCGCTGTTGACGGAAACGTCCACTGGGGAGGTTCACTTTAAGTTTATCAAGAGCACCTGCTGCATGAACACAGAAGCATCACCGGCCACTGAAGAAAGTAGTAACTGAAACGCGTCTGGCGGAAATTGCTGAACATTTTCAATGTGGAGATTCTTGTGCAACGCTGCTGGCTTTTCAACAATAAAAGTGCAATATTCAACGTGCTGGGACGGTTTCTTCCTAAAGGGTAACTCTCTTTTTGACTTTATATATATATATATATATATATATATATTCCTTGGATTCCCTCGCCTCCTCTCCTTTTTCGGCGAAAGTCACGGCACCACAGCATGGTAAGTTGCAAATTACATTTATTTAAAACACCATTGTGCAAATGTGCAAAGAAAGGACGGCTATATGTATATATATATATATATATATATATATATATATATATATATATATATATATATATATATATATATATATATATATATATATATATATATGTATATATATATATATATGGTTTATGCCTTCTATTTATAACTGTGTATAATGCACATATTTTGTATGTTTATATACTTGTCAAGTCAAGTCAAGTCAAGTTTAAATTTGTATAGCGCACTACTCACCCAGAGGGTCTCAAGGCGCTTGAGGGAGGGGGGGGAGCTTTACTTGTTAAATATCCAAGTTTTTAGTTGTTTCCTGAAGGAGAGGTGGTTCTGTGTAAGGCGGAGGTGGGTGGGGAGAGAATTCCAGGTCTTGGCCGCTAAGTAGGAGAAGGATTTTTCTCCCATGGTGGATCTTTGTATGCGTGGAATTGTGGCGAGGGCTTGATTGGACGATCGAAGTTGGCGGGTGGGGGTGTAAAAGGACAGGCGCGTGTTGAGGTATTCGGGTCCTAGGTCGTAGAGGGCTTTGTGTGCGTGGGTGAGGAGGCGGAACGTTATTCTCTTGTTGACGTGGAGCCAGTGGAGGTCTTTCAGGTGACCAGAAATGTGAGCTTGGCGGGGGATGTCTAGTATGAGTCTGGCTGAGGCGTTTTGGATGCGTTGGAGTTTTTTCTGTAGTTTGGCTGTGGTTCCGGCGTAAAGGGTGTTTCCGTAGTCCAGTCGGCTTGTGACCAGTGCATGGGTGACTGTCTTTCTTGTTTTGGTGGGGATCCAACGGAAGATTTTTTTGAGCATGCGTAGGATGTTGAAGCATGATGATGAGACGGCGTTGACTTGTCTGGTCATCGTGAGGGAGGAGTCCAGAATGAAGCCCAGGTTACGTGCGTGGTCCGTTGGTATGGGTGCGGTTCCCAGGGCCGGTGGCCACCATGAGTTGTCCCAGGCGGAGGGGGATGATCCTAAGATGAGGACTTCCGTTTTGTCCGAGTTCAGTTTTAAACGGCTGTTCTTCATCCACTCGGCTACTTCTTTCATCCCTTCATGTAGGTTGGTTTTGGCGGTGTTTGGGTCTTTGGTGAGGGAGAGGATCAGCTGGGTGTCGTCTGCGTAGGAGATAATGTTGAGGTTGTGTTGGCGCGCAATGGATGCGAGGGGACTCATGTATACGTTGAAGAGGGTGGGACTAAGTGAAGATCCTTGGGGTACGCCGCAGATGACTTCGGTGGCCTCTGATCTAAAAGGGGGGAGGCGGACTCTCTGGGTTCTTCCGGCGAGGAACGAGATTATCCAGTCCAAAGCTTTTCCTTGTATTCCGACGTTGCTGAGGCGTTGTATAAGGGTGCTATTACAGACTGTGTCGAAGGCTGCGGAGAGGTCAAGTAGGATGAGGGCAGCTGTTTCTCCGTTGTCCAGTAGAGTTCGAATGTCGTCTGTTGCTGCGATGAGGGCGGTCTCTGTGCTGTGTTTGGCTCGGAAGCCGGACTGTGAAGGGTCGAGGGATTGGTTGGATTCGAGGAAGGCGGCGAGTTGACTGTTGACGGCATTCTCAATGACTTTGGCAGGGAATGGGAGGAGCGAAATGGGGCGGTAGTTCTTAAGTTCAGTGGGGTTTGCTGTAGGTTTCTTCAAGAGGGCGCTGAGTTCGGCATGTTTCCAGCTTTCCGGGAAGGTAGCGGAGTTGAGGGAGCAATCGATGACGTCTCGGAGATGGGGTGCGATAATGGAGTCTGCTTTGTTGAAAATGTGGTGGGGACATGGGTCGGTCGGCGATCCTGAGTGAATAGTGTTCATCAAGCGGATGGTGTCTTCAGTGGTGATTGGGTTCCAGGCGCAAAGGTTGTTGGAGGGGGGTTTGTATGCGTTATAAAAATGTCCAAGTCACCCTTTTACTCTACTCTGTGACTCATCCCAAACTTTTCAGACTACAAGGGAGTTACATACTTGCTGTCCAGTTCTGCTCTATCTACCTAATCATCCAACTAACAAACATGTTCACCACTCACTAACATCTTGCATCTTTTTTTTGTATTAACCCTTCTTAGGTCTCGCTGGCGTTGCAGCGCGAAGCGCTGCCGCCAACGAGACTTATAGTCACCGTGTTTGCCTCCAAGGGAGACAGACCTGGAGACCGACCTGTGCACGAGCCGATTCAGGTCTGTGAACGCGCTTCACAGTGGAACAGCTTGTGCGCCGCAAGTAACAATTATCACAGCATGAGACCCCACTTATCACAGCATGTCAACAGGCGCCCCAGGCTGCTGGAGCACTCAACTATAATTAATGTGCAGTGTAGTGCTCCAGCAGCGTGGGGCGCCTCTCTGCATGCTGTGATAATTATCACTTTGGGGCCTCATGCTGTGATAATTAGGGCGGCATGCTCTATTTGCAGCACTGAACATTTTCAAAGAAGGCGAAGCAGCGACATTCATTGGAGACACTCACCCTCACTCACCCTCAAGCCCTCACCCCCCTCACTCGCCCTCACCCCCTCACACCCCCTGACCCCTCACACACCTCCTCACCCTCAAACCCCCTCACTCTCACACACCCTCACACACCCTCTCACACTCACACCCCCTCACCTTCACACCCCCTCACCATCACTCACCCTCTCACCCTCACACCCCCTCACCCTCACACCGCCTCACCCTCACCCCGCCTCACCCTCACACCCCGCCTCACCCTCACACCCCCTCACACCCTCACCCTCACACCCCTCACACCCCTCACTACCCCTCAACCACCCTCACACCCCTCACCCTCAATCCCCCTCACCCTCACACCCCCTCACCCTCACACCCCCTCACACACTCTCACCCTCACACCCCTCACATACCCTCACACACCGTCACTCACCCTCACTCACACACCTTCACTCACCCTCACCCTCACTCACCCTCACACCCCCTCACCCTCACACCCCTCACCCTCACACCCCCCACTCTCACACACCCTCACCCCCCTCACCCTCACACCCCCTCTCACCCTCACACAGCCTCACTCACTCTCACACCCTCACACCCCCTCACCCTCACACCCCCTCACCCTCTCACCCTCACACACCATCACCCTAAAAAACCCTCACCCTCACACACCCTCACCCCCCTCACCCTCACTCACCCTCACTCACCCTCACACACACTCACACACACACCCTCACATACCCTCACCAGCATAGCATAACAAAACATAGCATAACGAAACACAGCATAGCATAGCATAACAAACAAAAGCATAGGATAGCAAAAGCACAGCATAACAAAACAAAGCATAGGATAGCAAAACAAAACATAGCATAACAAAACAAAACATAGCATAGCAAAACACAACAAAGCATAGCATAGCATAACAAAACACAACAAAACATAGCATAGCATAACAAAACATAGCATAACAAAACAAAAGCATAACATAACAAAACATAGCAAAACAAAACATATCATAGTAAAACAACAAAACATAGCATAGCATAACATAACACACCAAAACATAGCAGAACAAAACATAGCTTAACATAACATAAAACAAAGCATAGCATAACAAAACATAGCATAACAAAACATAGCAAAACATAGAATAGCATAACAAAACAAACCATAGCATAACATAACAAAGAATAGCAAAACAAAACATAGCATAGTAAAACAAAACATAGCATAGTAAAACAAAACATAGCATAGTAAAACAAAACATAGCATAACATAACACAACAAAACAGCAGAACAAAACAGCATAACATAACAAAACATAGCATAACATAACATAAAACAAAGCATAGCATAACAAAACATAGCATAACAAAACATAGCCAAACACAACAAAATATAGCATAGCATAACTAAACACAACAAAACATAGCATACATAACAAAACACAGCATTGCAAAGCATAGCAAAACATAGCATAGCATAGCAAAAGAAAACACAACAAAACAGCATAGCATAACAAAACACAACATAGCATAGCATAACAAAACAAAGCTTAGCATAACAAAACATAGTATAACTAAGCATAGCATAGCATAACAAAACATAGCATAACAAAACATAGCATAGCAAAACAAAGCATAGCATAATAAAACACAACAAAACATAGCATAGCATAACAAATCATAGCAAAACACAACAAAGCATAACAAAACAAAGCATAGGATAGCAAAACTAAACATAGCATACCATAACATAACAAAACAAAGCATAGGATAGCAAAACAAAACATAGCATAACATAACAAAACATAACATAACAAAACATAGCATAACAAAACACAACAACACATAGCAGAACAAAACATAGCACAACATAACTTAAAACAGCATAGCATAACAAAACAGCAAAACAACAAAACATAGCATAGCATAACAACACAAAACAAAACATAGCATACATAACAAAACAAAACATCGCATTGCAAAGCATAGCAAAATCTAGCATAGCATAACAAAACACAACAAAACATAGCATAGCGTAACAACACAAAACAAAACATAGCATACATAACAAAACATCGCATTGCAAAGCATAGCAAAACCTAGCATAGCATAACAAAACACAACAAAACATAGCATAGCATAACAAAATACAACATAGCATAGCATAACAAAACACAACATAGCATAGCCTAACAAAACAATGCTTGGCATAGCATAACAAAGCATAGCATAACAAAGCATAGCATAACAAAACATAGCATAGCAAAACAAAGCATAGCATAATAAAACACAATAAAACATAGCATAGCATAACAAAAAATAGCATAACAAAGCATAGCATATCAAAACACAACAAAACATAGCATAGCATAACAAAACACAACAAAACATAGCATAGCATAACAAAACAAAGCATAGGATAGCAAAACTAAACATAGCATAGCATAACAAAACAAAGCATAGGATAGCAAAACAAAACATAGCATAGCATAACAAAACATTGCATAACATGACAAAACATAGCATAACAAAACACAACAACACATAGCATAACAAAACATAGCAAAACACAACAAAACATAGCATAGCTTAACAAAACACAACAAAACATAGCACAGCAAAACAAAACTTATAATAGCATAGCAAAACATAGCATATTAAACACAACAAAACATAGCATAGCATAACAAAACATAGCATAGCAAAACAAAGCATAGCATAATAAAACACATCATATAGCATAGCATAACAAAACATAGCATAGCACAACAAAGCATAGCATAGCAAAACATAGCATAGCATAACAAAGCATAGCATAGCATAACAAAACATAGCATAACAAAACATAGCATAGCAAAACAAAGCATAGTATAGCAAAACACAACATAACATAGCATAACAAAGCATAGCATAGCATAACAAACACAACAAAACATAGCATAGCATAACAAAACAAAGCATAGGATAGCAAAACATAATATAGCATAATAAAACAAAGCATAACAAAACATTGCATAGCATAACAAAATATAGCATAACATAACAAAACATAGCATAGCAAAACAAAACACAACAAAGCATTGCATAGCATAACAAAACAAAGCATAGGATAGCAAAAAAACATAGCATAGCATAACAAAACAAAGCATAGAATAGCAAAACAAAACATTGCATAGCACAACAAAACATAGCATAACATAACAAAACATAGCATAGCATAACAAAACACATAACACATAACATAACAAAACATAGCAAAACACAACAAAACATAGCATAGCTTAACACAACAAAACATAGCATAACAAAACAAAACATATCATAGCCTAGCAAAACATAGCATACCAAACACAACAAAACATATCATAGCATAACAAAACATAGCATTGCAAAACAAAGCATAACACACACAACCACACACACACAACCACGCACACACAACCACAACCACACACACAACCACACACACAACTATCTATCTATCTATCTATCTATCGCCCTCACTCTATCTATCTATCTATCTATCTTTCTATCTATCTATCTATCTATCTATCTATCTATCTATCTATCTATCTATCTATCTTTCTATCTATCTATCTATCTATCTATCGCCTTCAGTCTATCTATCGCCCTCACTCTATCTATCGCCCTCACTCTATCTATCAATCTATCTATCGCCCTCACTCTATCTATCGCCCTCACTATCTATCTATTGCCCTCACTATCTATCTATCTCCCTCCCTCCCTCTATCTATCTATCGCCCTCACTCTATCTATCGCCCTCACCCTATCTATCGCCCTCACTCTATCGCTCGCCCTCACTTTATCTATTGCCCTCACTCTATCGCCCTCACTCTATCTATCGCCCTCACTCTATCTTGCTATCGCCCTCACTCTATCTATCTATCTATTGCCCTCACTATCTATCTATCACCCTCACTCTATCTATCTATCTATCTATTGCCCTCACTATCTATCTATTGCCCTCACTATCTATCGCCCTCACTCTATCTATCTATCTATCGCCCTCATTCTATCTATCTATTTATCTAGATACTGATCGCCATCACTCTATCTATCTGTCTAGCTATCTATCGCCCTCACTCTATCTATCTATCTATCTATCTATCTATCTATCTATCTATCTATCTCGCTCACTCAATCTCTCTATCGCCCTCCCTCACTCTATCTATCGCCCTCCCTCCCTCTATCTATCTATCGCCCTCACTCTATCTATCTATCGCCCTCACTCTATCTATCTATCCCACTCACTCTATCTATCGCATCACCACAGCATCACTAAGGGGCACAACAACATCACTATGCGCTACCACAGGATCATTGAATGCCACAGCATCACTAGTCGCCACCACAACATCACTCAGCGCCACCACAGCATCAATCTGTGCAACCATTCAACAACAACTGGGTCAAATAGGTTCTCTCAATGTTTCAAGCTTTATTACAAATGTCACAAAAAGAGGTTAGTATTTCACTTATGTTCTTGGATTTTCGTCACAATAAAATACACTGAACATATTCTTCACAAAAGTTATTTACAAAAGTTTAAGCTATTGCCATTATAAATTACAATACCTTTTATTTAAGTATTAATTATTTAAAAAATTAAAAGCCATTGTTATTTGTAATATCAATACATCTAAGTCACGTGAATACAACACATATTGCATTACAAATGCTATAGGTGTCGCAAGTTATAACTATTGGCATTGTAAATGACAAAGCTATTATTTTTGCTATTTTCAAAACCAACACATAAATAAAAAATGTGTCATTTACAATACCAATAGCTCACACTTTCCTAATGCGAGACCTTATGCATTGCAAATGCTTGTTAATTACTCCATCCCGATTCAACACTATAATAAATGCACTCATCTTATATCTATTTACCTCTAACCCTGGGTTCCGGGGTAATGCATCGCTGTAAAGTACTTGAACATCTCAGTAGTGGTGGTAAGCTTTGTACAATAGATGCGATTCTGTAATCCCTGTATAAATGCATGTCTCTAATTTCTTTATAATCAGTGACTAGTGACGTACTCAGTTGCTGATTATAAAGTTATGGAACTCCTCGATGACTTGCAATATACCTGTAATGTATGGCAGGGGGTACTTTATCCCTTATATAAATGGAACTTAAACTAATTCAGGGGGCAGAGCTACTTACACAACCTCTATCAGTAAGGCATCCCCCTCACTATTAAAGATGAGGTACTGAGGAGTTTTCCCTCTCACTGCTGCTGTTTTGTGTGGAAACCTCCTGAGTCATCAAAGGCAGGAGCGCCCGACCAGGTGTGCAGTGGTTTCATTGGTGGAGCCACAGCTCGGAGTTTAGCCGAAACCTCAAAGACAGTATCATTAGCATGTCTTTCTCACGTGAAGGCGACGGCCATCTTGATATATAAAGCTTCTCTGTTCAGTACAGCGAGTTATTGTAAACGTCTACTAACGGGGTTTACTCATACACAACAATTATAAAATTAGCTTTTTTAGTGGTCGACAAAATGAAACGTCCAATTTGCTTTGTTAACTAACATACACGTACATGAAGTGTTCGTTCTATCTAGACTGAAAAGCATATTTCTAAATTGAAAGTGCATATATTTATATTTTACTTCATATTAAATGTGTACATTTTTCATATTAAATTTGTACACTTAGCCGAAATAATGGCCGACCAAGATGGCCGACCAAGATGGCCGTTATGTTTTCTATTTTAGTAACAACGAAGTCGCTTGCTGTTTGTGGGAGCGTCAGCCAATCGACGTCCGGGGGCGGGCGCGCGCGCTCCTGTCACAACCGCCCTCCTCTTTGCACAGTTGAGTGAGGCGGCAGAGGCTGAGTTGTAGTCGGAGCTGACAGCGAGGGAAGAGCGGAGCCTGCCCGGACCCCTGGCCGCCTTAGCATCCGCTCCCAGTCCCTGCGCGAAGATGAGTGGCGCCCGCAGCCTGTGCACCCTGCAGCAGCTGAAGCCCGAGGCGGACTCGGTGAGTAGGCACAAGTGCGGGTTGTCTGTATTTGGATAACACCACTGTCATAACTCCTTTGAGCCCAGGTATGGCAAAAATAAATTACGCACTTTTCTGTTTTTGCTTCAAATCCCTCCCCTGGGCTCTAGCTATTCCTTTCTCTCGTGTGTGAGAAAAATGTGAAAGCGCTGTGTTTTTTTCTGTTGAATTAATGGCGCTGGTATGTTTGTCTTTCATCCACGGTGCCGGTAACTGCCTGACTCTCTGATTAGACTTTGCTTTATTTGTTTAAGTGGAGCGAAAGTGATCGTATTAAAAATATTTGTACTTTTAAAGTTATAATTAACCTGCCATGATGGTAGCCGTAAGCCATTAGTGATTTATGACATATTGGTGATTTATAATTTACACCCTAAAGTGACGAATACTGTAAATGTACCCCTCTCTTAAGAGGCCAGTTTTTGTACAACTTTTGAACAACTTTAGCCTTGGGCAAGTTCGAATTGGCTGTAAATTGCTTGTAATATTTTAGGTGGCATTTGCTGCTGATGTCATGGGGTACTAACACACAGGTTATTGCTTCGTTATAGATGACGCATTATAACACCTCCTTTATAGTCCTGTGAGGGAAGTACAATTTAATTCCACTAGGCCCTGGATGTATTGCTTGCCAGGATTGTAGACCGAATCGACTTTCTGCCTATCAATGACTGGTGTAGTGAGGTTTCAAGAGGCGCCTCTGGTCATACGTTGATTGCAGAGATATTTCTGGGGGTGCTCTGCCAGAGACAGCTGGGTTACACTATGGTACAGGAGGTGTATTGGCATAGTCTAGTAAAGGGTTGGGTTACATCAATTGACGTAAATCGCACAAAATACAAGTGCAGAGTTTGGTTGCACCGAAGGCCCTTGCCATTGTCTTAGAACACACACAGTGTCACGGTAGTGCAAGTTTGCATTCAACCGCAGGGATATCTGATTCAATCACATAGTTTGAACCTTGGTTTGACCCAGATAGTTATGGGATATGTCCGTGGGCAGAATTTTTTCAAAGTAGTGAATTTTCAACCGAAGGGAGGACAGGCTTGCATTGTAGTTGTTAACTGGTGCTTGTGTGCATTCTCAAAGTGTAACATAATATGCATTTACAAAAGCTCACCATGACTCCAGGGTGCTGAATAATACGTTTATTGTTAACCAGTTCAGTGGGCCTCATCTCATTGACCTGAAGGATGAAAGCCTAAATGGGACTGCGTGGATCCTATAAGGTCAGACAGATTACTGGAGTGGATGCATTCGCCCTCTGAGCCACCGGACTTGACTGGTCTCAGCAGCACCCCTCTTGCCTACGCTTCGAAGCTGGGTGTGCCGTAGTATATGAGGTAGCTTTGTGCTAACTCCCTAAATAACAGGTTTTGCATGGAGCAGAGATTTGTGGCTGTTAGCGAGCAGCCTGCGAGTAATTCTGCTAAGGGCTGAATCATATGGCTTTCTCTAAGCCGCAGCCTTTGAGAAAATACACGTCACAATGGCTAATGTCGCTAGAAAATTTCAGCAACCCTCACATTTTTAGGTTAGCCACCGGTTTAAAAAGTATTACTTTAATGTTACCATTCAACAAGCATGGGAGTAGTTGCTGGCAAATATTACTCAGTGGATATTTAAAGGTCCATCTGGCGAATGATGTAATGCATTTCAAAACTCCAGGTGACATCATCAAATAAATCAACTAACTAGAATGCCTGTTGGTTAGAGATGCAGGACAGGGTAAAGAGTGCAGTGTTTTTCCCTCCACGTTAGATGGCTCTTTAACTTCCACAAAGACGGCAGGAGTCCTATTGGTTTATATTTGTAGAGTATGGCTGTTTAATATTAATATTGCATGCTCGCATGTCGTTTTCGGTTGTATTTTGCGCTTGTACGATGGCAGTGCAAGATCTGGGGTTTGTGATTAAAAACAATTTGTCGACCATTTTGACTTTCGGGCCTCTGTAACGAGTGGATGACTTGTGATAAAAAAACTTCTCCCCAAATTCGCCAGAGTATGGAAAGGCAGTTTATTTTCCTACAGTATCAAGTCATGAATAGCGGTGACAAGTACGGGGCATCCATTGAAGGGGCCCCTTACTCACCATCATATGGATAGGCATCCTCTGCAAATATCAGTTTCCTTAGAGATGTATTTCTGCCTGTTCTCCACGATTCTTGCTCACACACAAGGTAACTTCACCCATAGGTCAGACAAGTCACAGTTCCAGAAGCACAGCATTGTTTTCTCACACCTTGCTGTGCAGCAACATGATTGGAAAACCTCTCTAAAACACAACACCCAAATGTTCCACATAGGCTACGCTATAGATCCAAACTCTATAGACCATGCACATCATACAGGATAACCTAATCCTTGACTGTACAGAAGCATAAATGAGGGTCAATTGTAGTATTCGGCCGCATATAAATGCTACGTTATGATACTTAAAACATAAAAACTTATTGACATGAGAGATTTTACAAATGACTGCAGCGTAACAATGTGGATGAGCCCAGATGCCAGCAAAGGCCTTGTCCTTCTCTTAAAACACTATACACACATACTGTATAGCATGCCTGAACACCTTCCATTCATTTATTATTGTTTGAATTTGTTGGGCGTTTAGCTACCCAAAAATCTTTTCCCGGCGCCAAAATTTGAAAATTTGAGATTTTCCTTCTGCTCATCTGACTGACAGTTTGCTCGCCAGGTACATAACAAACCTGGGTTTTAATATTCTTCCTAAGAGTGTGCCGACAGTGACGTACATCCATATCCAAGTGTAACGCTCTCTTTTACGTCAGAACCGATAAGTGCTGATGGCCATACAGGCCTGGCTCCATGCCCGAAGCAAATCTTCATGTAAATAAATGATAATGTGGCGGGCTCTTGTGAAATTGGCAGTTTCGATGTTGACAGCCACACCCGTCTGAGCTAAACAGGGTAATCTAGAGTCCTTGTTAATTCCTTGGCATGCATTGAGGGATGACGCAGCCGTGTTTTTCGGATCAGAAGTGCATACCCAAAGAGATGATATTCAGTCGCTTGGTAGCCATTTCGTTTCCCACATTACCAATGCTGTGCTTCCTTTGTCCAGTTTAAATCTGTGAGTGTGGTTATGAAGGTTTTATTATTTTTATTTTTTTGGGGGGTTGAGGTCATGCTTTTGCCTTTCTTACACTTTGTTATTGGTTTACCTCTTCCTCCTGAAATCAGACAAATGTGGATACAAGCTGGATTTTCTTTTTTTCCCTTTTGTTTGGCCTAATTTTTATGAATAAGTGATACTAAACCTGCGAGGGATTAAGAAAGTACTACATAGTTCTTGGCCAATGAGGAAACTGCATTTTGGGGAGATACATGTTTGGAAATGCAGATAAGTGTGGCAAAAGGTATTGCAAATATTTCGAAAGGCCGACAAAGTAGTGGGAGTATTGCTGTTTACCTCATTTGCATTATATTACTCCCTGCTACTAAAATTGTCTTGGGAGTGTCCATAGATGCTCTTCGAGATACCTCTTATGAATTAGTAAAGTCCAGCCTTGGAACAGTTTCTTTAGGTGTAGGTGGCATTCTAGCTTGTAAAACCGGCTTTGTGATTCACTTATCAGTTTTGCTGGAAGGAGTTTCAGATGTATGCCCTGCATAATCTTGGTGAATAATTGACAATATGGGTTGCCCAAGTTCAAGATGATTGCTCAAGCAGGAAACCGTAATTTAATGCAGACGTTCTCCAAAATAGTCACCAGCCCAAATTAATACAATTGAGTTTAAAACCCTACATTTTTCCACTTAAGTGTTAACATTTAAATGTTAATTGAATTCCCCGTAATTGGGTGACCTTGTTGGAGAGATTGCCCGTTAAGGTATATTTGAACTTGTGATAGAAGAAATATTGTTAATAAACTCAATATATTTAACTGTTTTGTAAGGTATCTTGGCGCTGCACAATCCAACCATAAAATAAGACCTATCAAAGTAAATTCCAAAAAAACTGAATGAGAAAAGTGTGAGGTATAACAAAAATGTAAACACTAATATCATTAATCTAAAATATACAAATGTAAAAACAGCTAATTAAATAACATCAAAGGCCACTGCAAATTAATTGTCCATGTAATTTGCAACAGCTTTATGTACCTACATATTTTTTTAAAGAGAAAAACGTTTAACTTGTGCAACATTGTAATATCAAAATAAAGGGGCCGATTAGGATGGCGGGGGCAATCCGCCCGCCATCCTCACTGAAACGACCCCCGCCAAATTAGGGTGGCTGGGTGGTCCGCGGCGGACAGGAAGACCGTCCGTCGCTTTTCCGCCACGGTCGCCTTGCGACTGTGGCGGAAAAGGTCTAATATGGTGGCGGTGTCTATCAGACACCGGCAGCCATATTAGGATGGGCTTTGGGGAATGCCTTTCCGAGGCATGCAGAGACTCCCTGCGGGGGCCCATTGCGGGCCCCCTGGGACTCCGGGGGTGCACATGGGGGGTACCTATGGTACCCCCCCGCATTTCAAAGTGCAACATGGCAGGCACCACGCGGTGCCTGTCATGTTGTGCTTTGAAACGCACAACATGCTTTTTTTAGTATTGCGGCGGGCGTTGCTTTTTAGCACCGCCCGCCGCAATGATAAAAATGCGGGATGCACCCGCCACTGTGGCGGGTGCATCCTAATTCAGAGGACGGGACCCCCGCCACTATGGCGGACGGTCCCGTTGTCCGACAGGATGGCGGGCGGACAAAGTCCGCCCGTCATCCTAATGGGCCCCAAGTCTTGATCTTAACCGGGCAACCTTATCGTCCTTGGCATGAATTAAAAAAGTGGCTATACTTATAAAACTGAATGATGGCATTTTTATCTGATCGCATGTGCACATCCTCTTTAAATAGAAGTGCCCTTCAGGGCAGGGGCTGCTAGGCCAAAGCTTTACTTGCTAGTGCTTTTATAGTTACGTTTTTTTTATCCTTCTGTTTCATAATTTTTTTTTTAACTGTCTTTAGGTTACAGTAATTCAAAGTATATATTAGATTTTCTTTGCGCCATTAAGAATCCGATTCACCTGTGAGGTACATTAAAACTAAAAATGATTATTTTTGCTTGATATAGGACTACCTTCCAGCTAGCAAGCATCTAATGCATGTTTTTGCTAAAATTATGTGTAATGGTTAGGTTTTTTTACCCTTTTTTTCTCCTTTATTTTTATGAGCACGTGGCTGCCGTATTTTGGGAGTGGCATTGTTTGTTTTTGTATCGTATGCTTCCATCAGAAAAAAAGTTGCACCAGTCTAGCTATGGACAGAGCTCTTTGGCTTTGCCAATGTTTGTCTTTTTATGGTGTTTGTGTTTTAGATCAAAGATGGCCAATGGTGAGAGAACTCTCAGATGTTCATGGTCAAAAAGAAATAGACATGCCCTCAAGCAACTTGTGCTTGTCTGAGGATCAGGAATGGCTCCTATCAATTATTATTAAATATTTAAATTCAGGCCTGAGCGCTGATTGGTATATGTTAGTGGAATGAACTGTTATGCTTGTGGTCCAATACATATTTAATTGCTATTATCTTGAGAAACGCTTAAGATTCACATTTTGAAATTCCACATTTTACAAACTTCTTTTCAATGCCACCTTGGTGTAGATCTGGCCAGTAGATTAGACTATCACGAAGAGCAAATATTAAATTGTGGGAAGGGGAATTTGTTCATCTACTCCAGAAATATGTTTTGTCCCTGAATAACTTTGACCACATCTGCACCTTGTTAACAAAATATAAAATGTCATTCCCTTCCTAAAGACCGGATGAAAGAACACTGGATATATGCTCCCAAGAGAGGTGAATTGAAAAAAGTTACTTTGGGCCATTTTTTTGGCCTATAGAATGGCATGTGTGCGTTTCAAGGGTTATATTTGTAATATTCTGTCTCCAGTAACTGAAATTAAACTTTCTGTGCTATCTCCTGCTAACTCTAATAGTTGGAAGAGGATCACGTTACTTTGTGAATACTTAAAGTCCCTGTTGGTAGTGTGGTTTGTGTGTGCATTTATTTATGCATGTGTTAAATAATTAAGCAGAAGCACCTTATTTATTTGGCTTGAGGTGTTTTGTTGCCACCATAGAATACACGTCTCCACTAGGTGTTTGCCCGCCTTTGCCTTGTGTGGTGTTCTGGCTTCCTGTAGTAGCAAATGACATGTTATAAAGTGAGGTCTGCCTAGCAGCTGCATGTAGAGTGTTTAATGGAAGCCAGAGGTGTACCTGCTCCTACCTCAATAAAGGGCATTTCCATCCTCCAGGTGTAAAAGGGTGAGGACATTGACGTCTGCTCCAATGTTTGATTCAGAACTAGGGTTTTTGTAATCCTTCCTGAACACTTTGTCTATACACCAATTAGTTGTTAATAACATACACAGTGAATGTGTTTGAGGAAAAGACACTGACCATTCACAGCTCTTTTTAATAAAAACATTTTGGATTATTATTTACAGTTATCGAACACCAACAGCCTCTGTTTTATTTACATTTATTTTTCAGTTCTATATAGCGCAGACTATGTTAGATGGGTGTCCAAGTGCTTTACATGAGAACAGTCATAAATTCATAAACACTTTAGTTTTGTTACATGATATATTCGAGAAGACCGCTTTGGGGTTGCAATTTATAGTCGGTCACAGTCTATTACTTTGAAGCAGTTTGGGTATGTTATCTGGTTCAATAATAGTAAGATGTGGGCATCCAGACATATAGCCTGCCCCAAGCTTTGCAGGAGTGCCCACTGCCTACGGGCCACTACCAGTTCATTCCAAGCTCATCTGGTGCCCCATCTACCAGGTTCACAGTGATCTCGTCAGGAATTCAGTGTAGTGACACCCCTCTTCTCTCCACTTTTGTTCCGACCTTTGGATGGAAATATTGATAATTGTATTAACATTCTCTATTACAGTGACACAGTGAAAAGTATGTATTTCATTATAGTCCATCTATTATTATGATGACTTAAGAGAATTGTGGTGCATGGGGGGGGCAGCCATTTTTTTCCTTTAAAATGCCTGCAGCTGACCTAGAATGGCTTTTTAAGCCAGTACCACAAGGTTGCAAACTAGAATTTGTTGTGTTGCTAGATCCAGCAAAAGCAGTTAACCACCCTACCACACGAAGCAAGGTAACACACCGTGCCGCCTCCAAGAGTGATGCCTCCACAGCTTGTCAGTCCCAGGTACGGATGCAGATCGATGCCCAGCCCAAGTTGCGCCTCATTTCAGGCTACTGTCCTGACGGCTTACGTGATTGTTAGAGCAGCCCCTTCCAAACCTCTGGCAGTTTTGTTGCGTTAGAAAAGGTAATGACTTTGGCAGCAGAAAGAGGATCGTCATTTTATCATGTACTATTGCTTTTACATCATCAGGAATATGGTATTGTAAAAAAAGAGATGTGGGTGACTCTTCCATGGGTTTGTTAGTTGGAGCCTAGCAGGAATGGTTTTGAAGGTGATTCACAGCAGCATCCTGTGTGAGCCAAATGTCACACCAGGGTGCTGGTGGAGTGATGTTGGAGCAGGAGTCAGAGTTGGGAAGTGGAGGTCAATCGATAATCTGTCTTGGAATCGAGCAAGTGGAAGGCCATCCTATTTTGAACAGCTGAGATGCAGGCAGATTGTAGCTTGAAGGAGAGAGAGTGGAAGGGTGAGGACAGAGAAGATTCTCTTGTTGGCAAAGAGATGAAAAGAGAAGTCATTGGAGGAAATCTGAAACTGACATTTTTATTTTATTTGTAATCGATTCGTGACAACTATGGACCCTGTTTATGAAGAACTGCGAGACTCTGACAAAGTGCCACTGACTGTATCCAGAAACTCCTGTCTAGGAACTGGTGTGAAAACCAACTTGTACTGATCCTTAAAAATGGAACTCTAAAAGAGGCTAGGCAGTGTGAGCACACTGCCATCCTCACTGTATGCATTACGACAGCAGAAAACATGCACTTCCCCAAGCCTGTCTACATGCCACATCGCCTCTATGCAGCACTTTATTGAAACAGATTGACACCAGAATTAAGCCACAAGAAAAAACTGTAGATACAGAAATCTTTAGAGGTAAAATCACCAAATAAAATTGGTAGGTCTATGGAAATGCATATTGTAAAGGAAGTGCCAGTTTAATTGAGGCTACGTGTATCTGTGAAAATATAGGCAATTATATCAAGCGCTTAAGTCCCTCTTCTCTGTGAAATGAGGACAATAGTCAATTCATGTACGATCTGGCCCTGATTCTCGGTCCCTTGCTTAGTATTAGGCTACAGTGGTTACTGTTTCTGCACCAGTCATCTCATTCTACACACATTGCCTCATCCGCAATCGAAACTGTGCACCCTCCAGATTCCTGGTCTGATCACCCATCACTTGAAAGTCCTGCACTGAAAGTTCTACAGTGCTTGGTTGTGTACAACCCTTTCAGCCAGGAAGATCTGCACCAAGCCTCATCCAATTGACGTCATCCGAACCAAGTATGCTGGGAGCTATCAAGGGATCTCTTTGTCAAAGTGGGTACTGTTTGTTCAGTGGTGTCATTGTGTGTCCTGCAATGGCCTCCACTATCTCTTTCCACACCTGTCTGGCACGTTGGCTTTTGCTCATTCAAGCATTATATCTGCTTTCCCTTGATTAATGTGCGCCATGTTTGTTCACAGCTCAATAAACAGAAAAACAAATGTCAGAGAACATTGTGGCAGCAGAGGTGGTCGATGCCGATAACAGGCCTGCGTGATGTGAAATGTAAAGGAAATTAAGAGAAAAACGATGGTTCTCAATGGAGTTTGTTTTTCAGCTGTTTGTTTTCAAGGGGTTAAACATGTATAGATTACTTTGTTGTTGTTGTCCTGTAGCAGCAGACCCTAAAGCTTTTGGGAATTGTGTACCTAATTTCACAGACGAGCCTAACCTGGTTGAGATGCATCACCTGTGATTAAACAACCGTGTTCAGTCAAAGGTCTAACCAGTCGCTAGGTCTAGTTTTTGTTGATTAACTAAAGTTAAACTAGCAATTGTAAAATGTTGTCTTTGGACAATGTGTGTCTCGCTGGCAAAGCAGGACTCTGAGGCCTACTGGTGTGAGTCATTTTACAATTGCCTCTCTACTGCATTCATGGAAGAACATGCTTTTTGTTTTAACTGTAAATATTTTACCCCTCTAGAAAAACAAAATACATCTTTAGTAATGAGCAATAGACCCTTCAAAATAAAAGATAGTACACAGATTTTTCGGGTCAATATTAAAGCATGAAAACTTCTTGTGTGTACTTCAAGCAAAATAAGCCACTAATGAAATATTTTTAGCCACCATTGAAATATTTTCAGCCACCACAAGCACAAAATCACATTGAAAGAAATATCGCAATTGCACATGTGAAGCAGCTGGCCCTCTGTTTAGCCTAACAGGTGTTCGTTGCAGGGGGGGGGGGGGGGGGGTCTTTTTTTAATTTTATTTATTTTATCAAATGTATTTTATTTTTTAATTTTTTAAACAGTACATGATTATCGCTCTGTACTTATTGAAGGATTAAAATGTAGTAGCTAAGTGATTTCATTTATATAAACTAAGCCTCAAAACTCTTCACTGTAGTTCCGAACCAGTACAGTAGGTCCTGTGAGCAATCTAACAGACGTGACGGGGATTTTCTGCAGTAATATCAGCGTAATCAAACATTCACAAATACAAAGATTGCAGATTAACAAGATTGAAAAAAATTAAATTCAACAATAAACACCAAAGGGTTCCTCTTGGTTGACTTTATTGTAGAGTATGTATTTCTATATTAAATACAGCAACAGTGGTTTGTTCTGGCATCTCAAAAGCGTTGAGAGATACTGTAATCATGCAGACATGCTAACACAAAGCGGGTTTTGTGGCAGTGATAGTGACTCGAAAGTACTGTGCTTCTGAGGGTAAGTGCTGTGAAGTGGTACTTCTTTCCTCCTGGCCCCAGCACCTTTATCGACACCTGTTTTGTGTTTATTTGTGTTCAATAGTAATAGCAAATATCAAACCGGTAATACAAGTGTACACAGGGGCGTGTAGCGATGTAATTAACCAGAAATATCCGTTCATGCCCATTTGGAGTGCCGAGGAAGGTTCCTTGCTATGGAAACCTGTAACCCTGCGATGGGACAACACGTCTCTGAGGTTGAGACGTCATTAGGATGGTTACTGTAGTGGTAAACAAAGCAAGTGTGGCGGTAAGCCCTCCCCTGGGGTGAACATGTCTTACTGAAGAGTTAAGAAGCAGCCGTCTGCATCAGTGAGCGCTCCTTGGGGCTTTACTAAATCAAAACCAAATAATTGACCTCACAGGTTGGTTTGGTGGTGAAGCCCTGAGCTGGTGAGGAGGTTGCATGCCCTGCTGGCCAGTCCTTTAATACAGTGCTGCATGCCTATCACTTGTTTCATTGGGAGATCAGAGTGGTACTTCATGTCTCTGGTACCGACTGGCTCCAGGCGCAGGGAAATCTGGTCGCGATCTGCCCCTGCGACCATGTTCATCAAGTTGAGGTTAAGGCCTCCCTCAGCAAGACTAATTGCCAGGTTGGCTTTCATTGACCGAGGAATGCAAAGTTATGGGTGGAGTGCTTAAATTAATCTCAGAGAAAAGTAATTACTTGGTGCCGCATTCCATTCCATTGTTTTTTTGATCTCTGTATTACTAGAGATAAGACTAGCTTCACTGGTACTGGAACACACTAACCATGGAGGGCACATTTTCCTACTTACTTCCATTACCCTACTTGAGGTGGGTGGGTTCTCTAATCCATTAAAACAACCATTTTATTCCATAGCTTTTTCCTAAAGTGCCTACCTCCCCTGCATGTGCAATGCACAGCCTTTGTTTGAAACGGGTGGCACGGGGTAATGCCAAAAGCAGTTGCTTATGACCAACCCTGTCGACCTGGTTTAGAATACGACTCTTAAAGATGGCGAAAGATGCGTGCGTGTGTTCCCTTCTGTTACATCTTTGGTGCGAGTTGGTCGACTGCCTGGGTCACCTTCATTCCCTGCTCAAATGGGCTTTTAATCTAATCTTCAAATTGAGGATTTTTGGTTCAAGTTTAAGCTTCTCTTACAAAGGTGGTGCCACAAGCAATATTTTGTTCAGTCCCCCCCCCCCCCCCCCCCATTTTTTGGGTTTCGCCTGCCGAAGGCTGCTGCGCAGCCTTTCAGCGCAGGTGAAATCCTATGTCGACACTAAGCACTTCGGGAACGTCCCCCGGCTCTCATTGGCTAGCTCCATAAATGGAGGCTAGCCATTGGGTGCCGGATCTGTCCGTCAAGGCCGGACCAGATTCGGGGGCGTTCCCGAGATTTTTTCCCAGGGCGGAGTTACGTTTTTTCCCGTTCCCTCCCCTTTCACTGAAAGTGAATTCAGATGCGCTGTCCATTCCCGCCCCCTCCGTGTGCCTTTCCGCCCCCCTCGCTGTCCTGTGCACGTTTCCCGCCGTCCGTGTCCTCTCCCGCCCCCCTCCCGCCGTCCGTGTCCTCTCCCGCCCCCCTCCCGCCGTTCGTGTCCTCTCCCGCCCTCCTCCCGTGTCCTCTCCCGCCCCCTGTGTCCTCGTAGCTGCTTGTTTTTTTTACCATCAAACCAGGGTTTTGGGATGTCTAATTTCCTTGCTTGCCTTAGGGCCACTGCAGTGCAGCTTTGCTACGACATTGCTCCTATCTTACTTTTTTATAAGCACTGCATAATGCAGTTTTAAATCAACGTAGTGACCTCTCTCACCAGAGACGTTAGCAACGACTATACCCACTTCTACTCAACATGCTTTTAGAAGGTTCATTCAGATTGTGGCAATGGTAGTTTAGGGATGTTCTGGAGTGCCGCGAAAGGCGCCTCTCGCTCTCCGGTGGGATGACATGCCGCCGGGGACCCTGCACTGGAAAAGAGATGTTAGGGACCTGTGCTGGCGCAGGATAATAAAATAGCTCACGTACTGAACCCGGAACAGACGAGTTCGCATCGTTGTCAGTCGGTCAACGTTGCCAGGAGGCGGTTCTTTCCCTTCTCTCCACCCTGAGCAGAAAGGTTGGGGTTAGTTACAGTCAAATACTTTGGAGGGATCAGGCAACATTGACGTAAAGTTTGATAGCAGGAGTCGGGGGGTCTGCAGATACAACAAAATGCGTTTTTAGTCTCACAATTTAGTAGTCGAGAAATAATTCGCACCGAGCCCCAGCGTATTAGGTCAGACCCGAGAGATAACAAACTGTGGCTTCCTCGTAAAGTCTCAGTTGGTCTAATTAGGGGCCAGTATGACTTTGAAAGCTTATACGCTCAGGTCGTCTCTATATAATCTTTATTTGCTAGTTAGAGCCTCGGAGTCGGAGCAGAGGCGGGGTGACCGGGACCCCAGCCCTGCGGTTGGAACTGTGGTGGGACAGTGAGAGGCGTCTGTCCCCATAGCAGGCACAGGAGTTGAGGACTGCGGGACCGACCCTCAATGAGGGCCCCCTCTCGGACCGCTGCCCCGCATGGAGCACCCGTGCGTTATTCCTCCGGCTAGGGAGGAAGGTGTCCAGTCACTCCCGAGTCCCTCTCCATCTTAAGCAGTCACACGAGTTGAGGCCGGCCGAAGGACCCTCAAAGGGCCGCTGTCACTGTCCGGCATTAGCCTCGCGCTCCTGTGCTAGCCGGCCCGGGAGGGGTCGCGGGACGGAGCAGTGGGTCGCTACGCCCTCTCCAGCAGGCTCGGGATTTGAGGGTGACCGGGACCCTGAAGGTGCCGCAGCCGCTCTGACAGCCGCCCAGCCCTGTGAGGTGCTCGGGTTACCGCGCGGGTGTCTGCGCGCACAGGAGATCCCCGGTGGTCAGCGGAACACAGGTTAAAAACTCCCGACTTAGGAAATAAAGCGCTTCGCAACAAGTACATGCATTGTTATGAACACAACAAACTTTGAGGCGCAACTCAATCTTCAGACTAGAATTCTTAGAACATATTTATAGAGGCAGCAACCATAAAAACTGTGAAGCAGTTACAGCTCGGTTTTACATTTGAAAGACACATCTAGCAGCTTGAGTAACAAACAATGTGGCTGGTATAAACAATCTTGTGACCAGTGTAAATTTTGTGTGACAGTTATATTACTTCTCCAAAGGCGAAACCATTGCATTGTAAATGCTTGTTTTTTAAGTGTTGCCTAATCTCAGAGCAGTAGTGTAACTGTCTTGTAGCCTACAGCGACATTTGGGACAGTTGTTTTGAAATGTACTACTAAAGGACGCCTAGCTCTTTCATGTGGTGTGTTTGAATTGTATCACAGAGCTGAAGGGAGTGTGGTTGTGTAGACGGGATATTCAGACGTTTTGCGTGCTCACATTATGAAATATACATTTTATTCATTTAAATAAGTAATTAAAGTCTGTTCCACTATCATCACATTTCTTGTGTTTGCTGATGAGAAGCTTCTACATCCTTCAGTTCACACCAAGGCAACCCGATAAAACGTACTAAGAGCACATAGGAAATTACAACCCCATCCTTACAGGCCACTTGTCAGACACTTCTTTCTGAAGCACCTGGTCAAGGTATGAAGTTGAATGGAAATATAACTACAGTGCAATGTGGTACCCCTTCTCTCATGACAGTAAATTACTTGTGTGGTGTGTATCTGTTTATCAAGACTGCAACGAGTGGTCGTCCTTTTTATTTTTTATTTTAAGAAAAATGCACGTAGAAGAACACCCTCCTATGAAGTATAAAATATTTAATTTATCCCTGATCTCATTGGGTTGGCGTGTCTCGCGAGATGAGTGTAGACTCCATAATGCACACTGCACACAGACCCCTGGTTAAGCTCTTGGGGCGGGACGTGCCCATCAAGGTAGACATATGTGTGTTGCATTATGGGTCGAGCACTGTTGGTGCACTCTGTGCTGAAGAGCCATATGTGCCTAGAACCAATGTTACAGATGAAGACTTCCTGTAAACAGTTTCCCATGTAAAGCAATGCTGTAAAGGATAGCCTCCCACCAACGTAATTGTATTTGTACAACATGGTTGATGCAATGTCAAGTGTTGTGTAGAACTTAAACAGTGGTTCAACTTATGACGAGGCTGCTGTGTTGCAGAAAGGTACGAGTGTTGCACTAGACACAGATGAAAGTTGTTTAAACTTACCATGGCTCTACTACAGCATGGGGGCTCAACGAGTTCTTACCAAACGTCAGTGTCCTCATCCAGGCACAGTGGCGCTGATTTAATGTTTTCTGAGCACAAGAAAATGAGATGTGCGTTTTGCAGCAATCTTAGGCAGACGTAGCCCAAAAAACGCTGCTTTAGACGTTTTTGTGCTTACTTCAGCGAACAAGCTGAGAGTTCCTTTCACACTCTGGTCATCCTGCTACTCACTCGTGAGGGTCACAAGGCACTGAGGGGGGGGCGGTGATGCGCAGATCCGTTCAGCCGAAGAGCCAGGTCTTGAAAGCCTTCCTGAAGGTGTTCAGGGAGGGGGCGCGTCTGATGTCTGTTGGTAGCTCGTTCCAGGTCTTGGCTGCAATGTGAGAGAACGATCTTCCGCCTGCTCTGGCTCTGTGGATGCGCAGGGTTTCAGCTAGTGCAAGGTTGGCAGATCAGAGGTTTCCTTTGGGTACGTGGAAGTTTAATCTGTCGATAAGGTATTTGGGTCCGTTGTTGTGTATGCATTTGTAGGCGTGAGTGAGGATTTTGAAGGTGACTTTCTTCTTCACGGGGAGCCAGAGGAGTCTCCGCAGGCTGGCTGATGTGTTCGTGCCGGGGATGCCGAGGACGAGTCTGGCCGCGGTGTTCTGTATTGTCTGGAGTTTGCAGAGTAGGGACTTGTTGATGCCGGTGTGGAGAGTGTTTCCATAGTTCAGTCTGCTGGTGATGAGTGCATGGGTGATTGTCTTCCTTGACTCCAGGGGGATACATTTCAAGGTCTTTTGAAGGGTGCGGATGGTGTTGAAGCAGCTGGACGTGACTGCGTTGACCTGTCAGTTCATGGCGAGTGATGAATTGAGTATGATGCTGAGGTTTTTGGCGTGGTCTGAGGGGATTCGGTGGTCTTCCGAGGGCGGTGGACCAACAGGTGTTGTCCCATGCTGAAGTGGTGGTTCCAAGGATAAGGACTTCTGTCTTTTCGGCGTTGAGTTTTAGACAGCTGTTGGTCATCCAGACTGCGACGTCTTGCATTCCTCTCTGGAAGCTGAGTTTTGCGGTGGTGGTGGGGTCTCGGGTGAGGGAGAGGATGAGCTGGGTGTCATCGGCGTAGGATACGATATTGAGGGTGTGTTGTCAGATGATGGTTGCGAGGGGGGCCATGTAGATGTTGAAGATGGCACTCTTTTTATGGCAGTTTTGTGGACCTTTGAAAATTTTTTTTTTATTTTTTTTTTTTAGTTCAGTATAAATTTAAAAGAAAACTTCTCGCATGGTGAGATCGACATTAAACTGGGAATTTCCATAATCAACCACTTCACCAGAGTTACTGCCCTATGTTTGCCTGTCTCCCAAAGTCCACCCTGCTTACCAATTTATTCCTTAGTAATATGTCTCTGCTTGTGTTACAACCATATGAAGCTCTCTCTGCTGTGCTTTGAGAGGCTTTTCCGAGCTTGCTTTTGGTTCAGTTTCCCGAGTTAATCATTGTCTATGTCTTGTTAATGAGCAGTTTTCTCTGTAAACCCATTCCAGATAGTGGTGACTTATCTATTGGCATCAACTTTAAAGCATCCCCATTTACGGGAATCTTCTGTTCACTGCTTGGGGCGTCAGAGCTTGAATCCTTGTCTATGGGCTGTGAAGGAAGTGTTTTTTCTTTCCCCTTATCTGTTGTTGTGAGATTTATTGATTTAATGCTTTCTGAGGAACTAACAGCACTGTAAATCTAAACTAATGGCATTATAGCTCCATATAAATCTGATAACACACACTGAAGCAATACCGATGAGCTGTGGTAACTACTCTCCACAGTATTTGTGGACTCCTCCAGGTTATATGCCTTCTCTTATTCTCCTTACATCATCCCCAGTAATCGCCCGTCCTGTAATTTTCTTGTGCCCGAAGTGAAAAATACATATGAAGATAAGATATTAGAGTTTGAATCCCTGAAGCTATAGTTCTTGAAGGTGTTGGCCTTCATCCACCTCTTCAGTGCTGTCATCTTCTGATGCTCCCACATGTTGCTGAAACTTTAGTTGGGTGTGTACTAATTCCAGGAAAAGCTAAACCGAATTTACCCCCGCCACTTGTGTTGTCATACATTGGTGATGTGCTGGTTACATTGTGTCTACGTTTTTCAGATGTCTACACTCCGGCTTAAGAGCAAGGCGTAACTGTGGTGTAGCTGTAAATCTAACTTCTGATCATCAATCTTTCAGCTGTTCAAATGTCTTGCAGGTACACTCCCCAGAAACTGGGCTGAGCATCATATTAGTCAAAGGCCCCAAGTTATGGAGTACATTATTATTATGCCCTCAGTTTTGAAGTTTGTGATCCGTCTTGATGATTTCATTGTTTGACAGTGAGCTCCCCACTGGAGTCTCTAGGAGGAGACTACTCCTGAAAACCAGTGTGGTGGCTCACCAGCTTTCCCATGCCGTCTCACCCATTGTAGTGTGTTGAGTGACTGCACCTGTGAAGCCTTGTATTCTGCACATTTGGGCATCTGCATACTGAAGTGCATACTATAGCCAACTGTGCTGTTCTCTTGGCCCGCATATACCTCTTAGAATTTGGCACTTTGAAAGGCTTCCTTGGTTTTATCTCAAATAGTGTCTCAAGCCAATTCTGTTAAGCATTGTGCCGCAGGAATCTTGGAAATAGTAAGGCTGCCGTTTTTAAGTAAAGCGAAGGGGCTTTCAGTGAAATCTTCCTACTTAAATAACCTGAGCAGCAGCCTGCTAAACCTGAAACTGAGTACTAGTAACCTGGGAGTCCATTCAGTGAGGCCCATCTTTAATTCTTCTGAACTTTGAAATCAGTAGTTCTATGTGACATGCACATCTCAAAATGAACTAATCTTCTTCTTGCTCCTTCTTTTTACAATAGGAGAAACACCTGGATTGTGCTTTTACCTAATCCCCTTTGCTATTTGTTGTGGCTGTTCATAGGTCTAGCAGAAGCACTGTGCTCTTAGCATTCAGTCTGGAATTGGGTCACACTTGTGACATCCTGCCCAGAACTAGCCGTGCCTTGGCAACTGGCAGTTTGAGGATAAAACAAATGTTACCCATGTAAAATCGATGAGCAGCGGAAAAGGTGAATTAAAAGAACTGCAACTCTTGAAGAGGAGTAAGAGAAGGTAGTGGAGTCTTTATACAGAACCAACATCTTGTTTTCATGTGCCAGCGTATGTAAACACAGGCACTCACTGATGCCGTTTGTATACATTGCAAGCACAAATGCGTTTTATCACAATAAAAGACTGCCCTATTGGCTTTGCCAATGGTCGCAGAAAAGTTAAAAAACAGAAATGTGCTTTGTTTAGAGCCCATAAAAAATATGAAGAATTATAAGTGACAACCTGCCTGATGATATGCCGTACTTTCCAATGGAAGCCCTTCCTGGAAGATGAAATGCTACCTTGCACTATTGGCTATTTGGTGTAAGAGTCATCTACCTGTGGGTGGATCCGAATACTTCTCTGTGCAAATTTAAAAAAACATCTTAACAATAAAGTTTGTACATTGCTGCGCTGTCAAGCCAGGCCAAAGGATGGTTCCAGCGTGATACGGCTCATGAAGAGAAGGGCAGACTTTTTTTAATTTTATTTTATGACTTTATATGAGCTTGGCAAAAATGTAGTGGATGCCATTTTGCGTCTGTGCATTTTCCAACTTTTTGTGTGTTTGGTTTATCAAGCTCGTGTACTATCATTACAGTGTGGATTTTTTTAACTTTATTCGGTAATTTTAATGTTGGTTGTGCTCCTGAAACTATGCCCAATCCTGTAGTGGCTAACACTGGTTTTATTGTGGTTGATCACTATCTCTCATGACCATGGGCAAAAACAGTGGAGAATGCCCAAATGGTTTGGGCGTGACCCGGTGTGTGCCAGAGATGGCTGTGGCATTGTAACCCCAACTGTACCTCGCCGATGAAGCTGAAACACATCTGGGTAACTTTCTCCTATCGGGGTGCTTGTATCCCGGCAGTTCAGGCTGTACTGGCCCTTTTAGGAAGTGGCCAAGACTGAATTGAATGCAGCTGGGTGCTGGCTAGAACAGAATAAATAAGATGAAAATGATGGAATGGAATGTGCATAGAATAATTATCAGTGAATTAGGTCAATTTATGGATTTCAATTAATTATTTTTATGCTAAGTGCGCCAGACCGTTCATCCTTTCCACGTCCTAATACACTAGGGTCACTCCCCGCCTTGATTTCCTCCAGCACAATTTAATTAGAAGGC
Organism: Lissotriton helveticus; assembly: GCF_964261635.1. Classification (NCBI taxonomy): domain Eukaryota; kingdom Metazoa; phylum Chordata; class Amphibia; order Caudata; family Salamandridae; genus Lissotriton; species Lissotriton helveticus. The sequence goes on from NC_136073.1 coordinate 821,656,827, forward strand.
ACACCCAAGGTGACGCAGGTACAATTTTATTAAATTCTTCTAACGTTTTTCAAATCATGGCTGCTCCTGTTTTTTAATATCAGTGAACCAAGATGTTTTCGAAAGCGCTCTTGGACGCCGTGCCGCACTCTCCGCTGTATGGAGCATACTCTCTTCTGATTAGTTAAATTGGATGGTTAAAAATTGGATTCCCTGGTTGGGTTTGTTTGTTAAGCAATGGTCTGTATTATGCATTAAGGAGAACCCCCCCCCCCCCCCTGTATATTCTTTACACCGGTTTGACCATAATAATTTTCATTGAGACTGGAAGCCTGGGCTGTGAGACCTTCCTATGCACGACCGAATAGTCAAGTTATTTGTTTTTTTTGGTCTTGTATTACATTGCACTTGTTTTCTCTGTTTTATGTAGCTCTGACGTCCATCACTCACATGCTCAGTGCTTGATATGGAAAAATAGAAGAGCGTGTACCCTGTACCAGAGGACCTTCTTACTTCTGAGAAGTGCTGGCACTCTCCACTTAAAAGTATTACGCCTTTGTTGAGAAGTATAGGTGCTCTCCCTCTCAAAATAAAGAAGTGCAGGTACTCCGTTCCTGACAGTCCCTGCCCATTTAAAGCACTGTACTTGCAGCCCCTCCTCAACATAGTGGTACTCGATCTAGGCTTTGCGCCACGTTTTTATATCATGAGTTTGTTTTGGAGAGATGTTGTCATTCCATGGGTGTGTGCTCAGCACTTGAACGTCCAGTTTTGATGCGCTCTTCATCCGTGAAATAGTTGTTCATTACCAGGATCGGCTTCCCAAATAAAATGGCCGGATTTCATTATCTTCTGTAGTCTTGGGAGAGTAGATTCTGACTGGAGTCTTACCAGTTACAACCTCAAGAGAGAAATGCAACTGGGATAAACCATGCCTACGTTCACAATCGCTTTTTGTTGATTATTTTGGTTTATCTGCAACAAAACTGCATTGCATGGCATGACTTAAAATGAGCTGGTTGTGTGCAAAGTACATGAAATTAACTAGGACTAGCAGGAAGTTGCACTACATACAATAAATTCGTACTTTAGTCTTCATGTTTTTTTTAATTGTTGTGGCCAGATCACTCTTCCCCTTGGTTGCCTTTTAGCTTTCTAGTAATGTTGGAGAATTATTGTACAACTTGGTGAATGACCGGCCTACCGGACACTAAGGCGCTGGCAGATGGGCCAGCATGAAACAGGCAAAGTGTTTTTTTTCATCACGTCCCACACATTGACCCTTTAAAGCCAGCCCTTCAGGCAGTGCCAGAGTGCCTGATAAGCCAGTCCAACACTGCTGGTTGCACCTACAAACTTGACAGCACCCAGCAGATGATTAGGATTTAAAGGTGCCTGGCGCTTCCCTGATTTAAGTCTCCTTTCGAATGACTGCTTTTGGAGCTTGTGGTGGAGATTGTGTTGTCACTGCCCCTTTTAATGTTTTATGTTTTGACCATTTTCTGATCAACTACTCCCTCCTGTTTTATCCACTGTGGTTCGTTACTCGTATGGTGAGTCAATTTGTAATCGCCTCCAAAGGCTAAAGTGTAGAGTTTTTATCGATGCCTTTTTTTGGAGTTGGGTTGAGTTTGCTGGAAACTCATGGTATAAAAATGTCAACTTAAGTCCTTCACAGTGGCCCCCTGGCGCTTCATCTGCTGCTGGTGGGTACACAGTGGCTTGAAGCACGTATTCAGTATGCACATAAGTGGTTGGGGTTGGAAAACTGAATTAATAGCACAATTCAAAAATAAATGTTACTTAGAAGGAAAAATCAAAGTGCCTTTCTCTGTTTGTTTTCGATATTTGTTTCCAGCGGTTTGGGTGTGTTCCAAGCAATATTAACTTATTTAAAAAAAATGTTAATGCTACAGCTCCCGGCCGCCCCTCCCTAGATACACTTTTTTTTTTTACTAGTACAGACTTGTTGTGTAAATGCAGTTATACAAAGTAGATTCCATTTGTAGCTGGATCTATGATTGAGTGAATATTGACCTTCACTTCCACAAGTCCTTCAATCAATGTTACCTGTTGAAGAGGTGGAACCTACTGGTTATCATCACTTGAGACCAGGAGAGACCCGAATGCCCAGGGATGATTTGTTCCTTGTTGTATTCTAAATGTCAATGAAGTGGAAGTAATCCTGACTTGGGCACTTTTGTATGATATGACTTGTTGATCTGTCACAACCGTTAAGGTCTTTCACGGTTCAGAGAGATCTTGCGTTTGAGTTCAGTTTCGACTGAATGTAGTGGTGAAGCAAAGAGAATTAAAGTCCATGTAATAATCTGAAGCTAACCTATTTCATCAGATGATTGCAGTTCCTGATTTAATGTTTTAGACTCAGACCCTCCTCATGGCCGCTGGTAGACCACTTTTGTTCCAAAATTCCTGCCACACATCAGTTGAACATCATGGGTGATGGCCTTACTTTCTGGGGCTTAGAAATGTTGCATTGGTTCCTGTATGGATATGTCCTTTTTATGCCCACTGTGCTCCATGCTGGATTTCTTGCAGCCCGTAAACCTTGACTTTTTGGGGCGAACATCTTGCCATGATCTTAGATTGGTCTTAAATGCCTCTGAGTTTTGGAGCCTGCCGTGCTGACTAACCTTGCCATTTAATGTTATCACTAAATATCACATTAGCCCAGGTATGTGGCTTGATGGATGCGCCTCACCTCTGCCCATTAAAGTAGGTTCAGTAGTATTTGTCAGTTTGAACTTTGGACTTCGCCATCTTGTTATTGCTGCAGTTGCTTACTGTACTGTTGATATGAACTTTGTACAAACGTACGTGCAATATCCTTCTCGTTCTGTTTTGTGTCATCTGACGCATGCTTTATATAAAGTCCCGGATACTGTGTCCTTCTGAAAGGAGTGCTGTTCAGTCACTGTTGGCTTTTTGGCTCTAAAGGTAGAGTTTTCAGCGTAAATATTTATCTTTCACTGTAATCAGGTCACTGTGTTCTGAGAAGTGTCATTTGAATGAAATCTAGGACTGTGAGCCATGTCTGCTCTCTGGATTGCGGCCTATGGCCTGCATCTCCCACTTTTCTGGTTTCTCGCTCCAACACTTCCAGTAGTTTCCCTTTAGAACTTTGTAGAGATTGCTCTTCACTCAGCGAGCTCTCTCTCCTCACCCCCTGTCTCCAACCCTCCTATTGTGCTCTACTGCTGCCTACGTCTTTGGGTTTCCGATGTCTTGAAGGGATGACACCTTGACACACAGACCATATGAAGTGCTAAATCTTTGGTCTGTGTGGCTCCATCTGATGCCACTCCTTTGGGGACATCCAGTGGCTCAAGTCTCTTCTGCAGCTTTTTGCTCTCCCACCAAATCGACCCCAGGCACCCTACTAGGGCTTCCTACTGCCTAATCCCTGGCAATGCTTTTCATGAAAGCAGCATACGAAAAATCCTTCTCCAAAGCCTAAAATAATCTCCCTTTGACAGATCTCCAGCCAGGGAGGTGTTGACTATTCTCCTGCCATCGGGGCCTGCCGTTTTCTGTTCTCCTCTTGTGTTTTTTTAATATATTTTTTTTTTATAAAGAAGTTCTATATGTGTCGTAGAATTACTTTATGACATTACGTAGTTTTTAAAAGCAGTTTCAGGAGTCTTCTTGGGACATACATGTGGGTAATCTGGATGGTAAGGGGGACATGAGTGAGCTCAAAAAAATGCAAATTGAGTGAGTTGGAGGCAAATAATTATTAGGGATTGGGTTTTACTGCAAAGCAAGAAGCAATCCAGCCAAAATTGGGAGGAAGCTAGGTCCGGAAGCGCAGGATTAACAACACTGAGTTTACTCGCAAAATGGCTCCAACAGGACAGTTGAGGGCAGAAACCTCAATTCAGTCCTCGCAGGATCACTGAAAGAGAGCGCTGATGTTTAAGGCAGGGGCCACCAGCGTAGATGGGGTGTTGTGGTGTGACAGGGCCAGCGCCCCGAGTCCGCCTTCCGCATTCTTGTGCACAGTTGACGTGTTGCCCTGAGTGAAATTAGGAACAAATAACAAAGCAATTGAAGGAATGCTTGATTTAATCACTGCCAGTGGCGATCGCTCAGAACCACTTTCCAGTCCAAAGATTTTCACCCATTGTTCCTTCAAATGGGCCTTAGTTCTGCTCCAATAGGAACTGCCCCACCTAACTGCTGTGAATGTGCCCTTAATTACCAGAGGCCGAAAATAATTCAGACATTCCACGCCTCACTTTTTTGTTTTTCTGAGTTCAGTTTTCACTTTCCACTGGTATTTAGTGGGACCGTGGGTACTGTTCTTGTGCTCTCTACAGTGAAACGCTTCTCCATTCCAGTAGCCTCGGGCTATTATGCTACACAGCCATGTGTGACAGTCTTTTATTTCATTTTTTCTGTCACTTAGGCGATGGTCAGCACTTGCTTTAACATGAAGCCCTGCTCCAGGCCTGCAAGATTGGAAAGCATTATATATTATTTTATCTTTGCATTCATAAAGTGCTTCATACCGCTGTTGTGATGTGAAGTGGTCGCCACCGGTACTGGAGGGAGGAATTTGATTCTTTTTACCTGGAATATTGCATTACAATAGATTTGATGGGGTGCCTTCTGAAATCAAAAGTCCCAGCGGCTTCTAAGGGCCAAGTTCTGTAAACGAAGAGGCCTTGTAGGCACTGATGCTTGCACCGCCGCCCTCGGATGGATGGATGGATGGGCGTGTGAGTGGGGTGGGCGCTTTCCAGCTGTGAGAGATGCAGCCCTTTCTTGGCGCTCTACCACGCTCGGTCTGTTCTGCAGTTGTCAGTGTTGTGGTGTTTTTCACAGTTTCATTCCTGCGGGTGTGCTGCCTTCATGGCTATATCTGAAGTGTGACCCGCGCCCGGGCTGCTGCCTGCCAGGGGTGTGATGTGTGTGGAATGAATGAAGGCCCCCACCACCGCCCCTGGTGGGACTGAGCTCGGCAGCGTGTGTCAGGGAAGGGATGTCCGTCTCGGAGGTCGCCCCTCGCCTCCTTCAGTGCGCTGGCTGGCTTCATTCACAAGGGACGGGCTGCCCTTCCCTCTGCCCCCCCCCGTGATGCGCTTGCACTTCCCTCCTCGCGCCTCGCCTCTGATTTCGCCTCTCTTTGCCTCCTCAGGATCACGTGAAGACGGTCCGCCTGACGCTGCAGAATGGCCCCGCCGGAGACCGAGGTGACCCCGTCAAGCAGAAGGTAGGACCCGCATGCAGAGGAGGGGTTCAGGGGTTCGGGTGCGGGGCCCAGTACTTAGCAGGCCCGGCGGGAATGGAGACTGTCGCTGTCAGTGTTCCTTCACCTTGACCCTACATTGAGTGGCCCCAGAGAGTACTCCGTTCTCCGGATATAACACACAAGAAACGGGGGTTTGCTGCATAATGAATGTGTACATGCACATGACTGTGAACCATGCCGGCACAGGTTTCTGCCCTGCAAAAACGTATCATTCTGCCAGCCCCCACACCCACCTTCCCTCCCTGCAGCTCCATCCTCTCCCTCTCTCCACCGTCGTCTCTCCCTCTCTCCACCTTCGTCTCTCCCTCTCTCCACCTTCGTCTCTCCCTCTCTCCACCTTCACCTCTCCCTCTCTCCCCCTTCACCCCCTCTCCCTCCAGCCAGAGTCATGGGGTTTGTTTTCACAGCCACTTGTAAAACTTTTTGGGCCCATACATAACTTTTTTTCTGCTTTATTTATGTAATTATTTACTTTTCCACCCATCAGCTTTTCTGAACTGTTCATCATAACACATGCAAAGCACATCTCTTATGACATGAGTGTTAGGGCGTTAGGGATCCCCTTATCTGAAGCTCTTTGGGACATAAAAATACTTCGTTTGATTATTTTCCGCGTGTCAGACAGCACATTCTGAGATGTGAAATGGGTCCTTATTTGGTGAAGGAGACTCCCTTGCTTTGGAGAAATCCTTTCATGGTGGGAGTAAAAACCTTGTATATTACTGGTAGCAGCTGCTTTACCACAGCACTGCTTCATATGCACATTCAATTGAAGGCTTTTTGTTGGAGGGATTTAAAAAAATAATAATAATAAATTTAAAAAAAAACAGTAAAGCTTTTTCTGGGATTATTGCACAAGTGTTGAAGGATTTGTGGCTCTTTGAACCCCTCTGGATACAATGAGGCGTGGCCTTCTGGGAAACGAGCAACCTATTGAATGACACATTTTCCCCTCCCCCTTTCTTTTCCTCCTTGATCTATGTCGGAAATGAACCAGAGGTAAAGAGGTGTTGTAAAGTAGGGGTTGTGACGTTATTGTATAGTAAACTCAGCAAGTGAGGAGGCTGAATGAATAATGTAATTGAATTGCTGTAACATGAGATTCTAGTTGTGCTCCTGAGGAATTAGCTTTACAATGGCGTTTGTGTATTTGGGAAACTCTTTCTGAAGAAACTATTTTCTTATGCCTTTTTTTTGTCCTCAGCCGGTGGGAAGAGCCTTTGCTGTGGTCTCCTCCAAGCCAGTGAACTACGGACAGTCCCTTGATTCTGAGTTTGTCAAGTCCACAGATGGTGACGAGGAGATCATTAAAGTGAGTTCTAAAATATATATTTTAAATGTACTCATTTATTTATCTTTTATGTTATACTATTGCATGATGTGTTTATTAATTAATTGGCAAAGTAGTTACACCCTGTAATATGCAAATTCACATCTTAGGCTGAAGACCTAGTGATCTAGTGATCGAATATGCCCAAATATGTGGGCACTTCTGCAAGCAGAAGACGGTGGGTGCAGTGTTTATGCTACACCGAACAGCTACACCTCCATATTCTCTCTGTATGACCCTATAGACCTTGGAAAACCGCTACCTGCCAGAATTGTAGATCCTGAATGTCTTTGTTCCTGTAAGAGTGTGTTATTTGTGCCTCAGTGATTGGTCTGGATTTGCTTTGGGGTGGTTATTCAAGGGGAAGCTCTTAGTGGATAAGTAAGTGGGTATCTGTGCCCCAGTGGGAAAAGTGGTTCTGCACATCTGACTCCACCTCTGTGGAGATGCAGTTGCTGTGGTAACTGCACCGGCTCCTATGGAATTACCCATCCTCTCTAGTGCTGGATGACCATCTTGGGTGAGGTAGAAGAACTATTTGATCCACAGCTCTGATTGTGGCCGCTTTTCTTGATCTGCTGGTGAGCAGCTGCCAGGATCCCCGTGACTGGAGGGTGGGATTAAGTTTGGTCATTCTGTAAGTTTCAAGAATGGCATGTAGGTTCAATAGGTTCCCTCTGATCTTGACATGCTCCTGTGGTGGGATAGCTTTATAAATGACTTGCCGGCCTTTATTTCAGGTTTACCTCAAGGCGAAGGCTCAGGACAAAGCGAACCACGAGTGGAATGTGAGCCAGCTGAAGAATGAGGTTCGTTACATCCAAGAGGTGAATATGCGTTCACATACTGTCGCTGATACCACCTACAGGCGCTAGCGGAGTATGTTTCCTTTTGAGTTCATGTCTTTGGCTATCACATGTGCACTATGGATGTTTGTGGGCATTTGTACAACTGGTTCTTAAATTTGCTGGTCTCATGAGTGTGGAATGTGGTGTCCTCCAAAGTATAATCATGGTTGGCATAGCAACGATGTGGTTAGCTTTTATGTTCCACCGTATGACCTGCCCTGCACATTTTGCCATCAAAACGTGTTCTTTCATAAAATGTGTGTGATTGAAATTATGTTCACAATATTTGACTGGTCTATACTGTTGTTTTAGTACCTTGATAGCTTTTTGTACCAGAAAAACTCCCGTGCCTCTTTATTCCAATTGCAGCTAAATGCATTTGGTATTAAGAAGACAAGACCTTGGTATATGACTTGTTTTGAAATCCTTTCTATTGATTGTGATTGTCTCGGACCACGGCGCACTGATCGGCTCTCTTCACTAGTATATGAGGAGAACCTAGCCCCAGCCATATGAGACTAACTTACTGTAGAACACGACAAACATTCCTGTCTGCAGTCTTCAGAAAACCACGCAGACTTGGTGGTGCTCCAAACCACTCCGCTCAGTCCAGGAGTCATTGCTTATAAATGGGATAGTTGTCCCAGTGAGGTCTTTGCTTTATATACACTTTAAAGAAAACCACAACCTAGCCTTCTTCCTCCAGGAGGCATTGGGTGCTGCGTAGATCTGGTTAGTCCAGCAAAGGCAATTTAAATATATCTTTATGGACCGCTATCGCCTACATCAGCAGCCACCTAATCAGTTTGGCTGTGTTCAGGTAGAGAAGCTTGATGTCTACTATCAGTCACTGCGAAGTATTTCCCTTTTTTTTGGTGATTAGTGTATAAACCTTTTATAAAAAGATATCCAGTGATAATGTTGTGTTCTTTCTCCCATGCTGCCTCTGTTGCTGCTATTCTAGAAAGCCTGTGGTTAATGCGCAGAAAAATGGGTATAAGGAAAAACCTCACTCTAAGGGTAGTGGGGAGACCAGTAGCTCGCCTTTATCATTGACTTCATGCATGGACTAGGCTTTGTGAACATGTGTCTTTAAATGTAGAACCAACCTCTACAACGAAGTCTATAATACAGATGGCGTTAAGAGGTGCAGAAGGTTTAAGAATCCGAGATTGGTCAGACGGGTGACCGATTAGTCAATACTGACCATGCAGACTTTGTGGGACCAAAAGACGTCTAAGGAGCGGTCCACAAAGAGGGAGCAATTAAGGTATCACACAGGAGCAGGACTCCTATCTACCCTCTGATCGTCATACTATTATAACGTTACAACATTATACTACAGAGGGAGTGCACTACAGATGACTGACCAGCAGACCTAGAGATAATTATATTAATACTGTTGTACATTGTGACCTCACCTGGGGAATTGACTAGTTTTTGAGGCCACCTATCTGTTTATCTAGAGTGAGCAATGTTCTAAAGAGAGATACATGAACTTTAATCAGTCTTGTTTAAATGTAAATATTTTTCTGGTGTAATTGGAGTAGCAAAGTCTAGCGTATTACTCCAGCTATGGTTTTATCAGCAAGGCACTTGGGTCAAATTTCGACCGGGGGAAGGATGGACTTCGGAGTAATACAAGTGTGCATGTATGCTTATTAGTCTCCATTTCTACTGGTGTGCTCCCACTCTTGGTAAAGGTGGCTTCAGGGGGTCTAACCGTGCTTTACCTGAATTGACCGCAGAAGTCTAAGGATGGGTGGTGAGCTGCCACCTCTCCTAAATCTCTGGAGACTGAAGAAAGCAATGGAATTTTGATAATACTGCAGAATTGCCAACAAATGTCATCCACGGCTCTGTCCTGATGTGTGGCGGCAGGGATATTTTACTGTGCTTCCAGCACTGCTCTGTCTCTCTTGGTTTGAGAGCATGGCCAAGTCTGTGCGGAGGACACAGCCCATGACTGGTGTGGGGGAAGGTGGAAGAAAGCCATTTATTGCAGTTTGGGGAGTTACAGAGGCCGGTGGGAAAGGGAGTTTGGACGTCTGGGATTTTTTTTTTTTACACATGTACACCAATTTATATGCAGATATGTAAATATATTGGTAAATAGTCTATCGTTATATTGGGCTGAAGAGGAGGGGAAGATCTGGTGGAGGTGCATTGAGGTAGTTCATTTTTTGAGCTGGTTTGGTGTAGCCTCTTTCCTCCGTTCTGCTGATCAGTGGGGTCAGCTTGGTAGGGTGGGTCGGTGGGCCATACAAAACCTAAACCAAAATGTTGATGGTTTCAATTTAGCAGCTGTATTTTTTTTTAGTCTGTAAGTCACTTGGAACCCTTTGGTGGAAAACAACTTATTGGTAGTTACCAATGGATCATTGGGAAAGCCCAGTGTTACCTCACCTGAAGTTGCTTTTCCAGCTCTGCTAAAACTTCTGAAAATCGTGCATTGTGGGTGGGAGGGAATGGGTTGAGACATGATCGGCAGTCTGAAGCCTTGACGCAGAGAGGGCTTGCGAGTCATCGGTGATCTACTTCCGTTGTGATGGGCCATGAGGTACCTGTGCTCAAATCGAGCTAGGTGCTTCCAGAGAGGGACTCGCAGAAAGGAAGTTTTCACAGAAAAGTTGGCAAATGCAAGCAGCAGCGTTCCTGCAGGAGAGCCTGGGGCAGAATATAGTTCAAAACATCCGGGAGAATTGCAAGGAGGGAGGGAGGGACGAGGGAGGGGCTTGAGTTGTTCTCATTGTTTATCGCTTTGAATGCCATCCCTATTCGGAAGGTGCCAGATGTAATCCACAGGTTGTGACTCCATTTTTAGCTGAATGGTGCTATCTTAATTTTTATTACAGTTGACGAGGACTAACAAATGAAAAATATATAAAAATTTGTTTGATATTTAAAAAAAAAAAAAACTTCTTGGGGTAGACACATGGCCATAATATTAAAGCAAGAACGAACGCGTAGAAATCAGGGGTTTTGAAGGAGTGATTGCACTAGGCAAGACTGCTGGATAAGTTGGCCTGGCAGCCCCGTCCTGACATGAATTCAAGTATTTATACATCGGCAACTGAGGTGCAGAATCAAAGGTATCATTTTTTTTGTGTGAATTTGATTAAATACTGCTTAACACTTGTACTGCAGATCATTTCACACAAGAACTTTTAATTGTGTGCAGTTCTCAAATAAGCAAAACAGCTGAAAATGTGGACCTTTAGGTTCATCTAGGATTACATGTGATTAAAAGAAAATGTGATTGTAAAACAATAAACCAACTTCAAGATGTTGCCGCATCTGTGTAGCTGCCTCGTGCAAGGATGGCTGGAACTTTCCTGGGCACACTCTCATCCTCTGGTTGTAAGATGATTACAAATAGGCTGCTTCCCCGCAGCAGAAACTCATTTGATGGGAATTCTCGAAGCAGTGTGTTTGGAAGATGTCAGCGACTCCTCGCTGAGGGTGGCATTCCTGAGCTGCCTGCCCATCCCACCCCCACATGCACACATTCCTGCTGTCTAGACCAGGTGGTTAGTCATGCCTTGTGCTAACCGCTCACCAGGGGAGCAAACAGTTCCACTTCAGTGCAATGCCTGCCTGCAAGGTGTGCTTACTGCTGCAGCATTCCCGCCACTGTTTACTGATTGTCTGTCCCACCCTGGTTCACTTTCTCTGCTTCCTAGAACTCAGTGCTGCTGTTCACATGTTTGCTTCTACATTGTGCTGACCTCCGGAATCTTTCTGTCCCACAGGCTCGGACATCCTTGAGCAGACTGCGACAGGACATATCGCAGTCTGTGGGGCGCCAGGCTGAGAATCCGGGCTCTTCGCGTAACAAGGTAATTGGGCAGAGAAGGCCCTAGGTCCATGCAGGCGCGGCTCCTCTGCTGTGGCGTAGGAGCGGCGCCCCACCCCTGAAATGCAGCAGACGGAAGACCAATAAAATGACAAAACTATTTAATTGTCTTTTTATTTATCACGTCCAGTTGGGATTCCAGGGTGGGGCCATGCCGCAGCATCAGCTGCAGGGGGAGGAGGAAGTGCGCATGTCGGTTTGTCTGGCTGTCTTAGGACTGATGAGGCAACACCTGCATTCTGTGTTCACTCTATTCACTGTTGTCCTTCAGCTTGATGTGATCAATATTTTTATAGCTCCTTATACCATTCGTATGGAAACAGAGCGCTTTCTTAATCTAGGTGCAATTTTTGTATTTGTCTGCTGAGCAGTGTGTGTGCAGTAGTTGTCAGTTTAGTCGGTGTTTTCTGGCTATATTCGGAGTCCACCAAAGCTTTTTGAGTAAAAGTGAATATATATTGAACTTGTTCTGGCCAGCTATTTTCCAAAAATTTTCTCTGGTGAATGATGTAGGGTTCTCCCATATTGTGGTAATTCGAAGGCATAGGCGCAAGGCTCTAAGGGCTGTTCGAGCATAGGCCCCTATAAGCAATTTATGGAAGTTTCCACAGACCAGGCCAGCAGCTTTCATGTTTCCCCTGGTCAGACCTCACTGAGTGAGAACGCCCAGAGCGGGTGAGGGCGCGGCACAAAAGATAGGAGCTCCAGCTCACTGCTTTGTACGGCATTGCCGGGGTGCAGCTACCATTGCTGCAGCAGGTGTAGTGGCACCGGGGCCCTGGGTGTGCCCAATGAACCAGTGTTATTGCTGTATTTTACAGCTAATCCGCACTCGGAGGCCATTTTCCATGCTTGCACCAGGGCTCATGGCATCCTTGCTACGCTACTGTGGCATCTGTCTTCTGTACATCTGGTGTTAGAATGGATGCCGCAGAGAGTTGTAGACGGATGGACCACATGTGAAGCTTTCTCTCACTTTTCAGAGTATCATAACCAAAGTATTTCTGCTGCAAGGTTTTTACTCCTTGGGAAATATTCCCTTTCCAACGTACCAACTAAGCTTACCCACCCCTAGTTTCCAAATATTGTGTTTTTTGAGTCATTCATTAGTAAACTAGCCATAAATGTGAGGGTAGTGTGCGAGAATTGCAACGTTTACTGTGAATTCTAGATGTCCTTGTAACACTTCTATTTGTGACATAAGTGGTTTTTGTACAGCACTCACGCAGCCAAGAAGCTTCTTCAAGGCACTAACATCAAGTCAGCAGTAGCAGCTCATTTCAAGGAAGAGAAACATAACTTGTCCCAACTACAGTTTGCAGTTTTGGAAGTGATTGATAAAATTGAAGGACGGGATAACAACAGATTCCTGCTTCAACGTGAAAACAGTTGGATGTATTTGTTGAATTCACATAAGCCTTTTGGGCTCAATGATCGCGTTGAATTCACATGTTATCTGTAAACATTGTGAATTGGCATAGACAAGCGCATTTTGCTTTTCCTACAGGGTTGGGTGCATGAGTCATCCACTATTATACATAGTAGGGTCAGTGGTATCACACAGTCACATCTCACTATTTCATTTTATTTTATTTTCATGTTTTTTACACTTACTTTAGAATTGATACATTTTGCCCCCAAGAGCGGCTGATTTGCGTTTTTTTTTTTTGTAGCCAGTTCAGATACTTTATTGACCTCTTTACGCGCAGATTTAGATATCATTAGGGAGGATTAGGTCGCTCCCATTGGCTGTGGCCCCGACCACGTGATCGGGAGCTCGCCCAATGAGAGCGATGGACACCAAACGCTTGCACAATGGGTTTGTTAAAGGCTCAGTAAGTGGACCGGCATCGCGCTAATGCCGGCACCGTTATTGCGGAAAAGCAAACCGCATAGACGAGACGTGTTTCTTCACGTGTATGAAGTGAGTAACTTCGCATATGCCAACAGCCCGCAATAGTAAGAGGGGTGAAGTCCCTAGTCTAAGCGTTTTCCCATATTGATTTTGTCCTTCGTTTTTTCTTTAGATAGCGTTCTGATTGCTTTAAAAGAGTAGCACAAGGAGTACAATAAGTGAGTGCCGTACTGGCGTTTTTCTTGGCACTATGTAGCACACAGCATGTTTTCACTTGGGTGACATCACAACTTGAGCATAACGTTTGTATTTTGTTTTGATGCGCATTTACAATCATGTATGAAATGTGTTTTTGAATTCGTTATGTTATAATTCCATTATTGATACAGAGTACTGTTATGCCTTGTTTTCAGCTCATATGGTCCCAGATGAAGGTCATAACGACCGAAATGCATTGGATTGACCTAATGAAAATAAATGCATATTCAGAATGTTTAAACTAAGAGTAAAAGGAAGTATCATGAAAAAATAAAGAACATGAACAGTCAAACTTTTGTGTGAAACTTTTGAGGAACGCTGGGTAATCCCCAGTTGGATTGTATAGCAGTGCATCAAGGGATGCTTTCACCTTTTTAGAGGAAGGCACAACTTTCTGTTTACATAAGGCACCAAAGGCAAGAGGTGCCGCTTTGATTGCACGCTCAACTTATAAGAGGAACTATTGAACAGGGACTGAAACTTTACTCATAAAAAAAAGCAGTGCGCTCAGAGCCCCTAATTGTTACACTAATAAAAACATAACATGATCAAAATCGCCTGAGACCGGAGTATGTAAAACTGCACTTATGTCTCATGGCACTCATTCCAAAACGTATCATAAATATTTGCATTTGACATGATACGTCATCAATGATCATAATCTATTGAGTTCCAAATACAATTGATATTCGCAGTTTCAGGCTTCTTAAAGCAAACTTAACATTCTCTTTTTTTTTTAGCTTTTCAGGCATTATGAATTGAATACAGATGCCTATTTTTTTTTAGTGTATGTTTAGAATTGCATCATACATTAACTGCTTTGCAAAGACAGGTAGATAAACATGAGGGGGGCAGTATATTATAAATCATATATTTTCATGCCTATTTGATCACTTTGCAGTTTGCACCTCCGCTACTACTGCAACGGCGAATATGATATGGTTGCAACAGACCATCCAAAGAGGATGGAACATTGTTGTCTGTTAATTAAATCACCATCTGTTTTTCTAGGATATTTTTTTCCTATTTTCTAGGGTCAAGGGGGTGCAGCGTGCGTCCCTTGCGATGGTTATTTACGGCTATACAAAAGTAATAGACAACAGAATTATTAGACCATGGGCTTAGCTCTACCAAAAATTTGGTGAACCTGGTTCCCATATTCACAGTTTGTCTCTTGATCTGCTTTTGCTACCTTCTCTGCTTCTGGATTGTGCTGTTACTCTGATAAGCCGCACCCAGCCGAGTTCTGGTACAAAGTCCACTCCTAGGTTATATTTAAAAGGTGTGCGCTTGAGCTAATACGACTCGCTTTCAATATTCAAATGTAAATGGAAAACGTCAGGCAAGATCTCCGCAGAGTTGACATATAGAGAGTACGCAGTCACTTGGTTGCGGGCTATAGAGTCTGAAGTCTGCTGGCTCATGGCCACTCAAATAAATTAAATTATAGCATGACCTCCTTTAATTGTTGCTTAGTTTCAGGGTTGGTCAAAGGCAGCTGAACAACAACCAGGTGAATCATTTGTTTGTTGCATTCGGAGATTAGATGCGCTGTGTAATCTTTATAATATGAAAAGTACTTGGACCGGGCCCAGTTCCACATTCGATAGTTATGTACACTATGCTGTTTAGAGATTTAAACAATGTACCATGGTAACAGCTGGCTATTACGTACTTCTCCAGTATGGGTGTCCATTAAACCATCTGTCTAAACTAAAGGGTTAACTCTCTACCTTTTAGGGATTAATGGTGACAATTACTCTGTACATTGGACCTTGACAAGTTTACCCTAGAACAGTTACTCTTTTCAGACCTCAAAATTGGTGGTGGTCTCTAAACCCATTTCACAGCCTATAAAAAAACAAAAATAAAGCATGTATTTGTCACTGTGTACGTTTAAACGTTTCATATTTACTTTTAACAGGTTTTTCTGGAAAAGCCGAACGGTGTGCGGCAGCATGGAAGTCAGTGGAACGGTGTGCAACATCATGGAAGTCAGCAGGTCGGTCGCACACATGGATGGGGGATCCCCGGTTTGATGTTTGTGCTTGCTGAACTTAATGTTGCTCTGTACCATCTTACAGCAAATGTTAGCTAGTCGTAATTTGATGAAGAAACCTGGGTCTTTACGGTACAAGTTAAACTTGAAGCCTGGATTATTACATTTGGGGGAAAAACTAAGGTATAATTTGTGGTATAATGGTGTGTGTATATACAAATCTTGAGTGACTGGGCTTTAGGGATGTGGGATCATTTTGTTACATATCTTTTGTTTCAGCAGGGTTCACACACAGTTATTTTAGTGTTGGGCTGTGCAGAAAGGCCACAGAGATAGGTTTACATTGTTGATTTCTAAAAAAAAAAAAAAAAAAAAAAAGCGTTCTAGAACTGAGGTGTGTTCCATGGATAGCCCAGTGTTTTGAACATGGACGTGTTTTATTTTGTGTATTGGATTGAAAGTCCATGCAAAGCAAACCAAAACGTATCTGCTTTATTTGAGTCTATCCTACACTATTTGTGTGAAACATTTTAAAACCACATCTGTTCAGCAACTCAGAATTTTGTGTCACCTGCCTCTGACCTGTGTGTTACCAACCTTTTAGGATGAGGACTTCCCTAAAGAGGATGTCGAAAACATCCGCGAGACAGCCAGGAAACTGTTCACGAAACTCCAGGAAGCTGAAAAGCGGCATCAGTCTGACAAGGCGGCTTTTGAGGTTAACAGTCTTTTCTTTTTCCAATGCTAATTTACAAAATATACTCTGCTGTAATTGAGCCTGTTCTCCATCACCTTAAGTGACTTGTCTTATTTGAAGCTAAACACTTACGGGCTCAACACCCCTGCTTATCGATTTTGAGCATGCATATGTACAGCTTTTGCTTCTGTGTAGATATTGTGGTGAAGCCCTTGGGGCTGAGGTGATATACACATTTTTCTGGTGAATGTTATTCTGTTCTAAAATACCCAGTATCTGGGGATTATAAATGTCCGTTTATTGTCATTATATGACATTAGAATGTTTGAATATTCACACATGTAGAGATGTACCGTTTGCTTATGTTCTGCTGGATATACCGAACATACCTGATTTGATTGGGCCTTCTTTGATGTCCTAGGGACTGTAAAGTTTAACCCCCTTCTGATACTCCTGTAGGCCACCAGACTTTTAAAATGGATTCACAGGCTACAAGTTTGCAATGCTGTAGTGCATGATGTTGCATCAGAATGTGTGGCTGCAGACTTCAAACGTTTACCAGGTCTTGTTTACTCCATTATAAAATCACAGAATTCTAAGAAACAACCTTCACTGGAGTAGGTTATCTTGATGGATCTGGGAAACATGTGATCTTTGTGGCTGAATAATTTGTGTGTAAATTGTGGCATCTGTGCTGTTAATGGGGATCATGTTTTGAAGCTTTGCAGGGTGCTCACATGTGGTTAGGTGCCTTCCTGGAAGGCTGTCACATAATGGTCTTTCTAACAATTACAGGTGACTCTTAACCACTATCAGAAGGAGGTGGAGCAAACAAATGTTGCCCTGAAGAAGGCCGAAGATGGAATGGCTCAGAAGGAAGGGGAAGTGGAGGAACTCCATAGGCTCATGTCCGGGATGGAGAAGGTAGGATCAGCTGCTATTCATTTGCGTGTTCTCGTTTTGTGGAGGTGAACTCTGAATTGTAACCGTAGCAACACGTATGTATTGGTATGATAGTTGGAGGTCATGGGCAAGTTAGCATTCAGAACCCTGCGTGCTCTTCAATACTAATCCAAGCAGTGCCGCATTTATTTTGCACAGTAAAGTGCACACATGAAATGTTTTGCAAAGCAGTGGAGGCGAGAGGGTTGTCTGATCTGCTGCTCCTTGCTGGCGTTCTGTAGCTGTTGCATATTTGAGTTCACTTCCTGGCAGGAAGCAGCACCACACTACAGTTTATTTGGGGTTTAGTCTGACTTTAGGGGTTATTGAGGAGGACAGCAATGGGTTTGGAGTTCATCTGAACATTACTGTAGGAAAATTGTGCTATTTCCTGACTTAACATTGGTTGATCCCTCTTCCTTGATATAAATTGAATGACTTATAAAAGCAGTATTGCCAGGCCATAGGCCATTACCTCTGCATCACCTAAAACGGTAGTAAACGCCCATGTATTGTTTGTATATGAGCGGAGGAGGAGGCGGCAGAGGGAGTGGAAAACCCATTCATTTACATCAGAAGTGCAACAAAAGGGATAACCACAGGTTTCAATTAACTGCTGTCTTTAAGCCGCGACAACTAACAAAACCGGTTTCCCTTCTTCATGGCACAAGCACTATGGGGGGGGGGGAGATATTGCAAAGAGGAGGGTAGAGTGGTGATTCAGCAGTGTGTAGTATGGCTGTGGATGACGCGGCCTCTGGCAACTTGGAGTAGTCATATGAATCTGTACTGAAGCGTCCTACATAAAGGACCAAGTGCCACACATACATAGCTGTTTAAACAAGATTAAATGAGTTCTAGGAAACCACCTTCTTTCTATGTCTTGTGTAGGCTTATGTTGGCCAGGCAGAGTTTCCCAAGTCCTTAGGCAGACCAGGAAACTGATGCCGGCTGTGTAGAACAGCACAATGTCTGCTTTGACACGCACTCTTTTCATGCATGTAGTGCTTCTTTTGTTAACAGTCACGGTTTGCATGCGTTCATGAGAAGCTTGTAGAAAGGAAAAACATGAAGTAACACATTCAGCAATAACCAGACCCTGCAGTACCAGAGACTACTTTGCTTGCACTTCTTGCAGCATAGGTGGGGTGAATTGCCCTACATATAGATTTACTGTATACATGTGTTTCTGCCAGGTCTCTGGTAGTGAGTCACCACATTCAGACCAGCATTGTTTCACTGGGTCCTGAGCATGTCAATGAATCATGTATTTTTAAAATGGGAAAACTATGATCGTTCACTACTTGAAAACTAAATTGTTTCTTCTAATTTTGTCCACAGTTCATACTTCTAAATTCTCCCTGTCCTTCTGTTTTGTAAGACTTTGTGTGTAATGTTTTTAAAATAATACTCCTGTTAAACAAGGGTTGGCAAAGCTAATTGATCTCCTGTTTTTAATCTATTGACTTAGCCAATTCTTTTTGCAGATGCTGTGTTGCAACAGCAAAATAAAGGAAGAAAGGCGCTATGCTGTGTCTGCTGCAGGTCGCTGCATCATTGTATAGACATGCACGTCACAAGGCATACATGCACCTAATGAATGACGCATGCACTTTTTTGTTTATTTACTTATTAAAGACAATGGGTGTCATTTGGATCTGTAAATCAAAAAACAATAATCATTTATTTGCTTTAAAGCACTTTATGCTATGCAGAGAGGCGTGCCAGTAAATAGAAGCTGTTGGGATGTAAAATAAAGTACAGAGGATCGATTGTGGCGCAATGGAGGAGCGGGTATGGGAGAAGCAACTGGGAGTATATGTGTGGTTCATGGTGTTGGGCCTCAGGGGAACCCGTATGATGAGGAAATGTCAGGGTGGGTCTGTGGAAAGGAAAGGATGAGCTTGGGGAGAGGATGAGAAAGTAACAAGAACTACACAGGAGCAGATGTTTGGGGGATGGGAAACGGAACACTAGGGATAGAGCTAGAAAACACTTGCACTTTCAGAGAGGGCTGAAGGATAAGAAAATAGTAGTTCCCTGAACATTAGTGGAAGGTTACACAAGTCTTGTGCCATACTCTGAACGTCTCTTGCCAAAATATTACCGAAGGCGATGATCTGCACAGATACAGCTGACGGTGGAGCTCTTACCTAGTTTTTAGAGATTCATCCGCTTTGGCTAAAAAAAAGGCTACTATGGAATGCCGGTGCTTGCTGAGACGCATGGCTTTGTCCACCATCTTATCAAGTACAGGTGGTCATTTGTTGACAAATGTGTTCCTCTTCCCCTGTAATGCAAGAATCCTACAACTTCGGAGTGATTAACCCATTCCGTGCTACCATTGGCGGACGGCAGCACTACCTCTCCAGTTCTGCCGTCGGCCAATGGCCGACACGGCCCCGCCCGTTTTACGGAAGTGGCGCAAAATCGCGGCCGCCGTTAAGGCGTTACGTTGTATGTATTTGTGTTGTATTTCTACATTGCATACTTAGCCACAACGCAGTGGCGATATGACAGTCTGTGTTTTTGACTTTGTGAATGTGCACGTGGATGGACTGTGAAGGCAGGCGTGCAACACCCATTGGGCTCACGGTGCTTCAGCCCCCCGCCGCCCGTCGTGCCTGTCAGCCCGGGCTGACACAGCTTCACGGGCAGGCGAGCATGTAATTGCAGCCGCACCCGAGTACTTACCAGGTCTTTAAAAGACCATTTAGTTGTAAATGAGGCTTTTGTTGTGTGGTCACCCCTTCTCACAGCCACTTTGTCCGGGGTTGGAAGAGTTAGCCCCCCGAAATATTTTCACCCCCCCCCCCCACGAAATTTGGCTCTAGTTGCCCGCCTGTGTGAAGATCGCCGGTCAGTGATGGAACATGTGAAAATCTGATCACCTTTCCCATGGCCTGGTGCTCAACAGCCTAGTGGTAGCTCCGTTCGGTGCAAGTTAGCTTAAGAGTGTTTGATGGGCTGAAGTTTTAGGCACCAGGCTGGCTTTTCCATTGCACCTGACTGTGCTTAAAAGCTTGTTGGCACATCAACAGAGGTTGTCTGACTCCTTGACCATTCAGGCCTTTGAATTTCTAAAAGAGGGGTAGCTTTGTCTTGCTATTTCTGCATAAATGTTTGGCACCACTGGTAATTTTCGTGTTTGAGCTGCGGTTCCAATGTGTACTCATTTGTCTGAGAAGAAATTGTTGCTTATGGACCACAACTTGTATAGTTTGTCTTGCTCCAAAACACTGTGTTCAAATGTCATTTACTTCTGCAGGAGCACCAAGATTTGCTGAAGAAGATGAAAGATGGTGAAATGGAGCTGGAAAAACTGAGAGCCCTGAAGAAAGCACCACAGCAGGATCGGTAAGGACTGACCTTGATTCTGTTGTCCTGGAAAAACTGGTGGCAAATTCCTCCTCATTCAGCAGCTTTGTAGGAGGAGCTGTTGTGATTGAGGGCTGCCTGATGAGTGATTTGGGTGTAACTGGAATCATTAAAGCAGTTCAGGGATGGGTGTAGTCTGCACATGTGGCTTTTTGGCAGCTTTGAAAATATTGCTTGCATTTGTGCATTAATGAGAACCTTGCAGCATTAGTGCCTATGGTTACCTGTGAGAAGGAAAACATGTGGGGTGAAGATGTCCTGCATTGGCTTACAACTTTCAGTCTCTCACTTCACTTGCAGTAAGCATGAATTACTGAATAGCATGGACAGTAAGGGAATATTTTATTCCCCTACAGTGAATTGTAGAATTGACAATGCATGTTCCCCGGTTTATGGTCCCTCCTATTTCTCGAAGGTCTGTCCAGCTTGAGAAGGAAGTTCAGACGTTGCGTGAAAAGATCCACCATCTTGATGACATGCTGAAAAGCCAGCAGCGAAAGGTCCGCCAGATGATTGAGCAGGTGTGTGTCAAAGATTTGCTATGTGGTACAACCTACTGTATTTGTTGAAGCTCGGCTTCCAGTAGAGTTCACTGCAGGTATTAGAAGCCACTAATATGTAAAGGTAGACCCGCTGTCTGTTCTTTGAATATGTCCTTTATGGATTCTGAACTTGAGTGCAAGTAGTGTCCATGTGCTTTGCTTGCAGTTCCATTGCTGTAAAATGCATGGAGTGCGACTACCAACTTGGGTCCATTTTACTGTCCGCTGTTCCTTGTGGTTATTTTTCTTTGTTATGATGGCAGTCTATGGAAAAGACCAGTGCACTTCAAGACCAACTCTATGCTGGCAGATTTTGGTGTCCCCCATTGGATTGTTAATGTGAATGCTGCATGTTATCAGTATAGCAAATATGTGGAAAGAGGGCAATTACAAGCATATAAAAGCACTGAGTAGCACTCCTAGATTGTAGCTTATTGCAGTTCAGATGAACTCTGCTATATAGTTGGGGTAAGGCTGTGTCATGGGGCTGTAGTGGGGCGGCCGAGTGGGATTTTAGGAGCGATGAACTTTAGAACGTACAGGCATGGAGACGGTTTCAGGCTGGCAACTAAAAATACATTATATATGAGAGACCAAATGCAGGCCTCTGTCCATGTCGCAGAATGATGGTGATGGCCAGCGTGACTGTTGGGTTCTTTTCTGTAGACCTTGAATGCATGGCAAAGCAGCTTGAACATGCCTCTTCTTTTACTGTTAACAGCTTCAGAATTCGAGGTATGTGATTGATGAAAAGGACGCGATTATCCAGGATTTACAGGAAAAGGTGGCTCTCCTCAGCGCTGAGGTAGGTGTGGGCTCCTTACATAGCATCCTCCTGTAGTCTTTTTATAGAGCAAAAGGTACATCAGTGACATTTGTTCCTGAAATTGTAATCCCATTTAAACTAATGCTGCAAATAATTCCATAGAATAGAGGTAGTCCAAAAACCTGTGTGCGCTTACTGTTATGGCCGCAGCCGGCATTGTAGTGGCTTCAGAATGTGCACATTTACCGTCTTTAAAATTATATTTGTGGCATTCATTCATTTGAATATTGTTTTGCTTTACCTCTTTCCACTCTCTGCATCCGAGAGGTCGATGTACATCCAGATCTACCAACCCCCTTAACCCAGCAAGTACTTCACCAAGATAATATCGGACCTCATCACCCCCGACTCTAAATACACCCAATACACATTCCTTGGAGACTCAAACCAAGAAAATGAAAGGCTTCCCTGACGCACTCCTCCACACCCTGGACATCAAGCGACACATCGCTGAAAGCACCCAGTCCAAATGTAACACACACGAGCTCATTCTAATGTCCACTCCATCAATCCAGTGCAAGTCCCCTATTCCAGGTGTTCACCAACCACTCCCCATCCTCTTGTCCTTCCTCGTCCTGCCATGTCAAGGGAGGTGGGGTCAAAAACAGCATTCACAACTTAATAACCTCTCCTCTTCTGTCATGACCTCTCCCCACAATCAACCGTGTTAGAACATAGGGAATTGCACTCTTAGTATCTGCATATATGATATATAATAAATGAAAACATATACTTGTCTGTATTGCTATTTATCTGGTGTGAACCTAGCTGTAAAGCAACAGAGCGCTGTACATTACACAAGGTATCAGGAGACGATCTAGAAGATTGTGTACATTAAGTGGTGTTTGCACAAATAACTTTTACTCACAATTAGGCACGGGAGATTACGTGAATTGCCCAAGATCACATAATGTTATGTCTAGCGGCACAGCTGTGATTCGAACCTGGGCCCCCAGGTTCCAAAGTCAGTGGCTTGAGCCACTAGGTAACCTCTGTCTGTCTTTATCTATTACCACTGAATGTGGGGAGGGGCCATTACTCAGGAGAGGCCAGCCTAAAGTGGGTCACGATGACCCTCCCCACCTCAGTAAGCATTTGTAAAGACAATTGGGTTTGTTTATGAACTGAAAGTGCCTCTTCAGTCACTGATGAGGTTAGGTGACATACATGCGCTCATCTGTGCACTCATGCATCCACCAGCTGATTCATTTGTGCATTCACCCACTTACCCTTTCGCAGTAAAACAAACACTATCTTTAAGAATATGGAAGATAAATTAAAATGATAGCAGTATTAAAAAAGAAAATATGCCGTAACCTAAATTTGCGGGCATATGCTTGCAATACAAAAACAAAATTAAACATTAAAGCGAACATCAGATTTGCAAATGACATTATACACAGTGTATCATTGTTCTAAAGTTCAATGATAGTTACAACATTTAAAAGCAATGTGTTACTATTATGGAATGGAAAATTACATGCTGTACACAGTACCATGCAAGTTGATGGCTCAGAAGATATTGCACTGCACAGCCATCTTTGAAAGCTACAGTGTGCGGTGTAATTGTTGTACTGGTCCAAGGTGGCCAACATGATGCTTATAAACAAGGAGGCCATCTCAGAACAGTAAAACTGTGATACACTATGGACAATACCATTTCAAGAATGACATGCAAGTTTTAAATTATTTGCTGCACAAGAGGCAGCACACTACAAATGAAGATAGATAAACATTCCTCCAAGTCAACCATCAAGCATACAGTCATAAAATTAGCAATATATACTGAATTAGAGTTGGCAAAACAATGTAGAACTCCTGCTATGAGGGCTTGAGAAGGATTCTCACAGTGCAGATTTTCTACACCCCAGGGTGATCGCAGAGGTACCCAAAAGCAACCCCTTACTTATCAATTGGTGAGAATCCATATCATATGTTACCCCTCATCGGGCTTTAACACAGTGTAATAACAATCCACCCTTAAAGGAATATCTGCTATAACTTACGCTTTTCACGATAAATAAGTTCAGGCCTACTTTGTCATGAGTTTTTGTAATAAATTTAGAAACCAATTTGGGTTCAGTCTTGTTGTTTATGATGAACATAGCACAGGTGCACCTTCTCTGTCCTTTATTCCTCTGTTCAAAGTTTAGCCCTGCTTCTAGTCGGCACTTTTCCTTCCATCATAAGAACAGACACGGGGAATTCCCTTTACTTCTATTTCTGGTACAGCATCAATGGGGTAACCAGCACATGGGCAGTAGAGAAACACCATTGAACTCTATGGCAAGGGGAAACATGCAGGCAGGCATTAATCTGGGCCTCCAATGAAGTTTAAATGCATTTGGAATTCCAGTTTTTATAATGATGTAGCTCTATTTCAGAACTCTTCCCATGAGTTGGAACAGGAATGAAGAGTCCCACTCAATTCAAAACTGTATTTGTGCACTAGTGCTGAGAAGACCACACAAGTGTTGTCCAACACGTTTACTATACTTTTTGTTTATATAAAAAAAGAATTCGCATTCTACTAGTAAAATGTGCTCTCATTCGTAAATGAAAATCACAGAACTGTTGATACATTGCAGCATGTTTAAGAATAAAACAGTTTGACTGGGCTTCAAAGCTTGCAGGAAATATACAATGTCTTAAAAGCCCGAGCTTTCTTAATTAGAAATTAACGGTTTTGAACATGGGCAATAAAATTACCTAAAGACGCCTACAACTTTTTTCCTGACCATGTCCTAAAATTTGTGACAAAACTGTTTAACAGATAACCCAGGACTAAAAACGTGTGATTGCTCTTTCATTCAAATGCTTTGCCATTTTGTTGAAAAATAGCTTTTTGCTAATAGTTTCGTAATAGGGCGTTTGACAAAATCGGTGGTGGAGACCAGGAACTTGTTTACTCTTTGCATTTGAAATTACACACTGTGGATGCTGAGTGGAAGAGCTATGCTGTAGGCAGCTTTAAATTAATACAAGGGGAATGTTTGTCAGACACAGTGGGTAGCGTTGGGGCTAATGCTGGCCAAGAGGAATATTGCCCAGCGGTGGGGTGCGTTGGACCCGCCCACGGTTCAGGATTGGGAGAGGGACTTGGATTGGGCTATGTTCAGAGAAAAGACTGTATATGTAGCACGTGGGTGCCCTAAGAAATGGTCTCGGGTGTGGGGCCCCTGGAATTCCTACCGTGGAGAAATATGTCAGCCTCCTTTCCACCCTGAGGTGGACGACCCCTCCGACTCCCTAGACATAGCATTGAGGTGTTTAAATATTTCTGTGAATTTTCTCGCTGTACCGATGATGCAGATTGTGATGCTCCCTTTGAACTGTGATGCTTTGCTGATGTTTGTTTATTTTTTCAATAAAAAATGTATAAAAAAAAATTTAAAACAAGGGACGGCATGTAATTTAGAAGTGAAATGCTTTAATATGGTCAACTGTGTAAATTATCCCCCCCCTCCCCCTCTCTGGATCGTGTTCTGAATAATGACACTTGTGTTGGTTTGCAGAATCTAGAGATGCATGACCGCATAGATCACCTTCTGGGGAAACCAGCAGGCCACAGCACGTATGCCTCTAAAAGCTACTCAAAGCCAGATCTTCAGAACGGGTAAGTTGAGATTGATTGTGACCAAATACGGCTGCTGTTTTGACTAATCAAGGTATGGGACGGATGAGTATAAGAGTCTGGTCATCTGCCTACTTAGTATTCTTTGCTGTCCTACATATTTCCATAATTATGGCTCTGTTGCCTACAGGATGTTGGAAGTATAATTTTTGATGGATACTTTTAACTGCAGATTCCTCACCATAGAATTCTCTCCAGACGACAGACTGGATCTGAACTTTATCTCCAGCAGTGCTCCTGCGCAAGGTGGCACTGTGCAGCTGTGTACTGTTTTCTCCTAAAAAAAAAATAGGTTTCCAACCATGCTGTGACTGTTGTACAAAGCAGATGCCAGCCACTGACCCACGTGAGGTTGGTCTTTAATATTTAGCCTTGGTACACAACTTAGTTGTGCATCAGATGTGCTGTCAAGTACTGGAAGGTGATACAGGAACGACATGCGAAGCTGTAGGTTGCTGAACAGAAGAAGCTGCAGATGTGGACTCTATCTCTCTCCCGAGACACCTCCTGCAAGAGGTCTTCTATGCTTTTTAAGTCATCTGGTAAGGCCTTATCGAAATCCAAATGCAAACAACAAAGCGACGCCCAAATTTACCTCAGGTGGCCACTTTCTATCCAAAGGGAAGGTGCGGGGGTGTCACAATGTCAGCCAGTCTCCCTAAATGTCACCATTTGTGGAGCCAAATCTCCAACTCATGTCGGTGCTCCCAGAGATTTCTGGGCCATCAGCGATACCACGTCAGATTCATGCCTTCAAGGGGGCCATTTTACATAGTTTTGGCATATGTCCTCCGGTGTGCCTTTTGTGCCTCAAGGAAATGCCTGGGGCCATCAGTCTGCTTAACACTTGCAGATCCATCCACCGTGCCATCTGGCTCCTTGGGATCTGCTCCGTGCCCCATACCAAGACCTTTGTTGGGCCCTACCTTTTCTATGCCGGTGCTGGCACCACTAGTGTCCGAAGAGGATCCTGTGCTGATTCTGATATTTGACAGCAGACCAACTTTAGCCTGATCTCAACTGATTTGGCTCTATGGCATTACAGAAGTGCAAAACGTTGTCATACAGCCTGACTCTGAACCAGTGTATTCATCAAGGTAGATGTGCCAGAAGAGGCTCAATTTCTTTTTGTGGGCTTTCCCGGGCCACCACTCCCAACAGGCCATGATCGGCACTGAAAATCAGATTTGTGTTTCCCGCCTTCTGGCTCTGCTCAAACGCTTGTCGAAACCTTCCACCTTGGCACTGAGCCGACCGTCTTCAGCGCTCTGCACTAAAAACGTCTTCAAAAACGGCACAGAAAGACTCTGGCTCCTTTGTAGAGCCAATCCTCCATAAGATGGAGACGCTTATTCACCCTCCTGGGTGTATCCTGGCTAAAGCAGCGGTCCCAGCACCAACTCCACTGCCACACCTGTGACAGCTCTCCTTCCAAGGAACTGAACCAAGCGATTTGGTACCGGAGATCATAGAGTTTGGTTACTTAAACCTCCCACCAGAATATATGACCAGCCTTAAAGAAGACCGTAGACCTACTTACAGGGCATGCTATGCAGCCAAATAGGAAAGTTTTGTCTTTTATTGTCGTGATAATAGTAACCATTCATTTGATGCTACTATATAAAACCTTATTTGTTACTTGTTGCATTAGCAAAACTATGGTTTGGCTTGTACAGCAATGGGAACCCCAATGTATTCCCCACAACACCTCTGGATAGGGAGTTTCAGGGGATTGATGTGTGGAAAATGTATTCTCCTGCCAGCCAGGCATTGAGGTTGTTCAATGTGGTTTGTTTATTAGGTCACTACACACACACACACTCTCAGGGACATGGTCAGTGAAATCTTGCCGGTGGTACTGGAAGACCTTAGGGCCTCTCTGGCTCAGACAAGACATGGCCAGATATGTCATTCTTGCTAGCCTGAAAATTACCAGTGAAGGGTGGTTGGCACCAGTATTGTACAGTGCGGAGGGGACTCAGGGTGAGGGAAACGGGGGTCCTTTGTTTGTTGGGATTTTCTGGAGGTGTGCAAGCCTCTCTTATGGATATGCCTGTAGAAAATGTACCACCTTTTAGTGACAAAGCAGATTCTAGCTTGGACCGCTTTAGAGCTAGTAGAGTCATGGTGCTCTACCTCTGACTGCATTCCCACAGATCTTACCTGCAGTTCGGGTACACCAGGAGTGCCTTCAGTTTGCTAATCTCCCCTTCGGTCTCCCTAGTGCCCCTCAGGTGTTCACAAAAATGATGGCGGTGGTCACTGCCCACCATTAGAGTTAATTGTCAAAAGTTTTGCTAGTTGGCATTTCCTTGACAACACTCACTAGGCGATGAATTGCCTCTGGAATGGAACACTACTTCTGTACGCTTTCCCAACTTTGTTCCTCTTTCCCTGAGTTTTGACGAAGATGAGGAACCACGAGGCCCAAATCACCCTAGTGCCTCCAGATTGGGTGAATGAGTGCGGTACCTGAAACTTTTGGGCATGGGAATCTTCCTTCCAAGCAGGCTACCACTTTGTGAGGATCTTCTTTTGCAGCAGCTCGGCAGAGTCCTTTATCTGAATCTGGGCAATCTACCTCTGTAGTTTACTGCAGGCGATTGCTGGAGAAAATGTTCCTGATCCAATCTGGCGCTTGATGAGTATTTGAAGGTGAGGACTTGCAGTTAGAGCATCCACTATAAAGAACATTACCAAAGGTAAGTAACTTGTTAATTTGTGGGGTTTTCTAAAATGTGATGGAGTTTGGGGGAGGAATGGGGTTGGGTTAGCTTGGTTTTGTTCCAAATGGTGACAGTGTGTTGACAGAATACTGCTGATGAGTTATGGGAGGTTTTCGGATTGCAGAGGACTGTTGTAGACATTGAGTATTTTTGCTGAATTGATAGCGCCAGGACACCGTACGGTAACAGTGCGCTCTACAAATGTCAAAAATAAAATAAATAAATAGGAGGGAAGTGTTATGTGCATTTGTAGGTAAAGGGCATTTTAAAGGTTATTTGGATGTATACAGAGGAACCACTGCAATTTTGGCACATCGGCTATTGGGTCTCTTATTTGTAGATTGGCAAAAAAAAATCTTGTGCACTGTTTTTGACATTGTGAGTCTCTCCAGCTGGTACTTGGAAGGGGCAGAGCATTGAAAGGTAGAGTTTTCTTTTTACTAGAAGGGTTGCTTTTGCTCATTGGATGTCTGAGAAAAAGCAGAAGAGAGAAACACAGTTGGGAAGAAGGCTTACTTGAACACCAGCAGTGTGGTGTTGAATGGAGTACCTGGCTAAGATGAAGACTTCCTCACCCACACATACATACCGCCTTCAATCCAAATTAACCTTGCTCCTCAAAGGACATCACTTGTGTCGCCCTGCAAAAATATGATCTTAGACAAAAGAAATTGGACAATGCCTAGGGATAGAGCAAAGATAGTAAACCCCTCCCTCATTTCATTCATTACCCAATGATTCTCCCTCTAGTGAGAAGGTTGGACGTTTGCAAGCCAGTTAAGGGTTACTAAAGAGTATTTTGGCATTCTTGGCCCAACATAATGTTCAAATATGTTCATTGTCATACATTGAATCATATTTTCTAGTATTTGTCATAGAGCAGGTGATTTCATCGGCTCTTTTGCTTTTAATATGAGATTTGCTTGGCACCCACTGTGAAAAATGGTTTAATTAGCATGTTAGTTACCAGTGAGATGTGACATTTGGTCAACCACTGAATTGGTTAAAGCTAGGTGACACGTTGCAGCTCACAGGACTTTGATTCATTAAACCTTTTCCCTACAAAAATGAGGAAAGTGACTGCCATGCCCCCTTGTCTGTGATGGAATCATTCTAGTATTTGTGATCTTAGAAATATTCTTTGTGTACTGAGTTATTCCCAGACTCGAATATTGTAACTACTTTATCTGGAGAAATCGGTGTTAAAGATCTACTGTTGTCATAAGTAAATAGCTCTCCCGCTGGGGACTACCTAAATTGGGAAGTACATTGCTGTGTCAAATACTATTTATTGTGACAGGATTGTGGTTCGAAAACTAAATTACATTTTCTCTTTCATTGTTTTTTTGCCTTTGCAGTAGACGGCAGTACATGCAACCTGGACCTCCCAAGCCACTCCCACTTATTCGAGTTTTGGAAACATGAGTTCCGAAAGACTGAAGAATGAGTACAGGAGCTGTGGCTGAAACTGTCCTCTTATTCGCCCTCCTCCCCAACCCCTTAAAACTAATTCTAGTTCTAGTCTCCCTACTGTCCTGACTTCTGCTGGACCTGTTCAGAACTATCCTGCAACACCTGAAGATGAATTTGCTGGTGTTGCCAACTGTGGATGAGGACACATTTTTTTCAGAAGACGAGGACTTCTCAGAAGCGGTCACTTTGTATTTGGGTAACCCATTGAGATGGCAAAAGTTGGACGTCTGTATACACGTGTATGGGAGACTGCTGGCTGGCTTTCTTCTGAAGAGCACCCTCCGAGTACCTATCACAGCACTCTGCCAGATTTTGGGGAATCAGTCAACTAGTGACAGCCGGTCCCATGATACGCCTACAGTAGCTGCAGGCCTTGTTGGTCACCTTGCTATAGAAGAGGCATACACGAGAAGACGCAATCCCAGAGTCTGGGCTCACCTATGCATCATTACGCTTGTAAAAGAAGCCCGGCTATCCAGTTGATAAACAATCATGTTATCCTTGGCTGTTGCTGTGACCGATCACATTTAGCGTAAGCACTTGTTTCAAAATGTGGGATCTTCAGATTTCCTTCTTAGGACCACGTCATCTAGACCGTGATATTCTGTGCTAAAGGATTGGTGCTACAAAGCACTTATTGCATTCCATGTGCGAAGGGTACAGCACTGATCATCCTGACAACTTTCTGTATCCTTGTCCTTTCCAAAGTCTCAATGTTTGGATGGTTGGTCATTGATGTTGCAAAATTGTGGCCTACAAATACATTTGTTTTAGTAAGAAAATATAGGAACGTCGCGGTACTCAGGGTAAGCACTGTAAAATAGTGCATGGATGGTGGTGAGCTTGAGCACCCGTGTCTTGGAGCATTTTGTAAAATTCTGATTTATTAATATTCATCCAAAGTCATGGGACATGATACATTGCCAGGTCTGTTTGTTACTCCCATTTCATGACCTGCTGTGGAACCAATGTGACCGGTCTTGCTGTCTGAGAAGGAAAGAAGTGATGGGTGGAATTCCTTGTACCTAGGAGGTATTTGATAGTGGCACAGTTTGCAAAAAGGTGATGGACTGGAATGTGACCCAGAGTAATACCAGTGGCTGAGATTTATTCAAGCGTTTCAGGTACTAAGTTATGTACTGTTTAGTATCCAACAGTACCGTGGATATCCCCAATGGCGTAGCTAGACTGATTGTCTCCCATTGTGGCCCCTGTGATTGCCGCCCTGCATGTAAGGGCGGGGGGGGGAAGCTGCTCCCCAAAACTCGTGCCGCCCGGGGCGAACCACCCTCCTCCCACTTGCTACGCCCCTGGATTTCCCTAATTGTTTACGTTAACAGGGTTTTGACTTATTCCTTTACGAGTTATTTTACATTTACTGTTTTTCCACGCTCTAAATCTATAGCTGTACCTCCGTAACCATTGCCAAGAAGAGACTACACTGCTGAACCAAGCCACTGAGTGAGCCTTCTTTCTTGGTGTCTATCACCAGGCAGGTGCTGGGCTCTGCTGGGCTGGTACCCAGCGGACGCAAGGGTTGAATTTTATGCGAGTGGCATGAATCGTTCTGCAAGACTGTAGGCTGAGGCCCAAACTTGGAAATGAATCGCATCTCATTCTACTTTATTGATCCTAATTGTTGAGATCTCTTCTTGCTTTACAACTTTGTTGGGTGGACGAGGTTGCACTACACCAGTGTCCACGCTCCTCCTTTTGTATCCTTTTTACCCAGATCTGGGCAGAGAAGAGTAACTGGCGTATTTAAGAGTTTGAATTCTATGGTTAATGGCAGTCGTATCCCTAAATACTTGTTCTGCCTCCAAATGATCTTTAGGGTACTTTAGCACAGCGGGACAATTGCAATTTGATTGCAGGCTTCCCCCAAATAAAATATTTCCCACAAACCTTCGCATGCCATGAAGTATCCTCCATATTGTTTTTCTGCCACAAAACATGCATTGTGGTGGTCTGTGCTGATAAATTGTCATTCAACACAAATCTGCACTGCTATCAACCTTCCATAAAGATTTAATGCCCATCTTTTTGCCTCGTAAACATGTGAAATGAGCTTAATGTTCTCAGCCACAGTCCTGGTGGTTGTGTTGCATCTAGACACTAATATATCCCTGCACATCAAAGCTCTGCCACGTCTGGGAAAGAGGTGAAGGAATACTGGGTCTGGCAGTGCACTTCCTGCCTTCTTTCCCTTATAGTTGGGTACCCTCTGCTCTCTGTATTTAAGGCAACAAATGTAATACACGCATGCGGGGTCGGCAGCAGAGTGAAAAAGTCACTTATTGAGGGACTGTGAAAAAGTTTGGCTTAATGTCATTGAGTGACATTTAGGATATGCAGTTACCCCACTCTCTGGCTTTTATTTAATGAGCACACAGACTTCATACAAGATCCATAAGACATCACACAAAAATTATCTTTGTAAGCAAAAGTCTACCTAAGAATATCCTGAAAAATGTAAAAATAAACTTCAAGTCCCGCAAATGTTGTAGATGTTGGTTAACTTTCAAAAAAGATGTCCCATTGTGTGCTTCAAAGACTGGAGGCTGTAAACCAGGGCAGGTATTGCATTCCTTACTTGGGTTAAAACATATTTGTAATTGAAAGTGTCTTTTTGTCTACGTTCTCTTTGAAGGCACATAGGAATCTCTAGGTGTTAAGAGGGCTATGTCCAATGAATGTGTGTTATCTTCTGACACAGACCCCTGTGTGCTTTACTGTTACCAGAGTTGTCAGAGGGAGGAGTCAGCCAAGTTGTTTGCCAACAAAAAAACTGACTTAAATGTGATTTTTGTTTTCTTTAAAAAAAATACTTTCCTGTGTCTAGTTTATTCCTTAGGCAGCAGAGCTGTACTTACCTACTGAGGGCTTATTACAAAGGCTGCCTTCCTACCTCTGCTTGCAGGTGCTTTAATGGCCTCCTATTGATACTCGATTTTTATACACAGCAATATTCTGCTCAGTGGACATAGTCTTCCTGTCCGCTTCCGCACTACAATGCCATCCAGCGCTATAGAGCGTGCCTTACCATAGCTGTAGGATCTTGACTGATATGCAATTATTTAAACTTGAAGGGCTTCAGGTCATGTGCCTGTTTTCTCTTGGGCAGATCAGCATCATTTTGTTTCAGTGCCTAACCTGATTTCCTCAGTGTAACCTGTCTCCTTATTGTAAGGATGATGTATACACAGGATCTGCACAGGATAATTCGGGTTTGTAGCGAATTAAGTTGTAACTATTTATTTTTGTAATTTATTGGTGTATTGGATTCAGTTGACACTGGTTCAACTACCAATTGTATCTGTGTAGTTTTTTTTTTTTAAATAGATTTATTTTCAATAAAGTATACGTGATACAAGGCGGTGTGTTGGTTGCAGTCTGTTCATTTCAGATATTCCGGTCTCTAGTGATACATACAGTGGATCGAGTGCTTGGTTTTATGGATGCTGCCTTTCGAGACCTATCTGCACTCAACTGCTCACATTTTGCTTCTCCACTGCTGGTGGTCCTTCTCTGGCCAACGGCGCCCTTAGGATTGGCATGCAGTGTTACACAGTTGTTACTGCTGTTCCTTAGCTTCATGGAATCTTCAGTTTCTCTACTTTGTGCAAAGTGTTGTCTGGTGTGGACAGTTTGGGACTTCTCTTCAATGCATTAAGGAGCTAGGACAACTCAAAGTTGTTAAATTTGATTCGAGAAAACCTAGTCCCAAATATTGTTCACAAATTTGTCTGCTTGTGGGTCACAAAAGTAACACTGCTGAGTTAGTTGTGTATTTAGAACCTTAACCTAAAACATATCTAACGTTTATGGGACTAAATATAGAATGAGCAAAGTGGCGTAAACCCCCAACCAACCACGTGCTTACAACAACAAATTAAATAGTTATACAAGTAAAGCACGCATGCTCAGTTTGAGGGAGTGGGGAGGTCGGAGTGAGTGAGTAGGCAGTCCAAGATCTCTCCTGAACCTTTCGCTGATCTGTGGATGCATAGCTCGCCTCAAGGTGGACCAAAACACAGGGCTTGGCATAAGCCGCTACTCCACGCCTAGAATGTGCATTTCGTGTTGAAGAGACCAGGGTAACCTACTCACAAGCAGCCAGGGTATTTAAATTGTAACAAGGAAAACATTAAGTATTTCAAACCACCTCCAAGCACCTATTTCAGGGATGATCCAGAGCAACTGTGAAAAATCTTTGATTAACAGGAACACACGCACGGCATGCAGTCTGACGCTCATTCTTTCACGCGCACTCACACACTTTCGCAAAATTTCTCACTTTAACATTCTCTCGCTCAATTTTTATTTTTGTTCTGACTCAACTCACCTTATGCAATGCTTGTGTACACTATAGAAAACCAAGTGCCCGATACTGAATGAGATGGGAGGGTGGGAGAATGGGAAGTGTGCTAGCTGGGTGATTCAGGATTCCACTGGGGCTATGGCAGGAGACAAAATGACACGCCCCTAGAGAGAGTTTATACCTCGGGCTTCCACATGCATGGACATAACAGGTAAGAGTTATCCACTTCTGGCTGACGCAACCTGAAAGCTCCATGAACGTAACTCTACATGGAGTGATTGAAGCGCACCTGTGGGCAATTTTAGGCTCCTTTAAAAGCCTCTTCACCTCCTATGTCTTTCCCCATTGTGAGTAACCATTTCATCTGCAGGTATACACATAAAAAAAAAACATTCTTCCATTTTTACATACTTTACAAACTCTACCTCCTGCCATTATGGTAGTCCCAAAATATATATATATATTACCTACTGGCGGTCGCCAGTAGGTATATATAGTTAGGACCTAGTTACCATAGGAAATTCCAAACATTCTATTGGGAATAACTTTGGTGCCGATTGAGGGATCTGCCTGTAATTTTCCTTAAATTTGCCTCGCTCAGCTCCTTCCCTGAAAGTTGCGGGGGGGGGGGGGGGATTCGTCAAGCGGGGGCTGAGAAAAAAATGGGGTCCCAAAACGTGTTTTCCCCATGTTAATTTCCATAGGGACATTCTGACAAGGCTACAGCTCGAACGGCTGAACGGAATTACACCAGATTTGGCAAAATGGTAGGGACTGGTATGCAGCAGTGCCTTTTGTATGTTTGGTGTAAATCCCTCCAGTAGTACTTGAGAAAATTGAATTTGAAATTTTTCAAATGACATTTTCTATGGGACCTTTAGACACGGTTACAGCCCGAACGGAATTACACCAAACTTGGCAAAATGGTAGGGACAGGTATGCAGTAGTGCATTTTCTATATTTGGTGAAAATCCCTCCAGTAGTTGTTGAGAATTTGAATTTGAGCAAATTATATATCTATATGCGCTCAACATTCTATTGGGAATAACTTTGGCGCCGATTGAGGAATCTGTGTGTAATTTTCCAGAATTTTGGCCAGCTCTGCTCCTTCCCTGAAAGTTTCGGGGGGATTCGTCAAGTGGGGGCCGAAAGGGGGGGGTCCCAAAACGTGTTTTCCCCATGTTAATTTCCATAGGGACCTTTACACACGGCTACAGCCCGAACGGCTGAATGGAATTACACCAAACATGGCAAAATGGTAGGGACAGGTATGCAGTAGTGCCTTTTCTATATTTGGTGAAAATCCCTCCAGTAGTTGTTGAGAAAATTGAATTGGAGCAAATTATATATCTATATGCGCTCACCGTACGCGCACCGTACGCGTACCGTACGCATACGTGCGCGTACCCTTACGTGTGCGAGCGAGTTTCTGATTGGCTGGCAGTCGACTGTCAACATTCCAAACTGCCCACACCAGGAAGTATTGGCCACCATCTTGTTTTTCAGGAGAACTGAGGCACAAGAGAGCACAAAACAAGAGTGGAAAACACGAAAAGGGGGCAGGGTAGAGACCCCCCAACCCTCTTGCCCTTCTCAGGGGGTCCCGAAAGGACCCCCAAGGGCAAATTTTTTTTTAAAAAATCGTGTGGTACGCGTACCGTGCGTGTACCCCACGACCTTCTGGGACCCCCTGAGAAGGGGTCGGGGGGTCTCAACCCTGCCCCTTTTTCGCGTTTTCCACTCTTGTTTTGTGCTCTCTTGTGCCTCACTTCTCCTGAGTAACAAAATGGCTGCTCTGGTGGTCCCAGATGGATAATAACATATATAAACGTTATCCGCTAATAGAATTAGCATTTACAAAACCTTTGAAATTTATTGGAAAAATATATAGGTTTCACGCCTGATATAGTTAGGAATTAGCATTTAAAAAAACCTTGCAAATTCACTTTAAAAACCATAGGTTTCAGGCCTTATATAGTTAGGCATTAGTTTTTAAAAAACCTTGCAAATTCACTTAAAAAACCTTGCAAATTCACTTAAAAAACCATAGGTTTCAGGCCTTATATAGTTAGGAATTGGCTTTTAAAAAACCTTGCAGATTCACTTAAAAAACCTTGCAAATTCACTTAAAAAACCATAGGTTTCAGGCCTTATATAGTTAGGAATTAGCATTTTAAAAACCTTGCAAATTCACTTAAAAAAACCATAGGTTTCAGGCCTTATATAGTTGGGAATTAGCATTTAAAAAACCATTGAAATTGCTCCTATATAGTTAGTTGTACTAACTATATTTCGCGCACCCGCAATCCACTGCTGATGATGTCACATATTACATCACTGATGACATCTCATTTGACATCTCATTTGACATCTCATTTGACATCTCATTTGACATCTCATTTGACATCTCATTTGACATCTCATTTGACATCTCATTTGACATCTCATTTGACATCTCATTTGACATCTCATTTGACATCTCATTTGACATCTCATTTGACATCTCATTTGACATCTCATTTGACATCTCATTTGACATCTCATTTGACATCTCATTTGACATCACTGAAGACATCTCATTTGACATCACTGAAGATATCATTCATGTGATAATACGATGCACCTCCTCACACTCTAATATAACCTTTGATACACCCAGTGTTAAATACAGACTACCATTCTTGAAACCATTGACACACCAATACCAGTTACTACATACGCACTCACTGATTCCTAGGTCTACACACACATTCACTCATTCACCCAAAGATTCACTCCTACATACAGTCACTCATCAATACAACACTATCATATGCACTCATACACCTATACAGACACTCACACACTGCCACTCATCCATGGAGTTACTCACACACCTAGTCAGTCATGCAAAGAATCAATCACATTTCCATTTCCTCAACTATACACACAACACCTTACTTATTCAAACGTATACTAACACATACTTACTCTCTTATACAATCACTGATACAAGTACACAATGATCCATACAGCCACTCGCACATACATTCACTGGCTCTCATGTATAGTCATTTATATATGCCAACTCTCACATGCACTGTGTTTTACATATGTACTTACTTGGACATGTAGCACTGAGATACCCATTCACACACCAACACACCCATGCACACAGTCAACCACCCATATAGCTGTTTCCACATGCACTCTTGAACTCATACACCTAGTGAATCAACTGCTCACACATCTATGCACAGTCACACACCTCCCAGCCACCCACACACACACTCAGTCTCCCATTCAAATACTTGGGCAACCAATCAATAACCCATATAGCCTCTCATATAGCCACTAATATAGCTACTCATATAGCTACTGATCAACACATGCA
Organism: Lissotriton helveticus; assembly: GCF_964261635.1. NCBI lineage: Eukaryota > Metazoa > Chordata > Amphibia > Caudata > Salamandridae > Lissotriton > Lissotriton helveticus. The sequence goes on from NC_136073.1 coordinate 821,694,139, forward strand.
GCAGCTTACACAACCACAGACATACTGATGCACACATTCAGACAGTTTAGTCACTAACCCATGCATTTAGTAAGATACATTTAATCACTCACTCATACAGTCAGTCACGCACCTACTAAATCCTTCATCCAGACACTTATACATCCACTCATTCTTCAATATGTAAAACATATTTAAACTTTACAGAAACAGTCACTGGATGACGTCATCAGTGATGTCAAATGAGATGTCATCAGTGACGTCATCAGTGATGTCATCAGTGATGTAATATGTGACATCATCAGCAGTGGATTGCGGGTGCGCGAAATATGGTTAGTACAACTAACTATATAGGAGCAATTTCAATGGTTTTTTAAATGCTAATTCCTAACTATATAAGGCCTGAAACATATGGTTTTTTAAGTGAATATGTGTGTATATATATATATATATATATATATAAAATATATTGTCACAGATGCTTCACGCCATATATATATATATAGTCACAGATGTTCACGCCACAGCTTTTCAATACGCTTTACACTTCCGAATAGGCCTCAAGTACCTCTTCTCAGCCTCTGTTTTCTGACATTCCTCCCTGAGTACTTCGCATGAGCCAGTACTGTGAAGCTGCACTGTAATGTCCTCTCTGGGACCAACATCCACCACTGGTAGCATCCTCATCATCGCTTGAGGGAAAGAACTTATGTAGTGGTTGAAGTTAAAGCTGAACTGCTAGGCACCCTATAGTACAAGCGGCCCCTCTGCCGCTCACTGCATCACACCATCCCACCTACCTGGCTGCAGTGTTGAAACTAGTTCCTAATTTGTGCTGGTGGTTGCAGGGGGTTGGTACCGGCACTCATTTTTGGGGACTGGTACTTAATTTCATTGGCAGACTTTGATGCAAAGAAGAGGAAATAACAGAAAATGGAGAAAAGGAAGAAGAAAACAAAAAAAGGGACAAAGAGAGAAAGCTGCAGTGAAAGAGGCAGGGAGTTTAGGTACTGGAAGAAGGAGGGATGGTGTGGAATTAAGAGTAGGTAGCCCTATTCAGCAACCCTGGCCTACGGCAGTGCTGCAGCAGCTCCTCGGAAGAAGCATTATCAAAGCCAGTAGGTTTCGCCTATGCAAGAGCTAGTGGCTTTGCCAATGTGTTTTAGCCATGTTGTACAACAGCATGGTTGAAAGTTAGTGATGTAGGAGAGAGTGGCATTGAGTGTCATAGAGAGGAATGGTGAAGAGTGGACTATCGTGCATTGGAGTGGCATAGTGCAAGGTCAATTGCAGTGGCACACACTGGACTGGTGTAGAGTGTATTGGCACGGAGTTCATCTGCATAGAATGCAGTGGCGTAGAATAGAAAGGTGCCGAGTGGCACAGGGTAGAGGGGAGCGGTTTAGAATTGAGTGATGCAGAGGGCAGTGGGGTAGAGTGCTATAAAGTGCAGTGGTGCATAGTAGACTTCAGTGGTGTATTGTAGCATAGAGTGGTGCAGGGTATAGTGCAGTAGAGTTCAGTGGAGGAGTGTAGTGTTGCAGGGTAATGTCAGAGCAGTGGTGCAGAGTACAGTGCAGTTGTGTAGAGTAGATTGTTTCAGAGTAGAGTGGTGCAGGGTAAAGTGCTGTTGCGCAGAGTGTAATATAAAGTGGTGTAAAGTGAATTTGCATGGCGTAGAGTACAGTTTTGCAGAGTAGATTTGAGTGGTGTGGAGTGGTGAAGAGTGTATTAGCATAGAGTAGAGTGGTACAGGGTAGACGTGAGTGGAGTATGCATGGTGTGGTGGTGCACTGCCATTACAGACAACACCTTTTTAATTGAAATGACCATTACATTTGCACAGACATACAGTTTTACTAATAAAGCTATAACAAAAACAGTTTTACTTATAAAGCTATAACTAAAAATGTGCTTCTTATGTGTTCCTAGTTCTGATATGTTCTGAAATATTTACACAGTTCATTTAAATGTTGTGACGCGCAAGGAAAAAAACTTCCTACCCCCAGTATCCAGCAAGATTGTCGCATAAATCTTCTCACTTTGAAGTCCGAGAAAGAAAAGTACACAAGCACACTCATGAGACAGCAACCGACATCTGAGCTCGGTCTTTGAATGCACAGCAAGTGTGACCGGATAAGAACAAGGTTTACTGTACAGGCCTGTTTGCAGAAAGGGAGCACTTTGGAAGGATACTGTAAATAAGGTTTGGGCAACAGGAGGGACAAACTGAACCTTGAGAGCCTAAATAAAGCAAGTAAAGTCAGCAAATGGAAAGCAAGAAAATGTGAGTTACAAATCACAAAGCCAATGGCAAGCAACAGGCGGAATGCATTCCCAGGTCAATTTTATGAAACTCGCCAAGAATATCTTTAGCAAACCTTACAGCTGCGACCCAAAAATCCATGAAGCGTTCCCACAAAAGCCTCACACTCTGTTAACAAGCCGCAGTCCGTGGCGTAGCTAGACTTACTGCTGCCCGGGCCGATCCTAAGTTTGCTGCCCATGGGGCCGACTCTGTTTGCCACACAGTGCAGGTAAGAGTGAGGTGGGGGGCGGCTGTGACGTGTTGTGGGGGTAGGCTGTCTGGCGGCCGACGGACAACTTGTTCTTGGGGGGGTAGTCGACAGACACGACTTGCTCACAACTCCTGCCCCCAAAAACAGTGCCGCCCCCCCCTAGCTACACCACTGTCCTCAGTGGCACAGATTAGACGATTGCGTTTGAAGGACTTCAGCCCTTTTATTCAAACACATGCACTGTTTGTCATTAGAGTGTAGTTAGATTAATGGGGGGGGGGTCACTTAAAGTGAACTCCCAAATTAGAGTTACAGTGGCTTCTGCCCTTCACTGAAGACATTGTAGAGCCTGGAAGTATGGCTCAGGCCTTTCTACCTGCATTTGCGTGGAGAGGGTGTCTATTGTCTCTCCTTTCTGACGGTCTCGACAGTCGCACATAACAGGGCTCCCCGGCCTCTCCATATGTGCATTGTGTGTTATCTGTAGGTTTCTCAAATGTGACCGTGAATGGGGGTGTCTATGTTGGGTGCAATGAGGCTGCTGCACAGGTTGGGCCTCCTATTAGATTCCTGTGTGTCCTCTTGTGTGTGTGACAAATGTCATGCTCCAGCCCCTGGAGACCCTCTGGAAAACTGTTATGACGAGCTGTTGGGGAGACCTCTCTGCTGCTTAGAGTGGGTTTCTCCTTGGTAGAGAGAAGCCCACCCTCTCCCCTGTCACTGTTTTGCAGGTGGTCGTCGGGCACAGTTGGCCTTCTTTTCTTTTTGTGAATCTGCCTCCATGCATTTACCACATTCTGTAACACGCATTCTTCATAGTAGTCCTACATATTTTCGAATCTGGGGGAATGCTGCCACCTCGTGGTCCGTCCCAGGTACTTGCGTCAATAATGGATGACTCACACCATTACATCATGGATTTATTAGTCATTCCGCCCAGGGTGGATTCTGTGATTTGTGTCCTCCCACTGGACTATATTCGGGGCCTCGAGAATTCGAGGCCCTTGATGCTTTCTGCATAATTAAGGCATTGCCGCTTTTGCTATATAATCCAATGTCTGCTGCTGGCTTTGAAGATACATTAAAACATTCTTGGTATCTCAACTGGATGAAAATTACAAAAAACGTCAACACCTTGTGTTGTGGCTACTGCTGTATTTAGTTGTTAAACTGGTACTAATGATGTGAAGCTTCTGCTAGGCAGTATAAATGTGCGTTATATGTCGGCTAAAGTACCTCTTGCCGCACATTATAACGGAGTAGTTCCCCACCCTTACGCCTCGGAAGGTAGAGTTCTTGTATAGGATCATGGAACTAGAGCTGTCCCTACAAGACATCAACAAGGAAATACAAGACCTGTTTTTAGTGTGGGATTTCAGGCTCCTCTGTATTATAATGAAAAATAGCAAAACAACACCGCTACAGAATGTGCCGCATAATTTGTCTTTCATACCACTTCTTAAGCCTGCCGCATAATTTGGTCTTGCTTTGACTCCTAATTCCAGTGCCTTCACTTAGCACCTAGAGACTTTTGAAGTCTTAATTTGCTGGAAACTGGAGTGTGTGACACTGCCCTCGTCAGGCACTATCCAAGTTTTTTTTTCCTGAGACTTTCCTTCACCTGTTTGAATTATTTTATGATGTGGAGTGAGTCGAGGTCAAGGCAAGAATGCAGGAGTTACCAGGTTAAGTCATTTATTCCTGACTATCCCTCCAATGGCCAACCTGCGTCTCCTGCCACCTAGGACCTGGGGCGGATCAGATGGTTGGCACAGATTGTGCTGGACAAGATTCACATCCATCACTTTGGTACCCTAGGACCTCTGTCCCCTTTCGCCATAGATTTCTTGAGTTTTCAACTCTTTTTCGTTGCTATGGCCCAAAGATCGGAATAACAACCATGGTCCGCAGGAGGTCTGCCCAGCGGACTCCCCTTTTTTTCTGTGGGTCATTCCTGGTGAGCAAGCATTTGTGGTGCACAGCACTGCATATGTCTAACCACTGAGTTAGTCTTTAAGGGGAGTCTCATGGATGTCAGTGTATTTGTTTCTAGGAATGCCTGGTTCATTCAACCATGGCCACTGCGCCCTCCAGAGGGTAAAGCCTTATCTACCCACTTCATAAGGAAGACAAATGGCTTAAAATATTGAAAAACATATCACTTGGTTTCTCTCTCGCTCACTGGCAGTTGTCAATGTGAAAACGGTGAGCTACATATTTAGCAGGAAGTTGTCTGCTCTTTGAAGCCCATACATGTCAAGAAGTAATGTATATTTATTGTCAACTTTGGCAAATCAGTCAGTAGGCCCACATTCAGTTGCATATGCAAGCCTTGGAGTTTCACATATTCCAACCTGCCGATACACGACTGGCTGAACCACCTGGACCCACTCAAATCAAAGCTGGTAGCCATCGACTTTACTAAATCCCCAAGGATCACACTAGACAAAAACATGAACATGCAAGTCCAAATTAGCGCAGCAACATTAAATGCCTGCTGCAACTGAACCTATGTAAGAAGGTCAAATTGATCACCCCACTCCTTCACCGGACTTTAAGAATGTAGCCAAGCTCTTGTCGTAACCAGAGCAGGCTATGGCATTACCAAAGGCTCACCTTGCCCCTCTGAAGGCAACACTCACCTCAGCAGCAAGGCTACCCATCAAAGCCAGAATCTTGCTCAAAATTGCTTGCCTGACACACAAGGTGGTACACTATGCGCACCAAAATATCCAGCACGCTCCCTCACTACACAGCACTGATCCCTCCCACTCAAACTCCTGAGATTCAAGAAAACCAGGACCTATGCTCAAGGCTCCTTAGGAGCAGCCCCCAGAATCTGGAACACCTTAAAACCTGAAATGCACACCAATCCATCGACTGCTACTGTCAAGAAGGTGGTAAAAAACCATACTGATGATACATTTGTGTACATTGAGCACATACAACGGTTTGGACAGGGGGACAGCCATAACCATGCCCCACACCCCCAGTGCATCCCACACAAGGGTGTCCCTGCAACACCTGAGAATCGGCGATCACTGAGAACCAGCAGAACCACCCCTGCCCGACACAAAAACACCCAGCAATTACAACACCACAAGAGAATCCAACACTTCATACCTGGTTCTAACTACATCTGTTACAAGTCTACATAACTGAATAAATGTCACCAAAGCAGCCTCTCTGTAATTGTATAACAATACCCATCAAACGTACGCCCCTGGCAGACTACTGCAAGGCATATTGCGTCTACACATTTGGAATGTCCAGATGATCGCCAAGACTGTTCTAGTCATGAAACTAGCACCTGTAAATGGTTCCATGTGTAGACCTTTGTATCAGTGACACGAGTATCGTCTACAGCGTCTTGATACCCTGTGGTCATGTTCGCGCTCTAGAAAACTCTCTAAATAAAATACATAAATAAAAGCTGTTCTGGTCCATCTGTCTCCGGTTCCATCTCAGAGGTGGTGGAGGCATGCACCCAGCCTGCTACAAGGCTTCTTCAGCTTCAACTGCAGAATTGTTAGATGTTCTGGAAGAGATACGAATGGCTGCTCTACAGGGGCCTCCCACTAAGACTTCTTCTGGACAGTTCTCACAAATATCTGCACATAAAATTGTTGAAGTTACTGGTGACCATCCTGGCCTTTGAGGTGATTCACATCAACAACACCATAGACCTCTCTTGCATTACTCGACACAATGTTGCTGGCTGGTGATGGATCTGTGGCACTGGGCCATTCCCCAAGACATGTTTCCTCTGGATTGAACGTGTCACTTAATAAACCACCTAAGCAGGTGTCACCCAGCACTTGCGAGCTCACAATACAGCCCTCCACTCCATCTTTGGGGCATTGCACCGACCAGACATCGAGGGTTTTGCGATGATCGTAATGCAAAATGCTGTAACTTTGGTCCATAGAAGTGCTAAGCATCTTAGGTATTGTCAGAAATATACTGTCTATGTTGATCAATGGTCATACAACACATTAAAATTCAATATGCCAATTGAAATACAATAAACTCATACTCCACTAATTTTTCTAAACTTAGTGCAAAAACAAAAACTCAGACATAATACAGTATAAAATGCATTTAAAACACTCAGCAAAGCAAAATGTACTGCATTTAATTGGCAAATAAATTCTCCGAAGACCAAACAGACTGAGATTATTATAAACAGCAATATCATCGGCAGCGATGGGCCCTGATGGAATTCCAAAAAAAAAGTGATCAAGAATGAGCCGGAAACATGGAGTACATTCCTCACCTCTTCTTCGCATATTGTTATGCTACTGCGCAAATTCCATGCTCCTGGAAAGGGAGCATCAGTATTCCAATACATTAAAAAGGCCTAGCAACGATTGCCAAATTTCTCCGCTGGATGCCTCGGGGAAGATCTTGGCGTCCAGTATTCTGGAACATCTTGAGGATCACTCAGTGACGGACAATATTGGAATAGTTGACTCTCATTGATAAATATGTGGTGTCTAAATCTCAGATCTTATATTCTGTATTTGTTGACTTCTCAAAAGCATTCGACAGAGTGGATAAGCCAATCCTTTGGAAGAAATTGGATAGAATGGGGATACCCTTTAACTTATTAAGATTAATTATAGCACTTTATTCGTCTACTTGGTGTAAATTCCTAATTGGGGGAGGGACATGGGGTTTTCCCCAAAGATTCTAACACAGAATGGACTGAAGCAGGTTGTCTCCTGGACACACTTTTGTTTTCAGTTTATCTATGTGATCTATCCGCCCATTTTGTTAATATTAAAAAAAAAACTCCCCCTTGAATTACGCATCAAGATTTGCATGTTTAATTGTAAACTGATGATTTCGTAATAATTGATCTTACGCCAATTAGCCTGCAGCATAATTTAGATGCTCTATTTAAATATGCGAGGGATAATTATATGATGATAAACATCAGTAAGCCCAAGGTGATGCCCTTTGTGAGGAAAGAAGCAGTACCGCCTTTTTAACTGGAATCTAGGTGGAAACCCTTCAGATACTGTAAAACCGCACACAATCATTGGAAGAGTTTTTTTTCTCTCAATCCTTGGAATATAGGTCACACCTATCACACATAAGTATTAAGGCATTAACCCATACTGGCGCTTTAAGTATGTTTTACTGTGCCTCTGTTATGTGCCATTCCAAAGCTCTTGAGATCTATCGAGTAAAGATTCCTCCCATCTTGTCTTAAGCTCTTGAGTACATCTACCTCTGTAATTGGTCACTCACAAATAAGTAGGGAGGCAAGCTTAGTCGGAAGTTATCTCCTTTATCAGACAATCCCCATCCAGGTTTTATGGCTGAAATTTGCTCTTATCAGTACATTTTCCATATCATTGGCAAATATAATTAGATGGGCCTGCAATTTATTACATGCTTCTGTGGGCACCCTAAGATATTTTTATAAACAGGAGACATATAATGAAATGGCACATAATTGCACCTTTAATAATAATCTCAGTGTTGCTTTCACTCAATTGCAATGTACAATTGTCCACTTAAGTTGTTTAAAAAAAATGCTTTATTAGACTAAGCTATACTAGCGACATTACCCATTGTTTGTCTTTAAAACCATACATGGCCTATTGGGATAGTATGCCTTTCAAGCAAACCCAACGGTATTTATCGTTCTCTTTTGGAACAAAATGTAAGACAACTAATAATCATGTTAAGATTGGGTATTTTACTATTGAATGATTTTAAAAGATGCTGGCCCTGTAAAGAAAACTCCTTTGGAATATGTGATGTGTGTAATGGATGTGGTAGTGGTGCAAGATCTAAAACATGTACTCTTTCTGTGTCCGAATGCAATGAAGGTGGAAGTCGGAAATCAATTTATAAAACATTTGTATTTCAAATGAATTTTTTTTTTAATTGATAAGTTGATTACTTTGGTAAACTCTCCTCCAAATGAGTTAGTTTGCTATAATCCTTTAACATTTTTTAAATCCTTTTTCAAAAATCTAACAATTGCGGAGGATATGACTCGTGATTGATGGTATTTAAATTCTTACATTTTTGATCTCGGATGAGGTCTAAATCAATAAAATGTTTTTCTACTTGACTGGAATCACTAAACATAAGACTTAAAATAAGAAAGAAGCTGTCACATCCTGGAGCCTAAAGCTGCAGTCCAGTTTCAACATAAGAACTGTGTTACGCAATTCATATAATAAAATATATACCATAGCAAAGATCATCACAATCCCAATGGTACATTGCAGTTTAATCAAGGCTGTCTCTAATCTTCATTACTGCCCTGAGGAAGTTAGAAAATGCACAACTTAATAGAGGGGAATTTAGTGTCATTAGCTTCACAAAAGTAGCTCTACCATTAGTTATCCCCTTTGATGTCAGGTTTCAAATATCTATGTCTGGGAAAGAAAGCACCAACCAAATAAAGTCTACTCCGGTTTGATCGTGAAGGGAATTGCATGATAATCCTTGGGTGATGCTTTTATCTCTTAAACCCCTTTCCGCATTCTCAGGGTCCTTCAAAGAAAAGTACTCGCTCAAGTGCCCAGTGAAACTGGTAGTTCCTACATGAGATTGTCCACTCTGGTTTTTGGGGGTTAGGAAAAGAAGTACCCCACTTCCCGCAAGGCAAACCTCTTTACCATGGCTGGAGAGTGGATCTTATGCCTGTCCATACAAATGTTGACCTTGAAGGGCTGGTTCTTGAGGAGCCCGCCTCTGCTCATCTAGGCTTCTTCTTTGGTGAACATCTGAATGTCCACGGCAGGCCCATCACTTGTTTCCAGGATAAGTGAAGGCAGGTGAAGCGTTGCTAAAGGGCTCGTCCAAAGGGTATCCAGCCATTTGCTTGCGCCATAGATAGCATCATTATGTTTTCCACCAGGTATCTACTATCACTAGGTATTCAGGTGTACACTTGTTTGTTATCCTCTCCTCTGAGGCCATTATCATGACATTTGCGTGATCTGTTGAACCAGTAATCCAGCAATGGGAGAGTGAGTGGAAAAGAGGGAAATGCAGAATGACTTCCTGTCAAATCAATACCACACAACCAGTCCGACAACCTTATTCAACAACGGAGTAATGGAGTCCCACTGAAATTACAATTTCTGGAGAAGGTATCCGCACCCATTCTTTGTCGTAGCATGCTTCTTCATAGGTTTCTTTGCCCTGTCCAGGAAAGATAATACTGCCTGGACGGACTCGACCTCCTTGTAAAAGGATTTCTTCGTTGGGTAAGCTGTGTGGAATTAGTGCCCTCCAGCGAGAGGACTCGCCAGTACGTATGAAAATAATCTTGTCCTCTCATCTGAAGTGGTAGTCTCTTGAGACAATGGTCTTCTGCGACTTGAAATAGCATACAGTGCCTTAAGACCCTCCTGGGTGAGTAACCGTGCTTTACAAACCCTGATTGATTGATTGATTGATGCATGGAAAGCATCCTCCTTCATGGCCTTGTAACCACACCAGGGCCGGACTGGGAACCTCAACCGGCCCAGGCAAAGTGCTCGGCCACCCGAGCTCCTTGCCGGGGCCGGTTTTCTGCAAAAACAGCCTTGTAACAAAAACGGCCCCCAGGGGCCCAAAACCGGCCCCCACCCGTGCGGCCCACTGGGGGATTGCCCGGTGCCCGCTATGGCCAGTCCGGCCCTGAACCACACAGTCTCCGTTCAGGACGGGTTTGTTTTACATTCTCACCCATCCTTCATCCCTACAGACCAAATTTTATTTGAAGAAGGAAGTTTATTCCTTTGTTTTCTTTCTACACTATTACACCAACTCACCAAACGAGGTGCATTATCACTGTGATTATGAGCAACCCCAGTTTCTATCTGGATAGCACCTGAGATTTGCAGTCTTGTGACCACTTCTTTGCTTATTTATGTGGCTTGGATACACAAAAGGCTGCATTTCTTCATCATTATATTTCCTAGTGGCTGATTCCATCTTACGCCCATTAATATTCCACGGTTCTGTAAGAAAATATAGACTTCAAATATGTTGGTCTTGTATAAATAAATCACAGCAAAATAGTCAACCAGTATCAAATTCCTAAATCCACCCAAATAATGTTTTCACTTCTAGCCATTTTGTAGGATAAGAGTGGCCGACATTTCACTGCTGAACATACACCGATGATGCTTGGATGTTTTTCTTGCAGTGATAATCAGACCAACTCTTGTAGTCCTATTCCTGTATACATTATTTACCTTATTTTTTTATGTCGCTGTTGCATGTGGGGAAGAGTTGCCTCTTATTGCAGATGTGGGACTGTGAGCTGGAAGTTATTCTGCCCTCTGTTGCCTGCCTTCTTTCTTTTTATTTCTTTTTGGGTCTCTCCTGAAACAGCATAAGCAGTGTAGGTGGCAGGACATTTTGTTTACTTACAGGGAGTTTAGAGGCTGTCCATTGCTTACCATTGATTGGCTTCACCGTCACTCATTTCCTTGCTTCTCTTTGATCAGCACATGTCTGCTTCACTTGCTCCTCGTGTGTTTGTCCCTACCCTGGAGCATGGCCCAAGTACTGATTCCTCGCCAAGTAACCTTCCACTGCTTGTGCTTTCTGAGCTACTTTTTTCTTGAAGTTGCAACACTCCATAAGAATGCATGTCTTTGCAGGTCGTTCCAACAACCCACAACCCACATTTAGCTCTGCATTGTATTTAAAAAAATATATATAGCACAATATCTGCCCAAGGACATTGGAACGTTTAATGTGCGCACCAGATTGTTACACAAGTTCAGGTTGTTATTATTTTCTTTTAATACAGCGTGAAATTGGCCCAAGGGCATTGGAGTTCTTTCATGAGCACTATATTATGTTACAAAAGGTATGATTAATTCTTGTTTTTGTTGCTTGTCCCCTCCTCATCCTTGTGGTTGCTTGCCCCCTCCCACCACATGTTGTTTTGCTTGACCCTGTTGTTACTTGCCCCTCTCAGCCCAGATTGTTGCTTGCAGGCATTGTGTTGCTTCACTCTTCCACTGAACGCATTGTATTGTTTGCCCCCTCCAACTCTTCCATCTTTGCTTGCCCCCTTCCATCATTACTTGCACCCTGCAGACAGTGTTTACACCCTCATCATTGCTTGCCCCATTCTGTAGTTGCTTCCACCCCTCTCACTGCCCCAATGTTGCTTCCCCCCTTTTCACCCTCCCACCCTGCCAGAAAAAAAAGCAGTTGCAAAGGCAATAGATCTTGCCTATGCTCTCTATTGGCTTTGTTAGTGTTTTTTTCCACGCTTCACAGCAACATTGCTGAAAGGTTTTAAAAAAATGTATTGGCCAGTAGAGGGTGTCTAGGAAGCAGTTACACCCTCGTGTTGCATTCCCTCTTTCCCTCTGAGGTGCCTGCAAGCAATTAAAAAAAAAGCATTACAACATGGCCACATCATAGTGTTTTAAGAAAAAAAAACTTTCAGCCATGCTACACCGCATTTGCGTTGCAACATGGCTAAAACATTGACAAAGGCAAAAGGTTGCATAAGCGAGGCCTATTGGCGTTGCCAATGCTTGTTTTTTTAAACAAAGAGCTGCACTCCCTCACTCCTAAAATCTCCTTTCCTTCTTTACCTTAATGTGCAACACATTGTATCACGCGGCCAAAAGGCTGAATACTGTGTGCAAAGGTTATTGTACTGATCTAACGTGAGTAGTAATAGCATATTAGGGGGCTTGTAGAGGTGGGCGAACCACAGAAAGCTGGAGCTAGGCTCAAGCCAGATGCCAGGTTCTGGCTCGGCTTGATGTACACCTGGACCCTCAAGCCCAAAACGAGCCGAGCTTTAATGTGACTTCTGCCCCCACCCACACTCTAACCTAATGTGCCAAGAACTAAAAAAAGAATAATTGAGAAATACATTAACATTTGTGGTAAAACAGTAGAGGGAAATAGATACCCATCTATTGGTTGAAAGGCACAAACGAGATGAAATGAGGAAACCGGCTTCCACCTTGACCAAACTGTGTGATCCTAGGCATATATTTTACTTTAATGTGCTTCTTTTTTAGGTTTCGCCCTGGGCGTTGCAACTGCGTAGCAGTTGCTCCGCCCACGGCGAAACCTCATGATCCTACATATGGACTTTGGTTCCGCCTCTGTCTCCCATTGGCTAGCTCCATAAATGGAGGCTAGCCATTGGGAGACAGAGGCTGTCAATCACGCTTTCTCGTGAAAACGCGATTCGGGGGCGTTTCTGGGACTTTTTTTAAGCCCCACCCCTTTGTCCCGGGCCGCGCTGTCATTGGCTGCTGCCCCGGGACACCCCTGTGACGTCATTCCCGGGCCGCGCTGTGATTGGCTGGCCGGCCCGGGACCTGACTTGTTTGTGCATCTTGTGGCTGTACGTTCGCCTATCGGTGTGAGTCATACAGTGCCATTCATGTGGGTGTGTCATGTTCTGAGTGTGTGAGACAGCGCACAAGTATTTACATTCAGTGGAAGACCAACAACTATGTCTCCGCAACTTATGTCAACTCCAAACACGACGAAGGCGCATTAAATCCCCACTTGTGTTGTGTCCATCAAAGTGAAATATCTGGTCCTAGTGAATGTCGTATTTCTTACAATCTCCTCCTAGTTCACACCTTACCCCGCAGCTCAGACCCATGTGCCAGCTGGGCGCCTACCAGTATCACTCACACTCTGATGATCCTGCAAACGAACTGTCAAAACCGGTCCTTTTTTTTTTTTTTTTTTTATAAAATAATGACTGGAGGTTCCTAATGTTTTTCTCAGAACCCCGTCAGCGCCGCTGAATGCCGCGGTTTCCCTTGACCACGGCTGCCTAGTCCTGATGTCACCCCGTGTCTCTCTCATCCATCATCAGACACACCCTGTTCTTTTATTTCATTCCTGCAGGCTCGGTGTTCGTCCCTGCTGTCTGTCTTTGCCAGTGTTTCCCCGTGTTTCTTTTCACCTTATTTCCCCTATACCTCCTTCTCTCTCTTGAGGAAGTCTGGTGATGAAAAAAAACGTAATTCTTGGTCCCCACAAAAAGTGCTGTTGGGTCCCGCCTGCAACCACCGCCTCAAATTAAGCACTAGTAGTTAAGACGTAGCTGGGGAAACACAATTACAGAAGCGACTGCAGGTGCATGAAGAGATTTTGGCAAACATTTAAATGGAGTCAGAAAGCCGACCCGGGCCGCGGTTTTGATGTCGAGCTGCGTCCCAGCACGCATTGCGGCTCTGCACCACCCCTGGCCGGGCACTCCTCGTTAAGAGGCGGCGATCGCAGAGCGTCCAGCAGCTAGGACTGCGTGCAGCGCGGCATCTAATTAACATTTAATTAACCAGGGGTTTACATCTCCTGATGGAGGCCAAGCTCGCGCCATTGATGTGCTAATTCCCATCTTCCTACCATTTTTTTCTTTCTCTTTCCACTCCATCCCTCGCCCTCTACATAAAGCAGCATCATTAGAGGCCCCCCTCCCATCGCAACACTCCCCCTCATTCCGAGGCAGTGGCCCTTTGCCCTCCGCCTCTTTTCTGCAGAGGACACAGCGTTTAGTTCTTGGTTTTATTACAATAATTCAAGTTGGTGAAGCAGGGGACGAGTATCGGACGGTGATGTATGTCCCTTTTGGGGAGCAGCTGCTGTGTATCCCCAATCACTGCACATTCCCCCTAAGATTGTATCTATTTCCCCATTAAGTGCTGAATATAGCAATCAGAGAGGTACAGACCACATCACTAAGAGATGGGTTCATAAAGGCAGTAGGTCGTAGTTGCTGGTGTGTAGATACCATGCACACAATTTTCGGGGGATTTTTTTTGCCGTTTTATAAAGCGCGAACTCGACCTGAAGGTATTGGAGCGCTTTACATGAGCACCAGTGAGTTACACATGAACACATTCATTTTTTGGTAGGCACGGGGAGATGAAGTAATTTGCCCAGAAGGATGTTGAGCCGACGCCGAGAACCGAACCTGGTTCCCCAGTTTCAAAGTTGGCATTTCTGACCGTTACGCCACAAATGTACCGTATTGTGCGATATTTGTCGGCAGGTGTCTGGCCGGCTCCAGGGTTTCAGGAGCTGTCTTAGTGGAAAGGGCAGAACGGAACAGTTGCCGGCCTGGAATTAAAGAAACACAGACAGTAAAAGGGACACCGGCGCATCAAGGTCCATTGAAGTCACGGGTTTGCAGGGGGCGTGTGACGTCACGCGGGACCTGCCGCCTCAGCTGCCGCCGCCATGGGGAACCGCGGGATGGAGGAGCTGATCCCGTTGGTGAATAGGCTGCAGAATGCTTTTAGTTCCCTGGGCCAGTTCTGCCACCTAGACCTGCCACAGATCGCCGTGGTAGGCGGGCAGAGCGCCGGCCAGAGCTCAGTTCTCGAGAACCTCGTGGGCAGGTGAGTACGCATGTGCCACGCTGGCTGCGCTGTCCTCTACCCCATGCATTGGCCTGCGCAGCGCTTTCGGAGCACCTGGGGACGTGAATAGTGGGTGGTAGTGGAACAGCTGAGCAAGACACTTAATGGCCCCAATTAGTATAGCACTAGCCTACGTTGTTTCCTTAGCTGTTCTTTGTGAATTTAGGCTGAGTATCACCCCACCCTAGTAGATGATCTTGATGAAGATGATCAGTTTTAGAAGATATATAAGTGCTTTCTGGATTGTCACCTCTAAGTACAGACGGGGAAGCGGTTGTCACCTTCCAATTCACAAACTAAATTCACGCAGTTGGCGTACAGTTTCTAAAAGGCAATGAATGGAGCCAATTGCGTTGTTTACGTAAATTGTGAAAAGTGTGAAAAAAATGATAACCCGGCGACGGACCCCAAGCCCCTTTTATGAAAGGCCTATTGGTTATAGAGACACGAAACAAGAGATGCTTCTGGAGGAGTGACGTAATATTCACACTTAAATGATGAAGTGCTACGTCGGGAGCTCTTGACTAATAAAGTGCTACTGTGTTGGGGGCCCATTTAATGGAGTGACGCTGTACAGGAGCCACGCCGCTCGAAGGACCCAGCCGGCGTCATATTTGGCACTTAATTAAGTGGTATTTATTAGCAGTGATAATTTCCAGACATTAGCGCATTCAATCATACCCCCTAACGACCATTCTATTGGTGATTCAAGCGTAAATCCGTTGTCCTGTAGCTTATGTGGCCTAGGTTGTTACTATAGGTGGAGCAATATTAAAGTCTACTAAAATGTAGACAAGAGCTTTTTGTACAGCACACTTCCTGGTCTCGCATATTTCAACGGCTCTGAAACATAATGATAAAGGAAAAGGAGGCACAGTGATGTAAGATAACTGACTTGGCTCATACAATTTGGTCAAGGAGGAAGCCGGAATTTATCCCAAGTTTCCTGGTTGTGCATCTAAACCACTAGAATGCTATCTTTTTCCATAAGTATGGTTTAATGTCAGCAGAGCCCTGTCACGTTAAATAATAATATTAATGCGGGTGGATGAAGTGTGTGTGTGTGTGTGTGTGTGTCTGTCTGTAGCTGTGTGTGTGTCTGTAGCTGTGTGTGTGTCTGTAGCTGTGTGTGTGTCTGTGTATGTGGCTCTGTGTATGTGTGTGTGTGGCTCTGTATGTGTGTGTGTGGCTCTGTATGTGTGTGTGGCTCTGTAGGTATGTATGTGCGTGGGTCTGTGTGTTTGTGTGTGGCATTTGCAAGAGATTAAGAGATTAAGCTATTGGCATTGTAAATGACAGTACCATTTATTTATCTGTTTTCAAAACCAACACATAAATAAAAATGTTGTCATTTACAATGCCAATAGCTCTAACTTTTTCAAAGGCGAAACAGTTGCATTGTAAATGCTTGTTCCTTATTGCATTTGAGAGCACTATGGAATACAGGAGTTCATGGTGTGTGCTATAGAAGCACTTTTCTGGTGTCTGATTTAAATAGACTATAATGTTACTCCCTGTGAAAGGTTAGGCCATGTACAGAGGTGCACAACTAACCATGCAGTAAATTCAAACTCTTCTGCGTGTTAAAGAGAAGCACTTTTTAAATTTTGAAGTCTTCATCATGTTTTAACCTCTTCCGTGCTCGTGACGGAACCACTCTGTCATGAGCCGCGGGCGCGCTGTACTAATGACGGAGTGGTACCGTCACGGCGCGGCCGCCCCGCCTACGCGGCATCAATTCCGCGCCTGTGCAGCAGTTTTAATGAGCGGGCGGGACCGTGACGGAACCACTCCGTCATGAGCACAGCGCACCCGTGGCTCGTGATGGAGTGGTTCCGTCACGAGCATGGGGGTGCCGTGTGATCCCCCCATGGTCAGCGCCACGGCGGAATTACCGCCGCGACCAAGGGGTTAATACGGCGTTTGGTGCACAGTTCACGTGACAAATATTTCCAGAGATCGGATTGTGAACAGGCACTTTGAGCCCAGCCAGACCCTAACCCCGACTCTCCCTATTAATGGGTTGGCTCAATCAACTTGATTCTGCCTGACAGTGGTTTAGACTGTCAGTTTCACATGGGAAGCATTCCATCAGAGCCAGGGACCTTACATTGCAACTCCTAGCCCTGGTCATGTGAGAGTCACCCTGGTCACCCTTTTGTAACTTGCACACGCCACTTTTCTCTTGTAACACACTGTTTGCTACCTCTCACATTTTGTTTGCTTTTGATAATTGCACAAGTGCCACCATTGCCTACGTAACGTTTGTTCTTGTGCCTCTGTGTCTAGCATATATTGCAGTATTATACCTCTAATTGTACTTTGTTTTCTCTTGTAACCTGCACACTTGTCACTCTTTCCTCCTGTATTGCACTGTTTGCTACCTCATGTATTTTGTTTGCTCACAATTGTGACTTTTACCTCATGTAACTTATCGTCTGCTTTTGTAATTTTTGTTCATTTGTAATTTTCTGTTCCTATTGTGAAGCGCTCTGACGCCTTCGGGTAAAGTCCGCGCTATATAGAAACGCATAAATAAATAAAATAAATAAAAATAAAGAGATTGTTGGAACAGCTGCTTGGCTCACCGCATCTGCATTTTGCATGATCTAATCTCTTGTAGCATTTGCGATTTAAACAAGACATTTTAAGACCTTTGTTTGCATAAGTTATTGGAAGCATTTCTTCTCCTGCCTGCATTCCATAAACTTTTTGTGGAATTTAGTCACAGGTTGGAATAGAAGAGCCTCTTTATAGAAGTTTTTTTGCAGTTATATATAGTGCAAACTCAACCTGTAGGTATTGGAGCGCTTTACATGATAACCAGTTACATTACACAAGGACACATTCAGTTTTTGTGTGTTTTTAGGTTCGGGAAGATTGAGTGATTTGCCCACAAGATGTAGACCTGACACCAATACTCGAACCTGGTTCCCTACTGTGTTTAATTTGAGCTGGTGGTTTACCATGCTCCACACCGGCACCTAATTGTCAACACCGGCACTTATGACCGTCTGGCACATGGTGGCGCTGTCTGCCTAATTTAGAGATCAGCACAACAGTTGGTAATTAATTCAATATATATTAGAAATGGCTACTACCATACCCCAAAACCATTCTTATAGCTTTTTTAGGGACCCAAAAAATTCTGAATTGTCACACGTGTAGGAGCATTGGTTAGTAGTTGTGATCGTACTGTCATTGGCAGCGCTGGCTGGGGCAATGGGTGGTGCAAGCTGTAGTGGCCTTGGGCTCTTATTTGTTTCAAATTAGGCACTGGCTTTCCCAGTTCCAAAGTCAGCAGCTCTGATTGTTAGGCCTCACCCCCCTCCTGCTGAAGTTACTGGTAAGCTTCCTATTTTACTTCTTGTCCATAGGCTCCCTCATATTCCCTCTACCGTCCCACTCACCATGTATCACAATTATAATACTGAAACACTTATTTTGTCATCACAACTCTTGTATAAGAATGAACATGAATCTTTCCTGGTCACTAGTAGTATCATGGCGCCCTCTTGTGGCAAGAAAGTAAGTGCTGAAAAATCATGTCCGGTTTATAATTTTCTTCTTTGAATGTACTAGTGTGCTCTAGGCACCTCACCCTCTCTAAAGATTGGATTGAAAGGCATATCTTTTTAACATGTTCACACATCTGTGTCTTAACACCAGTTCCCTGCAGGCCGAAGGAGCTTTATTCTGTATTCATACAGTAGGTCTTCTACAGGCAACTCCTTCTTGGAATCAGGAGTTCCACATATTCAGCTTCCAGGCTGCAAAGAGAGTCTTGCATGTTTTGCTAGAAAGATCAACACAAAACTAACCCTGGGCGGAGTTCGCGCAGTCACTCTACGCGGAATTCTGCAAAGTCGCAAAAAAACTCTGCGAGCTACGAGGAGTTCCGCAAGCATGCAGAGTTGCTTGTTACGTCCATTCGCAATGAGTTTTTCCTGTTCCGGATCGCATATTGCGTGTTCGGGGATGCTTTTTGCGTGCTCGGGGTAAAATATCGCTCAAACTTCACGCGGTCGCCAATGGGCGCAGCAATCTTGTTGTTTCACTTTTTGCTATGGTTCTGGGCCTGTTTTTCTATCCTCCCTATATCTTTTCAGTTCTTTGTTTCTAGATACTTTTTTGGGATCTTTTTCATTTATTATCTGTCCCTCTCTATTTTGCATTTTTGCCGCCTTTTTGTGTGTTTTTGAGTGCATTTTTCACTCTTTTTCTATTACTTGCTTTTAAAATTTCTTTTACTTACTTTGTTACTTCCTACCTTTTGTTTTCCGCCCCCGCCTACCCACAACCATGGCAAAGAGCCTTAAGAAAACCAAGGACCTGAGGAAGAGGAGTAAGAGCCACGACCACCTTCCTTGCAAGGGGTGCCTCTACGGGCCTTATTCAATGAAGCGGAGGTGGGCGCACAGTTTTTTTTTTGTCCAGCGCCACCTCCTCTTAACCCTGGCAGCAGGTGACAGGCCTGGATCCTGGATCCTGGTACGGGCTCCGGGAGCATCACCGGTGTTGGGAGAGGTTGCGTCAGGCAGTGTTTTGCTGCTCTGGGGTCCGGCGCACCCGTAACCAATCGACGCACCAGTGGTCCAACATCCTGGACCGGGATGACCTGCTAGGTATTTAGGTCCTGGGGCTTGGTGAAAGTCTGGAATACGTGGGCTAGGTAGGTTTAGGATTCAGGAATCATAATTGACTCTGGAATAATAATAATGATCGGATGGTACTTGACTGCAATACATACTAGTGGCCTACTACTAGTCTAATAAGTCGATCTTTAGGTCAATGTTATTGCAATTGCCATTTCCTCTCAAGAAATATTGTTAGAGCAATTATATTTATTTATTTAACACAAATCATTTTTTGTCTCTTTAATTATGTCTTACATGATCAGCATCCAGGGGCAAGAAGAAGACTGGGTTAGCTGGCAGTGCGGCAGGAGCTGGAGGGGCCTCCCTGGAGCAGCAGGAAGCGGCCTCAGGCGCAGATGGCTCTGCTGCTGGCCCCAGTAAGTCTTCCTCGTGTTGTTATATATATTAATATTTCCCTAACTTGTATCGCTCTATTGTTTCCATTTCCTAATCTGAATTTTTCCAAAATCCTCTTCAATCTACCTGTTTCAAAATTCTTGTTTTTGCTCCATTACCTACTAGTACTACTAACATTGATTTGATGTTAAAAAAACACTAGAAACAAACTGCATCTGGCTAACCTCTGCTCTGACTCTGCGTTAGTCTGTCTGTAGCTTGCTTTCTCCTTGGTTTCACTCAGCTTTCCCTCTCCCCTTATATGTGGATTGCCTAGTAGTGGTACAGTTGGACTCCGAGAACCCATTGGTCCTAGGCTACTACTAGTACTAGTACTAGTTAGAACTCCTTACTACTACTAGTACTAGTAGCACTAATCTGCTGTGCAGATTCCATGCCCAAGTAAGGTATTCCCCGCAGGTTTGTGAGATGAGAAGGCTTTAGTTTCTTTTACTGTCTCCTCATGCTGAATCAGTAATGGTGGTCACTCACATTTGACAGGACACCTCAAAGTGGTGTATTTTACTTTTTCTAATCCAGGCCTAGTACTTTTTTTAGTAGTAGCAGTTGATGGGGAACACTGAACAACTGATTACCATGCACCGTGGCCGGAAGGAAGTATGAGGAGTAGGAGGACGGCACCATTATTTTCCAACTAAGAGAGACCTCATGTTCGCCCAGTCAGCCACTCTTTCTTCTTTTAAAAAAATGAGATGCACCAATAGTTCTAGTCACTGAGTCCAGTTCTTTGGGTTGTCCTCTTCTTGAGAGGCTTTTCAAAAATTACCACCAACAAAATGACCAACCGGATATTGTTATTTGATAGACATACTGTCTACTCTGCTCTACTCTACTTTAGTATGCGAATTGTAGATAGTGACGTGTGTAGTGTATGTATTATTAATTATGTATTTTCAATCTTGCTAATGAAAAAAATAAATAGGGGAGGCGTATAAGGCATCTAAAACAATTTGAAATGTTTTTTTTCAGGCGTACTGACCACAAGTTCCACCACAAGTTCCGGGGCCAGCGATGAGGGCCATGCCACTCCGGAGGGAACGGAGGATGCAGCCTCTGCAGGGGGTGAGCTAGCAGCAGTGGCGGGCGATGGTAAGTCATATTCCTTACTTATTGAGAATGATGAATACATACACTCGTTGCAAGGGTGTACACTCAGTACTAGTACACTGTGCTTCTGCTGAGACTAAGTTGTTGTGAACACTGAACAGTTGAAAAAGACATCCTTTACTTAACATTAGCATTAGCGGCGGGGGTTGAGTAAATAATGGCCTATTCTATTCTATCTTCAACTCAGCAGAGATCGTTTTATGAAGACAGAGTCAGACGACATGTATGACTGGCAGAGAATCATGCGTGGGTGAAGGTAGTGGCCTTGGGATGCATATAGGTGGCTGTGGAAAATCAGGGGTCCCTACCTCATCAGAGGGGCGGAAGCGACAGGGGTCTCCCACCCCCACGCCGGCACAAACAGCATCCCGGGGTCATTGGACTTCCTCTCTTCGCCCACAGGATCCGCAACCCATTGCCGACCCGGAACCCGGCAAACCGGAAACCGGAAGCGAAGTCCCGACCAGTGACCCGGAACCCGAACCATCCGGAAGCGGAAGTGCAGCAACTACGCTCCTCCAGGAACGTAGAAAAGACGGGAAAACAGTCAAGACCTTGTTCAGCCCAGCGGACTCGTGGCAGGAGAAAGCGAACGGCGCGGAACCCCCGACGGAGAGTGGACGAGGAGAGGAGAACGTTGAGAAGGCGGAAAGCGGAGAACAGGAGGAGGAAGAAGACCTGTGGTCGGAGGACTGGTGGCGACCTCCGGAGGTGGCTGGAGAGCGGCCGCAACTCGGATGAGAGTTGCGGCGGGGCACGTGAGTACTCTCTATCCTTTCTCCGTGTCCCTGTGTAAAAATAGTGTAAATACCTGTAGAGCCTGTACATAGTGTGTCACGAGCACCCTGCACTGTTCATATAGATAAACGAAGTATCACGAGCACCTTGTGTATATATATCACTCTCCTTGCACTGCCCCAGGCACCCCAACCACCATACCCCTCCCGCTTGCAATTGACCCTCTCCCTCTACCCTTCCCGCCTCCCCTCCCACACTTCTCCTTCCTGACCAACGCACTCCCGGTGAAGGTGACAGTACTCGATAGTCCTCATCGGACCGGACTAACCCCAACTTGTTCTCTCTTTTACATATCTCCGAGGAGACCCATCACCCGACCGTCATCTGATGACCACAACCTACAGAGTATCCCGGACAAAGACATCAACCCTACAACAGATCTCTTCCGTCACGACACTCTCTCCGGACTTCCTCCTTTGTACCTCTGTGGAATACTACTGTGTGTCCTACCTCTGAATAAAACCCGAAACCATAGCTCATTATATCCGGCCTCCCAGCCTGTTATTCCGGTCCGCCTCACCCACAACTCCACAGGTGGTGTCAGAAGTGGGATACACCGGAAGCATGGAGGCCGCGGTTAAGCAGCTAGCGGAGAGCCAGGAGGTGCTTGGAAAAATGATGGAGAGATTCCTCAAGACCGCCGAGGATGACCGTGGCCAACTCCACGACGTCCTTAAAGGACAGGGAACAGCTCAGGACCAAGCCCTCGAGAAACTGACCACCGTCATGGGACAACAACGGCCCACCACCTCCTTACCCTCAGTGGTCCTCCAAAAATATGTGTCGGGTGAAGACCCCGACTATTTTTTTACCAATTTTGAGCGCTTGGCGCAGGCTGCTGCATGGCCTGCCGATCGCTGGAGCCACTATCTTGGTCCACTATTGACAGGCGAACTACAGGCTGCCTATCAGCAGGCCAATATCCAGGGGGTGACCCCCTACCAAGACGTCAAAACCTGCATACTTGAGAGACTGGGAATCGACGACGAAACGTACAGGGTTCGTTTACGTCAGGCCAGAGAGGGCCCCCAAGAAACACCGCGGGCTCTCTCATTTCGGATTCAAGACTTGACAAACCGATGGCTGAAACCGGCCACCGCCACGAAGGAAGAGATCCTTTCCAAGATATATTTGGAACAGTACCTGGCCTCTCTTCATCCAGCCACCCAGAAATGGGTGAGACAACACGCCCGCCTGACCTTGGACAGCGCGGTGGAGATAGCCAGTGCCTACAGCAGAGCCCAGGAGTCCCAACGGGTCAAGGAAGAACCACATCCCCGCGTTCCTCATGGCAACCACTCACGGCCACCCAGACCACCAAACCCGGTCAGAAGACCAGATCCCGCTCCCCTGATGCCATACCCAATCCTGCCTCGACCTCCCCCACCTGGGCCACAGTGCTATCACTGTGGAGGATACGGGCACATAGCCCGGGTGTGTCCTCAAAAGGAAGAACCTATGGACATAGGGATGGCACGGAACTATGTGTGCCTCACTAACGATGACACCCCACCACCTTTTCGCTGTCCCGTGCGAATAGACGGACACCGTATGATGGCCTTGGCAGATACGGGGTGTAGACATAGCGTCCTCAGACCCCAGGAACTACCCCATCCTGTCGGACCCCTTACCGGGACTGTCGCTATAAAGTGTGTTCACGGCGACACCAAGAGTTATCCAACGGCCCAAGTAAGGGTACAACAAAACACAGACATGGGAAGAATGTTAACAGTCGGGCTGGTTCCTACCCTCCCGGAACAAGCCATACTAGGCAGTGATTATAGCGGTCTTCCACACCTCTTGAAAGACACTACAGACTCCCTAAGGAAATGGTGGGCGGAGGCCCCGTTTCCGCATGGATCTCCAACCACAGACTCTCCCTCAAAATCCGGAAAATCTAAGAACCAAAAGAAAAGAGAAAAGAGAACCTTTAAAGGTGCTTTCCCTGCTCTTGCCGAAGTTCATCCTTGGGAAACGGACCGCGAGTTCCGAGCTGCCCAGCAAGAGGATCCCGTCTTACAGGAGGCTTGGAATCGTGCCCTGGACGACGAGGACCCACTACACGTAGGTCCTTACTTCTTTCGTAAACACGGACTCCTCTATAGGAAAGGGGGGCCCCAGGACCCCACACAGCTGGTTATCCCCGGATTATTCCGGGAAAAAGTCCTATACCTGGCCCACAGTCATTTGCTGGGAGGACATTTCAGTGACCTAAAAACCGGCCAAACTATCCTTGAGAAGTTCTACTGGCCGGGTGTCCATGGACAAATAAAACAATACTGTAGGGAGTGTCCGGTCTGCCAGAGAAACAGCCGGTATCGACCCCCTCGTGTGCCTCTCCAACCCCTTCCTCTTATTGATGTCCCTTTTTCCCGAGTGGGTATGGACCTGATAGGACCCCTGTTGCCCTCCAGGACGGGTTGTAGGTACGCCCTGGTGTTAGTGGACTACGCCACCAGGTTCCCGGAGGCCATCCCTTTGAAGCAGCCCACAACACAAAATATCGCTAAAGCCCTTATCTCCATTTTCAGTAGGGTAGGATTCCCTCATGAGATTTTAACAGATCAGGGTACTCCTTTCGTGTCCTCCCTCATGCGCCAAGTATGCGCCAATTTGGGTATCAAACAGATAAGGACTTCGGCCTATCACCCCCAGACAGACGGGTTGGTGGAGAGATATAATGCCACCCTAAAGGCCACCCTGAAGAAGCTCCTGGGCCTGGAAAGTAAAAGGTGGGAGGAGATGCTTCCCCTAGCCCTCTTCGCCATTCGATGCAAAGTGCAAAGTAGCACCGGGTATTCCCCATATGAGCTGTTATATGGCCGTGCCCCGAGGACCTTGTTAGACATGGCTCGCGAGGCATGGGAAGCAGAGCCAGACCGGACCCGGCCTCTCCCCGAGTATGTCGATAACCTCCGAACCCACTTGACCCAAATCAGAGAAATAGTGCGGCAGAATCTGACAACAGCGCAGGTCACACAAAAACAGCAGTATAACAAAGGAACCAAGGCCCGTTCTTTCAATCCAGGAGAGCTGGTGTTGTTACTCCTGCCATCCTCCGACCATAAACTATTGGGACATTGGCAGGGCCCTTTCCCTATCGTGAGACAAGTGACTCCCGTCACCTATGAACTAGAGCTGGATGCCAACCGAAGTGTCACCCAGATCTACCACGTCAACCTGTTGAAGAAGTGGGAGGGACCCCTCCCTGTCCTAACAGGCTCACTCTCTCTGCCCTTCGAGGGCTGTATAGACCCTGACCTTCCTGAAACCAACAAACAGGACCTGAAGCGGGCCTTGTCCTCGGTCCAAGCAGTGTTTTCCTCCCTACCCGGACACTCCACCATAGTGGAACATGCCATCCACACAGAAGCAGGGAAAATCGTGCGACAGAGACCCTACCGGATCCCTGAAGCACGCCGAACAGTTATAAAAGGAGAGATCGCCCAAATGCTGGAGATTGGTATAATTGAACCGTCTAACAGTAGTTGGAATTCCCCCATCGTGTTAGTACCCAAACCTGATGGCTCCACCCGTTTCTGCATTGATTTCAGGGAGGTGAATAAAATCTCGGCTTTCGACTCCTATCCCCTGCCTCGAGTGGACGAGATGGTGGAGCAGATAGGCAAGGCTGAATACATCAGTACCCTGGACTTGTGTAAAGGGTACTGGCAGATCCCTTTAAAGCCGGAAGACAAACCTAAAACTGCGTTTTCAACGCCTGAGGGTTTGTTTCACTTCAAAGTAATGCCCTTCGGGCTCCATGGGGCCCCTGCGACATTTCAAAGGGCCATGAACCTGGTCTTACGACCCCATACCGACTTTGCCGGGGCGTACTTAGACGACATAGTTATCTACAGTGATAGCTGGGAAAAACACCTACTCCATTTACAGGCAGTGGTACACTCCCTGGGTAGTCATGGTTTCACCATTAACCCCGCCAAGACGACCTTGGCGGCCCGAAGTGTGAAGTATCTAGGGTATCTCTTAGGGGAGGGGGTCATTCGTCCCCAAAACAATAAAATACAAGCCGTACACTCCATACCCTTCCCTCACACAAAGAGAGAACTCCGTGCCTTTCTCGGGTTACTAGGGTATTACCGGAGGTTCATTCCCCGGTTCTCCCAGATAGCCGCTCCCTTGACAGACCTTTTGAAGAAGTCCGCTAAAACCGAAGAGAAGTTGCAACAACCCACTCCTGTCCTCCTGCAGGCCTTCAATCACCTCAAGCAATCCCTGTTGTCAGAACCCGTGTTGGTCAGTCCGGACTATTCCCGTCCATTTATCCTGCAGACGGATGCTTCCGATCAGGGTTTGGGGGCGGTCCTGTCCCAGAAAGACGAACAAGGGGTAGAAAAACCGGTTCTGTATATCAGTCGGAAGCTCTTCCAGCGCGAGCAAAACTATGCAGTCATAGAGAAAGAGGCTCTGGCGATTAAGTGGGCAGTGGACAGTCTCAGGTACTATTTAGAGGGCCGGGAATTTATTCTGTACACAGACCATGCACCACTTGAGTGGATGGCCCGCAATCGGGGCCACAACGACAGGGTCCTTAGGTGGTTCCTATCGTTACAGCCATTCCGTTTCCAAACGCTACACCGAAAGGGACTAGACCAGGGCAATGCTGATTACCTCTCACGTTATCCCGCTCCTTCCACCCCTACTAGTAAGACAGCTAGGGAAAGGGGATGTGGAAAATCAGGGGTCCCTACCTCATCAGAGGGGCGGAAGCGACAGGGGTCTCCCACCCCCACGCCGGCACAAACAGCATCCCGGGGTCATTGGACTTCCTCTCTTCGCCCACAGGATCCGCAACCCATTGCCGACCCGGAACCCGGCAAACCGGAAACCGGAAGCGAAGTCCCGACCAGTGACCCGGAACCCGAACCATCCGGAAGCGGAAGTGCAGCAACTACGCTCCTCCAGGAACGTAGAAAAGACGGGAAAACAGTCAAGACCTTGTTCAGCCCAGCGGACTCGTGGCAGGAGAAAGCGAACGGCGCGGAACCCCCGACGGAGAGTGGACGAGGAGAGGAGAACGTTGAGAAGGCGGAAAGCGGAGAACAGGAGGAGGAAGAAGACCTGTGGTCGGAGGACTGGTGGCGACCTCCGGAGGTGGCTGGAGAGCGGCCGCAACTCGGATGAGAGTTGCGGCGGGGCACGTGAGTACTCTCTATCCTTTCTCCGTGTCCCTGTGTAAAAATAGTGTAAATACCTGTAGAGCCTGTACATAGTGTGTCACGAGCACCCTGCACTGTTCATATAGATAAACGAAGTATCACGAGCACCTTGTGTATATATATCACTCTCCTTGCACTGCCCCAGGCACCCCAACCACCATACCCCTCCCGCTTGCAATTGACCCTCTCCCTCTACCCTTCCCGCCTCCCCTCCCACACTTCTCCTTCCTGACCAACGCACTCCCGGTGAAGGTGACAGTACTCGATAGTCCTCATCGGACCGGACTAACCCCAACTTGTTCTCTCTTTTACATATCTCCGAGGAGACCCATCACCCGACCGTCATCTGATGACCACAACCTACAGAGTATCCCGGACAAAGACATCAACCCTACAACAGATCTCTTCCGTCACGACACTCTCTCCGGACTTCCTCCTTTGTACCTCTGTGGAATACTACTGTGTGTCCTACCTCTGAATAAAACCCGAAACCATAGCTCATTATATCCGGCCTCCCAGCCTGTTATTCCGGTCCGCCTCACCCACAACTCCACAGTGGCGGATGAAGATTAGATGATGGGATGCATGGGTAGTTGAAGGATGGGTGAAAGGTGAAGGAGAAAGCAGAAAGGATGCCTGTCTGGGTGGGTGAAACTCTATAGGTGAAAGGAATCCTCGGGGGGGGGTTAAGGGGTATAACTCTAAGGCAAGCAAGGACGCATGGGTGGTGGTTGGTTATATCTATGACAAATGTATGTTGTCTGTGAAAGCCGGTTTATGATAGCCATGTTTGGATGGATGGTATCATAGACAGTAGGTGAAAACAAAGTCAGACTGGATAAAGAGAATGTAAAAGAAAATTATACCGTGGATAGAGTACCAAAGCAAAGGGTGAACATTAAGAATAAAATAATAATAATGCTACAAGAGCAATACACTGATAAATGAAAAAAAAACAGGGAAGAACAAGGACTGTTTTTTTGCAAGGTATTTGATTCAATGGTTTGAGGTTGTACTTGTATTTCAGAATTGAATACTCCCTTGACTCACAATAGATTGCAAGCACAATATATATATTGCATGACTATTATTTACCCTACCCACCCATCATTAATCGCCTCCCTCCGAATCTGAGGCCCACTTCCGCTCCAATCCCTACCCATATAATTTTTGACTACTATGTCAGCCATGGGTGGCCTATCGGCTGCATGGTAACTAGTACTTACAAATCACTCAGTATGTCATCATCATCATCACGTGAGTGACATGATGTCATGCCGCCGTATATCCTCTTTCATAAGCATGTCATCATTAACCATCATCATGTGCCTTATTGCAGTAGTCAGGGTGAAAGTGAAATTGTCCGTGCATTTGCCAATGATTTAACAGAGTATGGCCGTAATGGAAACCTATATAATTGTGTAGTACAGCTGCCCCACGTGCAGACAGTAGTAAAGTAACATGAGTCTGCAACACAAGTATGTCTGACTAGGGCATAAGCTGACTGATCTAGCAATACAAGATTATTTCTGCTAAACAAGAGAGAGAAAAAGAATACTTCAACTCTACCCCATAGTGTCTGAAAGTCTAATCATCACATCCAAATCTTAGGGGTAGAGGAAGTGAGAAAGAGGATACCACAACTGCTAGTGCTACTGTGCCGCTATAAT
Source organism: Lissotriton helveticus (assembly GCF_964261635.1). Classification (NCBI taxonomy): domain Eukaryota; kingdom Metazoa; phylum Chordata; class Amphibia; order Caudata; family Salamandridae; genus Lissotriton; species Lissotriton helveticus. Next base: position 821,722,829 of record NC_136073.1, read on the forward strand.
TTTTATGTGCGTAATTGAATTTTGTTACTGTTTTGCTAAGAGTATTGGTTACAATTGTCTTTTTTTTTCTTTCTTGATATAGCTACTCCTTCCCAACCCAACAGGCAGGAGTTGGTGGCCAGGGCCTGGCAATGGAAGCTGGAGGCCATCCGGGCTGAATATCTCCAGCTGGTTGCCCTGGCAGAGGAGGAGGAGGAGGAGGCTGCAGCTTCTTCCTCCAATGCCCCGGGGCCCAGCCAGCCCCCCGTGCCTCCGGGGGTACGGCGCCGTGTTCTGGCAGCCGCCCGGCGCCCATCAACTTCATCATCTACTGCTGCCTCCCACCCCTGTTGTTCCTGCAGGAATTTTCGGTGCCGCGTGCTCGTCAGGATGGCGCACCTGAAGGCCAAACTGGAGGAGGTCCTGGAGCGAACTAGCTGGCACCCCCGCCGCTAGACGTCACCTCAGTATTTGACCTTTGCCCCTTTTCTAATCTTTTTTTGGTGGATGGGATGTTGGGAGATGGGGAAACTTGGGGTTTACTTTTTTTTTTTCTTCAACTTGGACAGACATTTACTGGACATTGGCTGGGGTTAGTTAGAGGGGTGTGTCAGGTGTTGTGGGTTTTTCTTCTAGTTTATATTTGTTTGGGTAATAAATTATTTATAGTTTTCCAATACATATGATGCAAATCTTTTCGGGGGGGATTACTCTTTTATGTCACCTTGCTTGTTTCATCCTTTTGCTGCAGGGCCGCACCCAGTTTGTGAAATCTGCCAATAGTGTAACACACTGACAGATAGATGCAGTACCCTCACTTGTCCTACTACTGTCAGTCTCTCCTCCTAGTCTATGCATTCTGCAACTAAAACCCCTTTTTAGTATGTTCTCAAGTATGTGGGTGTGTGAATTAATTTAGTTTCCATAGTATAAACATTATTGACTCCCCCCACACTTCTTCTCTTACCTGTGATTGATGTATAGGCGAAGCTATGGCTGCATGGTGATAGTTTGGTTTCCCAAGTTAGCATGGTGGGTGGTGATAGCAGTAGTAGACAGTTGCATTTGCAAAAAAAGAAAATGAGACAGTCACCTGAGGGAGACTAGGGAACGAGTACTTAGTAGAAGTACAGTAAGTAGTAAGTACACAAGAAGAAGACTGCCAAACTAGAAGAAAATGATGATGAATGATATTGATAAGCAATGCTAAAGTAAAATAAAACCGGGATAGCCTAGTACAAGTTACAACAAACTGAAGTAGACTCTACCTATGAAGTGGACAAGCGTAACCTTTAGAGCTGGAAGGATGATATATCTACGACGGCAATTAATAATAATGGATTAATAATTATGTTCCTCTGGAAAAAAAGAGAATAGCATATACTACTGAGCTTTGTGGGTAATGGGCAATCTAATCTGTTACCAGTGTTGTCCATATATATATATTTATATATATATATATATAGAGAGAGATCGAGAAAGGCAGATTGCTGAAACGCAACTGTCAGTGCAGGGGGGGGGGGTTTCAGCACGAATAAAATTACATCCTTAGCAAGGACCTGTGAGTGCTCTCCTTTGTATGCCGACTGGACAGTTTGGATGTGTGGAGAAATATATATATATATATATATATATATATATATATATATGTTCAAGTTCAAGATAGTTCAAGTTCTGCATTTATATAGCGCACTACTCACCCAGAGGGTCTCAAGGCGCTTGGGGGAAGGAGGGTGCTCACTCATCGAATATCCAGGTTTTTAATTGTTTTCTGAATGAGAGGTGGTTCTGGGTAAGGCGGAGGTAGGCAGGGAGAGAGTTCCAGGTTTTGGCCGCTAAGTAGGGAAAGGATCTTCCACCCATGGTGGATCTATGGATACTTGGGATTACGGCGAGGGCTTGATTGGTCGATCGAAGTTGGCGGGTGGGGGTGTAAAAGGACAGGCGCGTGTTGAGGCATTCGGGTCCAAGGTCGTAGAGTGCCTTGTGTGCGTGGGTGAGGAGACGGAACGTTATTCTCTTGTTGATGGGGAGCCAGTGGAGTTCTTTCAGGTGACCGGAAATGTGAGCATGGCGGGGGACGTCTAGAATGAGTCTAGCTGACGCGTTTTGGATGCGTTGGAGTTTTTTTGGTAGCTTTGCTGTTGTTCCGGCGTACAGGGTGTTACCATAGTCCAGACGGCTTGTGACCAGAGCGTGAGTGACCGTCTTTCTCGTTTCGGTGGGGATCCAACGGAAGATTTTTTTAAGCATACGTAGGATGTTGAAACATGATGAAGAGACGGCGTTGACTTGTCTGGTAATCGAGAGGGAGGAGTCCAGGATGAAGCCCAGGTTACGGGCGTGGTCTGTGGGGGTGGGTGCGTTTCCCAGGGCCGGTGGCCACCATGAGTCATCCCAAGCGGAGGGTGAAGATCCTAGGATGAGGACTTCAGTTTTGTCCGAGTTCAGTTTAAGGCAGCTGTTCTTCATCCATTCGGCTACTTCCTTCATTCCTTCGTTTAGGTTGGTTTTGGCGGTGTTTGGGTCTTTGGTGAGGGAGAGGATCAGTTGGGTATCGTCTGCGTAGGAGATGATGTTGAGGTTGTGTTTTCGTGCGATGGAAGCGAGGGGGCTCATGTAAACGTTGAAGAGGGTGGGTTGAGTGAGGAACCTTGAGGTACGCTGCAGATGACTTCAGTGGCTTCTGATCTGAAGGGGGGTAGGCGGACTCTTTGAGTTCTTCCGGCGAGGAACGAGGTGATCCAGTCCAGTGCTTTTCCTTGAATTCCAACATTGCTGAGGCGTTGAATAAGGGTGCTGTGACAGACTGTGTCGAAGGCTGCGGAGAGGTCAAGTAGGATGAGGGCAGCTGTTTCTCGGTTGTCCAGTAGTGTTCGAATGTCATCGGTTGCTGCGATGAGTGCGGTTTCGGTGCTGTGTTTGGCTCGGAACCCGGATTGTGATGGGTCGAGGGATTTGTTGGATTCGAGGAAGGCGGCAAGTTGATTGTTGACGGCTTTCTCCATGACTTTGGCGGGGAAAGGAAGGAGTGAGATGGGGCGGAGGTTCTTAAGGTCAGTGGGGTCTGCTGTGGGTTTTTTCAGGAGGGCGCTGAGTTCGGCATGTTTCCAGCTTTCCGGGAAGGTAGCGGAGTTGAGGGAGCAGTTGATGACGTCTCGGAGATGGGGTGCGATAATGGAGTCGGCTTTGTTGAAAATGTGGTGGGGACATGGGTCGGTAGGTGATCCAGAATGGATGGAGTTCATCAAGCGGATGGTGTCTTCAGTGGTGACTGGGGTCCAGGCGCAAAGGATGTTGGGGGGGGAGTTTATCTTCGGGTGTGAGTGGGGTGGGCTGATCACCGGGCTTGTTTTCGAAGCTGTTGTGTATGTCTGCGATTTTGTTGTGAAAGAAAGAGGCTAGGGAGTCGCAGAGGTCTTGGGAGGGAGTGATGTCGTTGGTGCCGGCGGTGGGGTTGGTGAATTCTTTGACGATGTTGAATAATTCTTTGCTGTTGTGGGAGTTGTTGTCAAGTCGGACCTTGAAAGCTGCTTTTTTGGTGGAGCGGATCAGTTGGTGGTGTTTGCGGATGGCGTTCTTGAACGTGGTTAGGTTTTCAGTGTGTCCCAGGGGGGGTTGTACTGTGGGTACCTGCACGTCTACCGTCTCCGTTCTAGGAGTAAACACAAAGGTGGGCTCCCTCAGTAGTGCTTTTAACGATGGTTTTATTGGTATGTATGTTTTTCTCTGCATACCAGTCACAGTGTCCCGGAAAGTATTATAAGTCTCTTGAAAAGGGGGGGGGAGAAAACAAATTCCAAGTCCAGGTAAATCAGGCTGGGGAGTCTGTGCTTTAGGCGGCCTCGGTGTAAGGGTCCTGGCTCAGTAGATTCCCCTTCGCCGGTGTCTCCCTCGTCAGCATGGTAGTGGACCCAGAAAACAAACAAAGGACATACAATGGGTTACTGAGACGTCCTATTTATATAGTGGAGGGCAGGGGAAGTGAGGGAAACCAAGTGTCGGTGCCTTATGCCAAACGTCACGCAGTGCTCTCGGTGCTCGTGAAGGGAGGGGCACCTGGGACACCTTTCACTCTCGGCAGCGGTAGCGTTTTACTCCGTAGGGCTATTCCGACCCACCCACTCCGCAACTCTGCCCCGTACCTTGTTTAGCCACGTTCCTCCCTCGGGACCGTGGCGGGGCGATGGGTGGATACGTTGGCCTCCTGGCTTGTAGAACTCCGCTGGGCTCGTCTGCTCTCCGACCTCTTCCTGCTTCGCCTCGGTGCTCCTTCGCGTCCTCTCCACACCGTCCACCTCCAGGGAAACGCCGTCAGTCGATGATGAGGTACTTCCGCCTTTTGACGTCGCGCTTCGGAAAGGGGGCGTAGCTGCGCCGTCCTCGTCGTTCCAGTTAAAGGTACCACGTCCCTTAACTGCGGATGTCCAGCAATCGTCTTGAATCTCTTGCCACTCGTTCTCGGGCAGCTGTAGGGACAATGGGCAGGGTGAGAGAGCAGTTGTAGACCACCACTCCGAGTCAGTGCGGGGCTCCCCCGGTACCCCACTGTTACATACCTCCCCCCCTGGCTTCTCCCGATCGGGGAGAGGAAAGACCCTGGACAGAAAGTCAGCGTTCCCATTGTCCTTGCCCTTACGATGCTGTACACTGAAGGTATATGGCTGCAGCGTTAGGAACCACCTCAGCACTCTAGGGTTCTGGCTACTGTTCTGGTGGATCCAACGCAAGGGAGCATGGTCTGTATGGAGGACAAAGCGAGAGCCTTCTAAATAGTACTTCAATTTATCAATGGCCCATTTGATGGCCAGGGCCTCTTTCTCGATGGTGGAGTAGTGGGTCTCGCGGGGAAATAACTTCCGGCTTATGAATAGCACAGGGTGTTCAGTCCCGTCCTCCCCCATCTGGGACAAGACGGCTCCTATCCCCACATTAGAGGCATCTGTAGCCAGTATAAAGTCCTTGTTATAATCGGGGGACAAGAGAACCGGGGCCGTGGTCATAGACTTCTTCAATGACTGGAAGGCTTCTACAGATTCCGGGGAGGGTTTCGTGAACCTTGCGGGCGGGACCTCTTTTCGTAGAAGGTCTGTTAGGGGGGCAGCCGTCTCAGCAAACATAGGTATGAACCGGCGGTAGTACCCCACTAGTCCCAAAAACGCCCTCATCTCTTTCTTTGAGGCCGGGAAAGGCACCCTCTCTATGGCACTGATCTTTTCGCTTTGGGGGGCGATAACCCCGTCGCCCAACACATATCCCAGATAGTTGACTTTGGTGTAGGCTGCTCTTGATTTTTTCGCGTTGATGTGAAGGCCGGCTTTCCTCAAGGCTGTGAGGATCGTCTGCAGGTGTCTTAGATGTTCACTCCAATTGTTGCTGTGGATAACGATGTCATCCAGGTAGGCGGAACTAAAGGAGGAGTATGGTCTCAGTACCTGGTTCATGAGGCGCTGAAAGGTCGCTGGGGCCCCATGCAGGCCGAACGGGAGGACCGTGAACTCGTATAAGCCCTCGTTAGTGACGAATGCAGTCTTTTTCATGTCTTCCTCACGAAGAGGCACCTGCCAATACCCCTTCGTGAGGTCGATGGTGGTGATATACTTGGCATCCCCTATCTTCTCCACCATCTCGTCCACCCGGGGGATTGGATAGGAATCGAAGAGCGACACGGCATTCAGAGCACGGAAATCCATGCAGAATCTCTTCGATCCATCGGGTTTGGGGATCATGACAATCGGGGAGGACCAGGGACTCTGGGACGGGCGTATCACCCCTAATCGGAGCATTTCACGGACTTCATTCCTCACGGCCTCACGGCGGGCTGCTGGTATTCTATAGGGCCGTTGTTTTACTATCTTGCCTGGTATTGTCTCGATCCTGTGTTCTACCAGGGTGGTCCTCCCGGGGGTGTCAGAAAACACGTCCGAAAAGGGGGTCAGTACGTCCTGCAGCTCTTTATTTTGTTTGTCGGTTAACTCTTCGTTTATCACAAGCTGCCTTACGGACGACTGGGAAGTTGATGCCGGTATGACCAGCTGGTTATTTCGGGGAGGGGGTCCCAACCACTCCTTTAGTAAATTTATGTGGTATGTTTGTGTTTTCTTCGCCGATATCCTCAACCGGTAGGTGGTTTGCCCTATGGCCTCAAGGACTTGATAAGGGCCTTGCCATTCGCTCTTGGAGCTGTTGCTGATGGAGGGTAGCAGTACTAGGGCCCACTTACCCACCGAGAGCTTGCGGAGCCTTTTACCCTTGTCGTAAATCGTTTTGCTTCTCTCTTGATGTCGGTCCAACGAGGAGTGAGCCAACTCCCTGAGTTTTCCCAGTTTATTTCTCAATTGTGTCGTGTATTCCAACATTCCTTTCTTCTCTTGTTCTTCTTCTGTCTCCCACATTTCTTTAGTCATCTCAAGCAGTGATCTAGGTAGGCGCCCATATAATAACTCGAAGGACGAACAGCCTAGGCTGCTCTGCTTCTGGGACCGTATGACGAACAGTGCCAGGGGGAGCAGCCTGTCCCATGAGGGTCCTTCTGCGCTCAACATCTTTTTCAGGGTAAGTTTAAGGGTTTGGTTGTACCTTTCGACGAGACCGTCAGTCTGAGGGTGGTACACGGACGTTTTCAGATGTTTAATGTTCAGGAGGGTGCACACCTCCTTCATTAACTTGGACGTGAAGGGGGTTCCCTGGTCCGTGAGGACTTCTTTTGGGAATCCTACCCGGGAGAACAGCTCCACAAACTTCTCCGAAATGGCGGCCGTCGTGGTGGTACGTAAGGGGAAGGCTTCCACAAACCTGGTGGAGTAATCGACCACAACTAACGCGTATAAGTGTCCTCGAGGGGTCTTCGGTAGTGGTCCTATAAGGTCCATGCCGACCCGTTCAAAGGGCGTTCCTATTATGGGCATCCTCTGTAGAGGGGCGGCAATTGGTCTTTGCGAATTTCTCTTTTGGCATATCTCACAAGTGGCGCAATAGTCCTGAACGTCCTTATATTTTCCGGGCCAAAAGAAATGGCGAAGGATAACATCCGTTGTTTTCTCTTTGCCTGTATGCCCCGCCGTTAGATGGGCATGAGCGAAGAATAACACTTGCTCCCTGAAGGACTTCGGAACCAACAGCTGAGGGACCCCATCGCATTGTGCTTGGCGGTACAGCAGGCCCTTCCGTATCAAAAACCTGGGATATGTCTGGGCAGGGATTTCTTCGCTGGCGTGGGCACTTTCCCAGGCATTATATAAGGTCCGGTCCTCGGTCTGCGCAAAGCGGAAACTCTTATCAAGGACCCAAGGCTCAGGTGACAGATAGGTGGCATTACCATGGGCTGTTTTCGAGGAAGAGGGGGTCAGGGTTTCCCTAAATAGGGAGAGGAATTCGGGATTATCCGTCCCCAGAATCATGTCCTCTGGTAGGGAGTCCACCACCCCCACCCTAACCTGGCAGGGTACTCTCTGAGGTAAGTACAGCGTTAACACAGCTACAGGATATGGTTTGACGTCGCCATGTACGCAGCGTATGTACACAGTGTCAAGGGCAGAGTATTGTTCTGGGTTAACAAAACGTTCCTGGACTACCGACTGTCGGCACCCGGAGTCTAGTAGGGCTTTTACCATGAATCCGTTCAGTTTCATACTCACGTAAAAGGTGCTACCGAGTTCCGCCGAATACAGCACCGTCCTCGGGAGGTAGCCTACTTCCATGGGCTCTTCGGTTGTTTTTTTCCGAGGGCATAACCGGGCGATGTGGCCCCACTCACCACATTCGAAACATTGGGGACCTCGGGCCATGGGGGAGGTCATTCCGGTTGGTCGGGGACGCAAGACTTCCGTCCCTGTCTTGGGTTTCTTCTCCTGCCTCATAGGGACTGTAGGTTTGTGTGTCTTTTCTGTTTTGTCGCCGTCCCATACTATCGTCCGGGGCTGTGCTCTGGCGAACTGGGACGCCATTTCGATGGCTTGGTTAACGTCGAGCCTGGTATGTTGACGTAACCATCGCTGTGTGGCGTAAGGCAAGGCCTCCATAAATTGTTCCAAGTATACCTTGTTTAATATTTCTTCCTTGGTGCACAGGTCAGGTCTCAGCCACTTATCTGCTGCCATCCGTAGGCGGAAGAAGAGGGTCTTCGGGTTCTCTCCCGGGGTCCCACGTTCTTTACGGAATCTAACTCTGTAGGCCTCCTGATCTAGGCCTAAATGGTCGAGGATGACTTCTTTAATCGTTTTGTAGGCGGTGTTCCCTAGAGGGTTCGCAGCTTGATAGGCCGACTGTGCCTCACCCGTGAGGAGTGGAGCCAAGAAAAATGGCCACTTTTCTTCTGGCCACCCCATTGCTCTAGCGGCCCTCTCAAAATTGAGGAGGAAGGCGTCGGGATCTTCACCAGTTAGGTATTTTTGTAGAGCGACGCCTGCGTGATGAGGGGTGAGGTGGCGTGCTTCACCCGTGGTGACCTGGGTGGGAGGCGGTACATACCTAAGGCCCTCGAGCTGGGCCGTGACGGTGGACTTAATCAAATCCCTGTCGGCTTGGGCAGACTGTATTTGCTGTTGCACTGCCCATTCCAGCTTTTCTTGGCCTTTGATAATGTGATCTATGAGGGCTTCCATCTCGTTTTGGCAGATGGTTGATGTTGTGGATCCCACTTCTGACACCAGTTGTCCCAGGGGGGGTTGTACTGTGGGTACCTGCACGTCTACCGTCTCCGTTCTAGGAGTAAACACAAAGGTGGGCTCCCTCAGTAGTGCTTTTAACGATGGTTTTATTGGTATGTATGTTTTTCTCTGCATACCAGTCACAGTGTCCCGGAAAGTATTATAAGTCTCTTGAAAAGGGGGGGGGAGAAAACAAATTCCAAGTCCAGGTAAATCAGGCTGGGGAGTCTGTGCTTTAGGCGGCCTCGGTGTAAGGGTCCTGGCTCAGTAGATTCCCCTTCGCCGGTGTCTCCCTCGTCAGCACGGTAGTGGACCCAGAAAACAAACAAAGGACATACAATGGGTTACTGAGACGTCCTATTTATATAGTGGAGGGCAGGGGAAGTGAGGGAAACCAAGTGTCGGTGCCTTATGCCAAACGTCACGCAGTGCTCTCGGTGCTCGTGAAGGGAGGGGCACCTGGGACACCTTTCACTCTCGGCAGCGGTAGCGTTTTACTCCGTAGGGCTATTCCGACCCACCCACTCCGCAACTCTGCCCCGTACCTTGTTTAGCCACGTTCCTCCCTCGGGACCGTGGCGGGGCGATGGGTGGATACGTTGGCCTCCTGGCTTGTAGAACTCCGCTGGGCTCGTCTGCTCTCCGACCTCTTCCTGCTTCGCCTCGGTGCTCCTTCGCGTCCTCTCCACACCGTCCACCTCCAGGGAAACGCCGTCCGTCGATGATGAGGTACTTCCGCCTTTTGACGTCGCGCTTCGGAAAGGGGGCGTAGCTGCGCCGTCCTCGTCGTTCCAGTTAAAGGTACCACGTCCCTTAACTGCGGATGTCCAGCAATCGTCTTGAATCTCTTGCCACTCGTTCTCGGGCAGCTGTAGGGACAATGGGCAGGGTGAGAGAGCAGTTGTAGACCACCACTCCGAGTCAGTGCGGGGCTCCCCCGGTACCCCACTGTTACACAGTGGTTGGGGTTTTTCTCCAGGATTTCTCGAGTGTGTGGCAGGACTTCTTGGATTGCTTGAGTTCATCGTTGAACCAAGGGGCTTTCTTGCTTCCTTGTTTGATTTTGTGTTTTTTCAAGGGTGCTAGTTCGTCAGCGCTGTGAGTGATCCATTGTGTGAGGTAGGTGGCTGAGATGTTTGGGTCCGATGATTTTGAGGGGGTGTTATGGAGAAGCGATGTGAAGAGCTGGTCCGTGGTAATTTTGTTCCATTTTCTGCGGGGAATTGGCTTTAGGTTGTTGTGGGTTGTGGTTTTCTTGTAGTTGAAGTGGACGCAGCTGTGGTCTGTCCAGTGTAGCGCTGAGGTGTGAGAGAAGGAGATGTATTTGCTGGAGGTGAAGAATGGGTCGAGTGTGTGTCCGGCACAGTGCGTAGGGGTGTCAACAAGTTGTTTAAGTCCGAGATTGGCGAGGTTGTCCAAAAGGGTGGTGGTGTTGCTGTCGTTGGTCTTTTCCAAGTGGAAGTTAAGGTCTCCTAGTAGAATGTAGTTCTCGGAGGGGAGGGCGTGTGGGCTGATGAAGTCAGTGATATCTTCGCAGAATTGTGTGCGGGGTCCTGGTAGCCTGTAGATGAGGGGGCCTCTGAGAGTTGTCTTGGGGTCGGTGTGGATCTGGAAGTGAAGGTGTTCGGCGTTTGCGAGGGTGTCGTCGGAGCAGGTCGTGATGCGGATGGTGTTCTTATGGACGATGGTGATGCCTCCTCCTGTTTGGTTGCTGCGGTCCTTACGTATAATCTTGTATCCGTCAGGGATGGCTGTTGCGATGTCAGGCGCTGATGAGGCGTTCATCCAGGTTTCTGTGAGAAAGGCGACGTCCGGCAATGTAGTGTCGAGTAAGTTCCAGAGAGCGATGGCGTGGCTGTGAACCGAGCGGGTGTTGAGTAAGATGCACTTCAGGTGGTTAGTGTCGGAGCTTTGTTTGGCGTTAGTGGGGTTGGTGTGGGTCTTGGTGCAGTCAAACTTGCAGGAGTGGCAGGCGAAGGGACCATGGGTGTGTCCAGGAGAGGCTTGGTAGCAGTTTTGGAGGTGGCCGGGGTTGAGTGCAGAGAGGGTGGTGGTATCGTACGTAATGCGCGAGGGGTGAGTGTTACGGGGATCAGGGGGACCGGCACTGGGCGCGGTCCAGGCGCGGACGGGCGTAGACGGGCTTACCTTTGGCGCACCTTCGGCGTGACCGCTGCGCGTTGGTCCATCTGTCTTAAATGGAGAGTGGAGGGGGGCGGAGCGTGGGAGGGGCATCTGGGAGGCGGGAGCGAGGTGGAGGGACGGTCTGGGACGGCACAACAAACAAATTGGCAGTAACAATAACAAATACTGCGAAGCAGGGTGAGATTGGGCACAAAGTAAAGGAACTGTTTCAGCAATGGAGCGCTATGGGTGATTTTAATGTCAAGGCAGCAGTGGTATAGCGCTACGCACTCAGCAGCAGGCGAGCAATATTACACACAGAAAAATCGATTTACAATACAAAGTAATGCCCAGCAGTAGAGCGAGTGATTAGCAGTGGCGAGCGATTGAAAGCGCAACACAAAAGGATAGCAAAAACAATTATGAGGCACAAAGCACAATCAGCACGATACCAGGAGGAGAGGAGAGGAGGTGAGGGGAGCGACCGCTTCTGCACAGGACAGGACGGTCACAGCTCTCCACGAGGACGAGGGCAGCCTGTAGTCTCAGTGGGTGGGAGGGGCAGCTGGGAGGCGGGAGCGAGGTGGAGGGACGGTCTGGGACGGCACAACAAACAAAATGGCAGTAACAGTAACAAATACTGCGAAGCAGGGTGAGATTGGGCACAAAGTAAAGGAACTGTTTCAGCAATGGAGCGCTATGGGTGATTTTAATGTTAAGGCAGCAGTGGTATAGCGCTACGCACTCAGCAGCAGGCGAGCAATATTACACACAGAAAAATTGATTTACAATACAAAGTAATGCCCAGCAGTAGAGCGAGTGATTAGCAGTGGCGAGCGATTGAAAGCGCAACACAAAAGGATAGCAAAAACAATTATGAGGCACAAAGCGCAATCAGCACGATACCAGGAGGAGAGGAGGTGAGGGGAGCGACCGCTTCTGCACAGGACAGGACGGTCAATGATCTCTCCATTATCAATCTGACCAAACAGTTATCAAAAGACCAAGAAAGTGTTTTGAAAAAAGGTCTGACCTTCTGTCCCTCTAAGAAATCCGAATATACTCAAACAAGAATCGATTTGTACTTGTTCACTCGTAAATTGAAGTTGCAAAAGTTTTTCAAACTAAAAGGGCAAAATCAAACACGTCTCAGGCGAACTAAGAACAAGCACAGAAACGACAACCCTGATTCAATCAGATCTCAGAACCCTACAAATAATGTCAAGTCAAGAACCAACTGACTTGCAAGACCCTGAGTCCAACTTATTAGAGCTAATAAGTTATGGCATCCAACAAAAATAAGCACCCACTAAATTCAAACCAAAGTCAACATATATGCCTTTGTCGTCTTATGACGCCATAGACGTATTTGAAGAGGCAGTCAATCAATACTTATTGAAAATGAGAACTTCTTCAGTGCCACAATTCGAATACAACCTGACACGAGGAGAACAGAAAGCCTTGAAAGAACTACAAGATAACCAAGATATAATATATAAACCCTCAGATAAAGGTGGTAATATTGTTTTGATGCCCAGAGAATGCTATGTTCAAGAAGCATGGCGACAGCTATCAGATAAGAATTGCTATAAAAAAATTACAAAAGGAGAATATAGTATTCAACAATACCATCAATTAATCAACAAATGGGCAGACAAGAATATGATTAATGACAACGAACAGAAATTTCTCTCATGCCCTTACCCTGTGACATCAACTTTCTACCACCTACCAAAGATCCATAAAGACACTAAGCGGCCTCCTGGTAGACCCATCGTCTCCTCAATTGGATGCTTGACAGAATCAATGTCTCAATATATTGATCATTTTCTCTCAGACTTTGTCAGAACATTGCCTTCATATATACAAGACTCTACACATTTTATCAAAAGTATTATGGACATATCATGGGAGCAGGACATGTGGATGATTGTATTAGATATCACAAGCCTATATACAGTAATTGAACACCAAAAGGGATTGCAGGCAGTCCGGTACTTTTTGAAAGGAAGGTCACTCGAATTCTCAGAGCATAATGAGATGTTATTAGAGTTTGCAGAATTCGTTTTAAATAATATCTTCCTTTTTGACAATCAATATTACCGCCAAATAAGGGGGACCACGATGGGCACCTGCTTCGCCCCCAGCTACGCGAATTTATTCGTGGGCTGGTGGGAGAAGCAGGTGGCCTGGGCGGACCAATATAGCAAATGGGTGGACTGCACTGTAGCCAGGTACAGGTATATAGACGACCTGTTTATCCTATGGAAAGGTCCAAAATCACAGGCAGAAGCATACATCGCAGAACTAAATAGCAACTCACTGAATCTTCATTTCAGTGGACAAATGAGCCAGGAAGCAGTATCCTTCCTAGACCTCCAAGTGTTCATCCTAGAAGGCAAGATTTGCACAAAGCTGTTTCGTAAATCTACAGCAGGCAATGCATCTTTGGAGGCTAGTAGCAGTCACCAAAAGAGCTTAAAGAATAGTATACCATATGGTGAACTGCTATGCATAAAGAGGAACTGCTCAATAAATGAAGATTTCGAACACGCAGCTAATCAGGCGATCAGTAGGTTTGAGGCGAGAGGGTACAAGATAGAAATGTTACGTAATAGTCTATTAAAAGATAAAAGACAACCCACCAGGCATGAGACTGATTCCTGTAGATTTATCACCACATTCTCAGGTGACGCAGGGGCTCTCAGACAAATTTTGTATTGTAATTGGCATATCCTTAAGGCGGATTTGGTAGATGGTAAAGATCTATCAGAACACCCTCCGATAACTTTCAAACGGAGTAGATCACTCAAAGATCATTTGGTAAGGAGCCATTACGAACCGATACCCTTTGTCCCAAAATTAAGTACAATGACATGACTCTTTCCTTGTTCTAAATGCATGGCTTGTAAGAGTAGTTCCAAAGTCTTAGCCTATAAGATTCCAGGCAAACAAGAGACGAGGAAGATTAACACATTTTTAACATGTACAACACCTTACTGTGTCTATTGTCTGATATGTCCATGCCTGTAAGTTTACGTAGGAAGCACGATACATCCCATGAAGCGCCGAATTTTGGAACATGCCGGTGCCATTGATAATCTAGATCCTTCATATCCAGTGGCCAGGCATTTCTCAGAATGTCATAATAGTGACTGGACACTCCTCAAATTTTTCTGCATTGATCACGTCCCCGCTAATGAATGGGGCGGTAACCGAGAACAAAAATTACGTAGACTCGAATCGAGATACATAATTGACTTACATACCATTATTCCCTTTGGCCTTAACTTTGAAGAAGAATTATCCATTCATCTTGGATAAGTGAGCTATGATGTTTCCATAGTTTGAATATTTGATGTGCCTGTATTTTTGTGAGATGTTCTTGTATTATGATAAGCAACAAGTTTTCTCTAGGGATCCAATGCAAACATAGCAATGCCTGGAATGAATTTAATCTTGAATAACACACCCCACTTCCTTGAGAATTAATTATCTTGTAAACTTTTACCCATTCAGGGTTTAATTATTTTTGTAAATATTGTATAGAGATTCATTTATGCCCATCCAGGGCTCAATTATGTTGTTTATGTGACTAACAAAGCGGGTTGAACTGTCGCTAGTGACTACAAGAATCTGGTCTGTAAATAATCGTGAAAAATCAGTAGGACCTAGAGTTTGCATTATCTTGGTAAAAATGAACTATGAGTTATTTTTGAGTTCTACACTGTTGTAAATATATACGAATTGTTGTATATGCTGTAAATAGACAAACTCAAAGATGGCCCCCAACGACGATTAATGTTCTGTCCGCTTTCTAGGTTCATGAACTGTGGGCCTAGTAGTAAACAAACTGAGATTTGAATGTATAAAATGGCGGGAGGCCCCATTTTGCGTTGACACAGTGGATTAAGGCACTTATGCCGAAACGCGTCCTGTTTGTGTGCTAAATAAACTTTGAATATTGCTGAAAACTTACCACGAGAGTGCGGCCGCTTCCTTCGTGTCTGGGGGAAATTGTGAGCTGATGTATGTATGTATGTATATATATATATATATATATATATATATATATTTATACTTAGAGCAGAAGAAGATCATTGTTCTCCCTTGAGTTAGTGTTGCTTTCACCACATCTGCTCCAGCAAGTGTGTGATCAATTATTGGTGTAAATTTGATTTAGCCACACCTCAATATAAATCACACAGCCCAGGGGAAGAAGGTTAGGGTTTGATGAATTGTTGGGAATGGGTATTTGAGGGAAAGGTTTGACAAAAACAAACATTAAACATGGACAACACACAATCTTGGCAGACTACCATCATAAATCTGTTACGGGAGAAAAAGGAAATGCATACATGATGATGACTTGATGGTTAATGATAAGTAGTACCAGCTTAGTAGTACAGGGCAGCAGTATATTATTAATTAATATTATTATGCAATTGCCTTGCCTGTCTGCCCTCCGAGATACCCAAATTACATAAATTTTATGTTCTGCTTTACGGGGCTTCCTTTTAAAGCTAGCTAAGAAAATAAAAAATAGCTGTAGGAGTCAAATATTTAAGCAAAGAGCAAACATAATAAACAACAACACACACAGTTGTAATGATCGAAGAGAAAAATGAATCAAATTAATTAAAAGATGATGAATGATACTAAGTTACTATGTTATGGTCAAATTGGGGAGTTGCATTTCGGCATTCCTCTAGGTCCTTCCTTCCATGGACGCTCTGTCTGTCAATATTGGGCGCCACTGCCTGTCTGGCAGATGCGGATTGGTAAGGTAAGTGTGAGTTGTTTTTTCCAGTATAGCACGGGGTAAAGACCGGCCTGTAGGTGTAGATGTAGATGGAAAAACAAAAGGGATATTGAAAAATCTGATAGCGACGTCTAGCCGCAGATTCCTTAATTTAGAATATTCCCAGGCGTCCGACTGGTCTGGAAAATCTTGCGCACCAGCACTTCTGCGCGCCATCGGTGGGCAGCACCGCACGGCTTCGCCCTGACGTCGTCCATGGAAGCAACGTCAGCAGAGCCATATATGCCCCACCCCAGCGTGCCGACATCAGTTTTCTTCTTTTCTGCATCAGTGTGGCTCAATGGTTAGAGTGGCAGACCCTGATGCAGAGGTCTAGCCCGGGACCAGGGTTCAATTCCCCGCCTCGGCGGGTCTTGGGCTCAAAATTCCACGGACCTGATAATTCTCGCCTCGTGCCTATTCCAATCATGGAGTCCCACTCTGCAACTCTGGGCAATAGCTTGCTTAATCTCCACAACGGCCCCACAACGCTAAGGATGCCTGGCCTCCACCTTGGGGGTGCCCAGGAGTGGACACCTCACAGGGAAAGCCAGGATAGGTTCCACAGCGGTATTTGTACAAGCGCCTTGAGTAGTGCGCTATACAAGTATCAATTTACATTTACATTTACAATGGGATCCGGGAAACCAGCAGTTCCTAGCCTACTTGTGAGCCTTCTCGACACCTTTGGTGTCGTACCCGAACACTGTGCAATGCCCTCCGGGTTCAAAGCCTGTGAGGCCTGTGCACGTCAGATGTCTGGCACTGATCCGCACCTTATTTGCATGTGGTGCCTTGGTGTTCATCACGATTCCAAGCAATGCGGCGACTGCCAACAGATG
Source organism: Lissotriton helveticus (assembly GCF_964261635.1). Taxonomy (NCBI): domain Eukaryota; kingdom Metazoa; phylum Chordata; class Amphibia; order Caudata; family Salamandridae; genus Lissotriton; species Lissotriton helveticus. Next base: position 821,739,223 of record NC_136073.1, read on the forward strand.
AAGCCGAAGTCCCTTCGGGAATGCCGTATGAAGTTAATGGTTGTGCGGCTGTCTGGACCAGTTTCTTCTCGTCGCCACTCTCCCGCGACCGGCGCCCTAAGAAAGGTAAGCGGAGCCACAAGTGTCCACTGAGGTCCACCTCTCGTAGGCGTGCCGCTGGCGCCCACTCCTCTCGTACGGGGTCAGCTATGGACGCCCGGAGGTCACCTCCTCCTTACCCTCCTTTCCCAGGAGTGGGAGCGCACCCGCCCAAATGGAATCCTACTCCTGGGCTCTTCAGGCCTGCTTTGAGTCTCCTGCTCTCCCTTGCACACCTTCGGGCCCCACAGCGGTGGAGAGTACTCCGGCCGTGCCCTCGTCGGTGGATCCTTCCCCGACCAGGGTTGTGTGCACCGACTCAAACTCTGTAGCTGAGGCGACGACGGGCTGTGGCCCAGACTGTCCTGGCCACTCTAGCACACCCCGCCAGTCAGCGCATAGTCCTGTGTGGCTTCCTGCGTGGACGATGGAGGAGGCGGCGGCGGCATCCCCGGCGTCACCGGGTCCGACAGAAGGCTCTCACCGCTAGTCGATGTATAGCTCTGTGCGGCTTCCTGCACGGACGGGGGGAGCGAGGACGCTGAGCTTGGGTCTAGGTTCCACGTCGGACCCAAAAACAGGCTCAACACTCAAGGGCACGCCCAGCTCACTTCCTCTGATGCCGGTCGCGTCGAGGGTGCATCCCTCATGGAGGCCGTCGACGTCCTGTTGACTCCGACGTGGCGCTCACAGACACCACTGTCGCCACACCCATCGCCGCCAGTGCCCATCCTTTCATCAACCCCGGTGCCCATGCCTGGGGTTGCCCTGGATTAATCGTTTCTGTCCCCTCAGCGGGGTGGAACACCACTGGTATCCCCTGCAACCTTTTCGGATGCTGTTACTTCCCCTGGTCTGGAGCCACTGGTGCAGGTTCCTAGTGTGGCATGGCCTTCAGGTAATTCCCCAGCCCGGCTCTTTATGGCGACTGGGAGAATTAGCCTCCAACCGTCTCCTACAGATGGCTTCTTGCCCCCTCCTAGGGTGATTACGGAGTTGGGGGCCGCCTACACGCGGACTATCACCAGGGCAGCTGCTATCCTTGTCTTTCAGCCTCCTGTGGTACCGCTCATTCCCGATCCCTTAACGGACCTGCTTCATCTCAAGAAGCCCATTACAGTGGAAGCCTGGCTACCTCTTAGGGTGTTTTATTGGAAGTCCTGCGTGGCACATGGGCATGGCCCTCTTTCGGAGCCCTGACTGATCGGGCCATTGCCAGTAGGCACCGTCCTGCCCCGGAGGATCCACTTTGTCTGTCCCTCCATCCTGCCGCTCAGGGCCTGGTACTTCAGGTGGCTTTTGGTTTGCAAGACTCCTCCACTTTGCCTTTGTTTCCTCTCACCCAGTAATCCCGGTGGCTGAATGCATGTGGCAGACAGCTTTTTGCTTATTCTAGCGCCGCCATCTCCGCTTTAAACACTACATGCATGTTTGCACGTGCGTCCTCCGCACTCTGGGACTCCGTGGCTAACCTTCTTCCTGCCCTTCCGAAGGAATTGCGCCCAGAGTTACTCCGTCTTGCATTTCATGGCGAGGAAATGGCTCATTTTACCATATGCTACTCCCTGGACACCACAGAATCTGGGCCGTGCTCTTGCACGGTCGGTGGCCTTGCCCCGTCATGCCTGGATGCGTGACAGTCGCTTCCCTGATAATATTTGGGAGAGCCTCCAAGACATGCCATTTAATGGAATAGACCTTTTTGGGTCCCACACTGACTCTGCGTTCTCCAGGCTTCTGTCAGGGCTACTGTAATTTTGCTGCTGTGCCACTGACAAGTTGACTTTTCTTCTTGGTCGCAATCTTCCTTTAGGGAACAGTTTTTATCAGAGGCAGGTTGATGCCTCTAATTTGTCTGTATGGCCGGGTTTTCTTTGTTTTCAAGTCCTTTGACTGTCTGTTTTGCCAAGAGGACCACCCTACCGGCCAGGGGTTGACCCTTGTCCTATGCGGGGTATTGGCTGGTGGCAGGGATCTGCCTTTGCCTTCGTACGCTCCTGTGGAGTTTTCATTGTGGGTATCCCTCTGGGACTTATAGACCTCCTTTTACTGCGTTCTGCAGGGTTGCCTCGTCCAATTGTCTGCGGTGCTTAGACTCCGGGTCTAGGTCTAGGTCTATGCTGTGTTGTATCCACCTCGCATGGTCTGGCATCCTGCTTTTGTCATATGGTCTATTTTCTTTTGGTGCCAGCTCCTCCTGAGTTGTTTTTCCCCAGTAGGGAGTTGCCGTGGACCTCTCTGTTGTAGGTTGTTATGACCTTCTGGCTTATTCCCCAGCAGTTTTCTCCACATCCCCGCTGCTTTAGTGCAGGGATTTCTATGTTCCACTGGCATTCTTAGATGTGACGGACTCATGGAGCCGGTTCTCCTTAAACTCCGCTCTTCCTGGTGTCTAGGACCCGTGAGTTGGTCCTAAGTACTCCCTTGTTAGGCTTGTCTTTTCTTCTAAATTGTCCTGCGAGAGGGCTGTTCTCTCTTCCGGACTGTTGGCAGACGATGCTTATAGCATAGTCTGGTACCACTTTCTGTATAGCTGCAGGTACTTGTAAGCGTATCCGAGTACCTGGGTTAGGCCAGGTCTCAGCATCTTCCTGTAGATGTTTCTGCGCCATGTTGTTTCTCATGACTTGTGCGGCCCGTTGCTTTCTTGCTATTGGGCGCATCTCAGCTGTTCCTGCTGTCTTGCTTCTTCGGTGTTTCTTCTAGCCGCGTATGAGCTCTGTATGGGTATCCTTTCAATGCTCTCCACATCTGACTGGTGAGGGTCTACGCAGTACTGATCCTCTGTGGTGCATGTGGGGGGGCGCTACTCGTTCTCCCCGCCGTACCACCTATCCAGTCTTTTGGGTGGGGTTTGTTGGCTGCCACATCCTGTGGTTCTTTCACGCCATAAGGTACCATTCTACTCCCTGCGAGGTGCTGAACTCTCTTTTCATGCCAGCTTCTACTGGGTGTCTTTTTTCTTCCACGTAGGCCCGTGCTGGACATAGGTCAGTGTCCTGTTATCTTCGTATCTCTATGGGAGCAGGTTTAACAGTGTTTTACGCTGTTCGATTGATTTAGCTGGGGCTAGCTCTGGCCTCTTGTCGACACCTTGGATCCAGTGGATCCTTCATGCCTCTTTGTCTTCTTTGAAGTTCGGCATGTTTTTCCATCAGGCACAAGCTTTCTGGCTCGGTGTTTTCCTTTGCTCATCCCCTCTACATGTGGAGGTTTTCGTGTTATTCTGGATGGGCTATGTTGCCCTAGCATCCCCTTGATTCCTGCTCTCTTTAGGGCACAGGGGTCTGATGGTTGGCTGCGCTGTCATTTTTGTCCCCACCATGTTTCGTCCTTTGGTTGACGACACTCTTTTGGTCATGTTATTGACCACTAGGCCCTTTTTGGACCTAAGTGGGGCTTAGTCGCAGTCCCGCCTCCTCTATGGGTATGGCTTTGATATCTATTCTAAGTTAAGGAATCTGCGGCTAGATGTCTCTATCAGATAAACAAGTTACTTACCTTCGGTAATGATTAGGCTGACTGGAAATCGGTTGAAACAGTTTGTCCCCGACAGTACCCTGCTGCCTAAAAATCAGCTGACCTGGTTTTAACCGAGTGTCACTGATTTTCCACATTCTTATACTGCTTGGCCACTTGATGGAGCCAAAGCAGTACAAAGCTGAACTGTACTGAAAAGGTTGCTCTGGGAAGTTTAGAACAACGGAAACCTCTAGGCTGCCTGCACTGGCTCTTTTTGAGGTATTTCCATGGTTTATTTCCCTGTGCTGCTCGAGAAATTGTGCAGATTTGGCTATTGTGCACTGATAGTGCAGGAGCTCAGGCTGGTGCCCCAAGAGCTGTTAGCATGCCGACTTCTGGAGGGGCACCTTTGTTTCTGTGGAGAAGCGCTACTTAGTCTTCACCCTGAGTGCAAAGCCCACAGGGATCAAAGGGCTTCAGCCCCCAAACCCCCCACCCCTTCACCCGGAGTGCAAAGCCCACAGGGATCAAAGGGCTTCAGGCCCCAAACCCCTCCACCCCCTCTTGTCTGTGTCAGCCCGGGCTAAGACCGCTTCCCGGGCGCGCACACAGACAGGTTTTGAGCCGCACCAAGTACTTTACAGGTCTTTAAAAGACCATTTACGTGTTAATGAGGCTTTGTTGTATCTTCGCCCCTTCATCTCCACTCTTCCACTCTGCCTATTGCTAGAAGAATTAGCCCCCAGCCCTCAAACTTTGGCTCTAGTTTCGCCTGAGAATTCCTCTACAATTGTTATCCCTGCAGCTGCTTACGTTTGCATTTTCCATTAATATTCTAAATGCTAACATAATCTGTTTTTTTATGTTTATGGCAGATAGGAACCAGCCCTCGTTCTGACTAAAAACGTACACAATTTTAATTTGAACTGTGCAGTGCGTGCTGCACCGGAGTCATGCTGGTGACAGCCTGGGGGTTGACTCTGCAATAGACCTAATTAGTAATTGAATGTGACCCATGAGGCCAGGGTGCATTTCCTTAAATCCCATGGAGGAGGGGAGGGGATTTGCCACTGCAGAGGGAGGGGAATATTGAAATGTGCTTAAAAACAGGTGGGAAAAACTTGCCACACCACCTCTCAGTAACTGCTTTCCAGTTACAACTGGATGGAGGGGATAGTGAAAATCATTCACCACAGCAAGGTCACCTGGCACGTTGTGTTCTAGTCGGCTGGAGACTTAATCGCTTATAAACGTGAAATTCAACCAGCACGTTATTTCACCTGATGCAAAAATAATCTAGAACGCGGTCTCCTTTAAAGGTTGGTACTTAGTATGGAGACTGACACTGTGCCTCATCTGATTTTCAAATTCTGGCCCACTCCCCCTCAGGGCTAATCCCCACCATAACCACAGTTCATTCGTTTCTTTAAATTTGTGTCTGTTTTTATGTGATGTTGAACCTGACAGTCACGAGCTGTATATTGGATTCATGTAAGACAACGCTTCCTTTGTTTTTAGTATCTCAGGTTATTTCTGTCGACCAGATTTTATGATTAACTTCCCAGTATTCTCTCAGTGTTGAAATCTGTGGCTCAGATTTTTAAGAGGAAGATGCATATTTCAGTATTGCATTTATTAAATTTCCCAGAGATTGTGTCTGCTGAAAGTGTGCAGGTGCAACAGAAATGAAAGAATAATTACTGGATGCATTGAAACTATCTCAGAGGCAGAACTTAATAGACAGGTTCTAATGCTGGCACTGACTGGGAAACTAGGTACCCCTGGCAGCTCAGCAGGTGTTTAGTAGACTGAACAGCCACCACCAGAAATGCTGCCCAACTTGAGTCACTCAATCAATAGGAGGCACTCTTCAATACCAAATAAATGAAAGCAGTGAACATGCGTGCTTTTAGGCAGATGTGTTCAAGTTTGACATATTTTAATTAGCATTTTTGATACATTCACATGTGCAGCAAATAAAGCAAAAGTAGTTGTGTGTTTTTTCTACTGCAAAACATCAATATGAATGTGTAATAAAATTTCTTACAGAATTTAAGTTTCCACCCAATTAAAACACTTCGGTAATGGTTTGCATTGCCAGTAATACATTTTTCCATCCCAATGTTCACAGATTGTTAATTGCGCAAATGCCTGTTACCATAGCACTATTTTATCCTATGTCACAAATATCTATTTTCAAATCACACAACCACACTGAAAAAGCATACTCCATGTAATGCATATACACAAAAGACCAATGTCTTCCTTATAAGTTCTGTTAGAAGAAATGCAATTATTTGTTCAAGCCATTTGGTTCAACTGTAAATTGTATTTATATAGCTCTGACTATCCCTAGCAAGGCATGGAAGCACCCTGGAGCAGCAAACAGCATGCTACTTCAGAGAATTAAAGTTCACTCAACACAAATAACAAAGATTTACTGTGTCTCTAAATAACATTAGAATCAGAGGCTGATTGGGGGACAATCGCGCTGTTTGGAGGAGTTGGCGCCGCTCGAGGGTTCCTTTAAGGCCTCGTCCCGCTCTTCCGCTCCATGGTTCACTTCAGCTCTTAACTCCAGCCGCAGGCTCTGTAAGAAAGCTGAGAGAGCATGGAGAGTTAGCTATCTGGAGCCTTTGAAGGAAGCGTATAAGAGCAGGATCAAGGCGTACCACAGGGAAATTTATTTAGAGAAGAAAGCCTACTTTGCCAGAAGGATTGAGGAGGCCAGGAACACCAGTAAAGAAGTTTTCCTGGTAGTGAAGGAATTTACCTCCCCGACCGCCATCACACCTAAATGTTCATTTTCGGAACCTTGGGTGGTCCAACTGGCTAGCTTCTTCTCTAATAAGATCACTAGCATTCAGGACACTTTTGCTGTGGTGGCGAGAGTGGGTCCGCTCGATCTAGCATTGGGCTCTCCTAAGGTGATCGCCGGACAGCCCACTTTGATGACTTTTCCCCCGTTCGAGCTGCAATCCTCTCTGGAAATTTTGTCCAAACTGAGATCTGGCTCCCCGTGTGATCCATGCCCCGCTAAGTTTTTAGCTAAAATTGCTTATGTTATCAATCCGACTGTCAATCAGTTCCTAAATAGGTCTTTGGAAACTGGATCTGTACCGCAAGCATGGAAACAGGCGATGGTTCTCCCTCTCTTGAAGAAGCCGTCCTTGGACCCCAGTAATCATGCCAACTATAGGCCTATCTCGCTGCTACCGGCCTTGGCCAAGGTGACTGAAAAGCATGTGCACTCAGTCCTGGCCAATTTTGTGGAATCCAATGAGATTTTGCATTATACCCAGTCCGGTTTCAGGGCTAACATGAGCACTGAGTCGGCATTGTTGGAGGTGTCAGAAGCCATCAAGGAAGTCCTAGACAGTGGAGGGAAAGCAGTTCTGGTATTATTAGATCTTTCGGCGGCGTTTGACACCGTTCCCCATGACCGGCTCCTGGCGAGACTTTGGGAGATCGGTGTTCGGGGAACGGTGTTCAGATGGTTTGAGTCGTTTCTTCCTAACCGACATCAGACAGTCTGGGCTCCTCCGTACTCTGCTACAGTGCCGCCTCTTGAGGTGGGAGTTCCTCAGGGGTCAATTCTGAGCCCCACCCTTTTTAATATCTATATGGCCCCCCTCGCGGCACTGGCAGAGTCGTTTGAAGCCCAGATTATATCGTACGCCGACGATACCCAGCTTCTCTTCACCTGCGGTAAGAACACGGACTTTGATGGCGAGAGCATTAAGAACTGCTTGGGCGCAATATTCACTTGGTTTCAACTTAACCAGTTGAAATGCAACTCCGACAAGTCCGAGCTCCTCTTCTTCGGTTGTCCCCCTGATCCCGGTTGGAAGACCTGGTGGCCTGCAGGAATGTTTCCCCCTGCCTCTGATTCCAAGGTAGCTAAGAACCTGGGAATCAGGATGGACAACTGCCTTTCACTGAAATCTCAGATTCTGGGCCTGGTGGGGCAGTGTTTCGGAATGCTCAAAATGCTGAGGAAATTCCTTCCCCTTCTCTCTATCGCCCATAGAAAAACAACGGTGCAAGCCCTGATTGGATCGAGGCTGGACTACGTGAACGTACTCTACCTCGGCCTGCCTGAATATCTTCTGTCTCGGCTGCAGGTGGTGCAGAATGCGGCGGCTCGGGCAATTTTTGGCCTTGGTCGCCGTTCTCATGCCACTGGCCTCCTGGAGTCCCTTCACTGGCTTCCAATCAGGAAACGCATTAAGTTTAAGGCCCTTACCATGGCGTTTAAAGCTCTGCATGGTATTGGGGCTCTCTATTTGCGGAAGAGAGTTGTCTTCCACCATCCTACCAGAGCCTTACGTTCGGCTGCCATGTCACTGGCGAGGATCCCTGTAATCAGGCGTGCATGGACTGGGGGCCGTTCACGCGCCTGGAACGATCTGCCGCTTGCTCTGAGAAAGAGCGAGAATTTGGCATCTTTCAGGAAAGATCTTAAAACGTGGCTGTTCGACCTTTAATCTGCCCCTCGTTGGATGAGTTATGCTGTGTTTGATCTGTCAGCGCCGGGACACTCTGCTAGAGTAGCTGAGCGCTTAATAAAACCTATGATAACATAACATAACATAACAATCAAAATCAAATCCATAGTTATCTATTTAACAGAAATGTGATGGAAACAATACAGATAACCCTAATCAGTATATACATTTGTAATCCTGATTCCTCATAAATCTATGACCATAATATTGTAAGACATTTATTGAGGGGGTGAGTACTCATCTCAAGTAATACCCATTACCCTTGACAGGGTGAACCCCTAAAGTCACTAAATTGACCTGAGCTCAAACCCCTGGTAGCTATACTACACAGAAGATGGGCTTCATTTAGATGGAATGTGTAAAGTATTTGTGCAGTACTAAAACTGCAATAAAGTCAAAACGCTACACACAAAATAAAAGCAATTTGGAAAAACAGAGTACATTTTAATAATTAAAATGACAACTGGCACCACAACAACAAAAATCCAATAAGGGAAACTGGAGTTATGTTAAGTGTGAAAATAGCACTAGAAAGCTTTAAGTGCCAACCATGATCATCTGGTTGCATTTGACTGGTACCTGGGCACAAGCTATGGCAGACCGCAATGGAGTTAAAATGGACGTAAAAAAATCCTCAAATGGCAGGGGAACGTGCTGTGGCTGAAGAGGCCCTTAGTTGTTGGATAGCTGCTGGGCGAGGTCTGTGTGAAGTCATTGACATTTGGTGGAAAATCTCTAACTGAGATATATTTGAATTTCACACCCATAGAAGGTCTCTTGCCAGTTGGATACTTGTTGCACCTTCTCTAGTGAGGATTTCTACCTCCGGATATGGTCACTTTTTTGGACCTCGTATTCTTCCAGTGGGACAAGGTTGTGGTCTAAGATTGCTCCACAAGGTGAGAGACCTTCAACACCAGGTCCAGCTGAATTGGATTTGATACTGCAGAAAAGCTCAGAGCAGGAGCAAACTAATGTCAGATCAGCTTGGCAGGAGGTCTTGAAGATCCGACTGTGATTTGGGCCTTCTCAGCCTGTGGTGGACCCTGTTTTAGCAGATACAGGCTGTCAATCACTGGCACATCTGCAGCACTACAGAGTCTTTGCTACATACTTGCCACTGGGTTGGCATTGCTGCTCAAAGTGTGAGACATTTTGACCCCAGTAACTGACTGATTATCTGCACAGGCAGTTCTGCACCCACACTCAATTCTAAACTAGATAGTACACTTAATCGGGTAGCCCCAGTCTCTCTTTGCCCTACAGAGGCCAATGAATAAACTTTAGAGAAGATATATTACCTTCCTTACACATATATACCTTCCATGTACCTATGTATCTTTATATTTCTATCTTTACTCCTAATTCAGCATCTCTAATACACTACCCTATACCACTCATTATATTCTCTACCACTACTCCGACTCATCCCATAGCTCATTCTACTAATCTGCACAAGTTCCAGATCCCTTCCGTAAGGGTGAATTTTCTCCAGACTTTGATAAGTGCTGCTTCATTTTTGACTGCTTCAATAAATCTGAAGGCATATACAACCAGTTCAATGCATTTGTTGTAGCACCTGTCCCAGAGAATCACAATCTTCAGGTGCACCAGTATTGGCTTGGAAAGCTGTCAGTGGCCAGAGTTAGTAAATTGTGTACTGGCTGTTTTGACGTTGGTAGTCTCAATTGACAATGTTGAGAGGGCCGTTACACAGATGACAGTTTACATTGAAAGGAAAGAGCGAGTGCGCATGATCAAAGACTCACTGAAGAAGTATTGTATGTTGTACTACAATAAGTTTGATTTGTAAAAAAATAGTTTGGACCCCATAAACACTAAAGTACACTGCCTATATGCCATTCACTATTATTGCAGAAAGCAAGCAATAATAAAGGCAAAAGGTTCCATAAACACCGGAAAAACACTGTTTCTGTTGTTTTTAATGGCACAAAAATGTGTAACTACAGATAACCACTGTTTTTTAAGGTATTGAAATCACTGGAAAACACTGAAAAAACCCCACCAGAATTTACCAAAACTGAAAACGGGAAAGTCTAGTAATAATGTATCTGGTAGAGACATAGTCTAGCTGCAGATGCCTGTCTTCCCCGTCCTGCGACAACCTTTTCAGGTTGGGCTTCTTGACTTCGCCCCCCTTTGGGTGGCTTTATTCCTCTGCGGGGTGACGTTTCCTCTTCACTCAGACTTACAAGGCTACATTCTGTTGCGTGGCTTTGCTCTTTCTTGTGATTGGACAGTATGCTCATATGCCATGTGTCCTTTGCAACCCTTACCCTGGGTTGTCCGAGGTGAGTTTAATTCTACCTTCTGTCTTCTTCAACCGCTTGAGGTCTCTTGTCTCCCGTGCACTCTGGCGGTTGTAGTCTCTGACAAAGCTGCCTTCGGCAGGTCCTTTATTTGGATTTGATGTCTCCTTTGGGTGACGCTTTATGGTAGTTTGTCCTTGCTCCGGGGTTCTGGACTGATTGTCCTTCACTGTCGTTTCTTGTGGTTGCAGACGTTCTGCAGGCTGCTATGTGTCATTTCTTGTGGTTGCAGCCTTTCTGCCGACTGCTGTGATGGTTCACCGAGGAACTGTAGCTCAATGGTGGATCTTGTGCCTCTGGTGGCACAGGCTCACAGAGGCCAGGGGTTTCTATCCTGCCTATGCTCTGCATCTTCTTCTGCCTCCGAGGGAGGTTGGGACTTTACACTTGCGAGGGTTCCTCCCAGAGTGGTGCTCTGTTCTTTCCCTCCCTCAGTTTATAGTATACAGTGTTTGGCACTGTCTTTCTGTGGTGATGTTTTTTCACCATACCTTGTTTTCTTTTTTTGCACACTGTTCCCATATTTTCACAGTTTTTTGGTGATGGCTTCGCTTTCTGACGCGTAAAAGTCTTCTGACAAAAACTGATGTCGGCGCGTCGGGGTTGGGCATATATGGCTCTGCTGATGTTGCGTCCATGGACGACGTCAGGGCGGAGCCATGACCTAAGTCGCTGTCATCATCTTCCTGCTGTGATACTTCAGGTATGGTGTAATCCGGTGGTATCAAGTGCTGATTCATTTTGATCATGGTTCACCTCTCCACGTTTTGGGGCAAGAGACTGGTTCTTTTCACTGTTACAACGGCACCAGCAGCACTAAAAACATGCTCAGAAGAGACACTTGCCACAGTGCAAGCCAGATAGTTTATCGCCAGCCTGCTGAGCACTGGCCATTGACCCATTTTCCCAAACCAATACACAAATGGGTTTTGATCAATGTAGACCTCTGTTGGGTCATCCAGATAGGCCTGGACTATCCGCTCAATGTTCAGGGGTGCTCTGCTTTGCTCTGCCTCTTTTGCCTTTGCCTCAGCACTGGACATAACAAGCCTTTGCCGTACATACCATTCCTGTGCCAATTTTACTGAGGCTGATGATCCTGTTCTTGCTGTTGTTGTTCTTGGTGTTGTTGGTGGTTTTGACTGCTGTGAGCCAACTGCACTGCCCTCAGTCTCTGAAGTTGAACTTGACACCAGCTGCCCTGCAGTACTTGTTGTGGGCTGGAGTAGCGGGCCTCTAATTCCCAGCAGTTATTTTTCTAAGCGACTGGCTTCCGCAGCTATCCAAGTTTTGTACTTGGCAACATCCACTTCTGAAAAAGGAATCAATGTTTTAGTGTTCAGTACTGCTTTGTACCGTGGATCCAGAATTGTGGCAGAAATGTAATGGTTGGATGACACAATGCCTCTTTGCACCCTTGTATTTTCAGATAAGCGAAGGGTTAAGCTCTCCACCAACTCAAATGCTTCTTTTTTCCCCTCCACACATGCGCACAATGCAGACACCCCCTTCAGCTGTTCCTGTAGCATGTACAACAATGGGATAGCTTGCCTCATAGTACAGTCCTCTTTGCTGACTTCCCATGTGAAGAGCCTGAAAGGAAGTAGCATCTCTGTCAGGCATTTAACTAGGCCCGATTGGTCCATCTCAACGGTCATGCTTTTCCCAGTAACATCCCCTCATTGCATGATATATTTATTTATTGATTGGTCTGTACTGCTCAAACAGATGTTCAAGCATGTAATATTGTCGCGATCACCAGTTTGCGGAATCTACGTTGTGCATTGGTTCCTTCCACCTACAAGAGAAAAGGTTGGAAAAACTACGTGTCCCAGAAGGCAACGGGGCGCATGCGTGCAGAGAGATCAGTGTTCCGTATTTAAGCTCCTCCCCAACAAGGGGAAGGTGCTTGACAATCAGGATTCTTGCCGTCATTGTTGGATGTATCTAGTTGTTTCCAGCGCCGACCAAGAGCCTGCGTGGTCAGAGGTAATGTCGAGTCATCCCCGCGCCGATCAAGAGCCTGCGTGGTCAGTGTATGCTGAGTGATTCCAGCGCCGACCAAGAGCCTGCGTGGTCAGTGGAAATCTATCGGCGTTTTTTGGCTTCTTTTGCTCTACCCAAAGAAATCCTGTGCTCCGGAAAATTGCAAGTATCAGAAGGAGAGTGGGCTCACCTCCTTCGTTATTTCCTGTTAAGCCTTTGTGATACTGTATGAGTTTTTTAGTTGGAACTCATCGGCATAAGAAAATCTCTGCTATCATTCTTCGCACTGTTTCTTTATCGTTTGTTTGTTTCAGTACTCGAACCCATAGCCTCGTCCCTTGTCTCCAATGCGGTAATTGGTAGACTTATTTCTGTTACGTTCCAGTACTATTATTGCCTTCTGAGTTGCGGGCTGAGTCATTTTCTTTTGAAACTTTCAGAGTTCCGATCTTTTTCTTTTATGACAATTACTTCGAACTTGAACTCCAGATTGAGAGTGGCTTCCCTCGTCTGTTCTGGTGAGTCAGGGGTATATAAGGGGCGGAAGGGCCACCAATTGAAAGAAGAATAGTAATTAATGTTCGTATCCTTGTCGTCCTGTTCTGCAGTATATCCAGTGCCACCAAATATCTAGCTGTGCATCTGACCGGACCCGGCTGGAAGCACAGAGAGTTCATCCGCCCTCCTTTTCCTTTTCCCTCTCCCTTTTTTCCCTTTGGCACAGGTTCAAGCAGTGAGCTTATTCATTGCAGGGAAGTGTGTCAGGGGAGATAGGGGAACTATCTGCTGCCATCGTCTCCGCTGGTCATCCGTTTCAGGTTAGTGGCGTTTTGCATGTTCTTGCGCTGCTTGCTATCACGACAAATAAGTTGAGTTCCAACATGTTGCCACCTCCTGGATGAGTGCTTTAACTGGCACTCTATGCTCACGCTGAATGATCCTCAGCTACTTCCGGACTTTAAAAGAATGGTGTGCAGATTTTTCTGCTGGTAGTCAGTAAGTTGCCAATGCGGTCTTCTTTTTTCAAAAAGTCTTGAACAATAATGTTAATGCAGTGCGCCAAACACAGGACCCTGAAATAGTCACCATCGTACATGGCACTAACTATATTATTGCCATTGTCCGTGGCAACAAAACCAATGTTAAGCCCTCTTGGGTGTAGCCATTCAAAGACCTTGCTGTTAAACTCTTCCAAAATGTTTGCAGCAGTATGAGATTTCTCCATGGCGAACATGGCTACAGTTGCATGTTTCCGAATGGCATTAAAAATCTCAGCAGTGTCAACACCTGCAGATATATTTTCTCTAACCCCCACAAAAGAGATCCAGTGTGCAGTGATGCACATGTCATCAGTGGCTTGGCAACTGATCCACATGTTTGTTGTCAGGTGGATAGTGTGAACATCACTCTGCTGCAAAGTTTGTCCAAGCAATTCCAGCATGTCGTAATGTAGTGCTGGAACTGCAACTCTGGCACAATAGGACTGGCTAGGAACCTTTCATTTTGGGCAGATGGTTGTCACAAATTCAACAACACTGGTGCAGTTTTTTGGCCGCTAAGGTGTGCCTCTCACTGGATCAAGTGGTGTTTTTTCAGATGGGTTGTTTGGCCTACGGAACCATAGTTTGTACCAAAATGTTCACATCCTTACTGTTAACCGAAAAGAAGTCCCAAACTGGGGAGCTGAGCTTTCTGGAGCTGCTGGTGCCACTTTCAATGCCGGATGAACTGGTAGGTGGGCGTGGAGTTTGACTTTCTGCAGTACCTAGTTCTACTGCGATTGTTGTGCTGGGTGTACGTCGCTGCTGGGCCTTTGCAAATGCAAATATGTAAGCTGGAGGTGGTGTTATATGTGTTGGTGGTATCCGTGCCACATCCCTCACAGCAATTTGAGATGGGGTAATGTCAGTCTCCACTGGGGCGGGACAAATGTCCATAGTGACTAGCTTGTCATCATAATCCTCCTCCTCTACATCTATCTCCATAACTCTAAGGCTTTCTGGAACCTTCCTTTTCCCTAGCCTTATCTTGTGGCATGTCTCACTCTCAGACTGAGGTGGCGGCTTCCAAGTATGTCTAGATCATCAGAAGGGGACTTGCAGAAGAACTTGATGGACTAACCCTCCTTTTCCTTTCTGGGGATCTGGAAGACAATGGATCTTCTGAAAGAGTGGCTTGCTCTTCTTCTTCCTCTGCAGGAAGCTTGATTTCCTGAAGTGCCCCTACTTTGGGAGGACCAACTACTATTGTGGGCGGTGGTTGCGGCTGTTGTTTTCCACTTATCTGAGTTTCCTGTGTTGATTGGATACTACTTTGCGATAATGATAAGTCAATTTCAACATCACTGCTCGTTGGGGTTGTCGTGATTAGACTGGCTGCCTCTGCGACATGCTTGGGCCTAGGTTGGTGGGGTGGGTCCACTGATGTGGGGGTGCTGCTCCCAGCTTGCTACCCGGACACCGCTGCTGCAGGTGCAATTTTTGGTTTCCCAAAAAAGATCTTGGGCGGGACACTAGTCTTGGAAAGTGGCAGTTCCTTCTTCTCACTGGCAACTTTGTTGGTACTGGAGTACCTGGTACATTTCTTTGGGGTTATCTTCTTCAGATGTCAGCAGCACGCAGTGGCACAAGTTGAAGAGATGTCTGTGGTCACATGTCACGTGACATCATGCGCAGCAGGAGTTCTGTCTGGCAGTAAAATGGGTGATCACTGATGATGACACCTCCTCCTCTTTTGTGCACCTAAAAGCAAAGAAGCAAGAAGAACATCAGTGAAACATGGCATTTACTGTTGTAGTTCAATTACTACTAGTACAAACAAACATAGTATGTAACTTAGTGTGTGTTCACACTTGTTAGTGTTATTATTATTACATTTTATTAATTCGAAGTCAGTTATTAAAAAAAACATAACAGTGTAGCTATTTGTGAGACTTGACAACAATGGCTTTCATAGTCTACTGTGTACACTCAGAAATGAAAGGTTAGAAAAAAAACAAAAATGTAATGGATGGAACCTGTTTGGCATTGTGAATCACGTGGGATGCAGCATTCAGGGAGCTGCAGCTGGCAATGGGAACGGAAGCACTAAGCCACGAGGAACAAAGGAACGACATGCAGGCCTTTGGGCTGGCAAAAGCAGCACACTAACTACCACCACAAAATGGCCACCAGCCACATAGTCACTCACAACAAGCAGGAGGCCTGGAAAAGAATGAACTCAAGCAGGCCCCATATGGCCAGACAAAGGATGCATGCTAAACAACACAGCTTTAATGCAACACTGCAAAAACGAAAATCCACAGGGCTTAAAAAGGTTTGCAAGTTACACAACAACCACACCACACACATCCAGCAAAAACATTTAATTAACACACACGAAAAAAGTGAAATACCCCCCCCAACAAAACACAGTTTGCTATTCAATCCAGTGCCATCCATGCCCTAAATGATGTTTAAATTCAACAGACACCACAGAAACACTTGCTTCATGCACCCATGAGTAGCTCTGGGCCTATTGGTTGGAAAACCCATTGGCAGACTAGGCCAAATAGTGAATCAATTCAAATCAATAATATTGCAAATGTATTAAAAAAATGAAGGAACTGTGCTGCATTTTTTTGCTGGGTAAAAAAAGAAAAAAAATGCAAAACAACAAGTCATGGCCACCACAAAGAAATCTTACTGTCCTAATGCAGAAGCATACTGGCTGCCTTCACAAAATGGCCGCCAGTCACATGGCCAGGCCACAAGAAGAAGAAGAAGAAGTAAGCTAAGAGGAACAATGAAAAGACATGCAGGCCTACGGCAAAAGCAGCACACTAAGTACCACCACAAAATGGCCACCAGCCACGTGGTCACTCACAACAAGCAGGAGGCCTAGAAAACAATTAACTCAAGCATGCCTATATGGCAAGACAAAGGAGGCATGCTAAACAACACAGCTTTAATGCAACAATGCAAAAACGAAAATCCACAGGGCTAAAAAAGGTTTGCAAGTTACACAACAATCACACCACACACATCCAACAAAGGCATTTATTGAACACGCACAAAAAAAGTGAAATACCCTAACAAAAACACATTTCGTAATTCAATCCAGTGCCACCCATGCCCTAAATAATGTTTAAATTCAACAGACACCACAGAAAAAGTTGTTTCATGCACCCATGAGTAGCTCTGGGCCTACGGGCTGAAAGGCCTATAGTATTGGCAGACTACTGGGCTAGAGAATTAAATAAATATTGCAAATTAATTAATTTCAAAAGTTGGAGAAAATGCAGTAATCTGTGCAACATGTTTTCTTTATAAAAGATGAAAAATTACTTGCAAAGAAGCAACTAGGCTCCTACTGAACTACAGGCTACCCACCACAATAACATTTTTAAAAATGATGAAAAGTACAAAAAAAATGTAGGTGCAATGCCCCAATCAAACCAACAACACCGATTTTCCAACTTACTTGTGAAATCAGATTCAAAAGTCCTCAAATCCAATGATATATGAAGCTGCCACCACAAAGAGTGATCCTTCCAAATCCAAATGAAAAGTGAACAGGAGATGGACAAAGCACTGGAAGGAGCCAGCTGGACAGGAACAGGAAGTTGGAGTCTCTGGGGCACTTCCTTCCTCCTAAAAAAAAGTAAAAACAGAAAAAGGACTCCTTGCACAAAAAAGTACAGCCAAATGTCAATCTGAGGAGTTTTTTTTAAATCCAAATCACTGTTTCGAGAAGGTTTTGATGCTGCTCGAGAGAGATTCTTCTATAGATTGCAAATTCTGCATGTTCAGAATCACTATCTTTGCAAAACTTCTGCCGGAAGTCCGATTGCTTGCTCGAATGACATGTTGGCACACTCGCGGGAACTTGCGGCCGGCTACCAATTCTCGTGGCGCTCACGAACAGATGGAAAATCTTGTAGGCGATCGCAGGCATCCGGGTAAGTCGCTCCAGTACGCACGAAAACGCATTTTTAGAGCCCAAACATTAAAAAAACCTCCGCTCCGCTGATTTCGGTAACTTTGTGTTCTACGCGGAGGTGCCAAAAATCCAGAAACTCCGCTAGCGGAGCGGATTTTACGCCAAGGGTTACACAACACCCACAAAACAAAATACTGCAACAAAAGACAGTAACCCAAAAAAAGACAAAAAAAACAACAGAAGACAACAGGAACAGAACATTGTATGATGACACATGAAAAACGATAAAACACCCACTATCCACTGGATTACTCTACATACGTGAGTGGAATGACAAAGAAGATTGCACCGGGGTTACCATTCCAGAATCGATGCTTGCATACAGTCATTGACAGAAGGAATGATATAGTGTTTGAGTTGTTAGTATGTGAAAGATACATGCATTAAATGTTCTAAATATAGATGATAAAAGCTCCTGCCTCATTCCCTGCCTTGTACACGTTGTAATTCTATTGTGACACTTCAATCAATCCATCAATCAGGGTTGGTAAAGCACAGCTACTCACCCGCGAGGGTCTCAAGGTGCTAGGGAGGAGGCGGTGGCTCCATTGAGTGCTGAGGTCAACTGAAGAGCCAGGTCTTGAGGTCCTTCCTGAACTGGAGCAGTGCAGGGACTTGCTGTGGGGGGGGGGGGGGTTTCCAGGCCTTGGCTGCGAGGTAGGAGAAGGACGTTCCTCATGTTCTAGTCTTGCTGATACATGGGACAGTGCCAGAGAGAGGTCAGCTGATCCAAGGTGTCTCTTGGGTGAAAGGAAGGAGAGGCGATTGTTTAGATACGCTGGTCAATGTTTTAGAGGGCCTTGTATGCATGAGTGAGGAGCTTGAAAGTTATTCTTCTTTCGATTGGGAGCCAGTGGAGATAGCGGTGGTGTTTGGTGATGTGGTTGTCACGGGGATGTCTAGGATCAATCTTTGTGCAGCGTTCTGGATGGTCTGGAGTTTCAGAATTGACTACAAGCGTCCATAGTGACACTTTGTTGTCCTTCTCTTCAGTGCTCCAGATTAAGATAGTCCTGATGAAGATCTTCAATTAATATAAGAGTTTGAAATTACGTCGACTGTTACCTAGCTAAACTCCTGGACTATGCTTTCACTTGAACTTGTTTTCGAGTCCTGAGTCAACTATTTCAATGTATACACACTAAATTTGACTATTAAATGAAATCCATTTTCTACTGAACTCTCTGTCTATACTGCATTTGTGGAAATGTATATGACTGTGTATGTTATATTATGTTTTGAATGATTCATGCATCTAATTATTCTTAATGTTCTTGCGAAATGAGTCTTTGGTGAATCACTATATATATTATACCATAACTATTCTTGGTTCCTGAGTGGCATATTCAGCAGGCCTTTTGTTCTTTTGTTGTTTTTTATTCAATGGCTTTCCTTGTCCATCTTGTGTTTGTCCCTCCTCTTTTTCTATTTGTCATTCCCCTGGAGCATATCCTCTACTATCATTTTGACTGAATAACTTGCATCCTTTCATTACTTGTACTTAGGGAACTACCTTTTCTTTTTCTTTCAGCGCTCCATGAGAGTGCATGTGTTTTCCAGCACTCTCCCTCATTTGCTTCCTACACCCCAAATACTTGCCCACCCACTTCTCTGAGATGCTATCTCACCTCTCTACCTAAACTTGTCCATGGCTGTACCCCAATCCCTGGCTTCATATTCACGCACCTACCTTATCCCCTTGTCTCCCGCACTCTAACCCGTTGCTTCAGCCCATCCACTCCTCTGTTGCCCACCTAAACCCCATGGTCCTTATAAGAAGCACTTTTGTGCTCTTAAAATGTCATTTTTGTTTTATTTTGGATTTCTAAATACATAAAAACGGGACTTGCATTTTGTTTATATGTGGGGTGCCACGTGTGCAGTTATACAGCATCATGCATGTGAGTACACATCATCAAGTATGTACGGCCTTAAGAAATAACATGGATGCATCAATGCTCTTTTTTCCCCTGTATTTTTGTCAAAGCAATACAGCATAGGCAAAAAATGCTTTTTGTGCATGCTGAACAGCATTGGCAAAACCAATATAGCCAAAAGGCGAGAAATATATGCTTTTCATGTATTTAAGGCAATATTGCATGGGTTGTTTGAATACCTGGTTCTGGAGTGCTCTCTAGGGTATTTGTTGCATAGCTGGCATAATGGATTTTTAGGTCTCGGCCTGGCGAAAGCAGTGCATGCGCTGCTCTGCCATGCAGAGGCTTCTTGGAATCAATACGGATTCTGAAGCCATGTCCCATCTCCGCCTTCAGCTTTGATTCGTGCTCGTCGTTTGGCGTCACAAACTATGTCAAAGGCAGTGCAATGATTGCACCGAAGGCATGTCAATCCCTCATTGTTGCCACCCTGTTGGGCCGAAGGCTGTAACATACCACGCATCGACATAACCCGCACTTTATGTACAGCAGAGACCGCAATAGGACAATATCTACCCACACAAGACAGCAACCAGGAGAGCAGACAGCAGTGGGACGGGCAGTGGGGCGTAGACTTGTGTAAGAAAGGAAGTGGACCCTCAGGAAATAATCAGGGTACAGTTAACCGTCGGTGCTCTGGGACCCGGTGCCACTGCACCTGCTACCCAATGACAGCTACGCTTCAGCGGACAGGCTTCCCTTGGACCCTCGCAAACGAATAGCAGAGGTGTTACAGGTCCTGGTGCATGCTTGGCAAAT